>NC_140588.1:1091984990-1092623740 GCF_964204655.1 Triturus cristatus | reverse complement strand
AAAGAAAACAGGCAGTTCAATGGTTTGGTTCATGTGGAACTGCGATATTACTTTAGGCATGAATTTGGGGTTGGTACGTAGTACGACCCGGTTTGCGTGAACTTGTATAAATGGCTCCTGAATGGTTAGTGCCTGGAGTTCACGAACTCTTCTTAAGGAAGTGATGGCAACCAGGAAAGCCACTTTCCAGGTGAGGAATTGAATCTCATAAGAATGGAGAGGTTCAAAGGGTGGACCCATTAGTCTGGTGAGGACCAAGTTGAGGTTCCACACCGGTGCTGGGGGGTGCCTTGGAGGAATCACCCGTTTAAGTCCTTCCAAGAAGGCTTTAATGGCCGGCACTCTGAATAAAGAGAGGTGCTGCCTGTTTTGGAGATAGGCTGCTATTGCTGTTAAATGGACACGTATTGAGGTGTATGCCAGATTGCATCGGTATAGGTGTAATAGATAGATTATGTTCTGAATAGATGCGTCTAGCGGGTTAATGCGATTGTTGTTGCAATAAATGACAAACCGCTTCCATTTGGCTGCATAGCAAGCTCTGGTTGTGGGTCTCCTAGCTTCCTTGATGATCTCCATACAGTCAGGTGGCAGGTTTAGGTAGCCAAACTCTAGGACTTCAGGAGCCAGATTGCCAGGTTCAGCTGTTGCGGATCTGGGTGCTGAATTTCTCTATGGTTCTGCGTCAAAAGCGCGGGTTTGATCCGCAGCCTTTGATGCGGCACCACGGAAAGTTCCAGAAAGGTGGTGTACCATGGCTGGCGAGCCCATGTTGGAGCAACCAGGATGAGTGTCAGTGAGTGCTGTCGCAGTTTGCGTGCCACCAGCGGTATCAGTGGCGCTGGGGGAAAAGCGTACGCAAATCTGCCGGACCAGTTGATCCATATCGCATTGCCCTGCGACCGTGGGAACCTGGCGGCAAAGCTTTGGCATTTTGCGTTTTCCCTTGTGGCGAATAGGTCTATCTCTGGATGACCCCACTGCTGGAAGAACGGTTGGAGTACTGATGGGTGTAACTCCCACTCGTGCATTTGGTGGCTGTGTCTGCTGAGCAGATCCGCCATCTGGTTGTCCATGCCCGGGAGGTGTTCCGCCATGAGGAATATGTTCCTCTGAATGGCCCACTTCCACATGCTCTGAGCCAGATGAGAACTGTGGAGAGTGTGTTCCTCCCTGCTTCTGTATGTAGTACATGGCAGTCATGTTGTCCGTCCGGATCAACACGACTTTGTTGCACAAGTGTACTTTGAATGCCTTCATGGCTAGGAAGATTGCCATCAGTTCCAGAAGGTTGATGTGCATCTTTTGTTGTGTAGTCCATAGTCCCTGCACTGTGTAATTGAGTACATGAGCTCCCCATCCCTGGAGAGACGCGTCCGCTGTCAGTATTATTTGTGGAACAGGCTCTTGGAACGGTCGGCCCTTGCAAAGGTTTTGTGGATTCCACCAATGCAGAGAGTTGTATGCCCGACCGCTCACCAACACTAGGTCTTTCGATTGTCCTTGAGCCTGATTCCACTGACGTGCTAAGCACTCCTGAAGCGGGCGCATATGTAGTCTCGCGTGTGGGACTATGAAGATGCAGGCGGCCATCATGCCTATCAACTGCATGAACACTCGCGCCGGAAGGGAGTGTTGAGGTTTGAATTTTGAGATCAGCAATAGCATGCTGTTGATTCTCACTAAAGTTGGCTGAGCTGTGGCTGCCAGAGTGTTGATTGTCGCGCCTAAGTACTGTTGTACGTGCGCAGGTTGGAGACTTGATTTTGGGTAATTTAGTGAGAATCCCAGATCGTGAAGGTGAATGGTGTGGGACATGTGGGTGGCACATTGTTGTGCTGACTTGGCCTGAACTAGCCAGTCGTCCAAATAAGGGAAGACGTGAATATTTTGTCTTCGCAGATGCGCGGCCACTGTTGCCAGGCACTTGGTAAAGACCCTGGGTGCTGTTGTTACTCCGAAGGGGAGAACTTTGAATTGATAGTGATTCCCTTGAATAGTGAATCTGAGGTATTTCCTGTGTGAAGGGTGTATTGGTATGTGGAAGTATGCATCCTTCAGGTCTAGCGTAGCTAGGAAATCCCCTTGACTGAGTAGTGGGAGAACCTGTTGGAGGGTGAGCATATGGAAATGCTCCGATAGTATATATAGGTTTAGGGGTCGCAGGTCTAGGATAGGTCTGAGCGACCCGTCCTTTTTTGGGATTAAGAAGTACAGAGTACACTCCTGTGCCCTGCTGGGCGACGGGCACTACTTCTATGGCCCCTTTTGTGAGCATAGCAAGCACTTCTTGCTGGAGTAAATCTAAGTGTTCGGCTGACATAGGACGGTGCTTTGGTGGTATGTTGGGTGGAGTGGAAGTTAGTTCCAGACAGTACCCATGTTGAATGATGTCCCTGACCCACCTGTCCGTGGTGATGTTCTTCCATGCGGACAGGAACAGCTGGAGTCGTCCCCCGACAGGTGTTAGGTGGTCGGGGGGTAGGGAGAGGGCGTCACTGTTTGTTCTTTGGGGAGGACCTGGTGTTGCCATATCCACGTCCCCTGCCCTTGGTGCTGGATCCACGATATCCACCCCTGTTTGTCGTAGGTGGTTTGTGTGCCACCTTTAGCATACTGTTGTGACCCCTGACCCCTTGACGTTCCCCTATTTCCAGTGCGACGAAAGGAGCCACTACGGAATTGTTGGGTTTGTAGCGCCCCCATAGATTTGGCAGTATCTGTTTTTTTTTATTTTCTCTAGGGTAGTGTCAACGTCTGGGCCAAATAAAAATTCCGTGTTAACAGGTAAGTTGAGGATATTGTTTTGGATCTCTGGTTTGAAGCCTGAGATGCGTAACCAGGCATGGCGTCGCAGCATGACACTTGTGTTTATTGCCCTGGCCGCTGCGTCAGCTGCGTCTATGGCGCATTTAATGGACGCATTAGTGAGGAGTTGTCCTTCTCTAATAAGGAGTTCGGCTGACTCTTTATACTCCTCTGGTAGATGTTGGAGCAGTGACTCTAGTGTGTCATAATGTGACCTGTCATAACGTGCCAGGAGTGCCTGTGTATTGGCAATGCGCAGGATATTGGCTGCTTGCGCTGCAACACGTTTGCCCGATGTTTCAAGGACCTTTGACTCTTTGTCTGGGGGAGGAGCATCACCAGTTGTCTGTGAGTGGGCTCTTTTGCGAGCGTTGGCAACCACCATAGAGTCTAATGGCAACTGACCCCTAATGTATTTAGGGTCACCAGGTGCAGGCTTATATTTCTTTTCAATCCTGGGGTTTAACACCCGGGCCCTGGTGGTGTCCTTGAAAATGTCTTTGGCAGGCTTGAGAACCCCTTTAAGCATGGGCAGAGTCTTGACAGTCCTTTCTGAAGATGCGAAAGTGTCAAGCAGGAAGTCCTCCTCAATGGCGTCAGAATGTAGCTCCACCCCATGATGAGCAGCAGCCCGTTCGATAAGGGCATTAAATGCGGCGTGTCCTCCGTAGGAGACGTTTTAACATTATAGAGTTGCGCATCCTGAGCATGTGGCATGACACTTTGGTCTGTGGGGTCATCCCATGCCTGATCAGGATCTTGTGTTTCATCGGGATCTGCGTCCCCGGGGTAGATGGTATCGTCCCCACCATATTCCTGCATCGGGTCCGATTCAGAAGGGGTAGGAGAAAAGGACTGCGGATCTAGTTGGAGGGGATGGAAGTGTTCTTGTAGAACTGGTTCCTGCTCCGCCGGTAGCTTGCGTGTAAGAGGGATTTTGTATGGCACCTCTTCCCTGACTGGCGTTATTTTTCGCTTGTGTAGCATTAGCCTACCAGTGTCGGCGTCGATAAATTGTGGCCCTGAAGAGTCTTGTTCTGTTAGGCTGTTGCAGGGATTCTGCTTATACACAGAACTATGCTCAGAACCCCAGGACCTCAGTGAGTTGTGGTGTACCAGAAACTCACCTCAGAACCCAGAACCCAGTATCCGGCTAGCATTAGTGTCCCATTCGTTAGCCGAGGTTTAGCTCGGCGGTCCCAATGAAAAGACAACCCAGAACAAGCTACTCATAGTACTCTCAGGAATGGTGGGGAATCGGAAATACCTGTTCGTATATTATTCTCACATCAGTCCACAACAATAATCAACAGAGACACGGTGAAAATAAAAAGAGTTTATTTTTATAGACCACGTGTCCTAAGGTGCAGTACTTTGGCTAATACAAGCAGACAAATGATTAAAATCAAAACCATCAACATCGTTACAATACCATAGAATATAAAAGGGGTGATCATGTTATAATGACAGTGGATACTACCACCTTCCCTTTACTAAGAAGCTAATATTATTATTAGGCTAATAGAAGGTCTCTTAGGCTTGAATGGGGGACCCCATACCTCAAAGATCAGCTTAGTGAAATCACATCACAGGAGCATCAGGAGTCTTCTCGCAGGAAGGCTCGTCTTCGGTCTGAATCCTGAACATGAGGGCGGTGTATTAAAAGCACCAACTTTCAGGTATTTTGCAGCTGCCTGTGTGTTATGGCTAAATAGTGGGTCGATCAACCTAGAGTGGAAAACATGCATTGTCTAAAAACCCAGACTGTTTGTCACATCGTGTGCAGACCAAGGTCGCTGCGCAGAGCTCGGGATGGTAACAACAGATTGCTCTCATGTGAAGCAAAGCTCGAGTCAGCAGTTTGTTTAAGCAATAACATGTAAACGCAGTGTCGTGTGCAAAAGCAGCAAGATGGCTTTCTAACATCTAACGTGGTTATGCTAACTTAACAATGTATGTACGTATTAAGGGAGTCCTTACTACATGCCCCCTTGATCGAAGCACTACTTAGTATGCAAGAAAAGAGAGAACGCAGAGTTCAAGTGCGACTGAGCAGAACAAGGCGAATCCAATTGCAAAAGTTCAGTTCAAACAAAGTTCGGGAATGAAAAACCCAAAGTTTCAAGAGAAAAAATATAAAAAAAAAAAAAAAAATGACCAGGTACTGTTCAAGGCACGGGAGGAGAAAATATAGTGGACGACAGTTCACTCAATCCATGAATGTATACGCAGCATACGTGGCCACTGCTTCCAGCAGAAAATCGTAGTCACGGCCACTGAAAGTTTCAGCCATCCAGTTAAGCAAAGTAAAAGAACATACGTGTTCACCAATCAGCGGAGCCTCTAGCACCATCAGAGGGCAACCCTGCTCTTCCAAATAACTCATATTCAGGAAGTCATATGCCGCCTGTACGATGTCCCAATTACCCAGGATTCCATGCGCCGCACCGCAGGCCATAATCCGAACACCAGAACAGGCGAACTCGTGAGACACTAAGGGCCTCATCAGCCGATCATAATCCGGGTCCGGAGACACCGTGTTGGTTAAGCACAAATCCAAAGGCCATTCAAAGGGACATTCTAGGCAGTGAAAGACAGGTTGCACGCAGGTGAAGTAGGAATACCGGAAGGATAATCCATATGCCAGGCTCAAAGTCGCCAATGGCAGGACGCCATAGTATTCAAGCATCCTGTCACGAAGAAGCTGCAGGCGGGACAGGCTGTCGTGTGGCACAGAAAGAGCAGCCATTCCGCAGTATGAAAAGTAAAAGTAGCACACCTGCCACTAGCGCCAGAATTAACGGGACACCTCCAAAGACGCTCGAGAAAATAGAATGAAAAAATGCCGGAATCACACCAAAAATAGTTTGGAAAGAGGATACGAGACCTGAGCCCACAAGCTTAAAAAAATGAGCCAGGCCGGTCGTGGACGAGGCATTAAAAATAGTTTGGATCAAAGCTCCAAAATGCAGGGGGAGGTCAGTATTAAGAAGCGCCTGTACCTCAGTGCGCGTATTTGCTACGTGAAGGACAAATGTTTCTCGGGAGGAAGTCAATGGCACCTCCTTTTGGGACAATAGCGCTCTTATTCTGCTCATTTTGTTGAACTCCGCTTTCAAGGTTGGAATCGAAGGCCAGATGGAAACATCCAGCCGCCCATGAGGGGGAGGAAACAGAACATTATTGCAGCAGACAACTCTCTGTAATACAGTGACTATATACGGGATACCCACTAACATCCCGCAGCAAGCTTCATTATTTAAAATTAAATAACTACCGTTTGCAAGCAGCGTGAAAGATGGTGTAACCACTGGTACTGGGATACCTTTTAGGACGCAGGCCAAATTCGGGGCGTGTACATTGCAAGCACCGTGCAACTGAATGTGCCTACACACTACAGAACGATCAGGTGTCGTTGTACAATCCTCACCTTTCAGATAAACCTCAGTACCGTCCCTCGTACATCTATACATAAAAGGAAGGGACCATACTTCATGTATGAATGCAGTGCCCAGCTGTTCATATCGACCCAGAGCATAGTGTTTCATACAAGAAGTAAACTTGAAAAGCGCAAACGGGAGAGTTATCAAGCCATGTAATAACCAAACTGCGGAGTCTAATTCCGCCACAGAGAAGGGTAACGGCTCTAATTTTTCAATATGTAACAAGGAATATGAAGCATCCTTCATGGACATGAACTGCTGTTTGTCAGTAAGGTTAAAGGGAAGAAATAATGATGTCGTATTCAGATAGTCCCATGGGACTTTCCCTGCCTTCAACGTTTGCAATGTCCATGCAAACTGCATAACAGAACGCAATTGATTTTGACCATGATACAATACCGACATATCATCATGCACAATATCAACAATTGAAGAAACAATATTGTCTAATGTATAAATGCGGGAAGAAAGAGTGCTAATGCTGTTATCAATAACTGCCAATACTTTCTCCATATTAGCTTGATCAATAGCTCTCATTTGTGAAGCTGCCTCAATTTGTGACAACTTCCATACTTCATTGTAAATAGCATACGCCCACCTTCGGGATCTGCCACCCACAGGACCTTTAACAAAATCATTCAAATCTATTTTGTCATGTAATTTTGATAAATGAACTTTGACAGATGCCAAGGTGGAATGTCGCAGCCAGGACTGACATAGTTTCCCTACAGAGTATGTAGTTACCGTATGTGACGACTCAAACCGAGGGTCCACGCGTTCCCGAGTAAACCCTCGATTCAACCCTAGAAAACGACGTTGACAGATATCAGAACTGCTTTGCCAAATTAACCATCCTTCATTACTAATTTTCGAAATATTGAAAGATGCATTAGTGACCAATGACTGCAAAGCAGAAAGAGACAGATCTGTGTGGTTATCCCAATTGGGGTAAGCACCCAGATTTGGCACAGATGGTGAATTTAGTTTTTTAGTAGTGGCCAATCCGAAACAGGTGGTTTGGAAGATGGTTGAATTTAAAAATAACATAGGATTAGGTACAAGACAGGCACGGTGTAAAGCCTCTGTTCCCTGAACCTGCCACGGTTTGGAACCCCAAACCGACTTAAGATCAATAGTAGCCTTCCATAAATCATAACCTTTGATTGACAACTCATCCATAAAGGATTTAGAGTAAAGTAATTTTGTGTGTGTCAGTCTAACCTTTGAGGCAGACTCAGGCATGACTTTAAAATAAAAGGATGCCGGGTTGGAAACACTGAAATCTGTAAAATAAGTATATTTTTCAACTAATGTAGGTGAACTACCAAAGGAGGGGGTGGGACAATGTTCCCATTGAGTAAAATTTACAAAATTTCTAAATGTATTCGCCTTATGCAGGAAGTGATTGCCGTAGTGCTGAAAACAATACTGTTCGGCATAATTCGCAGCATTTTCATACAAATCCTCAGCATCAAAAGCGGCATAATATTTCAAATCTGAAAACAGTGCTTCAATGGCGTGTACATCCCAATCATCAGAACGTATGTTCTGTTTTCCTACATCACCCATAGAAACACGAAAAACATTAGGTACATTAATGACCTCTGTAGGCCCATGAATCTGAAATTTAACAGCATCCCACGCGATTCCATCCAAAACGGGCCAGGCAGTAATGTTCACATAAGTCTGGTCCCTTTTCATGATGTGGGACGACGAGTGGGGGGCCAAAGTTCCATTGATAAGTCTAATCGTTGATCTCTCTTTGAGATAGTGACCATCCACCAGACGGAAAAACACTATTACAAAACCAATGGACATAAACAAAAAAATACTGAAAAGCACTAGCCAAATGTATGTCCAAGGGGTGACCAAAAAATGTCTTTTAAACCAGCTCACAAAAACAGCCATGTTTGAAGGGGCAGGGGACGGCAATGAATCAGTGTCAAAGGAGAAACGGGACTGGTCAAGCGCCGTAGAATGTAAAACAGGCGAATGACCATTTGATGGATAAGCATACTCAGTCTCGTCTGGCAGACCACCAGTCGGTGGTATCAACAGGGGATCAGTAACCGACTGCATCTCGATGGCAACATCAGGCAAGGTGGTAGAAGCAGAAACCAACATCGAATGTCTCTGCATCGTCTGGCATGAAACTGCTGGAGTCAGACTAAGAAGTATCGGCCACTCGCTGAAGTTTGACATTGTCAATAGAGATGTACCTGTTTTCTTTTCGACCAGGAAGTGGAGGTAAAATGACTGTTCTTGTGCCCTGCACTCCAAGTACTGGAACTGGAGCTCGATAAGAGGGGCCGAACTCCTTCTTGTTCTCCACCTTCTCACGGACCAGATCTCCAACTCGGGGTAGCCAGCCGACTACCGGAATCTGAACCTCAGCTCCAGATGTGGAGGGCAAATGTTCCTTCGAAAGAGAGTCTCTTGCTTTTTGTAGAGTCTGCAAAACAGCACAGTGATCATCTACGTCAAAGGGTGCGGTCGACGCCGCCATGTCTAGACCATCAAGGTCTGGAACAAACATTCTGATTCCGAAGAGCATCATGTACGGGGTCCGCCCACCCAGAGACCTTCTAGGGAGATTATTAAGTGCACGTTGGACGTTATACAAATGGGCTAGCCAGTTCCGGCCTGTGCCTAAAACACGTGCTGTTAATGATTGCTTTAAGTCACGGTTCATTCGCTCCACCACACTATTACCCTCAGGTCGGAAGGGGGACGAAAATTTGACTAGGACCCCCAAATTTCTCATAGCCTCCTTGTAAGCCTTAGAGGCGAACGCAGGGCCTTGATCAGAATGAAAGGTTCCACACGCAAAAGTTCCCACAAAGACACGCAAATCCCTGATGACAGTCCGTGAGTCAGCACTCCTTTGTGGCCATACCCAGAGAAAACGTGTGCACGAATCCACTGCAACCAAGATATACTTGTACGCAGTATCAGAAGAAAAAGGACCGCAGTGATCTAAATAAACACAACCAAATGGCTTATTAGATATGTACAACTGTGTTTGTGGTGGGCGCGCAACAGTAGAAGGTTTAATCTGTTGGCAAATGTCACAATCAAGAACATAAGCGCGCGCTTGTTTATATAAACCAAACCACCAGTAACGTTGTTGCAACAGAGATATAGTTGCGGACACACCGGCGTGGGCTGACGCCAACCCCTCGTGTGCAGCAAGTATCAGTGCTGGTCTGCAGTCCGCGTTGGGAATAATTCTGTCACCAACGTCGTTAATCCTCACTAACGGGACGTTATCAGGACTTAAATGATAAAAATAACGAGAAGGAAAACCCTTCGGGTAATCACTTCCCTTCTCTGTAGCAGCAATAGCTGCCAAGATGTCATCATCAATCTTACTTTTGGATCTTGTAACTGCTGCCACTAAGTATGTAGCCACTGCGGTTTTTGCTGCCTCGTCAGCCAAGCTGTTACCGACAGCATGGACACCAACACGTTGGTGACCAAGAGTGTGAATAACATTCACTAGAGGGAGACGGTCTTTAAAGTCTGCCACTCGAACCCAAAGCAACTTATGCTTAATTGTGCTACCTTTGGTGTCTCGATAATCATTATGAGACCAGAAGTGTAAGTTGTCGTTGTATGACTGGACACAATAAAAAGAGTCACTAACAATTAAAGTCGTGACACGGGGGTCTGCAAACTCCAGTGCAAGCACCAGAGCTCGAAGCTCCGCCAACTGCGCGGTACAATCACCCAATGACTGCGTATGCACTGCATCAGATTGGAATTCACCATTTACGAATGTACCTACGACAATTGCGCAAGCCGCAGAATAAGCGTGCTTAGATCCAATCGCGGGCTGCGCCGAGCCGTCAGTGTAAATGACACAATGGTATTCTTCGAGCGGGCGCAAAGACAGAGGAGCCGGATGAACGAATTCATACTGCAAGTACTCTTGAGTCTGTAATGAAGCATCAAAGATATAAGTGACGTCTGGCGATGTCAGAGTTGTGGCCCATTGTATCCACCTAGGATGCAAAGCTTTAGAATTTGGTACACTTGCTTTAGTCACCGCCTCTAGGGCAGGATAAGGTGTTACAACCAGAATCTGTTTCCCATGAGACAGTGCGCGTTCCTTGAGGATCGCCATCTGTACAGCAGTCAGAACTTTTTCGACCGTGGAAAAACGTAATTCAGCAGAGGTGTACAAGTGTGATTTGTACGCAATGGGGACGGTATCGCCCTCATTAAACTTCAAATACGTGAAACCCACGGCGCCTGGCACTATTCTTATTACCAGGTTAGTGCGGTTATCACGTGTCAGCAAGTATTGTGAAGCAAGAAGATCAGCCTGTAAAGACTGAAGAATAGCAGAGTGTTCTAGTTGCCAGCTAGCCTTCGAAAAGGACGGTTGTACCAAGGCATAAAGCGGTTTGATACGCTGGGCATAATCAGGAATATACGTTCGTCCGAAATTCAGAAAGCCCAGAAGAGATTGGAATTTTTTCAGCGTTGTAGGAGCGCGCAAGCATGCGCACTTCTCCAGAAAGTGAGGAGCTAATCCTTTACCCTCATTGTTGAGCTCGTAGCCCAAAAACAACACAGTGTATTCCGCGATGTGAGACTTCGCAAAATTAAACTTGTAGCCGTAGTCCGCAAAACTCACGATAATATTGTCGACCCGAGACAGATGTGGCATCAGCTCATCGTCCGTGAGATATATATCGTCAACATATGAGTATGCGTCGGGGTCTATCCTCTCTAAGAGAGAGACCACGCGAGCGGAAAAGACGCCAGGGCTGTTCTTGTAGCCCATGGCTAATCTCGTAAACTGTTTTTGTTTGCCGCCCGATGTAAACGCCGTCCACTGGCTACTCAGTGCAGACAGGTTGTGGCTAAAAAAGCCATTGGAAATGTCAAGTGTCGTCTTAAATCTTTTACGCACGAGACTGTCGACTAGAGCCGAGCTGTGTGTATTTTGTACCGCGCAGGTCCGGCAGTGGGAGTTTAGGTGCCGGTAATCCAAAACTAAACGGTACGAGCCGTCAGGCTTCGTTACAGTGAATAAAGGGTTATTCATAGGGGACACACAAGTTTCAATAACACCCTGATATTCCAATTGTTCAAGGATCGCCGCGACGTGTGGCCTAGCTTCACGACGCATGGGATATTGGGGCTGCGGCTGGGGCATTGACCGCAATGGAATCTCATGGCAGGGGGACAACCGGTCCCATCCCACCTGAGTACGATACACCGCCAGCGCAAGCGCCGGCGCAAGCGCCAGCGCCCACTCCTCAGCGTATACTTCAGCTTGGTCCTTAGGCACTGTGTGCGCAAAGGACGGGAGGATTACCTCCTCCCCTCTAGGAGCCTCTAAAATGAAAACTGGGGGCCAATCTGCCTCCGCTAGGAGGATATCATAGGTGGTGGTCAGATTATCCCAAAAAATCCCTTTTATTGTACGTTGTATGTCACCTTCAATTGATAAGACTATTTCATAAAGTCTGTCAGGGGGAGCCACTCTGGTGTCAGCAGTTTCCACAGTAACCATTATATCAGTTGCTGTCGCCGCCAGAAATGGACGCAGAGCTTGACGGACTATGGTAATTTCCGCCGCGCTGTCCAGGAGCGTCAGCGCCCATGTCCGGTTCCGAAGCCGTGTCCGCACTATCTGAGGCATACCTTGCCGTCAGGGCAGCCACTTTCTTCTTCTGAAACGGGGGTCTTTGTCGTGCAAATTCGTCCTGCTTGCCTTTTCCTTCAGTCTGTCGGGGCTGGTCACGTGTTTGCGGAGCACCCCGACCTTTGCCAGCGCCTCCGCCACCGGACTGTGAAGCCGATGTGTCCTGTGAAGAACGAGGAGAACGTTGTTCAGAAACCTGAAATCTATCAGGAGACTTAATAGTAGCACGATCACGTAGATCATAAGTGCGTTCACTACTGGACTGAACGGGAGAGGCAGGCCGAGAGCCCTGTTTCTGCTGCTGCTGTTTTCCCTGTTGTTTAGACCGCCAATTCTGTTTAGGAAAATTTGGCCGGTCATCCTTACCAGAGGTTTCTGCCTTACCCTGTTGCTTAAAATCGGGAGTTTTGATCACAGGTTTAACTCCTAAAGAGCTACGACCCAAATCTCTGTATGCACCTGAGATTATTTTTGCAAATTCCTGCGGCTTCTCCTCGTCAGTGAGTTTCTTCAGTTCATTACGAACCTGGAATTGCAAAGCATCACCCTTAAGGTTACCCATTCTCATGGTAGCCACCAGGTCAAACTCTCCGAGGAGCCGCATCCCTAATTCTATAGCAGAATCCGCGCCGTGGTTTTCTTGAACACGTTTAATTACGGAGGGCAGCTGCAACATAGACGGAGTGCCATAGCACTGCGCATACGTAGCTGCAAAGACTTTACCCCAGGAAACACACTCATCTACGTGGGGTACTAAGTCCTTCGGCAAACTAATGGTAAGGATCCTGTGTTTCTCCACAGGTGTCGTATTCGGATATACCGCTTCTATTTGGTCAAATTTCTCAGCAAGCCAAAAGGGGAAATCATCCCTAGTTTGGGGGCGCTTGCCCATAACAGAATTAACCATAACAGGGCTAATGACCACCGCGTGATGATCATTAGTTTGTCCCGCAACAGCAGGCGCTCCCGCCTGCATATTGCGCGACACGTACTGCACTAATGCCCTATATACTGTAACAAGGGCAGTGTGTAGTACACGCAGTTCAGCCACCGTCACCGTGAGATAACGGGCATGAGGCGTAAATCCGGCTAGTACCGGCCAAGTGGCCCCTGCAATTGATAAAGGGCCCATTCTCGGCGGTATAACCACATGGGGGAGGGCGCCATTAAACCAAATATGATGCTGCCAAGCAGATATTGGAATTTCTTGTGTCCGATACGGCGTATAGTTAGCTGGTACGGCAGTCGCAGTGTAAGAATGAAAGGTATTATCATCCTCACTCACCGCCGGAATCGTCACCCAAGAGTAGAATAACTCATAGGGATAAGCCGCATCGGCTCCCACTACAAAGATGACGTTCATACCAGTATCCGGCACCCCATACTGCGTCAAATGACGTTTCAGAGCTGCACGGCTATGCGCCGCAATATCTACCGCCATACGGACAAGCTACACTTTAGATTTCCAGTAGCACAAGGGTTCAAAAACCTTTATAATTATCAAGCTTGAAGAAACCTATATCAATAGATACAGGTAGGTTTTAAATCCGTCAGACTTGTTATCCGGAAACAAGAATGAGGGCGTTGTGGACTAATAAAAGCACTACTAAGGCGTTTCAACTCATAGACCAAACGTTAGGTGCGCCATGTTGCAGGGATTCTGCTTATACACAGAACTATGCTCAGAACCCCAGGACCTCAGTGAGTTGTGGTGTACCAGAAACTCACCTCAGAACCCAGAACCCAGTATCCGGCTAGCATTAGTGTCCCATTCGTTAGCCAAGGTTTAGCTCGGCGGTCCCAATGAAAAGACAACCCAGAACAAGCTACTCATAGTACTCTCAGGAATGGTGGGGAATCGGAAATACCTGTTCGTATATTATTCTCACATCAGTCCACAACAATAATCAACAGAGACACGGTGAAAATAAAAAGAGTTTATTTTTATAGACCACGTGTCCTAAGGTGCAGTACTTTGGCTAATACAAGCAGACAAATGATTAAAATCAAAACCATCAACATCGTTACAATACCATAGAATATAAAAGGGGTGATCATGTTATAATGACAGTGGATACTACCACCTTCCCTTTACTAAGAAGCTAATATTATTATTAGGCTAATAGAAGGTCTCTTAGGCTTGAATGGGGGACCCCATACCTCAAAGATCAGCTTAGTGAAATCACATCACAGGAGCATCAGGAGTCTTCTCGCAGGAAGGCTCGTCTTCGGTCTGAATCCTGAACATGAGGGCGGTGTATTAAAAGCACCAACTTTCAGGTATTTTGCAGCTGCCTGTGTGTTATGGCTAAATAGTGGGTCGATCAACCTAGAGTGGAAAACATGCATTGTCTAAAAACCCAGACTGTTTGTCACATCGTGTGCAGATCAAGGTCGCTGCGCAGAGCTCGGGATGGTAACAACAGATTGCTCTCATGTGAAGCAAAGCTCGAGTCAGCAGTTTGTTTAAGCAATAACATGTAAACGCAGTGTCGTGTGCAAAAGCAGCAAGATGGCTTTCTAACATCTAACGTGGTTATGCTAACTTAACAATGTATGTACGTATTAAGGGAGTCCTTACTACAAGGCCAGAGGTGGTGGACTGTGTGTGGAGGACACGTGTCCGAATTTGAAAGAGTTTCGGTGCCGATGTCGGTGGCAGCCCAAAGGTAATGTTGGTGGGCTCCGAGTGCACTCTACAGGGTGAGGCAGTGTCGGGACCCGAGGTAGAGTGGAGGGCTACCTGGTCCCGGATGCGTTGTAGAGATGCAGAGACCTGCTGCACAGCAAACTGAGATGGTGGTTTGGTGGGCATCGTGGTAGGTGGCATGGAGGCCGACCCCGACTTTTTTGTTGGAAGGGGGTCACTGGTTTGAAGCGAGGCATCGATAGTCGAGGACTTCTTCGGCATCGGTGCTTTAGGCGTCGACGTAGCCGAGGCGGCCATTTTGACTGCGGAGGTTACAGGCTTCGGTGTCGGCGCCGAAGGTGCCGGTGCCTTGTGGTGCCCGAGGGCGCGTTTCTTTTGTGCGTCGACCGCGTCTGCTGCGGTGAGCTCGGCGCCGAAGTCTTTCTGTACGCGTTCGGAGCCGACGACTTTTTTCTGCGTCGGCGCCGGGGCAGTGGACTGTTTGACGCCTTTGATCCGACCACCACCAGTTTCGCTTTCGGTTTTGAAGGGACTGGAGCGATGGATGTCTTTGGGTTTAACAACCTGGTCGTCTTTGGTAATAGTGGCTCTTGTATAGTGTTCGATGCCGGGCCGGAAGGCGGGGCCGAGGAACCATGGATTAGGTCTTGGGTAAGGCCCGAAGGCGATCCCTCGACCGGAGCCTGACGACGATGTACAATTTCGGCCTCCGTTTCGACGGATTGGCCTAGCTCCTCGGGAGAGCTGTCTTCTTCAGCCCCGTAGGCTTCGTCGAAGTCCCCTACATCGTCGACGGCTTCTTCACGTTGAAAGAGCTCTTCGTCATCGTCGTCCCATCGGGAACCATGCTCTGAAGCGGGGCTAGACACTATTTCTTCCACGCTCTCGGCGTCCTCGGTGCTGAATATGTTGGTGGGTGCGGGCGCTGAGTGCTGCGCCTCGAGCCTCGCTGCCCGTCGGTTCCGTAGAGTTTTCTTGGATCGGAACCGCGCGCAGGCCATGCATTTCGATTTGTCGTGATCCGGCGAGAGACATTTGTTACAGACTGGGTGGACGTCGATGTGAGGGTACTTGGCGTGGCACAACGGACACCTCTTGAACGGAGTTCTCGATTCCATCGTCAATCGTCAGTCGAAGTTTGGAACAATTCGGTCCGAAAGTCGGAAGAGGGTGTGGAGCACTAGAACTAGTAGTCGACACCGAACGGTAACTGTACCGATGAAAACACTAGGCGGCGATCTATGCACAGATATGAATTCAGCAGCCCACATGCCTCGAACCTAAGTATTCCGAAGTTGAGCTAAGATAGTTGCATCCGAACCCAATGGCGGAAAAAAACAATCTGGGGATGGAGAGGATGCCCATGCGCACTGTGGTGCAGGGGAGGAGTCACCCATCTCAGGATACTTCGAAGACTCTTCCAGGACAACAATGTGCAATCATCCGGACCCAACACTAGGCGGCGATCTAATCACAGATATGAATTCAGCAGCCGACATGCCTCGAACATTGGGTAGTTGGATGGGTAGGTACCCCGGGATTGGGCACAGGTGGCCGCGGGACGCTGGGGTGCCTTTTGGTGTCGGGAAATCTTACCCTCTGTTGATCGCGGTTGGGGGGGGCACCTTGTTCTGAGGCTGCAGGCTTCTTCAGGAGCGTCGAGGGAGGTCCTTGGGTGCCGGACTCGGGGTCACAGTCGCCGTGGGGTCGCCCTCGTGGTCTTAGTTCACTCCGGCACAGGCCAGGCTTGGCTGGTGCAGAGAGGGCTGGATTCGCGGTTCCGGGTTGCTGCCAGGGATTAGAAGTAGATTTTGAGTAGACCCTCTACTCAAGGGAGTCCCAGGGGTTTAGAGTCAAAAGGTAGCCAGGTCCTCCGGGGTTTGTGAGGTTGCTGGCCACAAGAGATGCCGGGTTGGAGCAGGAACAGGTTTGAGGGTCGACAGGCCGGTAGGGCTGGGGCCAAAGCAGTTGGTGTCTTCCTCTTAGCAGCTGCAGGGCAGGTCTTCTTTCTTCTAGCTCTTCTTCGGAATCTGGAATCTGTGGAAGGAAGGTTCAGGGTGCCCCTAAATACTAGATTTAGGGGCGTTACAGGTAGGTGAAGGGCAGGGACCAATGGGTCCCTGTCCTGGGGTGGGTACACCCCCTATCCTGCCTCTCTCCTGTGGGAGGGGGGCAGTAGCCTAGTCCTGATAGGGTAGGGCTTCCCATCTTCAAGATGGCAAGAGCCCGGAGATGTGCTTCACCTCGCCTCCCCCACCTGAGGTGTGGGGTTGGCAGGCTAGCACATCCCCTGTCCTTATTTGGGGTTTCCGGCCAAGCTGCCCGCCAGAGTGGGGGGTTGCAGTAGCCTGGGGAAGCTCACAGAGGCGGCATGCCATTTAAGCTTCCCCCTGCCCATCCTGGGGGATATTTAGCACCTCACCCAGGATGTGCATTGTTGCAGGCCCAGGAGAGCAGGGGCTCTCCCACCCAGGGGTCCAGCAACATGTCTGCTGTGTGGCAGCCTAGGCAGCCTCAGAGCAGACGTGGATTGTAGGTTAGGTTTAAGGGGGCATCTCTAAGATGCCCTCTGGGGTGCTTGGTACATTAAATCCCATACTGGCATCTGTGCGGGTTTAATGTGCTGAGAAGTTTGATACCAAACTTCTCAGTCCTCAGTGTTGCCATTATGGTGCTGTGGAGTTCGTGTTTGACGAGCTCTCAGCACCATGCTCTCTTAAATGGCAGCACTGCACTTACAGGGCTCAGAGATGGACCTGGGCACTGTAGGGGCACAGGGCTCCTGCTCCTGTGCCCACACCATTGGCATAAGGCACCCAGCTAGAGGGGTGGCTGATGTATGCCATGGCAGTGTAGGTGATGGGCATGGCACACAGGGATGTGTGCCATGTCGACTTTGTTTTGTCTTGCACCCAGACACCCAGCCTGCAAGGGCAGTGTGTGTGTGTAAGGGTACAGGTTCTCTAAGGGTGGCACAATGAGTGCTGCAGCCCTTAGAGGCCTTCCCTGGTCACAAGGCCCTGGGTACCTAGGGTACCATTTACCAGGGGCTGACATGTGGCCAGGGTTTGCCAATTTGGGTTTTGTGTGTTTAGCGAAGGAACATAGGCCTTGGGCAACTGATTGGCAGGAGTCCAGGGCACACTCAGTCAAAGTACATTCAGCAATTCAGCAAAAAGTGGGGCATACCATGCAAGAAAGATGGCACTTTCTCACACCCTACAGTACCGAGGTCCATTCCTGAGCACTGTAAGTGCAGTGCTGCCATTTAAGAATATATGGTGCTGGGAGATCGTCAACACGAACTCCACAGCACCATGATGGCTTCATTGAAGAATGAGGAGTATGGTATCAAACTTCTCAGCACATTAAACCCGCACTGATGCTAGTGCAGGATTGAATGTACAAAGCACGACAGAGGGCATCTTAGAGATGCCCCCTGAACCTAACCTACAATCCACGTCTGGTCTGAGGGGCTGCCTAGGCTGCCACATAGCAGACATGTTGCTGGACCCCTGGGTAGAGAGCCATCCGCTCTCCTGGGCCTGCAACAATGCACATCCTGGGCGAGTTGCTAGGTCACCTCCCCCAGCATGGGCAAGGGGAAGCTTCAAAGGCATGCCGCCTTTGTGAGCTTCTCCAGGCCACTTGCTGTACCCAGCAACTGGCCCCTACTGGTTCTCAACCCCCACTCTGGCAGGAAGACTGTCCGGAACCCCCAAGGAAGGACAGGGGGTGTGCCAGCCTCTGCCAACCCCACCCCTCAGGTGGGGGAGACAAGGTGAAGCACGTCCCCGGGCTCTCGCCATCTTGAAGATGGGGAGCCCTGCACAATCAGGACTAGGCCACTGCCCCCCCTCCCACAGGAGAGTGGCAGGATAGGGGGTGTTCCTATCCCAGGGCAGGGACCCAGTGGTCCCTACCCTTTACCTACCTGTAACACCCCTAAATTTAGTATTTAGGGGCACCCTGAACCTTCCTTCCTTAGATTCCAGATTCCGAAACAGCAAAGATCAAGAAGAAAGAAGACCTGCCGTGCAGCTGCTAAGAAGGTGAAGACACCAACTGCTTTGGCCCCAGCCCTACCGGCCTGTTGACCCTCGAACCTGCTCCTGCTAAATCCTGTCACCTCCAGTGGCCAGCAACCTCACAAACCCCAGAGGACCTGGCTACCTTGTGACTGATCATCTGGGACTCCCACGAGCAGTGGCTCTGCTCAAAGCAAGTATCTAACCCCAGGTATCAGCCAGGAACCACGAACTCTGCACACTCTGCACCCGCTAAGCCTGGCCTGTGGTGGAGTGGACAAAGACCCCGAGAACGTCCCCCCGGCAACTGTGACCCTGAATCCGGCACCCAAAAACCCACCTCGACGCTCCGGACGCCTGCAGCCTCAGAACCAGGGACACCCCTCCCCCCCAGCTGTGATCAACAGAGGGTAAGATTTCCCGACACCAAAAGGAACCCCTGCACCCAGCGCCCTGCGGCCCCCTGTGCCCGACTCCTGGGTACCTACCTATCCTCCAACTACCCAACTTACCTCCCGAAGTGGTCACACCTGAAGAATCTTCGTCCCCAAGCTTGCAGCCTTTGTTCGTCCTTGAGCTTTTCCATTGCAATCCATTGAGCGCCCGAAGGCTCGAAAGCACCCTGCACCCAACCGCCCGAGTGGCCATGGCAGTGCAACTTCTACTCCTACCTACTTCTCCATTTGCCCTGAGCAAGTGACTAGGAGCCCAGCTCCCACAGCCGCGTGGCCTGCTAGTCAGCAGCCACCAACCAAGGGCCCCCTGCCTCCCATAGGATAACATTGGGCCTAACTCACTCTGCACCCGGCTGCCTCTGTGCCGCTGAGGGTGTAACAACTGTACTTACCTGACACTGGGAGACCCCGGAGTCTGTGCCCAGAACCTTAACTCTGCCAGTCGAGTATTTACCCAAAAGCCGATAAGGAATATGCTACTTACCAGTATGCATCTGTTCTTGGCATGTAGAGCTGCAGATCTACACTATGCATAGATCGCCACCTGGTGTTGGGTCCGGATGTTTGCACTTGTTTTTGTCCTGGAAAGTCTTGGAAGTCACGAGGTAGGTGACTACTCTTGGTGGAATTATTCTTTTAATCCCTTCCATAAAAGCTTTGATAGCAGGAACCCTAAATAAAGACAAATGTCTGTTTTGTAGGTAGGCTGCTATGGCAGCTAGATGTAACCTTATGGATGTATACGCTAGGTTACATTGCAGCAGATGAAAGAGGTAACAGATGTTTTGAATGGAAGCATCTAGTGGGTTGATTTTGTTGTGTGAGCAATAAATGACGAACCTCTTCCATTTTGCCGTATAGAATGCCCTTGTGGTAGGGCGTCTAGCTTCTTTGATCATTTCCATACAGTCTGTTGGGAGATTAAGGTAGCCGAACTCTAGGATTTCAGGAGCCAGATCGCAAGGTTGAGCTGATTGGGATCTGGGTGTCTTATCTCTCTATGGTTCTGAGTGATAAGCTTGGGTGAGAGGTGAAGCTTTTGATGTGGTACTACTGATAGTTCTAGCAGTTGTGAACCATGGTTGCCTTGCCCATGTTGGAGCAACTAGGATCATTGTGTGGAAATGTTGTTGGAGTTTCCTCACTAGTAATGGAGTGAGTGGGAGAGGCAGAAAAGCGTAAGCAATTTTGCCCGACCAATTCATCCATAGCGCGTTGCCTTTGGACAATGGGTGTGGATACCTGGATGCGAAGCTTGGTCATTTTGCGTTTTGGTGTGTGGCGAACAGGTCTATTTCTGGGTACATGGAAAGAATGGAAGAAGAACTCAAGGATCTAGTCCCCATTCGTGGTTCTGTTGTGTTTTGACGGCTGAGCAGATCGGCAACATGATTGTGTACACCAGGTAGGTGTTCTGTCAGGAGGTACATCTTCCTCAGAATGGCCCATCTCCAGATGCTCTGTGCCAGGGGGGATAACTGGAGAGTGTCCCCCCCCTTGCTTTTGTATGTAATACATCATTGTCATGTTGTCTGTACGGATTAGGACAGCTTTCCTTAGCAGTTGCGGTTGAAAAGACTTCAACGCTAGAGAGATTGCTAACAATTCCAGGTAGTTGATGTGAAATTGTTTTTGTTGGGGGGGGGGGGGGAGGGGGCGGGTCCATATCCCTTGAACGGTATGTGTTAGAAGATGTGCTCCCATGCCGATGAGCGATGCATCCGTTAGCACTATCTGTGGGACTGGCTCGAGGAACGACCGCCATTTGGAAAGGTTTTTTGTGGTCCACCACTGCAGAAAGCGATGGGAGCGGTTGTCTAAAAAACACCAGATCTGTTAACTGACCTTGAGCCTGGTTCCACTGACTTGCTAGACTTTTGTAATGGACGCATTTGCAGTCTTGCATGAGAAACGAGAAAAATGCAGGAGGCAATCATTCCTATTAGTTGCATGGTAGTGAGTGTTGTGGCTGAAATCTTTGAACTAGCGTTTGTATAGCACTTATCCTGATTGGGTTGGGATATGCTAGGGCTGTGGAAGTATTTACGGTAGCTCCTAGATATTGTTGTATTGTGGACAGTTGGAGATGGGATTTGCCTAGATTTATCTATCAATCAACCAGTCATTTGAAAAGCGCACTACATACCGGCAAGGGTCTCAAGGCGCAGGGGGAGGGGCGCTCTTGATCGAACAGCCAGGTCTCGAGCATCCTCCTGAAGGTCAGCAGGTCTTGTGTCTGTCGTAGGCTCAGTGGGAGGGTGTTCCATGTCGAGGTGGGAGAAGGATCTCCCACCGGTGGTGGTTCTTTGGATGCACGGGACGGTGGAGAGTGAGGGGTCGGCGGAGCGTAGGTGGCAGTTGGGGATGAAGGAGAGTCGTCTGTTGAGGTAGGCTGGGCCGGTCTTGTGGAGTGCCTTATGTGCGTGGATGAAGAGCTTGAAGGATATCCTCTTGCTGACAGGGAGCCAGTGCAGGTCCCTCAGGTGGGGGGTGATGTGGCTGTGGCGTGTACGTCGAGGATCAGTCGCGCCGAGGCATTTTGGATGCGTTGTAGTAGTTTGATGAGCTTGGTCAGGGTTCCCGCGTAGAGGGAGTTTCCGTATTCTAGTCTGCTGCTGAGGGGGGCCTGGGTGACTGTCTTTCTTGTATCTGTCGGGATCCATCTGTAGATCTTGCGGAACATGCAGAGGGTGTTGAAGCAGGAGGAGACGCTCTGGGTTCTGCCAGAGAGGAAGGAGGTGGTCCATTCGGGAGCCTTGTCTCAGATCCCTGCGGCGTGCGCGTAGTGTGCAGTGGCAGACAGTGTCAAAGGCGGCAGAGAAGTCTAGGAGGATGAGTGCTGCGGTCTCGCCGTTGTTCAGCAGGGTCCTGATGTCGTCAGTGGCGGCGATGAGGGCGGTCTCGGTGCTGTGGTTTATTGATTTATTGTGAATCCCAGACTGTGAAGCAATTGTATTGTACGGAGTGTGTGTTGAACACAGCTGTTGTGAGCTTGCTTTTAGAGTCAATCGTCTAGATAAGGGAAGACCTGAATTTGTGGTCTTCTCATATGCGCGGCAACCACTGCAAAGCACTTAGTGAAAACTCTGGGCGCTGTGGAAACTCCAAATGGGAGAACCTTGAACTGGTAGTGTTGACCATCTACCACAAACAAGATATTTTCTGTGAGCTGGCTGTATGGGAATGTAGAAGTAGGCATCCTTTAGATCTAGAGTGGAGAGAATGTTGCCTTGCTGTAGTAGTGGAAGCACTTGTTGTAAAGTGACTATGTGGAAGTGGTCTGATTGAATGTAAAAGTTAAGCGGTCTGAGGTCCAGTATTGGCCTGAGAGCCGTCCTTTTTTGGGATTAGAAAAGAGAGGGAATAGACCCCTTTGTCCTGATGAGGCACAGGAACCCGCTCTATTGGATTTTTTTTTTCTTTTTTTTAACATTGCTAAGACCTCTTGCTTGAGGAGCATTAGGTGTTCTGGTGACATTGGACGCTGTTTTGAAGGAATGTTAGGAGGCTAAAAGTGAGTTCCAGGCAATAACCATACTGGATAATCTGTCTTACCCACTAGTCTGTTGTGATGCAATTCCAGACAGGCAGGAACTGTGAGATGAGTCAATCGACAGGAGTGGAATGATCAGGGGGAAGCGCAGGTTAGTCAGAGTTTTGTTATTAGGGGAGTTGCGGGTGCTGTTACCCCTGCCTCTACGCTTGTTGTTGTTCCTCTGTAACCTCCTCTATTGTATCCCCTGGAAAAGGAGCTCTGGTTGCGGCTTTTATAGTATGAGGACGGGTGTTGACGTATTTGTCTTAGAACCTGCTCTATAGAAAGAGCGACGAAAGGCACCTCTTGCAGATGGTAACTGTAAGGCTCCCATAGACTTTTCGGTCTCCATGTCCTTTTTAATCTTTTCTAAAGATCGGTCTACTGCAGGGCTAAATAAGTGCTCCTGATCAAAAGGTTAAGGATGGTATTTTGTACCTGTTTAAATCCAGATACCC
Source organism: Triturus cristatus (assembly GCF_964204655.1). Classification (NCBI taxonomy): domain Eukaryota; kingdom Metazoa; phylum Chordata; class Amphibia; order Caudata; family Salamandridae; genus Triturus; species Triturus cristatus. The sequence goes on along the minus strand of NC_140588.1, from coordinate 1,092,600,704 downwards.
TGAGCCAGGCGTGTCTGTGTAGCTAAACACTGGTGTTTATTGCACGTGACATGGTGTCCGCTGCATCGAGTGCGCATTTGATGGATGTATTGGTGATCAGTTTGCCTTTCTGTATAAGGTCACTAGCTTTGTCCTTATATTCCTGAGGTAGATGTTGAATGAGCTTTTCCAGCTCATCATAGTGGGCCCTATCGTATCTTGATAGAAGGGCTTGTGTGTTTGTTATTCTCAATGAGTTTGCAGATGGAGACGCCATACGTTTACCTGACACGTCCAATAATTTAGGTTCCTTATCAGGAGGTGGTGTGTCACCTAACCCCTGAGAGTTTGCCCTCTTGCGTGCATTGGCTACAACCAGCAAATCTAAGGGAAGTTGGTCCTTGATGTATATAGGGTGAGTGGGAGCTGCTTTGCATTTCTTATCTTCTCTCGGGTTAAGAACCTTAGCTCTAACCGGGTCTTTGAACACCTCAGGAGCGTGTCTAAGAAGGCCTTGTAACATGGGTAAGACATGAGTAGATTTTTGTGGTTGGTCAAAAGTTTCCAGTAGAAAATCCTTTTCTACAGGATCTGAATGTAGTTTCACCTTATGGTATGTGGCGGCCCAATTGATGAGCTGGGCAAAACCCACATTATCATCTGGCGGAGATTGTTTTGAGGGGTAGAAATCCGATCATTGGTTAGATCAGGACCAGTGTTATATCATGCCATGGGTCTGGATCCTGTGGTGGATCATCAGGATCTTCAGAGTCTAATGGTACTACATCTTCATCTTCTTGCCCATCACATGAGAATCATCACTATCCTCTGGTTGTAGAGTGTGTGCTGGCGAAATTAGCAAATTAGGGTTAACTGGTGGAGGAGGTGAAGCGAATAGTTTCTTACCTGTCGGTGTAGTTTTGCAGCTTGAAGATCTTTCTGGATTCACTATGCTGCATTATTCCGCGATCTTGCGGTTGGGTCCGGATTCGTAGTCTTTTCTTTGTTTTTTTTTCTTTTTCTGTAGCCCAGGTGGGCGGCGACGACCACCATTTGGTGCACCTCCCGTGACGTCGTCGTGCTTCTTGCGGAAGTCTCACCTTTGGGGCGCCATCTTCGGGTTCTTTTTTCCTTTCCCTTTTTTTTTTTTTTTTTTTTTTTTTTTTAACCCTAGGCGATTGATTAATCCTTGTCCATTTTTCTGTAAATTTTCATTTCTTTGATCTTTTCCATTTTACCCCCTCTTCCTCCAGCCTAATCTTCCTGGCGGAGGTGGGTGGGTTCGCTAGTGAATCCAGAAAGATCTTCAAGCTGCAAAACTACACCGACAGGTAAGAAACTATTCGTTTTGCAGCGTGAATCTTTCTGGATTCACTATGCTGTGCATAGACTTTGTAGCGGTTTTCCTAATTTTGTGGCGGCTGGGTGGTAGATGAGCGCTGGTCGTTGAAAATGTGTTGAAGCACCTTCTGTCCAACCTGTGCTTCCTTGTTCATCTGAATGTCCACGCAGTAGTGTTTCGTGAACGTGTGCACAGATGCCCAAGTTGCCGCGAGACATATGTCCTGGATGGGCGTGTTCGCCAGGAAGGCAACGGTGGCCCCCTTCTTCCTTGTGGAGTGAGCCTGGGGCCCCTCCGCTAGCTCCTGCCCAGCCTGTTTGTGGCAGAATTGAATAGTGAGGGCAATCCACCTAGCGATGGTACCCTTAGTCACTGGCCTACCCATGAAGCTAGTAGCAAAGGACAAACAGCTGCTTCAACTTCCTGAGTTCCTTGGTTCTCTCAATGTAGTGCATCACCGCTCTTCTGGCATCGAGGGTGTGCAGGGCCTTTTCTGCGTTTGAAGTCGGGTTTTGGAAGAAACTTGGTATCTGAATACTCTGATTCATGTGGAACGCCGACACCACCTTGGGCATGAAGTGTGGGTCCGTCCTCAGGACTACCCTGTCCTTGTGAATCTGAATGTAGGGTTCCTGTAGCGGTAGTGCTTGAAGCTCGCTCACCCTGCGTAGTGAGGTTATGGCCACTAGAAAGGCCGTTTTCATCATCAACATTTGCAGTGTGGCCTTGTGAATGGGTTCAAACGGTGCCTTCATGAGCTCCGTCAGAACCACGTTTAGATTCCATGCCGGCGGCGGCAACCTTTTCGGAGGGGCCATTCTTTCGGCTCCTTCCATGAATCTCTTCACCACCTGCGAGGTGAAGAAACTTCAACCCTTTTCACCTCTGGTGTAGGCAACGATCGCCGCTAGGTGTACCCTTAGGGAGCTCGAGCAGAGGTTACTCTTTAGAAGGTGTGTGAGGTACCTCAGCACTGTTGAGTCCCTTGTCATTCTGTTTTGCAGGCCCTTTTTCCTGCACCACACAGTGAATCTCTTCCATTTTGCGCTGTAGCATTTTCGTGTAGTTGGCTTCCTTGCCTCCCGTAGCACTCGCATAGTGCTCTGAGGCAATCTTAGGTGTCCGAACTCTAGGTCTTCAGGAGCCATGCCGCCAGGTTGAGGGTCTCTGGCTCTGGATGCAGGACCTCTCCGTTTTGCATTGAGAGCAGGTCCTTTCTCCTCTCGAACCTGTATGGATTGCCTTGTGCCATTTCTTGAATTTGTGAGAACCAGGTCTGCCTTGCCCACTGCGGAGCCACTAGGATCAGAGTCACGTTGCTGGTTCTGCACTTGTCGAGCACTCTGTGCAACAGGGGTATCGGTGGAAAGGCGTATGTCCTCGACCAGCTTATCCATAGGGCATTTCCCTGGGATTGCTGATCTGGTTGTCTGGACGCGAAGCTTTGGCATTTTGCATTTTGGCGTGTTGCAAATAGGTCTATTGTGGGAGTTCCCCATCTCCGGAAAAGCTTCTCCGTTTCCTGGCCATTGAGCTCCCACTCGTGCGATGCCGAGGTCTGCCTGCTTAGCCAGTCTGCCTCCACATTGTCCTTCCCCGGTAGGTGAATTGCCAGTAGATCTATCCTGAGAGGTATGGCCCATCTCCAAATCTCCGGAGCCAGAGAGGAGAGAGGGAACGACTGTGTCCCCCCTGTTTGTTGATGTAGAACATTGCCGTGGTGTTGTCTGTTTGAACCAACACCCTCTGGTTGTACAGGTGCCTCTGGAAAGCCTTCAGGGCTAGCAGGATTGTCTTCAACTCGAGGTAATTGATATGGCGAATCGCATCTGCTGGAGCCCACAGACCCCTCACTCTGAGGTTGTCCATGTGCGCTCCCCATCCCTTTTGCGATGCGTCCGTGGTAATGGTCATTGTTGGGTTTGGTGGTGTCAGGCTTCTCCCTGCGGTCATGTGGTCTCTGTTCCACCAAGTTATCTCCTCCTGCACTGCGTGCGTAACAACCACTAGATCCTCCCAACTTCCGTTTGCTTGTGACCATTGCTGTTGTAGCCATTCCTGGAATGGTCTCATGTGCAGGCGTACATTCGGCACCAGCTGGATACACGACGCCATCATCCCCATCATCTTGCTCACTGACCTCACTGTCAGAGCTCGCCCCTTGTGGTAGAGCCGCGTCTCCTTCAGTAGGGCATCTGTCCTCCTGTCGCTGGGCACCACTGTACTGTTCAGGGAGTTGATTATTGCCCCCAGGAAAATCTTCACCTGCTCCGGTTCCAGCGATGACTTCCCCCAGTGAATCGAGAACCCCAGATTCGTGAGTGTCTGTTACGCGTTTTGCGTGCCTCTCGCACTTCTCGCGTGAGTTTGCCTTGACCAGCCAGTCGTCTAAGTAGGGGTAGACGTGTATCCCCTGCCTTCGTAGGTGGGCCGCGACCGCCGACAGGCATTTTGTAAAAACCCTTGGCGCCGATTTTAATCCGAAGGCCAGGGTTGTGAACTGGTAGTGTTCCTGGTCGATGTTGAACCTTAGAAGTCCCTTGTGTCTTCTGTTTATTGGGATGTGCAGGTAGGCATCCTTGAGGTCCACGGTGACCATGAAGTCCCCGTGTCTTATTTGGGGCAGTACCTCCTGCAGCGAAGTCATTTTGAACCTTTGTGTTCTGATGAACTTGTTTAGGTATCGCAGGTCCAGGATGGGTCTGAGGTTTCCGTCTACTTTCGGGACCACGAAGTAGTTTGAGTAGACCCCCTTGTTGCGTTCTCTGAACGGCACTGCCTCTATGGCTCTCTTTTCTAGAAGTTTCCGTGTTTCTTCTCTGAGTAGGGTCAGTTCTTGAGCCGATCTCTGCCTTCCCTTTGGCTTCCTGTTTGGCGTTTTTTTCTCCAAATCTACACAGTACCCGTACTGCATGATGTTCAGTATCCACTTGTCTGTGGTTATACGCCGCCACTCGTGAAGGTAGAACCTCAGCCTTCCGCCTACTGGTGTTGTATGCTCGTAGGCTTTTGATCCTTCTCTCCCCCCCGATGTTACTGTTTCGCGCCTCACCCTTGGGGGCATGTCGAGGGTAGGCGTCCTCTTGCGTGCTGAGTCACTTTGATGAGGGCTGGTCCCCCCCCTCTCCTCCTCTGGCCACGTCCGTTCCCTCTCCCGCGAAAGGACTGGCCCCGAGGTTGGTACTGCCAGTTTTGCTTCTGTTGACCTTGTCTGTGACTTTCACCCTGCTGACCCTGCTGGAACGTCTGGTGCGACGCCCCCTGCTGGCTTCCTCCCCTACCGTAGGGTCTCCGAGGGATTGCCTCGCCTCATTCCCCTCAGCTGTAGGGCCCCCATGGACCTCGCCGTTTCGTTTTCTTTTTTCAGCTGGGTGAGCTTCTCGTCTACTGTTGCTCCGAACAGTGTCTCTCCGTTGAAGGGGGTGCTAAGGATGTTGTTCTGCACCTCCGGTTTGAATCCCGAGATTCTTAGCCATGCATGCCTTCTCTCTGTGACCCCTATGGCCATGAGTCTTGCTGAAGTCTCTGCCCCGTCCAACGCCGTCTTTATACAGGAGTTGGCGATGTTTTTGCCTTCGTCTACCAGGTGTGAGGCTCTCTGGCGGTATTCTTCGGGGAGGTGCTTTACTATCTCCCCCATCTCGTCCCAGTGCTGGTACTGGTGTCTATTGAGGAGTGCATTGGAATTCGCCATGCGCCAGTGCATTGCGGCGTTCCTCTCGACTTTTCTTCCTGTGAGGTCTATACTCCTGCTCTCTTTATCAGGTGGTGGGCCCGAAGTTGCTGGTACGTTGGCCCTTCTCCTGGCCGTGGAAGCTATGATGGAGTCGGCGGTCACGCTACCTTTGATGTAAGGGGGGTCCAGGGAAGAGTGCTTATATTTCTTCTCAGTCCTGGGCGTGATCGACCGGCAGGTCGCTGGTTCCTTGAAGGCTTCTCTCCCCTGATTCATCACACTTTGTAGCATGGGGAGGAACTGGCTCCTCATCTGGATGGGGAGCAGGGTCTCGAGGAGAAAATCGGCTTTCGGCTTCTCTTCGTCGAGTTTGACGCCGAAGGCTGTCGCTGCGCTCCTGACCACCATATTGTACACCCCGATGTCGTCGGGTGGCGAAGGCCTCGAAGGGTACGTGTCCACGGGCTCCTCCGGGTTTTCGGTGTCGAGATCCTGCCATTCGATGTCGTGGCTGGTAGATGGCGCCGAGCCGTAGAACGACTGCTGGTCTTCTTCCTCGACTTCGCCGTCATAATAGGTCTCGTCTTCCTCTTCGAGATCCCTCGTCAGGCCCTCGGTGTCGAATTCGTCCTCGACGACGTCCGTCGATGAAACCGTTGGAATCTTGAATTCCTTCATCTTGGCGTCGAACTCCTTCTTCCTTTGAAGGATGTTCTCCATTTCGGCCTCGAGCCGCCTCTTCTTTTTCTCCATCTCGGAGATGCTTTCGGCGTCGACCGCGGGTCTTTGAGGAAACCTGCGTCGACGTCGACCGTTCTTTTTGCGTCGATCGCCCTGATTCCTGGGTTGTCTTCGACGACCCTTGCTTTTCGGCGTCTTTCGGCACCAGGGAGTCCTTCTCGAAGGATCCGCTCGGCCTCTTGTCCATGGTTCCCCCTTTGGTCGTCGAAGTTTTCGGCGCCGGGGCTCCCTTCGTGGACTTTGACTCTGATTTTCTCGAGTCACCCTCCTGTTTGAGGTATTTTCTGTTTTGCGCTCGACGATTCTCTTACCTAGTCTTCTTTTTTCTTGTCGGTCTCTACGACCGTGAAGTTTTCGGCTGTCTCGGCGACGTTGTCCTCATCGTCCGTGGAGAGGCCCAGATCGTAGAGCGACGGGGCCTTACCCTTGCCATCCATGCTGGCGTTGGCTCTTCTCTGCCGATCTCTCACCCGGAGCGTCTTCGGCGCGAAGACTGAGCAGGCGTTGCAGTCCTTACTCTGGTGTTCGACCGGTAGGCAGAGGTTGCAGACTGGATGCTGGTCCTTCTGCGCGAACTTGTGGTGGCAGTTTGGGCAGAACTTGAATGGTGTCTTGTCCATTGCGCTCAGGGCCTCTGAGTGCGCATTCTCCAAGGTCGTCGAAGAAAAGGGCCCTGAACCTCCTTTCTTCGCGCTCCTGATGAAATCTCTTCCTTTCCTGTGATATCTTCGTAGTATTTATCGACGAAACTCGCTTTTCTTTCTTGTTCCTTCGATTGTAATTCTGGAGCTTCCCGATGACGATCCAGACCCAACGGCGGAAAAAAGAATCTGAAGATGGCGCCCCAAAGGTGGGACTTCCGCAGGAAGCACGACGACGTCACGGGAGGTGCACCAAATGGTGGTCGTCGCCGCCCACCTGGGCTACAGAAAAAAAAAAAAAAAAAAAAAAGAAAAGACTACGAATCCGGACCCAACCACAAGATCGCGGAATAATGCAGCATAGTGAATCCAGAAAGATTCACGCTTCAAAAGTGGTGGTGGTGAGGTATTAGTAGCTATGTGTAATTTCTTTGGAGGAACTGGACCGTGTGGCAAATGTTCTGGTTTCCTCTTTGTATGTAGCTTGGGGACTATTTGACCCGTCTTTGGGCGAATAAAGATGGTAGTTTGTCTCATATCGGGAAAGAAAAGCTCTTCTGCATCGATAGGTTTCCTTGGCGTCTAAGATTTCTCCATAGAAACGGTTTTTGGAAGTTTTTGGACAGTGTCCGGTCCAGAAGCTTTCCCTGGTTCCGAGGCCTTCGGTGCGAGTTGTTTCGGCAGCTTATTTATATGAGTTTTGTCTTTTAATGTTCTTGGCTCTGAAATTTTCGGTGCCGAGGTCTTTTCGGTGTGCTTCGGTGCCGAGGTCTTTTCGGTGTGCTTCGGTGCCGAGGTCTTATCTGGCTGCTTCATGCCGATGTCTCATCAGGGTGCTTCCGTGCCGATGCCTGTTTCGGTGCAGAGGGATCTTTTGCCGATTTTGGTGACAAATGTTTTCCCGGTGCCGGCAGAGGGCGCGGCAACTCGGACGACTGAGCTTTCGGTGCCGAAGATGGCTTTCCGGTACCGGGTAGTTGGCTCGACGTTTTTGTACGGTGTGGACCTGAGCCCGAAGGTGTCACCGGAGCCGTTGGTATAGGCTTGGGTGGGGGTTTCGGTACTCAAGTCCCTTTGAGCCGGGGTGATGTCATCTTCGGCATCAGAGAGGTCTGCTTCGAAGTCCGGGACCAGTACTTACTGTTCTGGCTCCAGAATGGAACCTGTGCATCGGGACATCTCGTGGCGTCAAGCTTGACTATATCGGATGGTCTTCTTGGACTTGAAGGAGAGACAAGCCTCACAATCGTCCTCTCGATGTTCTGGAGAGAGGCACAGATTGCAAACAGGCTGGAGGTCCGAGTGTGTAAACTTATCACCACATTGTGGACATTTCTTAAAGGGAGTCTGTTCCATCGACGTCAGTCTCTACCTGCGTGGGTAGGCCCAGCAACCCGCACCCAAGTCCGCAGGCGAAGTTATTCGAAATTTGTCGAGGGTGCACGTCGAAGGTACACGATCGAGACAATACCGTCGGTTAAGTGTGATTGCGCGTCGAAAGGGGGTTCGATAACGACACCAACCCAGAGCGCAGCAAGTCACATCCAAACCCGATGGCGGAAAAACACAATCTAATGATGGAGCTGATGCCCACGCGCATTGTCCACCGAAGGAGGAGTCACCGGTCTCGTGACTGCAACAATTCGAAGACAAAAACAACATGCAGACATCCGAACCCAACATCAGATGACGATCTATGCCTAGTGTACAATCTGCAGCTCATATGCCTCGAACATATGGTTATTGGTTTTTAGGCAAGTATTCGGTAGTGGGAGTGGAGGTTTTGGGAGTAGACTCAGGGGTCCCCCAGGGTCAGTGATGCACTCTTGTTACACCCTCAGCGGCACTAGGGCGGCTGGGTGCAGAGTGCTGAGGCCCAATGTTATCCAATGGGGGATACGGGGCCTCCGGTTGTTGGCTGCTGGCAAGCAGCCCACTGGGTTGTGGGAGCAAAGCTCCTGGACTTTAGTTCAGGGCAAATGGGGCAACAAATTAGCACCAACGGTGAACCCTCAGCGGTACTAGGGCGGCCGGGTGCACGGTGCTAATTAGACGACGGGTGCCCCAATACCAATGGAAAACCTCTGGTTTGCAAAAGCACTGCAGGCAGGGAGACGAAGGACTTCTGGGTACAACCACCACTTCGAGAGTTAAATTGGGAATTTAGGGGTTGGTTAGACACCGCTGGTTTGGGTACTCAAGACCTTCGGTCGTCAGGTGCAGGAGTGCCTTTTGGGGTCGGATCTTACCAGCTCCTGGTCGCAGTTAGGGGGGCCTTCTGGATTTAGGCTGAGACAGGTCAGGGGTCGCCGGATCTCGGTCAGGATCGCCGTGGTGACCTCGCGGTGTTCGCCCACTCGAGATCGGGCTGTGGACGGCGGGTGCAGAGTGGGGCGGAGTCGCACTTTCTGGCTGCTGCCAGAGGTTGCACTTGAACAAATCTGGTGTTCACGGGAGAAGCAGTCTTTGGAAGTGAAGGCAGGCAGGCAGGTCCTCCGGGGGTTTTTGAGGTTGCTGGCTGAAGGAGACACTTAATTGAAGGAGCAGGTTCGAGGGGGAGACAGGCCGGTGGGGCTGTGGCCAAGTCAGTAGGCGTCTTTCTCTTGTTAACTGCTGCACTGCTGTTCGGTCCTTTTCTTCTTGTTTCTGCTCTGGATCTGAGGAAGCAAGGTTCAGAGGTGCCCCTAAATACTAGATTTAGGGGCATTACAGGTAGGTAAGGCAGGGACCAATGGGTCCCTTCCCTGGGGTGGGTGCACCCCCTATTATGCCACCCTCCAGTGGGAGGGGGGCATGTGCCTGTCCCTGCTTGGCTAAATCCCCCCATCTTCAAGATGGTGTGGACTGAGCTGTGCTTCACCTTGCCTACCCGACCTGAGGGGTGGAGTTGGCAGAGGTGGGCACACCTCTCTTCCTCACTTCGTTTTCCCGCCGGTCCTCCCGCCCAAAGTGGGGGTCAGAACCAGTGGGGACCAGTTGCTGAAAGCAGCAAGTGGCCTGGGGAAGCTCACTAAGACGGCAAGCCTTTGAAGCTTCCCCTTCGTGAACCCTGCCCATCCTGGGGGAGGAGGCTTGGCACCTCGTCCCAGGATGTGCATTGTTTCATGCCCCAGAGAGCAACAGGCTCTCGACCCAGGGGTCCAGAAACATGTCTGGTGGTGGCAGCTGAAAGCAGCCACTCAGCCTGGCACTAGTGGTGGGTTTGTTTTCAGGGGGCATCTCTAAGATGCCCTCTGTGTGCATTTTTCATTAAATCCTACACTGGCAGTGTGGGCGTAATGTGCTGAGAAGTTTGATAGCAAACTTCTCAGTTTTCAGTGTAGCCATTATGGTGTTGTGGAGTTTGTAATGACAAACTCCCAGCACCATATACTGTTGATGGCAGCACTGCACTTACAATATCTAAGAATGGACTTGGATACTGTAGGGGTACAGGGCTCATGCACCTGTACCCTCACCACGGGTATAGTACACCCAGCAAGAGGGGCGACTGATCTATGCCAGGGAAGTGGTTTGTAGGCATGGCACACAGGGAAGTGTGCCATGTTGACTTCACTTTTTTCTGCACCAAGACACGCAGGCTGCAAAGGCAGTGTGTGTGTCAGGGTACAGGACCTCTAAGGGTGGCACAATAAGTGCTGAAGCCCTTGGAGGCCTTCTCTGGTCAGTGCCATGGGTACCTGTGGTACCATTTACCAGGGGCTGACCTGTGGCCAAAGATGCCAATTGGGTTTAGGCTTCAATGCAGTTTTCGGGAAAGAACATAGGCCCAGGGTACTTGATTAGCAGGAGCCCAGGGCACACTCAGTCAAAGTATATCAACAATTCAGCAAAAAGTGGGGGCAAGCAAGCAGAAAGAGGGCACTTTTCTCACAGTGGAGCATCGGGTGCAGGGGTATTTTTTGGCGTCGGGATTTTCTTACCGGTCGTAGTAATCCTCCAGAAGGGGGCTGCAGGTGTCTTCGGGAGACTTGCGGTAGGTCAGGGATCACCAGATCCCAGGTCAGGATCGCAAGGGAGACCTCCACTTGGCGTTCAGCCACTCAAACACGGGCTGTGGGCATTGGGTGCAGAGTGGTGCAGACTCACAGATTTGGCCGAGGACAGAGTGTTAGTGAGCAAAGTCTTGTTGGGGAATGAAGGGCAGGTCCTTAGGTTCTTGGGAGCTGCTGGCTGCAGGACACCAGGATTCCGCTGTAGCAGGTCGAGGTCGGGATAGGCCAGAAGGGCTGGAGCAAAGTCAGTTGGTGTCCTCCTCTTCCTTCAGCAAGGCTCTTTGGTCCTTCTGGTTTCTTCTGGTCTGAGGCGGTGAGGTTTGGGGTTACCCCCGAAATACTAGATTTAGGGGTGTTTCAGGTAGGTACAGATTGGGACCAATGGGTCCCTCCCTTGGGGTGGGTACACCCCCTATTATGCCACCCTTCAGTGTGGGGGGGGGGGCATAAGCCTCACTCTGATTAGCTGGGTCCTCCCATTGTCAAGATGGCGGGGACTGAGTTGTGCAGCACCTCGACTCGCCCACCTGAGGGGTGGGTTTGGCAAAGGTGGGCATACGTCTAGCTAGGGTTTCCTGCAGATTCTCCAGCCCAAGGTGGGGGTCAGATGCGGAGGGGGGCAGTTGCTGGAAGCAGCAAATGGCTGGGTCGGCTCACAAAGGCAGTAAGCCTTTGAAGCTTCCCCTTCGTGGATCCTGCCCATCCTGGGGGAGGAGGCTTGGCACCTCTACCCCAGATGTGTGCTTCAGGACCCAGAGAGTGGGAGGCTCTCCACCCAGGGGGTCCAGAAAAATGCCTGGGGTGGCAGCTGGCGAGCAGCCAGTCAGCAAGGACACTGGAGTTAGGTTGTTTTTCAGAGGCATCTCAAAGATCCCCTGCGAGTGCATTTTTCATTTAAATCCCGCACTAGTGTCGATTTAATGTGTGGAGAAGTTTGCTACCAAACTACCAAGATTTAAGTAAAGCCATTATGGTGCTGTGGAGGTGGTAATGACAAACTCCCAGACCATATAATCTTTATGGCTTTACTACACTAACAATGTCTAAGAATAGACTTCGACATAGTAGGGGTACCGTGCTCATGCACCTGTACCCTCACCACTGGTATGGTGCACCTAGCTAGAGGGGTGGTTGATCTATGCCATAGGCAGTGGGTTGTAGGCAAAGCACACAGGGTTGTGTGCCATGTCGATTCACTTTTCGCTGCACCAAAACACTCAGCCTACAATGGCAGTGTGTGGGTATTCAGGTACAAGACCTGTAAGGGGGTACAATGAGTGCGCCAGCCCTTGGAGGCATCTGCTGGTCACAGGTCCCTTGGTATCTAGGGTACCTTTTACCAGGAGCTTACATGTGGCCAGAGAGGTACTAATTTAGGGTTACACAGTACAGTTTTAGTGAAAGAATATAGGTCTTGGGTGCCTGGTTGGTAGGGCACAGTCGAAAAGCATCATCAGGCAAAAAGTGGGGGCAACCATGCCTCCCCATCCGCGGCAGTAGCAAGTAACCCCCACGACAGCGGATGCAGTAACAAGCCTCCCCCACTTCAGAAGACAATTTGCCAAAACAAGCTGCAATCTCAAATAGATTTCTACACAAACACACCAATGCACAAATATGAGCTTCTAATATTTACTGTAAGTGAAACTGCATACTCTGATCTTTTGGCCATTTGGGTAAGGTACTCACAGGGTTGTACTGGAGGGCAGAGACATAGGCCTGCACTGCCCCCTCCATATCACCAGCTGCCACCAAAGCAGCAGCCAGGTTGATGTATCCATCGATGAAGTCTGGTTTCAGACGAAGAGCGTGGCGGTAATGCTCAATTGCCTCTTGCAGCTGGCCACGCTCCTTGTAGACATTGCCCAAGTTGGAGTAGGCCTCTGCCAGCAGCGGATTTTGTTTGATAGCCAGCGTGCTAAAGTGAGCAGACCTGCAGCAGGAGGATGCATTGAGAAATGTTAATATATAGGCCCCACAAGCAGGTCCATGAAGTGCAGTTTATATCACAATTCATAACAATCACTGTATTCAGTAGCTTGTTAAAAGAACAAACAAAACAAACATTTGCAATGCAATAGGTCTCACATTTTTTTAAAGTTAGAGCTACTGGCATTGTAATGGAAATGTATGTTTTACATATGAAGATGCTTGTTTTTAGCACCTGTAAATGCCGTTAAGTAATCTCTCAAGGCTGCCAGATAGGAATTGAACCATATATTTGTTAATGCTTTGGCATAAGTGAGCATCCTGTACTTGAGGGTTAATAGATAGTGAGGTGGGGGAAGGTACGAGTTCTGTTGCAATTTGTGAATATGGCTTTTAAAGTGCAGCCCCCTTGGACCCTCAGTGCTAATTACCCCAATCCCGGTATCCGAACACATACACACAGCACGCAGGGGGAGGAGAGATGAAACGGAGAAGGGGTTAGAGGCGTTGGAGCATGAATGTATGGGCTAAAAGCAAGGGAGGATGAGCACAGAGAGAGGGGATGAGACATGCAAAGGGAGGCAGAACATTTTCAGTGATAATTCGAACACGCAGTAGACTATGTGGCAGATGGGAACATTTAAAAGCAGAGATCTCAGAGGGGTGGTGGGGGCGGGTAAGTACTGTTGTGGGAAGGGCGAGGGTGTGGTAGAATACAGCATAGGGAGATTACATAACGGATGCTGGGGAACCGGGTTCGAGTCTCGGCAGGGACGCTCAACGTCCTGTGATTTTGGCCAAATCACGTAATCTCCCCAAGCCTAACAACAAGAAACAAAGCCGTGTTTACCGTTTTGGTTTCAGGTGGGACCGAGGCAGTGAAAACGAAAACCAAACTGGAGCCCACTACTTACACCAAGTGTGTCAAGGGCAGCAGCCGCACCGAGAACAAAGATATGAAGGAGGTTTTTAAACTCGCCTTTCCAAAAAGATGCAGCTCTTTTAAAAGTGTTCACTTTTGTTGTCGGCAATGATAATCATTAGAGGCGATAAAGACAGTATAGGGATTTGGTCACAAATTACAAGCAGAGCAGCCTCTAATAGACAAACAAGCAACAAAAAGACGCACGTCCGCGAGACGCGGTCTGTGGTGGGGGAGGAGCATTGAAACCGAGCAGGCAAGACTGAGGCGCAAAAGTGAAAGCAGGCTGGCTGGCAAGTGGCGTGCGCGCACCATGACGAGAGAGGAAAGCCATATGGCGCCTTGCTCGTCATTGTGCGCGTAACCGCACGCCAGTCGACCTAAAGAAAGCCTAAAGGGAACAGAATATGAAGATAGTCCAGTGTCACTAACTGGGAGCAAGTCTGCCATCTCGGAGCACAGTGGTACTCTGGGATAATCTGAAAGAGCCCAACTGCGCGTGCACAACTCTAAGATTCTACACCTGACAGCCACTGAGGGAAACAAACACGAGAACCAAACATTTTGATTGCTACAAGAAGTTGGTTTCACGGTGCGGCTACAAATTACGGAGAGTTTACAAACGGGTTATATGCTGAGTTTAAGCACTCTACTGATTCAAGAAACTAATTTATGCTCTTGGGAAAATGTTTTTTTTGTATTCTAACTTACAGACCTTGTACATATGGTATCTCTTCTCTTTAGGACTGCAGAGCAAGTGCACACAACTGTTCAGAAAGTCACTAAATCTAATTCAATTTAATTGCGAACAACACAGGATGAGAGGATGCCACTAGTGTTTTCAAAGTCACCACCTGCAGGCTCCGCACACTGGGTAACAGCAAACCCCCGTCCACGCTGCCCCTTTCTAATGAAACAGCGAGGCGCCTTTGAACACACGCAGCTGCCTGGGCCACGCTATCCGCGCTGAGCACGGCCATTACCCGACCTCTCTGAAAGGAAGGGGTTAGTGCACATCAATGTGCATCTGCTTGCGGCGCCCCCGGCGAGACTTAACGGCGCACAGATGGGGAACCAGTGATCTGGGCTCTAAAAGGCCGATATACTGGCTTTGCCAATGACTTCTTGCACCGACGTTAACAAATGCCAAAACGGCCACACTGTGGGACAACACATGCCAACACGTGTCATGACGTGTGTGCACGCAAGCAGATGCAACGCCAGCCAACATGAGCACCTGAAGCATCGGTGAAGATGGGCGCCGATGGGCATGCGTGCACTGCATACTTCTGAAGGCTGCATACGTGTGCATGCATGGTGACAGCAACGGCGAGTTACCATTTCTAACAAGACAAGCCAGGCGGAGCGTGGCGCGCGCGCTTGGCGGGGGCGTGCATTCCAGGCGGGGGAGCGGACCCTTTGAAGTGCGGTGCCAAACGGATTGCATGGCGGCACGATGCGCGTGATTGTGCGCGTGCTCGCCATGCAATCCGCTTTTCGGAGCACTTTTGGGAGCCCCTTACAATAGTCTTGCTTTGCGATCGCTTACGCGATATCAAGGCGAGACCTAAAAAAGTCACCCATAAAAAGCAGTGCCATTTTTGTTCGGTGAAGTGTTTGCTAATATTCAGATAAATGCATATTTTGAAACCAGCTGTTCTAGAAAGAAAATATCACAATAAAGTAAATGTTGGTCGCCGATATGGAAGCAGAGAGCTGCATCTATTTGCTGAACAGACTGTATAAGAAGAGTGAAGTTGCGCCCTCAAAGTAGAGTGTAATGAGGAGGTTTTTAGGTCTCTCCTAGCGACGCAGCACATGCAGTGCACACTCCTGGCGAGATATATTGATTATGCTACTTACCAGTATGCATCTGTTCTTGGCATGTAGGGCTGCTGACATTCATACTTGTGCATAGATCGCCGCCTAGTGCTGGGTCCGGATGATTGCACATTGTTGTCCTGGAAGAGTCTTCGAAGTATCACGAGATAGGTGGCTCCTCCCCTGGACTACAGTGCGCATGGGCATCCTCTCCATCCTTAGATTGTTTTTCGCCATTGTGGCAGTGATGGAGTAGATACAGTAAGTGATGACCATGCTATACAGTAATTCTGAGTGCTGCAGCCGCGACAGGCGCCGGGGAGGAGGGTGGGCGATATGAATGTCAGCAGCCCTACATGCCAAGAACAGATGCATACTGGTAAGTAGCATAATCAGTTCGAGGCATGTGGGCTGCTGAATTCATATCTGTGCATAGAATATATAGCAGTACCTCCCCTAGCGGCGGCTACCTGTGCCAGCTGCAGCAGTCTGGAAAAGAGTTTTGAGAACAGCCTGTCCTACAGCTGCTTGCTGTCTTGTGTACATCTACGCAGTAGTGTTTGGTAAATGTATGTATAGTGGACCATGTGGCTGCTCTACAAATTTCGTGTAAAGGGATGTTTCCTAGGAAAGCCATGGATGCCCCTAACTTTCGTGTTGAGTGGGCTCGTGGGGGAACCGTTAATGTGCGTTTAGCTTTTTTGATAGCAAATCTGAATGCATTTAACGATCCATCTGGCTATCCCTGCTTTGGAAATGGCGTTGCCTTTGTGTTGTGGAGAGAAGGCAACGAAGAGTTGTTTAGTTTTTCTAAAATCCTTTGTCCTGTCAATATAGTACATGAGAGCCCGCTTTACATCTAGTGTATGGAGCATTCTTTCCGCGACATTTTGCGGATTTTGGAAGAAAACGGGCAGTTCGATAGTTTGATTAATGTGGAACTGTGATATGACTTTGGGCATGAACTTGGGGTTGGTGCGTAGGACAACCCTGTTTGCGTGGACCTGAATGAAAAGCTCCTGAATGGTTAGTGCCTGGAGTTCACTAACTCTCCTTAAGGAAGTGATGGCCAGCAGGAAAGCCACTTTCCAGGTGAGGAATTGAATCTCACATGAATGGAGAGGTTCAAAGGGCGGACCCATCAGTCTGGTGAGGACCAAGTTGAGGTTCCACACTGGTGCTGGTGGGTGTCTTGGGGGAATTACTTGTTTGAGTCCCTCCAAGAAAGCTTTGATGGCAGGTACCTTGAATAAGGAGAGGTGCTGCCTGTTGGAGGTAGGCTGCTATCGCGGTCAAATGGATGCGTATTGAGTTGTACGCCAGATTACAGCGGTATAGGTGTAAGAGGTAGCATATGATGTTTTGAATAGATGCGTCCAGTGGGTTAATGTCATTGTTGTTGCAGTAAATGACAAACCTTTTCCATTTGGCCGCATAGCAGGCTCTAGTAGTGGGTCTCCTGGCTTCTTTGATGATAGTCATACAGTCAGGTGGTGAGTTCAGGTAGCCAAACTCTAAGACCTCAGGAGCCAGATCGCCAGGTTCAGTTGCTGGGGATCTGGGTGTTGAATTTCGCCATGGTTCTGCGTTCAAAACGCTGGTTTTATCTGCAGTCGTTGATGAGGCACCACGGAAAGTTCCAGAAAGGTGGTGTACCACGGCTGGCGTGCCCACGTTGGAGCAACTAGGATCAGGGTCAGTGAGTGTTGCCTTAGTTTGCACGCCACCAGCGGTATTAATGGTGCTGGGGGAAAAGCGTACGCAAATCTGCCGGACCAGTTCATCCACATCGCATTGCCCTACTGTGAGAAAGTGGGTTTCTGTTGCAGTAACCCCCCCCCCTTTTTGCCTAATAGCTGATGCACTTTTCCTTGTTGTGCCCTGGGCTCCTGCCAATCAGGTGCCCAGGGCCTGTGTTCCTTCCCTAAAATACAAACTCCCAATTGGCAAACCCTGGCCACATGTCAGCCCCTAGTAAATGGTACCCTAGGTACCCAGGGCCTTGTGACCAGGGAAGGCCTCTAAGGGCTGCAGCACTCATTGTGCCACCCTTAGAGGCCCTGTACCCTTACACACACACACTGCCTTTGCAGGCTGAGTGTCTGGGCGCAGGACAAAACAAAGAGTCGACATGGCACACATCTCTGTGTGCCATGCCCATCACCTACACTGCCAAAGCATATGTCAGCCACCCCTCTGGCTGGGTGCCTTATGCCTATGGTGTGGGCACAGGAGCAGGAGCCCTGTGCCCCTACAGTACCCAGGTCCATCCCTGGGCACTGTAAGTACAGTGCTGCCATTTACAAGTACATGGTGCTGAGAGCTCGTCAAACACGAGCTCCACAGCACCATAATGGCAACACTGAAGACTAGGAAGTTTGGTATCAAACTTCTCAGCACATTAAACCCACACTGATGCCAGTGTGGGATTTAATGTACTAAGCACCCCAGAGGGCATCTTAGAGATGCCCCCTTACAGCTAACCTACAATCCACGTCTGCTCTGAGGCTGCCCAGGCTGCCACACCGCAGACACGTTGCTGGACCCCTGGGTGGGAGAGCCCCTGCTCTCCCGGGCCTGCAACAATGCACGTCCTGGGTGAGGTGATAAATCTCCTCCCCCAGGATGAGCCAAGGGAAGCTTCAAAGGCATGCCGCCTCTTGGAGATTCCCCAGGCCTCTGCAACCCCCCACTCTGGAGGGAAGCTTGGCCGGAAACCCCATACAAGGGCAGGGAATGTGCCAGCCTGCCCACCCCACCCCTCAGGTGGGGGAGGCGAGGTGAAGCACATCTTCGGGCTATCGCCATCTTGAAGATGGGGGGCCCTACCCTATCAGGATTAGGCTACTGCCCCCCTCCCACAGGAGAGAGGCAGGATAGGGGGTGTACCCACCCCAGGACAAGGACCCATTGGTCCCTGGCCTTCACCTACCTGTAACGCCCCTAAATCTAGTATTTAGGGGCACCCTGAACCTTCCTTCGACAGATCCCAGAGTTGAAACTACAAGAAGAGCAAGAAGAACAAAGACCTGCCCTGCAGCTGCTAAAAAGAGGAAGACACCAACTGCTTTGGCCCCAGCCCTACCGGCCTGTCGACCCTCGAACCTGCCCCTGCTCCAGCGCGGCATCTCTTGTGGCCAGCAACCTCAAAAACCCCGGAGGACCTGGCTACCTTTGAACTCTGATTCCCTGGGACTCCCACGAGTAGAGGCTCTACTCAAGAAACCTATTTGCTATCCCTGGCACCAGCCCGGGACCGCGGACCCAACACACTCTGCACCAGCCAAGCCTGGCCAGTGCCGGAGTGGACAAAGACCCAGAGGACGACCCCACGGCGACTGTGACCCCGAGTCCGGCACCCAAGGACCCCCCTCGACATCCCGGAAGAAGCCTGCAGCCTCAGAACCGAGTGCCACCCCAGCCGCGATCAACCAGAGGGTAAGATTCCCGACGTCAAAAGGCACCCCTGCACCCGGCGCCCTGCGGCCCCCTGTGCCCAATCCCGGGGTACCCACCTAATCTACAACTACCCAACTTACCTCTCGAAGTGGTGGTGGCACCTGAAACCTCCTCGTCCCCGAGCCTGCAGCCTTTTTCCAAACCGGAACATTCCCATTGATTTCCATTGAGCGCCCGAGGGCTCAAAAGCACCCTGCACCCAGCCGCCCGAGTGGCCCTGGCAGTGCCCTCTCTACACTAACCTACTTCCCCACTTGCCCTGAGTAAGTGACCAGGAGCCCAGCTCCCACAGCCGCGTGGCTTGCCAGACAGCAGCCACCAACCAAGGCCCCCCTATCCCTCATAGGATAACATTGGGCCTAACTCTCTCTGCACCCGGCCGTCCTGAAACCGCTGAGGGTGAACCAACTGTACCTACCTGACACTGGGGGACCCCTGAGTCCATGCCCGGAATTTCAACTCTGCCAGTCGAGTACTTACCCTTAAACCGCTAACTTCATTTTCCTCATAGGGTAACATTGACTGGCTTTTTCTTCAAAAATCTTCTAAGTGTGAACTTTTCAAAACTGCAAAAATTCACCAAAAATCAGCCAAGTGACAAAAACGAATTTACTCACCTGCTCCTAGGTGAGCTCCCAGTGCTGGATCTTGGTGCCCAGCCCTGACTCTGAAAAGTGTTCACAACTATACTTACCTCTAACTCATTTTTCTCCCATAGGAAACCATTGTCTGCTTTTCTGTGAAATTTCTTCTAAGTGTCTACTTTTGCAAATTTGAAATATTCTTTAAAAATCGTACCATTTCTGCAAACGAAATTACTTACCTGCTTTTGATAAGGACCCCAGACCTGGGTCTAGGCACCCAGTCCTGGATTACTAAAGTAACGATAAAGTACTCTACCTGCAATTTGAATTTCTTGCCATAGAGATCCATTGAATGTTTTCTGTGAAATATTTTCTAAGTGCCAACTTTTGAAATAGCTAAATATTATTTAAAAATCATTACAGTTATTAAGTTGACTTTCATCACTTGATTCTGAATACTGACCCCAGGCTGGTTCTAGGAGCCAGACCTGGAATTCCAAAAGTAATCTAAAAAGTAATGTATTACAAATAACCTGAATTTACCATTGAGCTCAATGCATTGTTAGGTTTAGGAAATAGGATTGTTTATTGCAACCAACTGTGACTGTTTACACAAATTTATTGCTTGAAACAAAAGTATTTGTTCAACCACTCATTCTGAGAAAGTATATTTTTACCCCCTTTGTGGTTCTAAAAATAAAACAAGCATATATTTTATATATATAAACCATTGGCCTAGAGTTCAGTTATTGAGTGTGTGAAACCATTTGCTGACTGAGTGTGTACAATAAATGCTTTACACTGTCCTCTGGTACTGCCTTACTGCTCGACCAAGCTACCACTTTTGAGAGTAAGGTCATACCTAACTTTGACCTCTATCAGCCTCTGGGGGACTGTGGACTCTGTACACCCTGTACCTATTAGGGAACAGTATATACAGAGCCACTTTCTCACATTGGTGGATCAGCGGTGGGATACAAACTTGCATTTGTTGGACTACTTGGTTACCATCTGATCACACGACAGAACTCTTAAAAATTGCCTTTAGAATTCTGATTGGTTTTTCCAAAACTACTAAAAGTCTTGCTAGGGCCTTGCTTAAGTCCCATTAGAATTTTAGAAAAATAAAAGTCACTATAGTCAGGGTAGAGGGTTAGAACTGTCAGGTTAGAATGTCTCAAATAAACCCAGCTATTAGTGATAATAATAACATGGACCTGGTGGAGGAGCTCGACCTCACACCTTACTTACACTTGTCTTTCAAGGAATTGAGGTCCTTATGTAAACTCAAAAATTTGCAAATGGGTCAGCATCCAACCAAACAAGGGCTCCAGGAGCTCCTGGCTGAGTATGCTAAAGACCACCCATCTGAACATGGTGATAACCAGTCAGATGAGGAAAGGGAAACAGGGGAGGAGGACAGCAACCTCCCCATACTATTCCCTAGGGAGGAGATGGCACCCATACCCTCCCACTCAAGAATTAGCATCTGGGCACCTAGAGACTACACAGGTGGCTCTGGTCCCAGAGACAACACTGGGGGACCCCCCAGTGAAGAGGACAGCCTTGTGAGGCTGGCCAAAAGATTAGATCTAGAGTCCAGGCTCCTGGCTCTAGAAAAGGAAAGGAGAGAGATGGGTTTAGCACCCATCAATGGTGGCAGCAATAATAAAAATAAGGATAGGGAGGAAACTTCTGACCTTAAAATCCCCAAAGGGATTGTCCCTAAATTTGAGGAAGGTGATGATATCACCAAATGGTTCACAGCCTTTGAGAGGGCTTGTGATATCAGAAAAGTAAAGAAACCTCTCTGGGGGGCACTCCTGTGGGAACTGTTCTCTGGTAACTGCAGAGACAGGCTTCTGACCCTCTCTGGGCCAGAAGCAGGATCCTATGACCTCATGAAGGAAGCTCTGATTGAGGGATTTGGATTCACCACTGAGGAGTATAGAATTAGATTCAGGGGGGCACACAAAACCCAGACCCAGTCCTGGATTGATTTTGTAGATTTCTCAGTGAAGACACTGGATGGTTGGTTAGCTGGACATGGTGTGCAGGATTTTACTGGATTGTACAATTTATTCATGAAGGAACATATTTTGAGTAACTGCACAAATGAAAAGTTGCATCAGCATTTGGTAGACCTAGGTCTAAAATCCCCCCAAGAATTGGGAAAAAAGGCAGACCACTGGGTCAAGACTAGGGTGACTAGGACGTCCACTGGGAGGGACCAAAACCAAGGGGTCCCAAAGCCTCCCCAGAAGAAAGAGAGTGAACCCCCTGTGGATAAAAGAAAGGAGTCCCAGGTAGCCCCCCACAAACCTGACCAGGAGGGTGAGCCCAAAGACACCCCACAAACTAAACCAGGGTACCAAGGTAAGAATTGGGATCCCAACAGAATCTGGTGTTTCAACTGTCAGAAGGCTGGACACCACACCCAGGACTCTAGCTGTCCTAAAAATAAGGTTCCTAGTACAGCTCCAGGGGTGACTAGTGTAGCCCCAGGGGTTGCCAGTGTAGCTTGGGAGGGAGGGTCCTCAGATGAGGAAGTCCTCCTAGCTTTCAACTGGGGAATGGGCCCAAGAAGCAAGCTGGAGATCCCAGAAGGAAGTAGACACTTCCACCACCTACTGGTGAATGGAATCCCAGCCACTGCCCTGAGAGATACCTGTGCCAGTCACACTGTGGTACATGACAGGTTGGTTTTCCCACACCAATATGTCCCAGGGGAAACAAGAAGGGTAAGAACTGTCCCAGGGGGAGTCACTGTTAGACCTGTGGCTATAGTGCCCCTAGCCACAGCTGGGTCCCTTAGATGGAGAAAAGTGATAGTCAGTAAAAACCTCCCCCTTGATTGTCTCTTGGGGAATGATCACTTAGATGTGGAACTGAGACAAAGAGAGGTGCTGGCCCAATGCCAGGCCTCGCCCAAAGAACCTGTGGGGGCTCAACTTGCAGTCAGTGCAGCTGAGTCCCAAAAGAGTGAGAAGACACAGGGTAGGAAAGGTGGGCAACTGTTAGCCACAGTTCCAGAGAGCCAGGGAGATTCTATCCCAGTAAGGGAAAACCCCCACAATGGCACTGTTAAAGCCCCCCCTAGCCAACAACAAGACCTGACTAGTCAGGCAACTGTCCAGCCTGAATTAGTGGCTCCTCAGGCGGCAGAACAAAGGGTGGAGAAGGGGTGTTCCCTACCAAGAGTAGGGACCCCCTATCCTCAAACAGACCAACAGCCAGGACCCAAAGAGAACTATAAAATAGCTCCCTCACTTGCCAGTCAGGAGCTAAAGGGGTGGTTCTGGGCACTGACAGCTGTCAGCAGCCTCTGCTGGGTGTTAGCCTTCATGGCAGCCCTAACCTTGGCATGGTGGCCTAACCCCCTGCCAAATAGCAAGTCAGGCCCCCTGACCTTATTGGTCATGGTGGGGTTGCTCAAGCTGTGGGTAGCCTCTGTGGGTAAGCTGGGCCTAGCCCTGGCTAAGTTAGAAACTACCGAGGTATGCACCTCTAAACCCAAAATAGAAAGATGGGACAAGGACAGTAAAAGACAAGGAGAGGAGCCTTGGGAGTTAGGTCCTGAAACTAATAAGACAGGCCTGCTCCCCAAAGGGACTGACCTAGGCAGAAGGATGTAAGGCAGAGTAGGCCTTGCAACTTTCAAACCACTTCCCCAACTCTTCCTCGCCTGAAAGACTAGGTAGACTCTCCCAGCTTTGGCAGAAGTCTCCTGGCCTTTGGGCTGGGGGGGGCTTGTGTGAGAAAGTGGGTTTCTGTTGCAGTAACCCCCCCCCTTTTTGCCTAATAGCTGATGCACTTTTCCTTGTTGTGCCCTGGGCTCCTGCCAATCAGGTGCCCAGGGCCTGTGTTCCTTCCCTAAAATACAAACTCCCAATTGGCAAACCCTGGCCACATGTCAGCCCCTAGTAAATGGTACCCTAGGTACCCAGGGCCTTGTGACCAGGGAAGGCCTCTAAGGGCTGCAGCACTCATTGTGCCACCCTTAGAGGCCCTGTACCCTTACACACACACACTGCCTTTGCAGGCTGAGTGTCTGGGCGCAGGACAAAACAAAGAGTCGACATGGCACACATCTCTGTGTGCCATGCCCATCACCTACACTGCCAAAGCATATGTCAGCCACCCCTCTGGCTGGGTGCCTTATGCCTATGGTGTGGGCACAGGAGCAGGAGCCCTGTGCCCCTACAGTACCCAGGTCCATCCCTGGGCACTGTAAGTACAGTGCTGCCATTTACAAGTACATGGTGCTGAGAGCTCGTCAAACACGAGCTCCACAGCACCATAATGGCAACACTGAAGACTAGGAAGTTTGGTATCAAACTTCTCAGCACATTAAACCCACACTGATGCCAGTGTGGGATTTAATGTACTAAGCACCCCAGAGGGCATCTTAGAGATGCCCCCTTACAGCTAACCTACAATCCACGTCTGCTCTGAGGCTGCCCAGGCTGCCACACCGCAGACACGTTGCTGGACCCCTGGGTGGGAGAGCCCCTGCTCTCCCGGGCCTGCAACAATGCACGTCCTGGGTGAGGTGATAAATCTCCTCCCCCAGGATGAGCCAAGGGAAGCTTCAAAGGCATGCCGCCTCTTGGAGATTCCCCAGGCCTCTGCAACCCCCCACTCTGGAGGGAAGCTTGGCCGGAAACCCCATACAAGGGCAGGGAATGTGCCAGCCTGCCCACCCCACCCCTCAGGTGGGGGAGGCGAGGTGAAGCACATCTCCGGGCTATCGCCATCTTGAAGATGGGGGGCCCTACCCTATCAGGATTAGGCTACTGCCCCCCTCCCACAGGAGAGAGGCAGGATAGGGGGTGTACCCACCCCAGGACAAGGACCCATTGGTCCCTGGCCTTCACCTACCTGTAACGCCCCTAAATCTAGTATTTAGGGGCACCCTGAACCTTCCTTCGACAGATCCCAGAGTTGAAACTACAAGAAGAGCAAGAAGAACAAAGACCTGCCCTGCAGCTGCTAAAAAGAGGAAGACACCAACTGCTTTGGCCCCAGCCCTACCGGCCTGTCGACCCTCGAACCTGCCCCTGCTCCAGCGCGGCATCTCTTGTGGCCAGCAACCTCAAAAACCCCGGAGGACCTGGCTACCTTTGAACTCTGATTCCCTGGGACTCCCACGAGTAGAGGCTCTACTCAAGAAACCTATTTGCTATCCCTGGCACCAGCCCGGGACCGCGGACCCAACACACTCTGCACCAGCCAAGCCTGGCCAGTGCCGGAGTGGACAAAGACCCAGAGGACGACCCCACGGCGACTGTGACCCCGAGTCCGGCACCCAAGGACCCCCCTCGACATCCCGGAAGAAGCCTGCAGCCTCAGAACCGAGTGCCACCCCAGCCGCGATCAACCAGAGGGTAAGATTCCCGACGTCAAAAGGCACCCCTGCACCCGGCGCCCTGCGGCCCCCTGTGCCCAATCCCGGGGTACCCACCTAATCTACAACTACCCAACTTACCTCTCGAAGTGGTGGTGGCACCTGAAACCTCCTCGTCCCCGAGCCTGCAGCCTTTTTCCAAACCGGAACATTCCCATTGATTTCCATTGAGCGCCCGAGGGCTCAAAAGCACCCTGCACCCAGCCGCCCGAGTGGCCCTGGCAGTGCCCTCTCTACACTAACCTACTTCCCCACTTGCCCTGAGTAAGTGACCAGGAGCCCAGCTCCCACAGCCGCGTGGCTTGCCAGACAGCAGCCACCAACCAAGGCCCCCCTATCCCTCATAGGATAACATTGGGCCTAACTCTCTCTGCACCCGGCCGTCCTGAAACCGCTGAGGGTGAACCAACTGTACCTACCTGACACTGGGGGACCCCTGAGTCCATGCCCGGAATTTCAACTCTGCCAGTCGAGTACTTACCCTTAAACCGCTAACTTCATTTTCCTCATAGGGTAACATTGACTGGCTTTTTCTTCAAAAATCTTCTAAGTGTGAACTTTTCAAAACTGCAAAAATTCACCAAAAATCAGCCAAGTGACAAAAACGAATTTACTCACCTGCTCCTAGGTGAGCTCCCAGTGCTGGATCTTGGTGCCCAGCCCTGACTCTGAAAAGTGTTCACAACTATACTTACCTCTAACTCATTTTTCTCCCATAGGAAACCATTGTCTGCTTTTCTGTGAAATTTCTTCTAAGTGTCTACTTTTGCAAATTTGAAATATTCTTTAAAAATCGTACCATTTCTGCAAACGAAATTACTTACCTGCTTTTGATAAGGACCCCAGACCTGGGTCTAGGCACCCAGTCCTGGATTACTAAAGTAACGATAAAGTACTCTACCTGCAATTTGAATTTCTTGCCATAGAGATCCATTGAATGTTTTCTGTGAAATATTTTCTAAGTGCCAACTTTTGAAATAGCTAAATATTATTTAAAAATCATTACAGTTATTAAGTTGACTTTCATCACTTGATTCTGAATACTGACCCCAGGCTGGTTCTAGGAGCCAGACCTGGAATTCCAAAAGTAATCTAAAAAGTAATGTATTACAAATAACCTGAATTTACCATTGAGCTCAATGCATTGTTAGGTTTAGGAAATAGGATTGTTTATTGCAACCAACTGTGACTGTTTACACAAATTTATTGCTTGAAACAAAAGTATTTGTTCAACCACTCATTCTGAGAAAGTATATTTTTACCCCCTTTGTGGTTCTAAAAATAAAACAAGCATATATTTTATATATATAAACCATTGGCCTAGAGTTCAGTTATTGAGTGTGTGAAACCATTTGCTGACTGAGTGTGTACAATAAATGCTTTACACTGTCCTCTGGTACTGCCTTACTGCTCGACCAAGCTACCACTTTTGAGAGTAAGGTCATACCTAACTTTGACCTCTATCAGCCTCTGGGGGACTGTGGACTCTGTACACCCTGTACCTATTAGGGAACAGTATATACAGAGCCACTTTCTCACACCTACGACTGTGGGTGTGGGAACCTGGCGGCAAAGCTTTGGCATTTTGCGTTTTCTTTTGTGGCGAATAGGTCTATCTCTGGATGACCCCACCGCTGGAAGTACGGTTGGAGAACTGATGGGTGTAGCTCCCACTCGTGCATCTGGTGGCTGTGTCTGCTGAGCAGATCCGCCATCTGGTTGTCCTTGCCCTGGAGGTGTTCTGCCATGAGGAATATGTTCCTCTGAATGGCCCACTTCCACATGCTCTGAGCCAGATGAGACAACTGTGGAGAGTGTGTTCCTCCCTGCTTCTGTATGTAGTACATGGCAGTCATGTTGTCCGTCCGGATCAACAAGACTTTGTTGCACAAGTGTACTTGGAATGCCTTCATGGCTAGGAAGATTGCCATCAGTTCCAGAAGGTTGATGTGCATCTTCTTTTGTTGTGTTGTCCATAGTCCCTGCACCGTGTAATTGAGTACATGAGCTCACCATCCCTGGAGAGACGCGTCCGCTGTTAGTATGATTTGTGGAACAGGCTCTTGGAATGGTCGGCCCTTGCAAAGGTTTTGTGGACTCCACCAATGCAGAGAGTTGTATGCCCGACCGCTCACCAACACTAGGTCTTTTAGTTGCCCGTGAGCCTGATTCCATTGACGTGCTAAGCACTCCTGAAGCGGGCGCATATGTAGGCTCGCGTGTGGGACTATGAAGATGCAGGAGGCCATCATGCCTATCAACTGCATGAACACTCGCGCAGGAAGGGAGTGTTGAGGTTGGAATTTCGAGATCAGCAGTTGCATGCTGTTGATTCTCACTAAAGTTGGCTGAGCTGTGGCAGCCAGAGTGTTGATCGTTGCGCCCAAGTACTGTTGTACGTGCGCAGGTTGGAGACTTGATTTTGGGTAATTTAGTGAGAATCCCAGATCGTGAAGAAGGTGAATGGTGTGGGACATGTGTGTGGCACATTGTTGTGCAGACTTGGCCTGAACTAGCCAGTCGTCCAGATAAGGGAAGACGTGAATGTTTTGCCTTCGCAGATGCGCGGCCACTTTTGCCAGGCACTTGGTAAAGACTCTGGGTGCTGTTGTTACTCCGAAGGGGAGAACTTTGAACTGATAGTGATTCCCTTGAATAGTGAATCTGAGGTATTTCCTGTGTGAGGGGTGTATGGGTATGTGGAAGTATGCATCCTTCAGGTCTAGCGTAGCTAGGAAATCCCCCTGACTGAGTAGTGGGAGAACCTGCTGGAGGGTGAGCATATGGAAATGCTCCGAAAGAATATATAGGTTTAGGGGTCGCAGGTCTAGAATAGGTCTGAGCGAGCCGTCCTGTTTGGGGATTAAGAAGTACAGAGAGTACACCCCTGCGCCCTGCTGGTGGATGGGCACTACTTCTATTGCCCCTTTTGCGAGCATAGCAAGCACTTCCTGCTGTAGTAAACCTAAGTGTTCGGCTGACATAGGACGGTGCTTTGCTGGTATGTTGGGTGGAGTGGAAGTTAGTTCTAGACAGTACCCGTGCTGGATGATGTCCCTGACCCACCTGTCCATGGTGATGTTCTTCCACGCGGACAGGAACAGCTGGAGTCGTCCCCCGACAGGTGTTATGTGGTCAGGGGGTAAGGAGAGGGCGTCACTGTTTGTTCTTTGGAGAGGACCTGGTGTTGCCATAGCCACGTCCCCTGCCCTTGGTGCTGGATCCACGATATCCACCCCTGTTTTTGTCATAGGTGCTTTGTGCGCCACTTTTAGCGTACTGTGTTGTGACCCCTGACCCCTTGTTGTACCCCTATTTCCGGTGCGACGAAAGGAGCCACTACGAAATTGCTGCGTTTGCAGAGCCCCCATTGATTTCGCAGTGTCAGTGTCTTTCTTTATCTTTTCTAGGGTAGTGTCAACGTCTGGGCCAAATAAGAATTCTGTGTTAACTGGTAAGTTCAGAATGTTGTTTTGGATCTCGGGTTTGAAGCCTGAGATGAGTAACCAGGCATGGCGTCGCAGCATGACGCTTGTGTTTATTGCCCTAGCCGCTGTGTCAGCTGCGTCAAGGGCGCATTTTATGGATGCATTAGTGAGGAGTTGTCCTTCTCTAATGAGGAGTTCTGCTGACTCTTTATACTCATCTGGTAGATGTTGGAGCAGTGACTCCAGCGTGTCGTAATGTGACCTGTCATAACGTGCCAGGAGTGCCTGTGTATTGGCAATGCGCAGGATGTTCGCTGCTTGCGCTGCAATGCGTTTGCCTGACGTTTCCAGTACTTTTGACTCTTTGTCTGGGGGAGGAGCATCACCAGTCGTTTGTGAGTGGGCTCTCTTGCGAGCATTGGCAACCACCATGGAGTCTAATGGCAACCTACCCCTAATGTATTTAGGGTCACCGGGTGCAGGCTTGTACTTCTTTTCAATCCGGGGATTCAACACTCGGGCTCTGGTGGTGTCCTTGAAAATGTCTTTGACAGGTTTTAGAACCCCTTTTAACAGGGGCAGAGTTTTGACAGTTCCTTCTGAAGATGCGAAAGTGTCAAGCAGGAAGTCTTCCTCAATGGCGTCAGAATGGAGCTCCACCCCATGATGAGCAGCAGCCCGTTCGATGAGGGCATTAAATGCAGCCGTGTCCTCTGTAGGAGACGTTTTTACGTTATAGAGTTGCGCATCTTGAGTATGTGGCGCGACACTTTGGTCTGTGGGATCATCCCACGCCTGATCCGGGTCTTGTAGTTGTTCATCGGGATCTACGTCCCCAGGGTAGATTGTATCCTCCCCGCCATAGTCCTGTATTGCGTCCGATTCGGAAGGGGTAGGAGAAAAGGACTGCGGATCTGAATGGAAGGGTTGGAAGTGCTCTTGTAGCACTGGTTCCTGTTCCGCTGGCAGCTTGCGTTTAAGAGGAATTTTGTATGGCTCCTCTTCCCTGACTGGCGTTATTTTGCGCTTGTGGAGCATTAACCTGCCAGTGTCGGCATCGATAAATTGTGGCCCCGAAGAGTCTTGTTATGTAAGGCCAGGGGTGGTGGACTGTGTGTGGAGGACACGTGTCCGAATTTGAAATAGTTTCGGTGCCGATGTTGGTGGCAGCCCAAACGTAATGTTGGTGGGCTCAGAGTGCACTCTACAGGGTGAGGTTGTGTCGGTACCCGCGATAAGAGTGGAGGGTTGCCCAGTCACGGATGCGTTGTAAAGATGCAGAGACCTGCTGCACAGTGAACGCAGATGGTGGTTTGATGGGCACCTTGGTAGTAGACGTCGAGGCCGGCCCCGACTTTTTTGTCGGAAGGGGGTCACTGGTCTGAAGGGATGTATCGACAGTCGACGTAGTCGAGGACTTAGTCGGCATCGGTGCTTTAGGCGTCGACGTAGCCGGGGCGGCCATTTTGACTGCGGAGGTTACGGCCTTCGATGTCGGCGCCGAAGGTCTCGGTGCCTTGTGGTGCCCGAAGGCGTGCTTTTTCCGTGTGTCGACCGCATCCGCTGCGGCGAGCTCGGCGCCGAAGTCTCTTTGGACACGGTCGGAGCCGACGACGGGTTTCGGCGTCAGGGCAGTGGATGGTTTCGACGCCTTCGATCCGACCACCACCAGTTTCACTTTCGTTTTTGAAGGGACTGGAGCGATGGATGGTTTTGGGTTTAATAACCCGGACGTCTTCGGTAATAGTGGCTCTTGCAGAGTGTTCGAGGCCGGACCGGAAGGTGGGGCCGAGGAACCATGTATTTGATCTTGGGTAAGGCCCGAAGGCGATCCCTCGACCGGAGCCTGATGACGACGTTCAGTTTCGGCCTCCGTTTCGACGGATTGGCCTAGCTCTTCGGGAGAGCTGTCTTCTTCTGCCCCGTAGGCCTCGTCGAAGTCTCCTACCTCATCGACGGTTTCATCAAGTCGAAAGATCACTTCATCGTCCGATCGGGAATCATGTTCTGAAACGGGGCTAGAGACTACTTCTTCCACGCTCTCGGCGTCCTCGTCTTCGGTGCTGAATATGTTGGTGGGAGCAGGCGCTGCTTGCTGCGCCTCGAGCCGCGCTGCCCGTCGATTCCGCAGAGTCTTCTTAGATCGGAACCATGCACAGGCCATGCATTTAGATTCGTCGTGATCCGGCGAGAGGCATTTAGTACAGACTGGGTGGACGTCGATAGGAGGGTACTTTGCGTGGCATAACGGACACCTCTTGAATGGAGTCCTCGATTCCATTGTCGATCGAGCTTCGAAGTTTGGACCAATCCGGTCTGAAAGTTGGAAGAGGGTGTGGAGCACTAAAGCTAGTAGTCGACACCGAACGGTAACTGTACCGACGAAAACTAAAGGCCTTTTGGCCTAAAACTAAGTATTCCTAAGTTGAGCTAAGATAGCACATCCGAACCCAATGGCGGAAAAAAAACAATCTAAGGATGGAGAGGATGCCCATGCGCACTGTAGTCCAGGGGAGGAGCCACCTATCTCGTGATACTTCGAAGACTCTTCCAGGACAACAATGTGCAATCATCCGGACCCAACACTAGGCGGCGATCTATGCACAGATATGAATTCAGCATCCCACATGCCTCGAACTGTCGCTTTCCTTGCGATGCGAGCTCCACCCACGCTTCTTACTGGCGTGCCTGTCAAATCCATGCTTTCTATTGGGAGGGAAGCATGTTTGGGTCCCTCCCTGTCTTCGCTCGGCGTGCCTGCCCGGACAATGCATGTGCACGCGCCTAGACAGGACATATGCACACGTATGTTGTAGGAGCACAGCGCGCTGCATTGCTTTTATTCTGCAGAGGTCTTAGCAGGGCTCGCTTTTGCTTTCTTTACTCGCCTCGTTTACTTAGTTAACTCTCCGCTCTCCTTTTATTTGCATAGCTTATTTCTATTTAGGTTTATGCCCTTCACCCTCTGCTACTTTTGTATTTCCACCGTTGTATAGATGCATAGTATGCACCTCCATGCGTCTGTGTGATTTGCAACTGCGCCCCCTGCGTGTGCTCTTTTTTATCTGTTTTATTTGTCACGGAGCTTGTACTGCTCCTATATTCATGTGTGAAAACGGCATTGCTGCAGCTTGTGCGCACGTCGCGAGGCTAGCTGGCGCTGCCAGTATCTGTGCTGTACCCAAGCGCACCTTTATTGGTTTGTGAACGGAGCCGCCTTCACTTTTTGAACAGTGCCACTTTAACGTTAAGCACGCCTTTAATACTTTGTGAACAGTGCCGCTTTCAGATTGCAGAGGGCAAGGGAAGGGGTTGGGAGAAATAAAAGCGGGTGGGGAGCAGGGGCCCTCCAACACTGCCCTCCAGACGGCATCATGGAGGGAAAGGCGCTCCTCCTTTGCCTGCTTCTGCTCTACCTGGCTTCCCTGGTGCAGTCAGTCACAGTGAGTACAGCCCTCATGGGTACCGCCAAGCTAAAGTACTGTACCTGCGGGGGGTGTGCAGTTCAGCAGGCTCTGAGTAGCACACGGTCCGACTAGGTCACCCAGTCAGAGTACTGAGAGGGGTCAGGGGACTCACCTCAGAGTACTGGGAGAACCTGCAGGGGTATCGCCTCAGAGTACCGGACACACAGGTATTACTAGCAAGAGGATCTGCATGATTCGCGCTGGTGTGTCAGCTCTCAGAGCACAGGGGCCAACCGCAGCCCAGAAAGTGCACATAGTCTCCAAAGGAGTCAGATTGCTGGACCACTCGTCGCCCCCCCGGCCTCTGGGCCCCATGCCATACTCAGGAAGAGCTTCATCAGCAGAACCTGCCTCCTCGCATCTACCTGGTCATTCTCAATCTGCCTTCCCCCACCTGTCATCTCTCTTCCCTTCACATCCCCTATGTCTCGTTCTTCTCCTCGCGCTCTGTCCTTCCCATTCTCTATGGCTTCTCTCTAGTCCTTTCTTTCCCTCCCGCTCGCTTTACAATTCACTCTTTCACTCTCTTCATTTCTATGACTGTTTCTCGCTGTTCTCATGGATACATCGCTCTGCCCCGTCACTCCGAATTGTTGCCTCTCTCCTTTTCCCTTCCTCTCTCAATGGCTTTTCCTCGGGCAAGTCTTTTTCTGTTTTCTATGTATACGTGTGCTGCGCTGCTTCAGTCTCAAGCACTGGTCATTTATGTTATTATGGGGTGCTGCTACACGTTCTCAGTGACTATTTTCTTGTCCATCTTTCTCTTTCAATTTCTTTGAAATACATTTTTAAGATCCTCTTACTCTTCCCTGATATTTTAATCCACCCGTTTCTCCCTCTGTGATCCACACTCTCCATCCTACTTCAATCTCCCTCAGTAGCTCTTTCTCTGCCGCTTTCCTCACCTTCTCCCACAGTTTGCGCTTTTCTGCCTCTACTGTGACTGTCCACTGACAGTCGCTAATAGTGTTTGCACAGTCTATGGCATTTGCAAATTCCAGTCTTTGACTGAACATTGAGGAGGCTGGCCCAATTCACTCTCGCTAAACATACAGTAGAGGTCCCTACTACACAGGTGTGCCAGCTGCCGCCAAGAGGACCTATGTCAAATACCATTTGCAGGTCACTACAACCCAGATTTACTAAAAATCGTTCTGCGAAGCGCTATCTGGCAGTATGCAGTCACGGTTGCCACCTTTCGAAGAGGAAACTAATGACCATTTGTTGTTGCTTTATGAGCCAGCAATTGGCTCGACTGCCACATGATACTAAATAGGACTTAAAACAAAATCAACTGCATCCATTTGTAACATGACCTTTCTGCCTTTGTGTACTTTATTAGACAGGGGACGTTAACCTAGCTTTAGAATGTGTTTAAAAGTGTTTGCAACCTCAGCCAATGAGTGGTTACTGTTAGTCTCAGCACATAAGGAAACAGCAGAATTGCCCCCTGTTGTGGATCTGCTTACTCCAACTTGATAAAAGGATTTTGCCTACCCTTATTTATGAGCTCAGATCCCCTTGCTTTATAGCCAGCTATGTTTTGGGCCATGTCTTCTGGTTTCTCTTGAGGTCAAGTGTATTATGCTAATGTTGTGACTAGAACCTAGGGCGCGTTTGCACACTGGTGAAGGGAGGGGGGGCTGAGCTGATGTGTGCAAACACGCCCTATGGCTGTTTTAACTTAGGGGATAAAGTCCCCTTGAATCCTGAGTGTCCCTTGGGTACAACTAGCCCATCAGGTATCTCTAGTTAGCACCACAGAGCTGCCTTGCAGAGAAAATGGGCGCGGCCTGGACCACCTCTCTGCAACGCAGCGCAGTGGCACTTACTGGAAGCACCTGGTGGGCTAGTTGGCCCTCAGGGTCCCTAAGGATTGAAGGGGAATTATTTACCCAACTTAAAACGCGCCACAGGGCGTATTTGCACACGTCACCTCAGGCCCCGTTCCCTCCCTTCACCACTGTGTAAACCCGCCCTGTGGCCATTCTAAGTTGAGAGATTAAGTCCCCTTGAATCCTAAGGGTCCCTAGGGTCAAACTACCCCACTAGGTACCTCCAGTAAGCGCCACAGAGCTGCGTTCCAGAGAGGTGTAAAAAGGGGCGTGGCCTCAGAACACCTGTCTGCAACGCAGTTCCCTGGCGAATACTGGAGATACCTGTTGGAATAGTTGGCCCTCAGGGACCCTCAGTATTAAAAGAGTTAATCCCCCAACTTAAAACGCCCCACGGGGTGCGTTTGCACACTGGTGAAGGAAGGAGGTGTGGCCTGAAGTGACATGTCTGCAAACACACCCTGTGGCGCGGTTTAAGTTGGGGAATTAATTCCTCCTCAATGCGGAGGGTCCCTGGGGGCCAACTAGCCCACCAGGTACCTCCAGTATGCCCCAGAGAGCTGCCTTGCAGAGGTGTTCAGAGGCCACACCCCTTTTTACAACACACTGCAACGCAGCTCCGTGGCGCTTACTGGAGGTACCCGATGGGCTAGTTGGCCCCCAGGGACCCTCCGTACTGCACACATCACCTCAGGCCCCAACCCCTCCCTTCACCACTGTGCAAACACGCCCCCATGCCGCGTTTTATTGCGCGGCCCCCTCCCACCAATTTAGAAAGCCCCAGGGGGTGGTGGTCCCCGGGGCGGAGGGGTCCGTCACAGACTCCCCAATTTACATATGTAGAGCCCCGGGGAGGTGGCTTGAGCCCCCCCTCCCCCCGGGTATTTCTTTTTTTTTTTAAATACACAAGCCCCGGGGGGTGGCAGTCCCTGGGGCTGCGGGGGGGGGGGGGGGGGGGGGGCCATGAGCCCCCCGCAAATATTTTCACAAAGCCCCGGGGGGTGGCGGTCCCCGGGGCTGGGGAGGCTGTGAGCCCCCCCCCCCCCCCCCCCACTTAATTCCATAAAGGCCTGGGAGGTGGCAGTTATATATATATATATATTCACTGAAAAAACCATAGGTTTCACGCATGTTATAGTTAGCGGAAATTTTACTGATAAAAAACCAGTGAAATTGCCCCGTTATAGTTAGTGCTGGCAACTATAACTCACGCGACCGCAATCCTCTGCTGATGCCAATACTGTATTTAGACACTTATTTGCCCATGTCTTCTTCCATACATTTTTAGCTATACATATATTACAAATATTTTTTTTTCATAAAGACACATATGTCATCAGCAGAAGATTGCGGTCGCGTGAGTTATAGTTGCCAGCACCAACTATAACGGGGCAATTTCACTGGTTTTTTATCAGTAAAATTTCCGCTAACTATAACATGTGTGAAACCTATGGTTTTTTCAGTGAATTTGCAAGGTTTTTTAAATGCTAATTCCTAACTATAACGTGTGTGAAACCTATGGTTTTTCCAGTGAATTTGTACGGTTTTTTAAATGCTAAGTTACTTAACCCCATTCGAGGCGTGCGCGCCCACTTAACGCAGTTCGTTCCGTGCACTGTTTTTATCTACTTTAATAAGCCCTGTTCATTTGGTGGCCTTCGGCCACCAAAAGCACAGGGGGTGGGGTCAATGTGGATAGTGGTTTTTTTTTTTTTTCGACTTTAAAATTTCATGTTGCCAAAATTTAGTTTTTTTTACCTGTTGATAAGCCAGGTACATTTGGTGGTCTACGGCCACCAAAAGCACAGGGGGTGGGGTAAGTGTGGATAGTGTTTTTTTTTTTTTTTTTACCGTACGCTTACCGTAAGCTTACCGTACGCGTACCCCGTGATTTTTAAAAAAATCAATAAATGTTTTCTTTGTACTTTACATTCCTTCTTTGACCCCCTCACAAATGTAAGGGGGTCTGTAACTCTCCTCATTGCCCCCTTTTCTTGTTTTCACTCTTTTTTTTCTGAGTGAAACACACAAAATGGCGGCCGCCGCTTCCTGGTTTCGGCCGATTCGAATGTTTACTAAGATCTAACAGCCAATCAGAATCGCGCTCGCGCACGCCACCGTACGCGTACCGTAAGCTTACCGTAAGCGTACGGTAAGCGTACCGTAAGCGGGCTCAGATATATATATTGATTTAAAGGCTATTTTCTCAGAATCTACTGAACAGATTTACACCAAACCTACAAAAGGCACTTCCTTGACATAGGGACTACCTCTCTGCCAAATTTCTAGTAATTCTGTTCAGCCGTTCGGGCTGTAGCTCGTTCTAAAGGTCCTATGGAAAAATGCATGGGAAAAACGCGTTTTGGGACCCCCCTTTTATCTCAGCCCCCGCTTGACGAATCCCCCCGAGACTTTCAGGGTAGGAGCGGAGCGTAGCGCCCCACCTATTTTGAGAAATTCGCGAGGATTCATCGACCGGCGCCAAAGTTATTCAAAATAGAATGTTGAGGTTTTCCTATGGAAAAGGGGTCCTAACTATAACTACCTACTGGCGACCGCCAGTAGGTAATATATACACACACATATATATATATTATCTACTGGCGGTCGCCAGTAGATAGTTATAGTTAGGACCGAGTTTCCATAGGAAATCTCAAAATTCTATTTTGAATAACTTTGGCGCCGATTGACGAATCTTCGCGAAATTTTCAAAACTAATGGGGCGCTCCGCTCCGCTCCTACCCTGAAAGTCTCGGGGTGATTCGTCAAGCGGGGGCCGAGAAAAAGGGGGGGGTCCCAAAACACGTTTTCCCCATGGATTTTTCCATAGGGACTTTAGTCGCAGCTACAGCCCGAACGGCTGAACAGAATTACGTGAAATTTGGCAGAGAGGTAGCCATAAGGTCCGTTTGGTGCCTTTTGCAGGTTTGGTGTAAATCTGTTCAGTATTTTCTGAGAAAATAGCATTTAAATCAATATATATATCTATACGCGTGCGTGTGCGCAGGGTGCGCGCACTCGGCCGTCCGCGAGCACACTTCTGATTGGTTGTTACATCTTAGTAAACATTCGAATCGGTCGAAACCAGGAAGTGTCGGCCGCCATTTTGTCTCTCGCACTGAGAGGGGGGTGAAACACAAAGGAGAAAAACATGTAAAGGGGGCACGCTGGACAGTTCCTGACCCCCTAGCAGGGGTCAAGGGGTCCCAGGAGGTCCCCCAAGGCCAATTAAAAAAATTTAATTTTTTTCGGTAAATCGCCGAGTGCCCGAAGCGTGTGCGCACTTTAGAAATGAAAAAAATTCCGCGAGGTTCGTGCAGCGTGCGCGCACGGTGTAAATGCTTAAAAATCAAATTGCAATATCAGTCCTCCCGTGTGCGCACGCTGCGCGCAGCGCATCATGCGTGCATTGCTTATAAAGCAATAACAATTTATGTCAAAACCCTAAACAACAAAGCGTATCATGTATCCTCCTTGTGCGGACGGTGCGCGAAGCGCACCGTGCGTACATGGCCCATTAAGCGTGCACGGTGCGCAAAGTGCACCGTGCGTGCACGGCACTAACTGCGTAAAGTGGGCGCGCGGTGCGCAAAGCGCACCGCATGCTCACCGTGCGCGCACGGAACGAACTGCGTGAAGTGGGCGCGCGGTGCGCAAAGCGCACCGCGTGCACGCACGGTGCGCGCACGGCACGAACGGCGTAAACTAACTTAGCATTTAAAAAACCTTGCAAATTCACTGAAAAAACCATAGGTTTCACACACGTTATAGTTAGGAATTAGCATTTAAAAAACCTTGCAAATTCACTTAAAAAACCATAGGTTTCACACATGTTCTAGTTAGCTGGGCATTTTCCTCGTGAAAAACCAATGAAATTCCCCCGTTATAGTTAGTGCAGGCAACTATAACTCACGCGACCGTAATCCGCTGCTGATGACGTCAGATATTACATCACTGATGACATATGTGTCTTTCTGGAAAAAAAGAAAAAAAAATATATGTATAGCTAAAAAAAAAAGGAAGACGACATGGGTATATAAATGTGTAAATACAGTGATGTAATATCTGACGTCATCACAGCGGATTACGGTCGCGTGAGTTATAGTTGCCTGCACTAACTATAACGGGGGAATTTCATTGGTTTTTCACGAGGAAAATGCCCAGCTAACTATAACATGTGTGAAACCTATGGTTTTTTAAGTGAAAATATATATATATATATATATATATATATATATATATATATATATACACACACACATACACACATATACATACATATGCATACATACATATACACACACCTTTTGTCTATATATTTTTAGATTAACGCCATACCTTTATTAGTAAAAAAGGAAAGCTTCTCTTATGTTAAACAAAGAGCCTGACCTTGTTTGAAGAGATGCCGCAGTACCACCTGACCAACCGATGCTTCTTGTTAGAGTGTAAACAAAGCTTTGTAAACGTGTGGACATTCTTCCATGTTGCAGCTCCAGACGTGGGTCCCTTGCTCACTTTGCCACTGGATTCAAGATAGCCTGGCTGATGAGGGTTATGAACCCGAAACCGGTCCCAGGATGCTAGTTTCCGGTCCAAGGTAGACATGACTTGGAAGTTCGGGCTGGACTGTTCCCATGAGGCACAGGGTCAGACTGATTTGCATATGGCGATGTCTGAACTGGGGTGGTGGAGTGAGCTAAAGAATGATGTTGGATTAAACCCAGATCAGTTGAATGGGGGTGAGTGAGTGATTTGCTCAAACGCTCCGTCCATCATCCCCTTTGGTATCGCCTTATGTCGCAGCTCAGCATATCTTGTCTAACGTCACTCAAGCAAATAAAGCTGCAGAGGACGAAACAGTTCTTGTGGAGTGCGGTTTGGTTCTTGCTGTTAGAGGCTTGTTAGCCTTTTCATGACAGAACTGAATTGCGACAGACTCATCTGGCGATCGTAGACTTCTTTCTTATTAGGAAGAAACGAGAATAAAAACCTCTTCCCTTCTGAGCGAATGGTACTTCTATTGCTTCTTTGAGGAGCATGGTCAAAACTTTTCGTAATGAGTGAAGATGAGGCGGAGGGGCACCCCTGTGTTGAGTGATCGGTGGCCGTTGAATACATTCTCTAGAGTGTGCCCCTTGGTGACTAGGTCCAACACCCAGCGGTCTGATGTTATTTCGTGCCAACACTGTACATAAGCAGAAATTTTCACACACACAGGCAGGGAGGGAAGTTGGGCTGGTACCCGGACATACTCATTGTTTTCTGCCCGAGTCACGGCCTTCTTGGGGTGCTCGCTTGCGACCTCCCTGGCAAGAGAAACCAGCCGATGATTGACAATACGATGGGGGCTTGTAAGATTGGCGATATTGATTTTGGTACGTTTGATATTGTTGAGCCCTCTGAGATCCTCCTTTGTAAGTGGCAAATCAACCGCCCTCTAGCACCTCTGAATGGTACTCTTCTGTATTGTAGAGCTCCCAAAGATTTTGCCGTGTCCATATCATTTTTTAATCTGCAATAGAGCTTCATCAATGGGCTTT
Organism: Triturus cristatus; assembly: GCF_964204655.1. Lineage (NCBI taxonomy): Eukaryota > Metazoa > Chordata > Amphibia > Caudata > Salamandridae > Triturus > Triturus cristatus. The sequence continues at coordinate 1,092,561,938 of NC_140588.1, read as the reverse complement.
CCAAAAATCGATTCTCAGTCGATATCCCCATCAAGAACTTTTATTTGTACCTCAGGTCAGAAGGTAGTGGCTTTTAGCCACCCCTGGCGTCGAAGTTGAGCCGCTCCAGCCAATTGTCTGAATCCAGTATTTGCTATGTCAAGAGCACAGTCAATTGTTTCTGAAGCTGCACGCTCACCCTCTAGCAGGATCTTGCGTGCATCCTGTCCGTTTTCCTCTGGGATGAGGTCTATCAGTCCTGCCATATCGGACCACATCTGACGGTCATAGCGACCGATAATGGCTAAAGCATTTGCTGCTCAGACTGTTACAGCTGCCATTAATGAAAAACCTTTCCCCAGAATGTCCATCTAACGCCCTTCTTTGTCTGGGGGAGGTGGGTAGTAATCGTGGTGTCCGGGATCTTCGAGCATGTCTATGCAGCCTGGGAGATGACAGAATTTGGCTTCTGATGCCCAATAAGGCAAAATGGAGAGTCATTCAGAGCCCTATATTTCTTTTCTACATGAGGCAGTACTGGTGGTATGGATGCTGGTGTTTTTATGATCATAATGCCCTCTTGCCATATATGGTCGAAGATAGGAATTGAGCGTACCACTTTAAGAAAACATAGTTTTACAGTAATGGGTAAAAGGAACCTGTTGGCTGCCCTTTGCATTAAATTGTGAAATCCCCTGATTTCTTCTGGGGGAAGAGTCTAAAGGTAAGTGCGTATGAGGGGATGGTGTTGGAACCACAATCATCCCAAGGATCAGGAAGATATCGGGTCTGGTAATTCACCTTCCTCTACCTCTTCTTCTGAAGAGGAAGTGTTCTATTCTTCAGGGTCAGCTGGCACAGAGCCCGTTGCATTCACAGGTGTTCAAGGCACTGGAGGACCTGGTGTGCCTGTAGGTTCTTCCACTTGAGGAACCGGTTCTTCTGGTGGACGTTGGGGAGGGACTCTTGGTCTAATCCGCTGACATGGCTTGAAGATCTTGCATTAATGATGGCGGTAGATGAGCCTTTTCTCTGTGGCACGGTTCCTGTCGGAGGTTAAATTGATAGCTATGACATGGAGCCATATACTGTTCCTTGTAATAACGTGTCTCCTGATCATCTTCTCTCTCCATCAACATCCTGACACTTTACATGGAGCTCAGATGGACTGTGAGCTACCCCATAGAGGCAGTCATCTTCAGCCTCCTCTTCGCGATATACCCTTCCAAAAGATGCGATGGGAGCAAGGAGACACCTTGCTATAGTCCTGCAAAAACTGGTGTAAAAATGTCTTTGTAACTGTTGGGACCTGAGTAATCCTAGTCAATGGGGTGTCGACTGCAGAAATTAGAATCGCTGGGATTTCCGCCAACGGTGGGGGGGTATCTGCCAACGGTGGGGGCATCTGCCGGAGGAGGTGGGGCATCTACTATCTTAAATGACGAGGCTCTCATCATTCGAGATAGAAAATATAGTAGATAGTATAGGGGAATGGATCGCCTTCGTCGCAGTTGCCGTCGACGATGTTACGGATATTGTCGCCGACGACAGAGTTTGTCGTCGATGATGGCTTTTTCAACTTTTTTTACTCACAGTATCAGAAGAGGAAGATCTCAGACTATCTTTTTCCTTCTTGACAGTAGCAGAGGGCACAGAAAGCGTTGGTTCAAAGGAATGTTTGCTAGTCCTCTCATTGCTAGCAGGCTTTTCTTGGGAAGATTTAAAATGTTTTCTTCCCTCACCTGAGGATCGGTCCTGGGATCTAGCCCTCTTGTGGGATGTTGAAGCCACATCCCTTCCTCATCAGAAGAACAAGATTGTTGTTTTGTGGTTGGGAGCCACAATAGCAATCTTCCCTCTCTGTTCTTGAGGGTTTTGTTAGAGAAGGTGCGACAGATCTTGCAGTCTCTAACCTCATGCCTGGGATAAAGGCAATAAATACATTCTAAGTGGATCATCCACATGGACTCTTCTTCCCACAGGTTTTGCAAAGGTTTTAAAGGCCTTTGTCTGACATGATGTCTAGATTTGCCTGAATAGAAGAAAATCTGAGGAAAACTTGTTTTTCCTCGGAGTGTTTTAGAGGGTGCAAACAGCTGATTGGCCGAAGCCAACATTTGGTCCTTTTTAAAAAAAAGAACATAGATAGCCTACTATTAGAGGGCCGTGGGCTATTTTAGCCTATGTATTATTTATGGCAGTGCTTGTATATTTTACCGTGGGACTCCCATATCGAGGACTGAATGACTGAATGATTCAGGCATGTGAATCTATGAAAAATACCCATATACTGGAAAATTTGTTATGGTGTCTTCGGTACAGATGTACTATGCAAGTCTGCCACTCAAAAGGGACCGCAAGCTCTGAGCAGGCACAGTGTATCTGCAACTTCTTTCCAGTATGCGTAAAGATGGGTACAGCCCCAAAGCATGTGCAACAGATCTGCGTCAGTGAGGGCGCAGCGCAGGCAGGCAGAAGCCATGCGCTTGAAGTATCAATTGATTTTAGCAAGTATGAGATGTGCCCTCTGCGTGATGTACTGAATTTGTCAGAATCGCAGGTTTCTGGGTATGCGCACTGGATTTTCTAGCACCAGGGCCCATTCAGTGTCTGAGAACTGGCAACCAAGATCCAGCTCCCAGCAATGTTGAAATGGGACTAGATCTGCTGCCGTGTGCTGTTGCAGGTGAGGCTGCAAACCACCGCTTTAGGTGTCCATTCTGCCCCATCACGTGGGGGTATTGCACAGTGAGATTGGTCTGAGTTGTAGGTCACCCCACTTAGCTGGGATTGTAGCTATTAGTGAGCGGTGTAAGAGGAATTGGCAAGGCAAGTCCCTCCTCCTCCAATAGTGTTGTATATGAGATTATTGTACCGTCACAATACAAGTCACCTAGGTATTGGATACTCGCCTCATGCCAATCCCAGAGTTCTTCTGCAATCATTGTTCGGCCTCTGGGCGATCCTTCCAGGGGCAACGCAGGCGCGTATGGCGTGACATGTCTGGTTAAATATAGACTCCTGTGAAAGCACTGATAAGCTACTTTGAGCAGTAAGGGTTCCGTAGGTCTTGTGGTCGCACCAGTATGCAAGTTCTGTATCAGTTGTGGTAGCGTGTAGGGTGGATATGTGGTTGGGGTGTCATCACATTGGCGGTCAGCCAGCCATCTAGCTACACATTGCAATTGGGCGGCTAGGCAGTACTGTTCAAAGTTCAGGTCCGCTAGGCCACCTTGATCTGTGGGCAGGTATAGTTTTACTTCTACTCTGTGCCAGGCGCGGCCCCATATTAAGTCTAACTGATTTCTCCAACGAACAGAAAAAGGAGAGGGATGTATATTGGCAGGTTCGCAAAATACTATAAAAAACCCGCAGGAAGGTCACCATTTCAGTACGAGCCACTGCCTGTAAGTGGAAGCGGACTCCAGAACATCTGGGATCTAACGGCAGTTAGTGTTCTGCCCAGGTTGCCATCGAATAAATCTGATCACTGCATATATTCCCTGAAACCACCACTGCACCAGTCACATATGGCCCGAGTTAGAGTGGCTCACCGGTCCCAGCGATTTCCCCAAACACTCCAGAGTGAGAGTACACCATGGGTTGACCACTCCAGGACTCAGACGTCGCCTACAGCCTCTGCACAGGGAACCCCCCCCCCCCCCAACCATGAGTGGCCCAGTAAGGTGAAATCTGACCTCAAAAGACCTGCGCCCTGGAGAAGAGAACCCAAGGAGCACCTACATTCCCGACCCCTCCAACTTAACTGCCCAGCTGTTGGTTCCTCCCGAAAGTCATACTGGTCCGAGCCTGCAGCTGAAAACCAAAACCGAAAATCCCTATTGAAAACAGGGCACCCGATGCCAAAACAGCACCCTGCACCCAGCCGCCACTGCGGGTGCACTTTGTGGGCTAAACCGGATCCCCTTTTCCCTGAGCCCAACACCAGGAACTTGGCTCCCACAACCTTGTGGCCTGATCGTCAGCAGCCACTAACCAGAGGCTCCCCAACGCATAACATTGGGTCTCAGCACTCTGCACCCGGCCACCCTAGTGCTGCTGAGGGTGTAACAAGAGTGCATCCATGACCCTGGCAGGGCTTTGTTCTGGGTGGCAGGTGTGTTGTAGGGCCTGTACTGCGCCCTTAACGAGTTATCACCACCATGCACTGGATCCAAACTCTTAGTGCTGCGATCTAGGCTGAGACCTGTCCTTGGGCCGACACCAGTGTGGCTAGGCCTTAATATGCAGTTCTTGAGCTCACCAGGGAAAGCTCAGCTCCTTTCTGCCTGGCTCGCTCTCACAATCGCCTGTCGAGGCGGCTCAACGTTGTGCGCACTGTCCCTTTCACTGGATTGCCTGCTTGGTGTGCCGCGGTCTGGGACAGGCAGAGGTCTTGTCATGCGTGCCTTGATTTGCTCCTGGGGGAAGCCCAGCCTCTGGCCTATCCTCGCGTTACAGCGCAGCACTCCTCCTGATGCTCTTTCATCCCCCTTCCTGTACTCTCAGCTTGCAAGTGAGTTGAGTGGTATGCCCTTTTGTTTTTTCATCTTTCCCTACGGAGTCCCCTACTGCCGCCGCCTCCTTCTCACCGGCAACGAGATTGGTACCAGTCTCGCTGGTGCCGTGCATCTGATCTGGGCTTTCCTCTGCTCCCCAGAGTCACTTTCAGGGGCAGGCCCCGCCCGATCGTGCTCAGCATGGGGTATTCCAAATCTAGATTAGCCCGCTGCGCTGGGGCCTGGCGATGCAAACCTCTGGGTCTGCGCGTTCGTGGGCTCTTGGCAGCGATCAGGAAATGCCCACTCACCACCTCCCTTTGGTAGCTGCCTTATGGAGTCCTCAGGCAGTTTCTCTTGCCGGCACCAGTCTCCAAATCACTCCGCGGTTTTCCCAGGATCTCACCAGCTGCATGCGCTGCCACTGGTGCTGCTTCTTTGTTTTCGCTCCTAGCAGCAGGAGGGCCCCTTGCCAGCGGGACCCCAGGTGCTTATTAAACCACCATCTGTTATTTTCCCAGCTCCATGGTTCTTAGTGGAGTCCACTCGTATTCTTGGGCCCAGTACATCCTTTTTCTTAATGCAATGGCATGGGATGGGATTACAGCATTTGTCAGGATAATCGAGGGATTATGAGTGGAGCGTTAGATTCTCGCATCCACCTCCCTCATCCACGCCCCTCGTTATAAAACATGTCATGAGTGATGTTGCGGGTGAGGAGGGACAGGCCATGAGGGTCAGGGTATCCCTGCCATTCTCTTTTTTTTTGTTCCAAGACAGGTGTCTGCGTCCCAGAATCCTAAAACGGCTGCATCTACATCAGTTGAGTTGGAGGCTGTAAGCCTGTTGGATCAGCAAATCCTCCACAGTGTGAAATATCCACAAATTCTGATCCTCGATTTCGCAAAAGAAACTGAACGGATTCACATCAAATCAAACTGCACACTTTCTGGACCAAGCTCTAGCATTCTGGAAAAAAGAAATGGTGCAATTCCATTCAGCCGTTTTGGCTGTAGCTGTGTCTAGTTTTCCTATGGAAAATTCCATGGGGAAAAAGCAGTTGGGATTCCACCCCCCCTTTTCTCAATCCCTGCTTGATGGATCCCCTGAAAAGACCCAAGGCAAATAAGACTTTATTCTGGAAAATTGAGTGAAGATTCATTTAGTGGTGAAAAAGTTATTTTCCTATGGAAACGCAATCCCAAAATAATTACCTAGTAGCAATCGCCACTGGGTTTTATACACACACACACACACACACACACACACACACACACACACACACACACCCCTATACCATTAATAAAAGCAGTTCTCTGTGGAAACCCGCGTGTGCTCGATTTCCTTGCAGATACAAGGGAGTGTGGAGGGGAGGCTAGGGTGCGGCCACGAGCACCTTGACTACCACCCACCCCCAAAGCAGTTCAGTGGATTTTGTGGCACTGTGGAGACTCAAAACGTTTTGGGAACGCTGGACCGCCGCTTACCTGCAATACTACCCTGCCATCATTGTTGTGGACTGCGACTTCGCAGGGGGTCACTGCATACTCAAGCTGTGCCTGGGGGCATAGTTCGGGATTTCAGCGGTGGGGTGAGGGTCCCTGAGAGCTGCATGCCGCACACACAGATCCAGGCAGACATGGGGGAGGAGCAGACACCGCCCACTGGGGGCAGTACTTGCGTTCGGTGTCTGCTCCACACGGACTTGGCTTACCAGGTTCGGGACATTTCCCGTGTGATTCTGCCAGCAGAGCCTCAACCAATCGCATTGAGGCTTGCATCCATCAAATACGGCGGGAGTCGGGGCGTGGCCAGGCGCCGTACGAAATGGCCGCCTGATTCCAGAGCTCCGCCGGGACCGTAGGTGTCCTCTCCTATCCGTCATCGATCCGAGCTGTGGGGCTGGCCAGTGAATGCCCCCCGGCTCCCCCCAGGCCCAGCGATCCAGCGGAGCGATTTTGCGGACCCCGAGGACCCACGGACGGCTCGGCGCGGCGGCCGCGACTGGCGGCGGCGGCCGAGTGCCTCGCTCCCGGAGCTGCGGTGCCGCTCCTGGTGCCACCTGGAGCCCCGGCTTCGGCCTGACGCGCGGGGTGCACGGAGGGGCGCCACCGAGGGGCGCCACCGAGGGACGGCGCCGTTCACCTGCGGAGCCGAGGGGCCGCTGGCCTCCAACTGCCTGCCAACGTCGTGTGAATGCCCCTGCAGCCTCGGGGGGCCGGACATAGAGGAGTGGTGTGCGGCGGCAAGGGCCCTGCTTTACGGCACTGAGACGGGTGGCGCCAGGATCCCGGAGGTGGGCCGGCCGTCTTCCAGACTGCTGTCGCAGGGGCGAGGAAAGGAGACCAGCCGGGGCTGCTGCTGTGGGGTGACCTGTGTGGCCCGCCAGCTTGGGCCCTTGTTCGCGGCCGTTGGTACGGCCTGGGCGATTAAGAACCGGCGGCGGGAGGCGGCTGAGGTCGCGGACCCCATAGCGTACGCGCAGGGTTCGTTTGGGGACCCCCCCGCCCTGAGCTTCGACCAGGGGAGTGCCGGCGGTGCCAGGGTTGCGCCCGGACTACAAGTGGGCGACCGGAGCTGTCGCGGCCCCCTGCGGGCGCTTCCGTGCGAGGGAGGAAGGAGGGACGCTGTCCCCAGAGGTACCGGTGGCACCATGCGACCTAAAGGGGGAGCCGCGACCCAGTCCAACAAGCTGGACAACTACACGGTGGCCAAACCGGCGGCGCAGCCTGGAGGGACGGCGAAGGAGGCGGCAGGCCAGGCGGAACCCTCCCTGACGTCCATAATGGCCGCAATTCAAACCCTGGGCACCAACCTGGAGACGAAAATGGATAAGATCACAATAGAGGTTAACTTGCTCCGGGCTGACTTGGGGACCACCACCGACCGCTCTAAAACCAATGCAGCTGACATCGCAACCCTGCAGGAATCCGAGAAGCGGCTCGCCGGGAGGGTCAACGAACTCGTGCACCAGCATAGGCTGATGGCCTTGCGGCTCGATGAGCAGGAAGGCCGGGCCCGGAGAAGTAACATTCGTGTGGTAGGTGTGGCGGAAGGACTTGAAGGGGACTGTATGGAGCTCTTTATTGAGGATTTGATCCTTCAACACCTCAAACCCAAGAGACTATCTAAGCTGTTCACTGTCGAGCGGGCGCACAGGGCCCCGATCCCGAAACCTAAACCAGGGGCCTTCCCGCAAACAATCATAGCCAAAATATTGAACTACCGAGACCGCGATGCAATTCTCCAGGCTGCTAGACAACACGGTGATTTGAAGTACGAGGGCGCCACGGTTCGCTTCTTCCCGGACTTCACGCTCAAGGTTCAGCAGGAGAGACGCTCCTTTCAGGGGGTGAAGGCGGCGCTACGAGACCGCGGGATTCGGTACATGATGTTCTTTCCCGCCAAATTGAAGGTCATAGCTGGTGGCAAATCCCATTTCTTCACCTCGCCTGCGGCGGTGCAGGAGTGGCTGGACTCGGAGGATACTTTGGGGGCCCCCCGGCGAGATGGTGCACAGTGGAGAGGCGCAGGGCACTCCTCCCCGGGGTCAGCGACGGGGCGAGTGGACGGAGGAGAGCAGAGCCAGCGGTCTTGGCGGTCAAGATCCAATAGTCCTCGCTGGGACACACCAAGAGACGACGCAGCGAGATGAGTCACGGACGCTCGACTGAGAAGCCATCGGACAGTAAAGTATTAAAGTTGTTGTCTGTGAGACTGGCTTGCTCCATGAGGTGTTTAGAGTGCATGCCCGCGGTTGATGAGCCGGGCTCCATCTGTAGCAGATATACTGTGGGCCTGGGGGCTGAGTAAACTGGGCACCACGGGCGGGCGGCCAGGATGGGGCTGGCCCACGAACTTCCCACGTAGAGTTCCTCGGTGGGCTCTCACCGGGGTAGGGTTGGGCGACAGGCGCTCTGCTAATTGGGGCGGTGGGTAGTTTGGAGCCCACGGAGCAGGGGGCAGGGAGGGGGGGGTTTGTTGTGCAAGGGGGGGTAGGGATGTTGAGGATTGTTGAGGTTGGGGGGGGAGGGGGGGGGAGTGTGAGGGTTGTCAGGTCCCGGACCGCGGGTGTTGAGTGCTCTCGTGGGGTGGGGATCAGGGAGGGGCGGGGAGTTGGGGTTCATTTATGGTCACACGAACTATGTCATCACTTCGTCAGCCGGAACACTGGGGTGGTGGGACGAGGCACCCTGCGGAGCAAGGGCTATGGATAGCCGATGGGAGAAGAGCCTAAAAGTCCTCAGCTGGAATGTCAACGGGTTAGGGGACAGGCTTAAGCGCACTATAGTCCTGCAATTCCTCAAGCGGCACCAGCCGGACGTGGTGCTATTGCAAGAAACTCATTTGATGGGTAATGTCTGTCAGGCCCTCAATAGGTATGGCTACACGTTGGCGGCGCACTCTGGCTTTACCTCTGGTTCAAGGGGAGTGGGGATTCTCCTGCGGCGCTCACTGCCCTTCCATATAGACCTTATCAAAACTGACCCGTTGGGCCGCTTCACGGCGGTTTCTGGACGGTGGGAGGGCCGTACATTTACCCTACTCTCTATATACATCCCGCATGGCCTCCAAGCCCGGGCCTTCGCGGATCTGGGTGCGTTGCTCCTTTCCATTCCCGGAGGTCAGTTGATGCTGGGTGGGGACTTTAACGCCGTGGTGTCAGGAACCCGAGATAGGCAGCCCCCCCTGCGACCTCCCCCGAGGGCAGGGGTGGTTGGCGGAATTTCTTGAGAACTTCGGACTTACAGACGTTTGGCGCCTGCTCCACCCTACGTACACCCAATTTACCTTCTTCTCGGGGTCACATCACTCATTCTCCCGATTAGATTATATCCTTACCCTTCTGCAACATGATATGACAGTCCGGGAGACAGAGCTTCTGCCTAGAGGTATTTCCGACCACTCACCGGTCCGTACACACATCGTATTTGGTAATCACCGGGAGGGAGTTATGGTACCCGTGAACGCTTGGCAATTAAAACATGAGGACACCAGGAAACATGTGTCCGACTCCATCTCCCAGTACTTTGAGGAGAATGTGGGCTCTGTAGACTCCCCGGTCACCTTATGGGAGGCATTTAAACCCGTGATTAGAGGGGAGGCGCTCTCGGTCATATCGGCCAGGCGACGGGAGCGGCGCCTGCAGGTTACTACGATCGAGGCGGAATTGGAGGTTCTGGAAGGGGAGGCGACGGAGGGTGGGGATCGGGAAGTTAGGCACAAACTGCAGTTGAAGGCGGCGGAATATAGGGCTCTGGTTACCCAGGAGGCTCAGACAGTGGCGCAGCACAAGCTAGGCAGGATATATGACCAGGGCGATAAAGCCGGGAAATTGATAGCCTGGCTGGAGAAAAAACAACAGGCCAGTAAGGTGGTGCCTGAAACACGTACCGAGTCTGGGAATGTAGTGACAGAACCCCGGGAAATAGTGGACCAATTTGCGAGACACTTCCAGCGGGTCTATCGGAGTGAGTCGGACCGGCCGGAGGAGGACTCCAGGGTCCTCTTAACTGACATTCGCTTGCCCTCCCTCTCGGAAGACGATCGGGAGGCTATGGATAGCCCGATCACCGAGGCCGAACTGCAGCGTGCAATAGGGGAACTTCGCCCTGGAAAGGCTCTCGGACCCAATGGCCTCCCGATAGAGCTCTACAAACTCCGGCCTGACGTCACTAGCAAATACTTGAAACTCATGCTCGAACGAAGCAAGGAGATGGGGGTCCTGCCCCGTGATCAGCGCATCGCGACTATAGTGGCACTCCCTAAGGAGGGGAGACCCAAAGACTCCTGTGCCTCCTACAGGCCAATTTCGCTCCTCAACGCGGAGCCCAAAATACTGGCAAAGACGCTGGCCAACAGGCTCAAGGCAGTGCTTCCTTCGCTGGTCCATCCGGACCAATCAGGTTTCATGCCCCATCGTAACACGGCCCTCAACATTAGACGGTTGCACGGCGTTCTGGGGCAGCGCCACAGACTGCAGGAAGACGCAGTGGTGGTCTCCCTAGACGCCACAATGGCCTTCGACACCTTAGAGTGGCCATACATGTTCGCAGTCCTGCACAAATTCGGATTTGGACCTCAATTCATAGCTTGGGTGCGTCTCTTATACACCGAACCCCTCGCGCAGGTACTGGTTAACAACAAGTTGTCCGAGGTGTTCACGCTTGCAAGAGGGACTAGGCAGGGCTGCCCCCTCTCTCCCCTTCTCTTCGCCCTCTCCCTGGAGCCGCTCGCGGCCTGGATAAGGCAGGACGTAGATCTAAAAGGTATAGCATGGACGGAGGGGTGGGAGGACAGAATATCCCTCTACGCCGACGACATTCTCTTGTACCTTTGCAGGCCACGCAGGTCGCTCATTGTGGCACTCGACATATTTGCTAGTTTCGGGCGTAACTCTGGCTTCCGGATCAATTGGGCCAAATCACATCTTTACGTCTTGCGGGGCAACCCCCCCGAGGCTTCCTGATACGTGCCCTATCAGGGTGGCGGAGGACGGGTTCCGGTACTTGGGAATATTCATCACGACTGACAAGACCCTGTTGTACGAGCACAACCTCAGGCCACCGTTGGTTCGGCTGCAGAGGGAGGCCAAGCCTGGCAGCGCCTGCCACTGTCTTTGTTGGGCCGGGCAGCCTTATTCAAGATGCTGGGGTTGCCACGGTTCCTCTATGCGCTACAAAACTATCCCGACTTAGTCCCCAACGCCTATTTTGCGGCGATAGAGGCTGCGCTGCGGGACCTCCTCTGGGCAGGGTCGCCCCGAATCTCGTTGACCAAACTCACATTGGGGTGGTACGACGGCGGTATTGCCCTCCCTGACATTCGTAAATATTACTGGGCGGCTCATCTCACAGCGATCAATCACGGGACATACGGCGACGGGAACGACCCAGCCTTCGGTATGGATAGGTGGCTGCTTCCCGGAGGGAACTATGAGAGAGCACTCTACTCCAAACGAGGTACACATAATCTCACTGGCCCTACACTACACTCGGTGCAGGTCTGGCACATTGCTCAGAGGAAGCTCGGATGGGCGGGAGTCCTAACGCTAGCCACGCCACTCTGGGCGTCTGAAAAACTGGGCAATCTTGGACGCACCAAGGGCTTCCGGAACTGGGACTTGATCGGCATCTCCCAAATCAGAGACATCTGGGGCCCCACGGGGATCCGCACGTTCGCCCAACTGCAAGACACATATGAGCTGGCACACACTGAATACTTTAGATACCTGCAGGTGCGGCACTCCCTACAGGCCAATATTCCACCGGAAACTAAGCCACCGCAAGCCTCCCCGCTGGAAGATAGGTTACTGGATGGGTATCTCCCAGAACACGCCATATCCCTCACATACAAAAAACTAATTAACAACCCCCCTGATCTGCTTCTGCCCCTTAGAGACAAGTGGGTCGCTGACGGGCTGGAGATAGACGACGAGGAATGGCTCTATGCTTTAGCCTCCCCTAGGGAGGTCGCGATATCTGCCCGACTGCGCCTGATCCAACTCAAGCTTTTACATAGAATCTATATCTCCTGTACTAGGCTACACAAAATGGGTAGGGCGGACACAGTACTTTGTAGAAGGGGATGTGGGGGTACGGGTACCTTCTTCCACGTGTTGTGGGACTGCCCTAAGATTCAACGTTATTGGAGAAGGGTGGTACAGTGTATGGAGGAGGTATGGGAGGTGGAAATTCGCCCGGAGGCCAAGAGGTGTCTCCTTAACATATGGGAGCCAACGGACCTGCCACCGAAGGGAAGGCTCTGGGTGACGCTTGGTCAAATGGTGGCGAAAAGGAACATTGCCAGACTCTGGGGAAGCCCTACTCCACCAAAACTGTCGGACTGGCACAGCGACATGGACTGGTGCATGCTGCGAGAAAAGACTATATATAGCAAGGGGGTGCCCCCGGAAGTGGGGGGGAAGTATGGTCCAAATGGAATGACTTCAGGGGGGGGGCATTTGCGAGCCGCCTGCCGCCGAGCAGGACGGCGCAGGGGCTATATAGGACTCCCAACGATTTTGATGCTCCTGGGGCTGAAAGTGGGTGCCGCGGTCGCCCATGGGTACGGAGTATATATGCGGTTCGAGTGGTGACTGGTTTTAAGGGAGTTGGAGGGGGGGGGGGGGGGGGGGGGGGGGAGTAGTTGATCGTTAGGCGCCCGGCGCCATTGTGGTGTTCTCCGCTTGTTTATGGCTGTACACAGAGAAAATGAGACCTGCATTATCCTTCTCTAACCGGTGATACGCTGGCACCTTCTATCGCCGCCGTACCCCCGGGTTGACGGCACTGGGCTGTGTTAGATACGACAAAGTGCATGTATACAACTATGCGGCCGGCCCGAGGGGTTGTAGGCCAAAGCTGTGTATTGGAAAGCATAACAATAAAGGTCTTTCAAAAAAAAAATAAAAAATATGGCGGGAGTTTGAAATTTTAACATGGCGGCATCTGAAGAAGTCATTAGACGAAACGAGTCATGCCGATGGCCATTAATAAAAGCAGTTCTCTGTGGAATCATGTGTGTGCTCGATTTCCTTGCAGATACAAGGGAGTGTGGAGTGGACATATATACACATATACATATCAACTCCAGTTACCCTCCAGTTTATGGAGACTGACACATGGACACTCCGGTCATGATTTAAAAGGCTCTTGATTTTATTTTTCACACAACAAACGCCGCTGCCATGCCATCATATTAAAATCAAAAGCTTCCTAATCACATGGTCCGCTACTTCCATTGCATTGGAAGACAGACTCTTTCATAGTTCGTGATTAAAACAACCTTACAATTGTTATGTCGATCCTTATTTCCGAACATCTTAAATTCATATTTTGCGCTTTTAATTTATTGTAAGGCTAATACATTGAGTGACAATAATTTAGAGTGTCTCATTTCCCTTCTACGCAAACTACAATTCATAACAGAGGTTTTGTTCCTTTTTTGTTTGAATTTCTTCACGGCTGGGGATTTGGGCAAGTGCCTAATTCATCCCACAGCTATTGATTAAATATACGCATCATAAATAATTAAAATGTGCATACATATTCTAAAGAGTTTCCAATATTAAAAACATAGAAGTACGTATTAAAATCATATGCATGTCATAGGCTTCCAAAATTTAAAACCTCCAATATGCCAGTGCTTCGTAAACAGATATCCCCCTTTTTACACATAGTCCGTATGGGTGTTAAGTAAATAGAAAATTGCTCATTATTGACTGTACAGTCTTTGTCAGATAGTATAAATAAAAGTGCAAGTGCTTCTTTCAATTTTCTACTCTGTAAAATGCATTCAGACTTAAAATTAATACAGTACAAACGACCATAAAGTGCAAGTGCCTAACCAGTAATTAACGTAAATGGATCAGACAGAATCTGCGCACTCAGGTTAAACAAGTGAACGGTGTAAGGGATCGGTAGTTGGTGCAAACGAGTAAATCCCCCTGAGTAGGGAATTCGAATATATAGAAAGTAAGCACGTTCCTGAATAGGAGAGTGTCACTCGTGTAGCACTCTGGTGAGAAACAAGTTCTCCTTATTGGTGAAACAAATTTAGCAAAAGTTGGTTCCAAGGTCAATTCAGTTTATTGAACTCTTTCATCAAAATAATGTTGAATTGTTTTCATTCTTATGCAGTCAACCAATTATCCAAATGCCCAATGGATTTCGGGCTGTCTTAGCCCTTCTTCAGGGGCGATACTCTAAAAGGATAAGGTCGGGAATCAGTGTTCAGTATTCAAACCGAAACATGAGTACTAATTTTTAGCAATAAACAAGTGAAGGAATAGTGCTTAAAAAAGTTCTGGTAAAGCGAGTTGTGGCAAGAATGTGCCTAGTAGAAGCGTGACCGGCACATTTGCGGTAATTAATGGTGCTCGGAGCGCTTTGGTAAAGTGAATTAAAACAAAAAAGTGTCAAGTGAAAGCGTGATCGGTGCGTTCCCCGTGAACAATAAAACGTTAAGAGCGGGTAAATCAGTTACCTTGGTGCTCGGAAAACGATCACAGGATAGTGAATAGCTCGAGGAATCGAGTAGTTGGTCTCTTACAAGTGGTAGTCAGTTCAACACATTGTGCAGAAGCAAGAAACTTATACATGCGTTAAAATCAAACAATGGTGTGCATTTGGCTTAAAAAAACGTGCATCTATCGATAAGGTGAAAGCGGAAAACGCTAATGTCAGGATAGAAAAGGATAAAAGTGCAACGGTAATGCAACAGTTCTCGTGGTTCAAATGAACTTACGGTTGGTTGTCAAAATTATGCAGCGAGGAAAAACGCTTCAGTACGCTCCGGTGAGTGTAATAGTTGATAATCACGTGACAGTGAAACACGTGGGTATATAAAGGCGTGGATTAGTCAAGAACTACAGGGTAGAAAGACTCGTAGTTCCAAAGGTCATGTAGAGCGGAAGAAAGATGCTTGTGCGGGTGTGTCAAAAATAAAAGTGGGGGGTGATAAGTGAGTAAATACGTGAACACGCGTGGGTATATAGAGATATGGAGAACTCGCGGGAAAAAATGTTTTCAAGAAAATTTCAATATAACAAGGTATTCTAATTAGTTATATGAACAGTATAATATGAAAATTTAGAATTTGCATGTAAAGTCCAGAACCGAGGTGTTCAGTATACTGCAAAAAATACACTGGTGAACATAACATTTAATCAAGATAAATCAAAAAATAGTTAATTCCCAGTAGCACAAGGTCATAAGGTGTCCAAAAGAGGATGGTATACAGTTCGTCGAATCTATACATATAAGGAGACGTCAGTTACAAGAAACAGCCGAGGTCATAACGTTCATGCAGGCCTTTCGGATGCGTGCAATTTAATTTGTGAATCCAAAAGATTTCTCTTTGCAGAAAATATTTGTTGTCGTCTCGTCCCCTTAGATATGGAATCTGTTCAAGAACAAGGAAACGCAATTGACAGATGTTATGTTGATGATGGTAGAAATGAGTGGCAATTGGAGATTTGGCCTGTCTAGTTCGTATGTTGCTTTTGTGTTAGTTCATCCTTATACGAATCTTTCAAAGGAGGAGCATTGGTGATTATGGATTCGACCTTCTATGTTGAAAATGTGAATGAACACGTCAAAGATTCACAGACATACATGCCTATACCTTTTGATCCCACCAACGAATTTCTTGATGTGCTTAAGGCCATTATCAACACCGCTTTAGAACAAGAAACCATCAATGATGAAGACAAAAAATATCTGATTAAGGACAATCCATCAATACCCTACATCTATATGCTTCCCAAAATTCATAAAAATGCTACAAAGCCACCATTCAGACCTATTGTTTCCACCGTCAACTCGTTACACGAACCTGTTGGGAAATATTTGGACAAGCATCTACAAGCATCTGTTCAGTCCATGACAACATACATAAAGGACACCACCGATTTCCTCAACATTCTAGAATCAGTTCGTGATTTAATAACAGCTGACACCATCCTATGTACAATTGACGTAAAATCACTTTACACTTCAATACCGCATGACAAAGGTATAGAGGCAATTGAATCCTTCCTAACCAACACAGACAAACCAGATAATCCAAAAGTGTTCCTTATGGAACTCATTCACTTCACCCTCTATCACAGTTATTTCGAATGGTCAGGAACTTTTTACATTCAATGTTCTGGTACTTCCATGGGCAATTGTGCCGCTCCTACATATGCCAAACTCTATATGCACCGTTTCGAACTGGACAACATCTTATCCAAACAAGACTGGATTGAACATCTTATTCTTTACAAAAGGTATATTGATGACATTTTCATCTTATGGAACGGCCCAACAAAACACCTCAAATCTTTAATTGAATCTCTCAACACAGTCGATCAGCGCATTCAATTCACCCATTCCATAAACAATGAGTCAATAACATTTCTGGACACTTGCATTACAATCAACCAAGGGCATCTCACTACACAAGTATACACAAAACCCACTGACCGTAACAATTTACTTCATTTCCACAGCTTTCACCAACCTTCACTTAAGAACCATCTGCCTTACTCTCAATTGCTGAGACTAAAAAGGATCTCAAGCACCAACGATCTATACGAGACCAGTAAAATAACCTGCATCTCAAAGTTTGAACAACGTAAGTATCCTACCAAAGTTCTTGATAACGCCATTCTCAAGACAGAGAAATCTACTCGACAGATGCTACTCCGACCTAAACCGCCCAGAACACCAGACCAGAGAATAACATTTGTGTCGAAATTTTCCACTCAGAGCTTCAACATCAAAAGAACTATTCTTAGATACTGGCCTATGTTAAGTACTGAAGCGGATTTCAACTATATTTTTGAAACACCACCAAGATTCGCGTATCAAAGATCACGTAATTTCAAACAAACATTATCTAAAGCGGACGAACCCACCACAAGAATTTTTAAAGGGACCTTACCCTGCCTCAACTGCGGCAATTGCAACTCCATCATCAAGGGTACCATCATTCAACATCCTCTACAAGGTTATCCTATTAAACTCAAAGTTACAGCCACATGTAACAGTCAGAATGTTATCTACATGTTGAAATGCCCATGTGGCCTTGTCTATGTGGGTAAAACAGAGAGAAAGATTCGTACAAGGATGAACGAACACAAAAGTAACATACGAACTAGACAGGCCAAATCTCCAATTGCCACTCATTTCTACCATCATCAACATAACATCTGTCAATTGCGTTTCCTTGTTCTTGAACAGATTCCATATCTAAGGGGACGAGACACCAACAAATATTTTCTGCAAAGAGAAATCTTTTGGATTCACAAATTAAATTGCACGCATCCGAAAGGCCTGAATGAACGTTATGACCTCGGGTGTTTCTTGTAACTGACGTCTCCTTATATGTATAGATTCGACGAACTGTATACCATCCTCTTTTGGACACCTTATGACCTTGTGCTACTGGGAATTAACTATTTTTTGATTATCTTGATTGAATGTTATGTTCACCAGTGTATTTTTTGCAGTATACTGAACACCTCGGTTCTGGACTTTACATGCAAATTCTAAATTTTCATTTTCGTATTATACTGTTCATATAACTAATTAGAATACCTTGTTTGTTATATTGAAATTTTCTTGAAAAAATGTTTTCCCGCGAGTTCTCCATATCTCTATATACCCACGCATGTTCACGTATTTACTCACTTATCACCCCCCACTTTTATTTTTGACACACACGCACGAGCATCTTTCTTCTGCTCTACATGACCTTTGGAACTACGAGTCTTTCTACCCTGTAGTTCTTGACTAATCCACGCCTTTATATACCCACGTGTTTCACTGTCACGTGATTATCAACTATTACACTCACCGGAGCGTACTGAAGCGTTTTCCCTCGCTGCATAATTTTGACAACCAACCGTAAGTTCATTTGAACCACCGAGAACTGTTGCATTACCGTTGCACTTTTATCCTTTTCTATCCTGACATTAGCGTTTTCCGCTGTCACCTTATCGATAGTTGCACGTTTTTTTAAGCCAAATGCACACCATTGTTTGATTTTAACGCATGTATAAGTTTCTCGCTTCCGCACAATGTGTTGAACTGACTACCACTTGTAAGAGACCAACTACTCGATTCCTCGAGCTATTCACTATCCTGTGATCGTTTTCCGAGCACCAAGGTAACTGATTAACCCGCTCTTAACGTTTTATTGTTCACGGGGAACGCACCGATCACGCTTTCACTTGACACTTTTTTTTAAATTCACTTTACCAAAGCGTCCGAGCACCATTAATTACCGCAAATGCGCCGGTCACGCTTCTACTAGGCACATTCTTGCCACAACTCGCTTTACCAGAACTTTAAGCACTATTCCTTCACTTGTTTATTGCTAAAAATTAGTACTCCTGTTTCTGTTTGAATACTGAACACTGATTCCTGACCTTATCCTTTTTAGAGTATCTCCCCTGAAGAAGGGCTAAGACAGCCCAAAATGCATTGGGCATTTGGATAATTGGTTGACTTAAAACAATTCAACAACATTATTTTGATGAAAGAGTTCAATAAACTGAATAGACCTTAGAACCAACTTTTGCTAAATTTGTTTCACCAATAAGGAGAACTTGTTTCTCACCAGAGTGCTTCACGAGTGACACTCTCCTATTCAGGAGCGTGCTTACTTTCTAACCAGTAATTAATCCATTATTGGACAGCCATGTTATCATATTGAGCCCCTAGACTATATGATGAGATGCTTGTGAATTTTAAAATATAAAATTTTAACAATGACCTTCTTTTATACTCTAAAATGACCCCGCCTTTTGAGAAATGAATCATTTAATTACATCACTATTCCAACATATTGGCATCCTTACTCCAAATGCTAAACTTATATTTTATCTTTCTTCCAATTCTTGTGCAAGTCCTTTCAACACGTCTAACCCATGTTACCAATCTCATTGCCACCTGTCCTGGATACCAAGAGTGGCCTAGGTGCAAAGCAAATCCTCGTCTGTGTGTAATCCTGATGGTATTCTGGTATTGTGAAGCATTCTGTATTTGGATTCCAACTGTCACAATTCTCTCCCAGTTTCCTCCTCTTCGCATTTTTGCCACCTGGTCGACTGCATAGAAGGTTAGGTCTTCCAATTAGCCCTAGTGGATCTCATTAATGTGGCATGCCACAGGATATGTTTTGTCATTGTTCTTTACCGCCCGCATATGTTGGAGAATGCGAACATGGACCATGTGAATTGTGCTTCCTACGTATAGCTTTGGGCAGGAGCACTGTAGGATGTACACTACATGGTCAATTCAGCAGTTCAGAAAGCATTTAATTTCCATGGTTTTACCATAAATGGGGACATGACTGATTTTGGCATTTTGGGCAATTGTACAAGCCCTACATTTTTTACATTTAATTAAGCCTGGGTTCACCCTAAGCCAATTCTCTGGTTTTATTATTTCTGGACTACTATCTACCAGCTCGTCTCATGGATTTGGCTTTCGTAAAAGTCACCTGTGGTCTCCGTTTTACTAATGTACTGAGCATTGGATCACTTCTAATTAGGTCCCAGTGCCTACTCACACAATCTCTCACCTTTGTGTGGTAGGCACCACTGTATCCAGTGATTAACCTTATTTTCTCGCGGTCTTGGTCTCTTCCTTCCCTTCTTTTGGTTTCAATAGGACTTCTCTTTCGATGCCACTGACCTTCTGTAATACTTGTGAAAGGACCTGATCTTTGTAACCCCTTTCTTTGAATCTCCTAGTGAGACCATTCTGAGCATCCTCTAGTGCCTGCCCCTCACTGACATTTCCGTTTCATCCGGAGATGCTCAGTGTAAGGCATGCTCATTTTTAGCTTGGTGGGGTGGAAACTATACGCATGCAGGATGGAGTTTCCTGCTGTTGCTTTTCTGTATGTGCCTGTGGTGTGTAATCTATTGTTTTTTACATAGATTTCTAGGTCTAAGAACGTTACTAGGACCTATTAACGGCATTCCCATGGCTCTCTGTGTAGCAACATAACAATGCATCAGAAAACCCCTGTAGATCATCCTTCTTGACCCAAATGTGTCCAGGCTGCATGCCCTGTAAACATGATAGCGCTCAAACCAGAGTCACTGCATTACACTGCAAGCACTGGTCTGACTCTCTGCACTGTATTATCTTTATTGGGTTGTAAATAGTATGTTTCCCCTCTAAGATAAAACCAAGTAAACAATGTCAATAACCAAAAGGATGGCAAGAGGATTATTCATGATATCTTCAAACACCGCCTTACGGCAGATAGGCGAACGGACTAGGATCAAAATTTCTCCCCACCCAAAGCCATGTCGCCCAAGTCAAAACAAAAACAAGATAATTCAGGCTCACTACGAGACCACCACTAGGAACTTACCTGTCTAGCCTGCGGCACTGGAAGTGGATGGACGAAAGCAGCAGCAGGACACCCGTGTTGTCTGGCTCCTGCCTCCACAGTTGCATGCAGTGTCTCTCCGCTGCTTCAAAGTCCCCCGCCTGATATTCACGATGAGCCAATTCCGCTAAGCCTTGGAAGGAAAGCATACGTTTCGTTGGTTCTGGAGAAAATCACCAAAACATTCAGGGGGAAAACAAAATGTTAGAAAACAGGGAAAAAGGATGAAGTAAATAAAAATGTATGAAAAGCTTGAAACAAAAGTAAAATGCAACAGTGCCTGGCATTTTAAACTCCTACATTTACTTTATTCGAAACCAGGTCTCCGCTTCTTCCCTGGCGCTCTGGCTAGCGGAGCAGCCCCACAGCATGGCGCCCTGGCTAGCGGAGCAGCCCCACAGCATGGCGCCCTGGCTAGCGGAGCAGGCCCACAGCATGGCGCCCTGGCTAGCGGAGCAGGCCCACAGCATGGCGCCCTGGCTAGCGGAGCAGGCCCACAGCATGGCGCCCTGGCTAGCGGAGCAGGCCCACAGCATGGCGCCCTGGCTAGCGGAGCAGGCCCACAGCATGGCGCCCTGGCTAGCGGAGCAGGCCCACAGCATGGCGCCCTGGCTAGCGGAGCAGGCCCACAGCATGGCGCCCTGGCTAGCGGAGCAGGCCCACAGCATGGCGCCCTGGCTAGCGGAGCAGGCCCACAGCATGGCGCCCTGGCTAGCTGAACAGCACCACAGCATGGCGCCCTGAACAGCACCACAGCATGGCGCCCTGGCGAGCTGAACAGCACCACAGCATGGCGCCCTGGCGAGCTGAACAGCACCACAGCATGGCGTCCTAGCTATGGCGTCCTAGCTAGCTGAGCAGCACCACAGCATTCCAGAGATCAAATCATCTCCAGCGGGCAGTGAGGGGAGTAGGTGACATGATCAGGATATCGGAGCTATTCTTGTAAATTTAGTGTTCTGGAATACTACTCTGAACACCACAGTTTGGTCCTGCCATGGCAATGAAAAAGGCCACAATGCTTGATCAGGCACAGCTGACAGCTTTAATTTCATTGCACATATGTACATCATTAACTAGCCTAGGACTTCAGACTGGGGCAATTTTCAGAATGGAGACCAAAAATACCCCAAAAACACCATTTGGTTCGAAGAAAATTTAGATCCCCCAGATGACAAACACCCCCTGAAGGTGAGGAGAGATTTCCCTTTTAGAGGTTTTGCTGAGGGTGCATGGTGTACAGCCAGCAGCACAGGACGGCTGTACTTAATGACTGGTGTCTGACAAGGAGTTTATCAATACACAGCAGGTAGAACTTTCTTTCATTAGGATGTTACAAAAATAGATATCTGGAGCTGTGTATCCTTCCTGAATGAAAAACTCCAAGATGCATTTGCAACTTCAGTACTTCTTTGGCTAAACAAACCCCAGTAAAATATAGCCAGAGGAACTATTAGTTTTCACTAAGACTTTTGATATTCAAACATTCCATGAGCTCATAGTGCGAGAACTAAGCTGGGTTTGCCCATGTAAGATCAATGCCTCATACAGAAAGAGTGCTCAGAGGCGGCGGCCAGGGAGGAGCCAGAAGATGCCTAGAGCTCAACTTGCAATCTACGCCCTGGGTACGTCAGCAAATCAAGCCCTGTGCTATGCACTTGATTAAAATCTAAAATGCGCATTCACTGAGGTTTTACAAAAAATTCAAGCTCCAAACAAAAGTGAAATGTAAAAGAACAAAAACAAAGGGACTAAAGATGAAGAAATGGAAGAAATAAAGAGATGCACATTTGGGTAACAGACAGGATCCCAAAGAAAAGGGTATACACAGTTATGGTCAAGAGCACAACAGGTCTTGCAGCTGTTCAGCTGGTCACAACCACTCTCCATGGCCCACTACACACGGTCCTGAAAGCTCCACCTGTCCCTCCTCCTTGCCAGGATTTGGCAGTTTACTGTAAAACTTATTGTGAGAAACATGTAGACTGAAAAAACGAGTCAAAAATGTTATCTACTGAACAAAATAGAACGAAAAAAGCTGAGCATATAAAACATTTTTTGAAAAGTGCCAGGCTTTCTAGCAGAAGAGCACTGGGTGCAGGGCATGTCTGGATTAAGTAGATAAGGATTTACAACGAGGTGGGGGGTGGCAGGGGACTAGTTAGGGGTTTTAGGATTAACAGTAGAGTAAAGCGCTAGTAAGGAGTTGGTTGGGTTCGAAAACCATAAGTGGAACTAAGGGACTTTTAACTTCAGGAAATAGGATGAAGTCCTAAAACAAATTGGAGTTAAGGGAAGGGTGCATGAAGGGACATTAAGGGCTTTTAGGGGTTCAGAGAAGAATTAAGCGTTCTAAAGGATTGGTAGGGTTTAGGGATGTGTAACATACATGAGTAGGTAGGGGATTTTAGGATCTAGGGAAGGGTAGCAGTAGGTTTTAGTAACTGTATAATTAGATTTCAGGGAAGCATAGCACTAAACATAGCTCAGTGTCAGGTTTGAGGGATGGGAAGTGTACAGGAGTACCAAGGCATCATCAACACAGTTCAATAAATAAAAGAACGAATTAATAAAACTTCTTAAGTCAACACTTTGGCAATTCGCACAGGTAATAAAGGGTACAACATAACCTTGACAATTTCAAATTAACTTTAATGTAGCAGACAATTTAAAAGGCAACTATATTACATACAACTTCACAAGAGCAGGGAGGAGCAAGGAGCATCCACTTGGCAGAGGAGCAGCCAGGTCTTTTCAAATGTACTGAACTTCAAAAGAGAAGGCTCAAAAGCAAGAACATCGGAATCCACTTGCATTTTTAGGCAGCTACCACTGAAAAAGAGGTTTAGATCAAGAGTCAACTCTGCGATCCAGAGAAGGAGAAAATGTCTTTATCTCAGCAGGCAACTTGGTTTGTACCACAACAATGGATGTGGTAGTGAGGTCTACACATCCACATTTTAGTAGGGACTATCTACGCACAATCTCATCCACATCTTAGAAAGGACGGACTGTGCACAATCTCATCCACATCTTAGAAAGAACGGCCTGCGCACAACCTCTCCCACATCCACATCTTAAAAAGGACGGCCTGCGCACAACCTCTCCCACATCCACATCTTAAAAAGAACGGCCTGCGCACAACCTCTCCCACATCCACATCTTAAAAAGAACGGCCTGCGCACAACCTCTCCCACATCCACATCTTAAAAAGAACGGCCTGCGCACAACCTCTCCCACATCCACATCTTAAAAAGGACGGCCTGCGCACAACCTCTTCCACATCTTGGAAAGGACGGCCTGCGCACAACCTCTTCCACATCTTGGAAAGGACGGCCTGCGCACAACCTCTTCCACATCTTGGAAAGGACGGCCTGCGCACAACCTCTTCCACATCTTGGAAAGGACGGCCTGCGCACAACCTCTTCCACATCTTGGAAAGGACGGCCTGCGCACAACCTCTTCCACATCTTGGAAAGGACGGCCTGCGCACAACCTCTTCCACATCTTGGAAAGGACGGCCTGCGCACAACCTCTTCCACATCTTGGAAAGGACGGCCTGCGCACAACCTCTTCCACATCTTGGAAAGGACTGCCTGTACACAACCTCTTCCACGTCATAGAAAGGACGGACTGCGCACAACCACTTCCACGTCATAGAAAGGACGGACTGCGCACAACCACTTCCACGTCATAGAAAGGACGGACTGCGCACAACCTCTCCCACATCATAGAAAGGACGGACTGCGCACAACCTCTCCCACATCCACATCTTAAATAAGCATTTGCAATGCAATAGGTCTCACATGATTTTGAGCTATTGGCATTGTAAATGACAATGCCTTCCATTTAGGTTTAGGGTTTTAAAACAAATACAAGGCATTGTTATTTACAATACTAATTAATAGCTTAAAAAATACAATGAACCTCACCATCTATAACAGAAAGGGTGCTTTAGATATATCAGGTCAAAGAGCAAACATCCTGACTGGCGTAGATAAAAGCACCTCAGAATACTGAACGGTGCTTGAAATAAAAATAACAAATCAACATCTGGCTCTACAGTGCAGAGGTGCTGCGCCTCACTAGGCAAAGACTTAATTTTGTTTAACTTTGAGCATGAACCACATCAGTTAAGACAGCTGCGGGCCTCTGAGAATTACACGTATAAACACACACACGGCTGGGTGCACCATGGCACAGAGAGCAGGGAACATGCTTCGACATAGGTACCTGTTCACTGCAGTATGGTTAGAATTTAAGCGCTTCGTCCCCCTGGTCAGGTTTACATCAAACACTATATAAATTCAACAGTAAAGGTAGGCTCAGGCTGTTGTGGCCAAAACCGTGAGCACACACCAAAACTGCAGGGTGACCACACACTGCATGTGCAGTACCTCCCACTCCGGAGGCACTGCTCTGAACCAAGAGATAGTGCGATGCGGGCGTCTCCCCACCCGCTGGCTCAAAGCACTTGAAAAAAATAAAAGCGAAATCATACAGATTGGAGACACACAATCACCATCGCCCCCCCACCAACACTCCCCCACCCCGCTCCTGCCCCAAGACCTCTGCTTCAGGAACAAAACCGAAGTCTTTGCCACTGAAAGGGGAAGGTTTTGTGTTGCAGCTTGCAACTGGTAGAACCGTGTGTCAAGCAGGGCCCTTTCTAGGAGGCACAGGCCAGTGTGGCACAGAGAGAGATAGGAAAGAGATTAATAAAGTAGAAGGAGGAAAAGAAGAGCATGGTGAAGAGAGTAAGGGGATTAGGGGTGGGCAAGAGAAAGATGAGAAAAAAGAAAGACTGCAGGTGGGGGGGCAACAAAGAGGAAAAAGGAGTGGGGAGAGAAAAGGGAACGAAGAGAAGGCAAGGAAGGAGAAAAATAACCAAAGAGGATGAGAGAAGAAAAAAGGGCAGATTGCGATTGTAGAGGCAGGGCAGAGAAGGGCAGTGACGACAGAAGGGAGTGCCAACTTCTAACCAGACTCTGAAATCCACTCGGGCCCTTTCCACTCACCCTAGGTCTAGCCCATATCTGGAATCGGGAGTTCCGCATGTGGTTGGCGGGGCCGGTAATCCTCGTAAAGAGCGGGCTTCGCCCTCAGGTAAAGAACTTCTGCAGTACGTTCTAGACCCGCCGGAAACCCAGCATCCGTTGCCCTGGTGACGGAGCGGCAGCCCAGCTAGAATGGAAGCCACCGTTTATCTCTACAAAACCGCAAGGCTCTAGGCCCGGAGGAAACGTTCTATTTTCAGACCGTTAGCTTTATCTCCCCCCCCCCCCCCCCCACAGCACAGAAACTCGGAAACAGCCTCTCGAACTGCTTATATGTCACACTGCTGCATAGATTCCCACTACCTCTTAGGCACGCCACAAAAGAGTACTCAATAGTTCCTCAATCGGAAAAGCTACAAATATCATGCGCCGTCTGCGACCAACATGTCTCAATGAATGCAGTACTTTAAACATGACTGGATCAGCCTACATTCGTCAACAGAAGTGCGTTCAGAAAGAGTTCTTGGAAACCTCCCATGGAGTAGAAATACTTCAGGTTTCCCCTTCAATCGTTGCCCTTTCACCACCTACAGCCTCTCGCACAAGAGCGCCACAAAAGGCATGGTAGCGGCATGCGCCGCACGGCTTATCCAATGTTCAATGGGAGCAGCTCTCAAGAGCGGCTTCTGCGTCTAATATCCGCAACAGCTACTCATACACAGCAACTACAATGCTCTGTGCAGCTCCATGCGCCTTATTTTCAAGCTTACGATGAAAAAGTGAAAGCGTGCCATGCACACGTTGGCCTAAAAACGCCGCAAGCCGGAGATGTAAACGCGCCGAAAGTCACGGGGAGGGAAAGTGAAAGCGCGCTTTCTATTGAAAATGCCATGAGTCGTGCACATAGCCTGTCCTCCAGGCACGTGCACATGCCCTGTCCCCCTTCGGCTAAGAAACCAACAACAATAGATCTTGCCACGGCGAGCAACGCATACGCTGCGTCGCTAGGCGAGACCTAAAATGGACGGCCTGCGCACAATCTCTTCCATGTCTTAACAAGCATTAGCAATGCAATAGGTCTCGCATTTGCGAGAGTTTAAGCTATTGGCATTGTAAATGACAATATCTTTTATTTATCTATTTTGATAATTAACACAGAAATGAAAGGCATTGCCATTTACAATACCAATAACTCAAACTCTTGTAAAAATGAGACCTATTGCATTTCAAAGAAGCAGCCGTCATTGTCCCGGGCTGCTTGGAAAGCAAAAGTTTGCATGGCGCGCTGAATGTTGCAGGAAATCATGTCGAGCCTGCAGTAGGAGAAACGCAAAGAAAATAGTGCTTACAGACTAAATAAAATGTACAGTCTAACAACTGAAGTAAAAGGGCCAGTCCTCATGGGAGATACTAAGGAGGGACCAAGAAGCCTAATGACGAATCAGAAGCCAGCATTTACGGAGGACAATGACACAGCCAATGACAAATATGGGCGGAGTGTGGGCTGGCTTCAAGTCAATAGGACATGCCTCGCAGAGCAGCGCATGCGCTGCCCAGGCTTGACCTAAAGAATGGCACAGTGCCTGAGAAAACAGCAGATATACAAGGGCTTTTCTTATCCACACCCTTAAAATCTAAATTCAAAAAAACATTTACCATAAACTGTCAGATGACGCAGTGCCAAGTGTGATACCATCATCCAGTTCCAGAATGTAAATGCTGTTTTATGTAAAAAAAAAAATGTTTTAAAAAAACACAACAGGATAGGCTGTAGTCAACCTGGTCATAAAAACACTCGACAACCATGTTAAATAACACAACAGAGGACGTTACTCATAGCAGCTATCGCTGCAACCAGTGCCCTTAAATTCAAAGCTTTCAAAAGTCCCACGCCCATGAGTAAATAGCTCATCCACTCCAAAAAGCTGCCGCCTGGCGGATTGTCTACCGGCATCACCAGTATTTCAATGCACCAAGGGATTAAAAATACGAAAAATCACCTATAGCCAGTATTTCCCCCTTCCCCATCATTACAAAATTCAAACAGCAAATATACATGGAAAGCACTTTAAACTGGGGCATTGTAGAGCATGTGGCTGCTGCTGCCTTAATTTGACATGGACAGTTGGCACAACAAATCTAACACAGCCTAGATAAACCAGCCCAGGATGGGGCCTCAGGAATCCCACGCTTCTCATGGGCCTGGAGTGTGTGCTTCCTGCTGGCACTTGGAGAGTTGTAAGCTACAGGTGTTTGCACGGCTCAGCACGCAGCACAGTGCTGTGACGCCACCAGTAGATGTTGCAGCACCCAGGAAAATGTACTGAGAACGAGACCTATTGGCTTTGCCAGTGCTTGTTCTTTTCTGTCTGTCAGCGCTGGAAAAACATGGTGGTACTGACAAAAAAAAAAAAATGAGCCCCACACAGAGAAATCTCCCAGGGCGGAGGGAGTCATTCGTTATTGTTTATTAGTCTTTTGTTATTTAAAAAAAAAAATTAACAGGTCACACATTGGTACCTGGTCTTTGAAAAACAAAAAGGTTTAATGTAAGACGTCTGAAAAATAGCAGCGGCGCACCAAACTTACAGTGATAGCCAGTGGTCCAGCATTTGTGTCATTTTTGTGGAGGACAGTAGTGCATAAGGGTGACGATTATAATGTCCTCTGCCACCATGACACCTGCGGGCCACCCATCACACTTTAAATCAGATTATGAGTCTGTTCTACAGACGGGCAGCAAATAATACACATTCAGGAATGTTCCTTCCTACACATTACACACTCGCTTCCCTCCTCCATCCCATTGCCCGTGTCCATCGTTTTCTGCGTTCACATGAAACCGCCAAAAGGAGCAACACTTCTGCCTCCCGCAGGGGCAGCCGTTCGATCATACGGGCCATGGGCGTTCACAGGTTGCAGGGTAGAACAGGAGCAGAAATTTGTGTTTATGACACGAGAGTGCAAGACATCCACCAGCAACAGAACAGCTTGTCCTCTGTATTGTTATCGGATCATGGCTTACCCGTAGTGAAGCACGTACAGCATCTGCAAACAGGAACAGCTTCTCAATGCAAAATGCGTTTTTGTAGTCCCAGGGGGTACCCAAAAATTCTGCAGGTAGACTTCTTATTTTTTCTGCCTTTCTGGAGCTTCAATTGAGTTTATGAACTATATGAATTTCCGTTGAGGCAAGTCAGCCCGCGTCGTACCATTTCGTTCCAGGCACTGAAAATGTAAAGTCTTGCATCCATCAAGAATGATTTTCAAAAAGAAATTGGCCGTAGGCCGAGGGTTTGCTAATATTTGGTCAGGAAATGGTTTCCCTTCTACCTGCATGCATCATTAACGAGCAAAATATGCAGTCATGGTAGGCGGGGCTTAAAGGAGACAGGGCGGACACCAACCCCGCTTCCAGAGAAGCGGACACAAAAGCAACAATAGATCTTGCAAAGGCGAAGACCTAAAAAGGACGGCCTGCGCACAACCTTGTCCACATCTAAGAAAGAACGGCCTGCGCACAACCTCTTCCACATCTTAGACAGGACTGACTGCGCAAACCTGTTCCACATCCAATTCATCCAGCACCTCTCATGCTCGAAGGTTTCCTGGATTTGAAGATCAGCTTCATGACCACATAGGGCACATTTTTTCCGATCGGAACATCTACATATAGAGAGAAATTATCTCTAAAATTTGGGCATAAATAGCCAGTGCTCTTACCAGAAGGCATGGGGTTGTGACTAGCTTCAAAAGACTGAGCATATGTTAGTATCGCAGTCTCCAGTGCTCATCACCACAATGCATTATAACTGGCCCCACATCACTCACCTTAGCCCGTCGCTACGAGGCCTCCCCCTCCTGTGCTAAGCTTATTTTTGGCTATATGGGTTAGTTTGCGCGTAACTTTTTCTCCACATAAGGTATCCATGCCAAATTTGCATCCTTTTCTCCCAACATCTTGATTCTAAAGGTACCCAGGCTTTGTAGATTCCTCTGGAGGGGACCCAGAAATTAGCCAAAATACAGCAAAAAAAATGTAAATGAGAAAAGAGTGCTGCTGAAAAAAGCGTCTTTTTAGGTCTCACCAGGCGTTGCAGCGCAAAGCGCTGCTCGCTGGGCGAGATATTTTGTAAGAGAGCAGATTTCAGAAGGGGACTTGAAGCCCGCCCCTCATTTCCATTGACTGGCGTCACCGTTTATGTCTGCCATTGTAAATGAGGTATTTTTGTTTCCGCCCTTTCGCCTTTTTGCCTGTCCCATCTGGACTGTCTTCTGCTTTGCGGCTGTCGCAAAGCATTTTCTCATCTTTGTCGGGGCCATCTGTTTTCATATAATATAAATAAGCGGCTGAGTGAAAACAGATGGTGAGCGCTTGTACTCTTGTGCTCATTTCACTCTCCCATATCCTCGACGCACCTTCTTTGCCTACTCTCTAAAGACCCGCCACCTCTATTCGTGTCCCTCGCACTCATTCATCTATTTCCCTTACCGCCTTCACTACCTTGTGCCCTCACTGCTTTTCTACTCCTTTACGTTCACCCTACTCTGAGGAATGCCATTCATTCCCTTCTCAGCTCGTTTCACCTCCTCCTCCCTTCTCTGCTTCCCCCACCCCTCCTATTTTCTTGCCATCGCTGGTTGCACTCTCTCCTCTCCATTGCTAG
Source organism: Triturus cristatus (assembly GCF_964204655.1). Taxonomy (NCBI): domain Eukaryota; kingdom Metazoa; phylum Chordata; class Amphibia; order Caudata; family Salamandridae; genus Triturus; species Triturus cristatus. The sequence goes on along the minus strand of NC_140588.1, from coordinate 1,092,531,899 downwards.
TAATACCTGATGCCGGCTGGCTTCGCCCCAGTCTCTTTACCTCCCACCTCAACAGGTGCGATTCATGCTCCCAGCGCCGTCTGCCCCTACTACGTAACCACTCCCCCCCCCCCCCCCCACCACCCTACCCTGCCGCAGGCAATGCACCCCACCCACCCCCGTTCGCCGCCTTTTGTTCAATGCACTGGCCCTCCTCCATTGCCACATGTAATATCCCTCCCCCACCCCCTGGGCCTCTTTGCTCCATTCGCCGCCTTCCCAATGCGGTCTGTGCTCTAATGGTAATCTCAGAGCAGGAACATTGTGTTCTTCTCCTCTCCTCACATGTCCTGGAAGCAGAGCCAAGAGCGGAGCAGCGTGCCCTCCCTGCACCCCCAAGCCCCTCCTTCCTCCACATTCCCGCTTCCTGTCTTGCTGCACAAGACACTGTGGACATGACCAGCATGGCCACATGAAATCCACTGGATGCATAGAATGTTAGTCTTTCCATCGATGGGTATATTAGTGCCCAACATTTTTAAATCTCTCCGCTCTCCCAATTTCAGGCCACTCGGAGTGCTAATGATGGGCTTTGCCCTCTCTTCCTCTTGCTACACTTCCCTTCATCCTGCCTGCGCTCCTTTCTTTTTAGCGCTTCCACTCTGCAGAACCCTACCCCTCAACCATTCCTCCATTTCCTGTACCTCCTTCATAGTGCCCAGTTATTTTCTATCTCCCACGTGGCCTATGCCTTTGCGCCACCCATACAACCTCTATTTCCCATGCCTACATCGTTTGGTGGTCCAATGGATTCCCTCTTGCCTCTCACCGTCTGTCAATCCATTCCTCCGGCTCTTACATTTCCTGTATTGCTACTCTCCGCACATCAGATGACCAGCACCACCGGTCCATGCTGTATGTACTGACCATGACATCTCGACTTTGATATACATTCGGAAGATAAGTTGGTCATGCTGTTCTCCAGTCCAGGCTCTAGGGTGCTCTACCCGATTACACAAAAGGTGGTCACCGGAAGTATTCTCGCCAGCGAGGATCCTAATCTGTGGCACAATGTCTAATTTGTGGCTGGGCCTCTGAGGCCAAGAGAGTAATTTGCAATATCTCGAGCTGGGCACACTCCGAGCTCAGCCTCTGGTGTGCTCCTATAGAGGGCACATGGGCGTGAACTCATCAAAATGCCAGGGACAGCTGAACTGATATCACACAATCTTTGACTCCAGATCACATCACGTTTGACCACCTGTGCCCTGTCACACCATTTGCCCTGCAACAGTCCTTTTTGCTGACCAGGGGAGAGGGGTAAAGCAATGGGTTGAAGTACAGTAAGTAACAAGCATTTGCAATGCAATAGGTCTCACTTTCACGCGAGTTTGAGCTATTGACATTGCAAAGAATGCCTTTTATTTTTGTTAATAAGCTTAAACTGCGTAAATGCGAGACCTATTGCATTGCAAATGCTTGTTTTACCTGCAAATGGTATCAACAAAGGGTTTCAGGTGTTGAAATCACATTGCCCCCATCTCGGGGAGCAAAGGCTCTTGCCCATGGGGCCGCTCCCCCCTCCCTGGTGCCCAGTGGGTGGATCCCTTCTGGGGGGGGGGGGGGGGGGGGGGGGGGGGGGGATCACCCTCCTGGGAGGATCCACAAGCAGGGATCCACTAGGAAAGGGTACCATTAGAAAGGGGAGATTCTCCCCATTCCAACGACACCTATCCCATGTAAGTCGGTGCTCGGGGGGGAGGGGGGGGGGGAAGAGCTGAGATAGCCCCACGAGCACTGAAACAATGAAACCAGCTAGGTTTCAGTTTCATTTTCAATGAAACTGTTTCATTTTCTATGTAATGACATCATGCCATGCGGAAAAGTCATTACATTGAGAGAAAAAAAATAAAGAATTGGTAGATTGGGAAAGCTCTTCCTCACCTCCCGAGGCAAAAATAAAAAAAAGGAAATCCCTCTATTTTGTGCACTTGTGTACATGATGAAATTGTTCCATCGTGAGCCCAGCAGCACTGGTGCTCATAGCAGAACCATTCCGTCATGAGCACCGAAGGGGTTAATCACCACCCCCTCTCCCTTCCTGACCTCCCACATTCCTATGTCTTCAATCAAAATCACAACTTGGAATGAATATGACCGCAATAGCTTTATCAACTATAGCTCCGATCAAGCTTTTTCATACAGAGTTCCCCTCATTCCCAGCTCTTTCTATCTAGGATACGCCAATGGCCTGTTCTACCACTTGAGGGCAACACCAAAAGCTTCACCCATCGCATTTTCTGGCCATTATCACAGCCCACCTCACCACCATTTGACGCAGTCGGCTTCCCTCTCAGCGTCTGCTGCATCCGATTACACACCTCATTCTACATCTTCTGTGCAGCCATCACAGTCTGCCTCCCTCTCAGCACCTGCTGCACCCTTCCTGACCTCCCACTTTCCTATGTCTTCAATCAAAATCACAACTTGGAATGAATAGAACAGCAATAGCTTTATCAACTCTAGCTCCGATCACGCCTTTTTATGCAGAGTTCCCCTCATTCCCAGCTCTTTCCATCTAGGATACGCCCATGGCCTGTTCTGCCACTTGAGGGCAACACCAAAAGCTTCACCCATCGCATTTTTGGGCCATTATCACAGCCCGCCTCACCACCATTTGACGCTGGACAGCACCTGCTGCATCCGATTACACACCTCATTCCACATCTCTGCAGCCATAGCGGTCTGCTTCCCTCTCAGCATCTGCTGCATCCCATTACACACTTCATTCTACATTATCTCTGCAGCCATAGCAGTCCGTTTCCCACAGCGTCTGCAGCCTCCGATTACACACCTCATCGCCGGAAAGGGAGGGAAGGCCAGAGTCGACCGAACAGGCTCCGTGGCAGAGCCGCACAACTACCTTCCGCTACCTGCATCTGTCGACGGACTGGGAGAATGCGAAGAGTGACTAGGTTTCTTCGCCTTCTTATGCTATGACTTACCAGAGGACGAAGACTTCAATGACGAGTGGCGGTGGTGGTTCCGCTACCGGTCCCGCGACCTCCATCTCAACCGGGACCCTGAATGGCACTGAGCAGACTGCCGGGCCTCGAGAAGCTTTCAGGACCGCTCCTGCAAAGACTTCGGGTTCATGGCGCGGCAGTCTGAGCACTACTTCGGGTCATGGTCACGCTCCAGGCACCAAAGGCACACGAGGAGCGGGTCCGTGAACGACATCAAGTTGCGACAGGAGTCGCAAGCCATGAAGCCAGTCAGACGTGACATCCATCCGTGCACCGAGTAGATTGACTCAAAAAAAGTGTTGGAAAAAAAAACGCAAAAAGTAAAGTCAAAAAGTGACTCGAGGTACAGCTCTCAGGATCTGCGCTGGCTGGTGCGGAAAAAGAAAGAACTGACGTCGGCACACGTAGGCCGCGTCTAAGTAGATACCGCAATGTCATTCCGGCGACCACAATGCCAATCTCAGAGTAGACTGATGCCTCCTATTGACGCGCAGATATACTGCTAATTAAAAAATTCTCTGGATCCAGTCTGACGCCTGGGGGTAATTCTAAGTTGAGGAATCCATAAGTGTCTCTTTCACAAAGTAGGTTGTACAATGACTATCCCTCCCGAGTATGAGGTTTAGCTCAGTATTTGATAAAAAAGAAGAGTCATCTTCCTCCTCATAAGTAGTATGACTGCAGGATTGACCTGATCCCGGGAGCATCAATTCCGTGCAGCCGAACCTACGCCCTGTTCGAACCTGAAACATACTTGGATGAAAATTTGGCCAACGGATTTATACATCCTTCGTCTCCTGCTTCTTTTCCCCTCTTCTTCATTCCGTAGAAAGAGGGAGATCTGAGGACTTGCACCGACTACAGAGTCATCAATAGAGTCACTGTAGGGAACCGGTAGCCGTTGCCCCTTATACCAGTGTTGTTGGACCAACTGAAGGGTTCTACCATCTTCACTAAGCTGGATCTCTGTGGAGCCTATCACCTGTTGAGAATGAAGCAGGGTGACTAATGGAAAACAGCCTTCAGGACAAAATTCGGACTGTTCGAATATCAGGTTATGCCTTTCGGTCTGTGCAATGCACCCGCTGCATGTCAGTATTTTATGGATGAGATGTTGAGAGGGCTTCTGGAGGTTATGTATATGGTTTACATAGACATTTTGATTTATTTCTCCAATGTGGCAGATCATATGAAACATGTGAGAACAGTTTTGGAAATACTACAGAAACTCACTATATGCACAACGTGAGAAATGTGAATGTCACGCCTCTGAAGTGGAATTTTTGGGTTACGTGATCAGTGCCAATGGGATACAGATGGACACGCGGAAGATGACGGCAATCACTCAGTGGAAGTCTCCTTCTACCTTGAAAACCCTACAAAGCTTCATTGGCTTTGCCACCTTATATAGGAGATTTGTCAAGGACTTCTCCAAGATCGTTCAGCCTCTCACTCGGTTGTTGAGGAAAGGGGTTTCTTTTCATTGGACGGAAGCAGCAAAAGATGCCTTTTGGATATTGAAATCCAGATTTGCCCAGGCTCCCATTCTACGGCATCCTGATGTGCAGCTGCCGTTCATGTTGGAAACAGATGCTTCTTACCATGCGCTGGGGGGAATCCTATCCCAGAGAAATCCGGAGACAGGACAGCTGCATCCCGGTGACTTTTACTCAAGGAAGCTATCGGCATGTGAGATCAACTATAGTGTCACTGAAAAGAAATTGCTGACAATTAAAAGGGCTTGTGAGGAGTGGAGACATCTTATGGGGGCCAAGTACACAGTTGAAATCTACACCGACAATCAAAATCTTCTGTTTTTGAAGACGTCAAGAGCCCTCACTTCACAGCAACTACACTGGTCCCTCTTTTTTGAGGACTATGATTCTGTCATCAAGTATCGTCCAGGACCCCAACACGGCAAGGCTGACTGATTGTCCAGATCTGATGTCAATCCCTCAGAAGAGAAAAAAAACGTATGGAACCTCCGCACATTCTAAGCAAGGCCGTCTTCATGGAACAAGAGATAGCATTAACCATTGAAGACAACTACTTAGAAGACCTGAAGATATGCTTGGCCATGAAGGACAAACAAGCATGGGTGGCAGAAGACCCAAACAGCAGAAGTGAGAAGGATAATCTGTTGTATCATTTCCACGCATTGTACATACAAGAAGCAGAGCTACAAAAAAGCAGCATCCAAATAAATCACAAAACCCCCTTGGGGGGCCACATGGGAATTTACAAGACAATTGCTTTGGAAGAAAGACATTTCTGGTGAGTGTCCTGACCTCTTGATGCCAGTGTCCTGATTGGTGAAGAATTCAACTAGGTAACTGATGTCATTCTAATCATTTGATCTAGCGGGCGGGCCTGGCCAGGGTATACTCTCCACAGGGTCTTCAGTGGCCCCGAGAGGCACGCCTAGTGGGTGTATGGAGGTCTCTGAATCCCGCTACAAAGAACTACTCCTTTTCTGCTGCACATCAAAAATACACCAGAATAGACTTTGGTCGCCACCCCTCTCCCGCTGATGAACACCCACGCTGATATAGGAGTGGCAGCCCTCTCGGACCATGCCGCAATTACACTTACCCAACACCTGCCCATAAGCTGCTCGCGCCTCAACCCCAAATTGTTGGCTTTAGAGCCCATAATCAGGGAAGTATCAGAGTATTTTGACAAACGTCACCACACAAACACCCCGATGGCATCACAATGGGACGCACTTCAGACGGTAGTCAGAGGAGGGTATATAGTGGCGACTGCGCAACTTAAAGATCGGCATAACAAGCTTCCGCACTGGAGGCTCTGGTGAATGCACTGGAGGGGTCCCACAGACAAACAGGCTAGCATAAGGAGCATTGGCAGCTCACACCAGCTAGGAAGCAACTCAGGGCCCTGGATGTGGTGGAGCATACACCAACTCCGCACTAAGCAGAACTACTGTGCTGGGGCAACAAGGCCGGATGGATTTTTGCTCACCGACTGCGCGCAGTCACCATCAACGGATAGTCAAAATTAAAGACCCCTCCAAACGCGCAGTGAGACAGGACTAAGGGATTGCGGCGAAATGTGTTCGCTTTTACTGCGAGTTGTCTTCGGGAAGAAGCAACTCAGCGGCGTACATCACCTCATATATAGCACAGACACCTCTAACAAAACTTCCCGAGAGAGAGGTATCTCTCTTAGACAAAGACATCAGGGTCCAGGTGTTACTTTGAGCTATAGGAAGACACCTGGCCATGAGTGTTTACCACTGCTTTTTACATAACATTTGCTACACAACTGGCCACAGTACTAATAAGGCTGTATGATTCCTTTAGCAGTCGGTGATCCCATGGACACTATGAAATCAGCTATTATCACAGCCTTGCCTAAACCTGGGAAAGAACAGCGTTACTGTGCCTCATACCGCCCTATATCTTTGCTGAATTTTGATGCGAAGATCTTTACTGGTATTCTGGAAACTAACCTGGGATACTATATGCCTGGACTGATAGAATCGGACCATGCTGGTTTAATACAGGGACGCAATTGTGGCAAGACCAAGATAGATTCACCTCCATAACAAGGCCACTCGATCACGTGCTCTCACTCTATAAATATCGATTGACACTAAGAAAGCGTTTGACCAGGTACACTGGCCCTTTTTGCAGTCAGTTCCAGAGGTGATAGGCATGGGGCCCCATTTTTGCCAATATGTATGCTCTAGCTTTTTGTACCCTGCAGCATCAGTACAAGTTAATTAGTTGCTGTCCCATCCATTTTCTATTTCTAGCGAGACACAGCAGAGGGACCCTGTCACTGTTCCTTTTTGCGCTTTACAAGGAGCCCATGGCAGAGCGGCTTCGGTGGCATCCCTTCATAGAAGGAGTTTATATGGGTGGTCAAACTCACAAGATAGCGCTATATGCAGATGATGTGTTCCTAGCAATACCCAAGCCCACTCAAACGTTGCCCCCGCAATAGGAAGAGCTTGATTTGTTTGGTAAGGTAACTGGATTTAAAGTGAATACATGTAAATCTCAGGCCCTTAACTTCACTATCCCTCATGCTGAACAAACGCACTTGGCGACTCTTTCCGTTCCCCTGGGTGACACAGTGAATCCCATATTCCGGCATTCAGCTATTTGCCACCCCAAAAAAGACAGAAATACAATTCGGCGTCCTTGTTAGATACGGCCCGCTCCATGGTTTAATCTTGGCACGGGGACATATATCGTGGATCAGGAGAATATCTGCTATTAAAATGCCCTTACTCCAAGATCCTGTATCTCATGCAGACACTCTCCCCAAACCCCTACCCTGCGCCTTGCAAAAATTACAGCAACTCATTGAGCCCTTTATTCGGCGAGGCAAGCATCCTAGGAAGCCCAGGGAAGGATCATACTTTGATGGATTCAGGGGCCCACATGTGATGCGCTATTAGATGGCACAGCTGCAGTTCTTGGTGGAATGGCAGTGCCCAACTACAGAGAAAATTTTTGGGGACCAGGCAGTAGCCGGTATACACATCTGGAAAATTCCATTGCTCCCTCAAACACCACCCACCTGAGGCGTGTATCTCCCGAGTGGTTAGGGCCACAGTGGGGTCGTGGGATAAACTCAGCCTGTCTAAGCAACTTTCTATCTCCATTTCCCCACTTAAACCAATTACAGGGAACGCAGATTTACCCCCCGGCACTTTGCGGTACATCTTTCTCTCGCTGGCAAGAAGCCAACTGCAAAAGAATAGGAGACTTTTTCGATGTCCAGGGCCTACTGGACTTACCCCAGATAAACAGATTTTTGGGTAGCCCTATTCCGAGCAATGGCACTAAGTCACAATTCAACACTTCGTGACTCACCTATCTATACTCCCCATGTGAGTAGCTCACTCTCCCGTTTTGACAAATTGCTTCTCGTTAGGAGTAATGACCAACTTCTCCTCTGACATCCACGCCTTCCTGAATACTATCCATCGAGCTTCTGCTCACTCGTGTTAGATGAAAGCTGGCATGCTATTTTAAAGTTTGAAGACACAATGTGCACTGTTTGAAATTCTTGCCCACAACCTTTCGAGAACTCTTGCCGAAACATGAGCTTTGTCTTACTTACAGTGGACACAGAATTATCCTCCCATAAGGTGGAGTGGAAGCGAGATGAAACCTGCGATACTACTTTGTGCGCGCATCTACGCATCCCATCCCCCTCACTATTCTCTCCTCCCACCCCTTCGTGTTTTTAAACTCGTCACCCCTCACCCCTCTCAATCACCTGTGATCTCTTTATTGCCTCACCGGCCTAAGGATGTAGGCAAGTGATTGTGCTACTTGGTAAAAAGAAATAATATATTTAATCCTAAAAAGCCTCCTGAGAGAGACAAGAGGTTTATAACACCTCGTGGCTCTAAACCTTCAGTACTTTCACAAGTCATACTGTGTGTGCCTGAGAAGCCAGGCATAGGGCCATGGCACTACCTAGGAAGATCAAATCTAGAAACCATGAGCTGAGAAAGGAAGCTTTAGTCAGCCCAAAATTCTCACTCAGCTCTGAAAAACTGTCTTTCTTCGATAGAGTAGTTTCGGAAAGTTGAGCAGGATTACCCTCTCCCTCCTTTCGAGGCGCTGGTAATTCTGTCAGCCCAATGAGGGGCAGAGGCTCACTGATTGCCCTCATCCACATGTCTGCCATAGGCAGCGGAGAGTGTGACTCGCAGTAACTGCGGGCATTGCAAGCGTGACAGGACTGGGCCAATACCAGTGTTTATAGCCCGCTGCCAATTCATTGGAGCTCTCAACATTTCCAAATTCAAAGGAGGAGCATTGTATTGATCAAATGGAACTAATCAGCAATGAGAATGAGCTGGATTACAAAAAAGATCTTTCTAGATCGAACGGTTAAATAAACATGATTTTCCCACAGGGAGTAAACAAAAACTCGATTGGAAATGCTTTTAGTAGAGCTGCACTGGATGAATATCAATAACGCCACCTTCTCCAAAAAATTTAAGGGACCATGCAGGTGTGTTTGAGACCTCAAACAAGAACTCTTCAGGCACTAGAACAGCCAGGTTCTGGGTGCGGTCACTGGGTACGAGGCCTGATAAACCAGATCTGGTTCAGAGCATCGACAGCAGATACAAGACAGATTTGGTGATAAACAAGGGCTCTTCAGCCAATATCACTGCTAGGCTCTGGGTACTGGCAGTGAGGCCTGATAAACCAAAGCTGGTTGTGAGCACAAGCACTGGGTACAAGACAGGTTTGGTGATAAACAAGGGCTCTTTAGACCATATCACAGGTTTGAGGCGGATACCTACAAGGACAGATGTGAAGTGATTCATTTGGCACAGAACACTGACCTCTGCCTCAAACGGATTAAGTTTAAAGTCCTTCATTTTCAGACATCCGCAGGCAATGTCCAAAATGTAGCTCTAAAGCAGCGGCCTCTCTATAACACCAAACAGTGCTAAGAACCTCAACAACCAGAGTACTTATGGCCAAACGAGAGCGAAGAAGGATTTCCACATTCGCTAGGCACATGCCACTGAATGCAGGCTCTAATAGGTAGATATTTAACACAATGCCAATCTCATGGCTGCTAAAGACAGAAAACTCCTGCCACCGTGACCCAGTGGACAATGCCTTATTCTCACCCCGTGCTCCAGAGTATACATTGGTTTACCACACATAGGATTTTACAACTGACGAAGCAATTGAGAGGGAATCTTCTCAGCAGAGAGACTGCATTTTAGTGGTAAGAGGGCAGCACCTGGTGATCTGGAGCAGTTCACATGATTACAAGCTGGCACTAGAAGGAATGTGTGGTATTTTATAAGACAGAACCCTATGTGACTAAGTCCATTGAGAGGCCTGTGAATGTGGCACGCCCCAGTGCACAACACCTACAGTTCTGATCACTTCTGGGTAGAGCATGGCCGTATGTGTAAACCTTGCTTGGCAGTTCACAGCAATGATGTCTATTACCAATAGGTGAAGAAGCTGTGTACCCTTTCACTGGTCTCTATTCATGCAGCCCCTTGCTCACTTTGCCACTGGATTCAAGCTGGCCTGGCTGATGAAGGGTGTTACCCAGAAACCGGTCCCGGGATGCTGGCTTCCCATCCAGAGAAGACATGGCTTGGCAGTTCGGTCTGGACTGTTCCAATGAGGCACAGGGTCAAGACGATTTGCAAATAGCTGTGTCTGAACATGGGGTGGCAAAGTGAGCTAAAGAATGATGGATTCAACCCAGATCTGTGACTGGGGGGTAACTGTCTGAAAAGTTTCCGAGCTCCGTCCATCATCTCCTTGTGTTTGCTTTCTAACAAAATGAAGGACATCAATCTTCAGGCCAGAAAAGGTGAACAAGCCATAAGGCAAACTCAATCGTGTGAACGAGCTTCAGACTTGAAATGGTGATGCAGCCATGTCTCATATCCAGCAACATGAGCAACTCTGGCCTCAAAAGGTGCCTGGTCGTTTTCCCATAGTCATAGTCAATGATGGGAGCAAAGGTTCAAGAATTAGAAATAACTCTTTCAAGAGTCCATTTGTCACCACCGGTCTCCCTCGAACCAACTTAACCAAGATTTACAATCTAGCATATTAGCTTTATATTGCCACCATCCCATAGGAGTACAAAACGCATATCATGGCCCAAGCTGTGAGCATCATCTGCATTATTAATAAACAAGAGACATACAACGTAGGTCATGCTGCCTTCAATGAAAAGGAGAACTATATCTTAGACCTCTGGTACACCACAGTCCCCTCATCGACTAAATCTTTGTAGGCAACTGAGAAATGATTCACACTAATGCTACCTTTCACAGAGAATCGCTTGTTCATCCAAGTCCACTTAGGCACCAGATGGCATTCATGACTATATTGCAAAAGGTCAGATATTTTTTGCAATGTACACCATTCTGCCACGAATCTGAGCACCAAAATTTGAGAAAAACGAACCTTCCTATGAAGACTACTCCATCATGGGATACAAAGCAACTTCCCAAGAAAGACACGCTTTTACAAGTGCACCAGCTTAGTTAAAAACTCAGAGTTTGCTTCAATCTCACCCCTCCTTTTTGAATGACCAAAACTTCTGCAGCGAAGATTCCATCTCAAATCACATGGGCCTACAATTCTTTTGTTTGTTTCAATCGACCATCTTTGTCATTGCTTAGTTTGGGGTGCAATGGTTTTTGCAAAACATTGTTGGAAAAGCTCATAGGCATTTTTAAGAAGAAATAAATTGCAACCACGAAAAATCTAACATTTCAATCTCAAAAAATGCCCACTGCCATACCCGCCCCTTAAAGGAACTACTTTGTGGGTGGGTGTGCACATTGTGAAGGACAGACTCATTCACACTGAATGTGAAAGGACAGATTCACTCACACTGAATTTAGCCAACAGTTGAAGTAGGCTGACTAACAGCCCTACTCTGTAGTGGGTGGAATAAAACATTTTGACACAATAACAGACCAATTGACGAAGAGGTCTGGCTAAAACCCGGCATACGGATACTATACATATGATTTGAGTAACCTAAAATACAAAGATATTGTCTTTGGACAGAGTCTGCTCCGTGCTTTTCAGCTTGAAACTAAGGTTCTTCTAAAAGCAGCAACTGATTTTGGCACTGCAGCCTATGGGATGCAGTAACGTTATAACGTTCCTGCATCCCAGTGGAGCAGAACTGAAGACGTAACTGCAGCAAACAGAGGCCGGAACTTGGAGTACAAGAACCATCGAGTGCTTTGTGGCAGCTGAAGTGGTGCAGTTCCCAAAATCAAACACTGCTCTCGTATGTGATCCACCAGTAGAGGGGTTGTGCGGTTAAATAAAGAAGAATAGATCCCAAAACCCAAGCAGATCTCAAACATAGGAACATCCTGGAGCGCCTACTTCTATATAATAACTTAGCAATGTAGGATTGGGGATGGCCCTTTTCAGTCAGCAGGCTGTTGTACAGCAACAAACCTAAACTTGCACTTGTGAACTTCAGGCTGCAAAAGTTAAATAGCAGACATTCCCATTCAAGAGAAAAATCCCGGATGGTCTGTAAATCAAGCAAAGCCAGTTGCTTAAGTATGGTAAGACTAATTTCAAAGCAGAACTTGATGGATGACAGCGAGTCAGGCTTTTTGGATTCAGAACTCATTAGTATAAATAGAGGTCTTACAAGTATATGCATAGATTGAAAAACAAAACAACTTTGCATATCAAGATGGTATTTTGTGAATACTTCAAATTTTGATTAAATACACCAATATTAACTAAAGTTCTATGATCATTAAAGCAGACTCCCTCATCCCAGGTCTTTCCCCGAAGTGAGAGTTAAATGCAGATTGATATTTTGTCACAAATTGGTGACAGTGGACTCTGGCCACGGGGACGGAGCTAACAAATTCCTTGTAGTCATTAAGGTACATCTTGTCAGCTAAACTACACGCCAACTTAGTAAGCTCACAAAGAATGCTAATCTAGGGCTTAGTAGGAAACTAAAATTGAAAGAGGTTTTGAGACTCCAATTTCTATCAGACGTGCAGGTAATAAATAGGTAGGCTTGTGAGTCACATCCCAGAGTAGCAAGTGGGTGTCAGTGGCTGGACAGGTTTAGTTTAATTGTTGGTCAGACAAGAGACTGGTCACTGGAGTTTGTTGCACTCATTCCTTTCCTAACTGCATCCAGTCAGTGATATTGTGGTGCTATCCGACACAATCACAATGAGAATTGATTCTCAGTACTGGACGATCACTCAAGACGCCTACAGCAGATGATCAGATAATAGAACACCCATTACAGGGTGCGGAATTCTTATTGCCCAAGCCCAGAACACACTGGTCAACTAATACCCTTGTCTACTTTTTCACTGTAGACACAAGTTCCCTTTCTCCTATACCTTTCTGCAGCACAGACCTGCAGTACCAGTCAACAGTGTGGTGAAGCCAAAAAGGATTCCTATGCTTTGAGGGCAAGGCAGTAGAGTATACAAGTTGATCAGAATCAGATGCATTTGAGCAAAGGCTCTAATGTCTTGGCAAATGCTAAGGAAATGGAGAGCACAAGTTAAATATGAATTACTGAGAGAAATGCCAAATGAAATGTGAAATATCTGTAGAATGTAATAAGTTGCCAGTATTCTACATTAAGCACCTCTTCAGATACAAGAGGAATGTCAAAATTCCACTTGAAAAGCTGGGAGAGCCTAGGCAAATTACCACAGTTCCAGCAGCTCTATTCTTGACCTCTGCGGATGGCTTACTGTGTTGAACAGAATCTGTTTTCCCTTAACACATTATGGTTTTCCCAATGGCAGTTTTCTCCATCTCCAGGGGTGATCATGGACATCCTTGTGAGCTCATCCCACTCTTGGCAACCTCAAGTGTCAGTTTTCAAAGAACAAACGTCAGTTTAGAAGTCCGCCCACCTCAGCCATTGGCTCTCAAGCTGTGCAACAGAATTTCGTCTGATAAATGCACCTAAAAAGCATGATATCCTGTGCCAGACATGGTGGGCCAATATTTCACCTAGCCAGTGATTTTTACTCGACATCACAGCAGTGGAAACAGACCTTCTTTCCAATATACACATAGTGGGCTTCCGTTCCATGCATCGCTTCAAAGACACCAACGTCGCAAAATCTGGCACGTCTTTGGCCCTTGTTGAAATCAGGCGAGTGGTGGGAAAAAAGAAGTACTCGACGGTAGAGGGTTTCTTGCAAGCACAGAACAAACCACAGGCAAGGAGAGCAACAATATCTGCCAGTTTTGGATCACTCCCATTAGCTTATTCCATGTGCCAATCCTAGATCAGGTCCATGTGTTTTTTTTTTCTTTGTGCAAGGCAGACTCATGCTCTCCAGCAATATTCATTCCAACACATGGTGCAACGCAGAAGCAATTCTGTTCAGCTGATACAATAGGATCCAGCAATACTTCTTTAGCTCCTCTGCTACCCTTACGACACAAACTAAACTCATGAAATGCAAAGGAAGGCACCAACATATTTCAAAGCAGGGGTGGAGCTGTGGTTTCAGCTCATCTGATGACCACTTATACAAGAGACCAGCTTAAACAAATTTAAAAGAGGACACGTACCAGTGCCATACGCAGAACAGACTCAATAAGCCTGCGGTGTACTACCAGCTACTCAACTAACAAATTCAAAGTAGGATTTACATTTCCCATCGAAAAACATTAACCCATTGCTTTAATACTCATTTAAACAAATGATGCACTCATTCTTAAACCAAATTTACAGCTGCATGTTAAAACGGTCATGACTTAAGAGTGCGGCGTTACTCCCCTTAACCGTTCAGGTCGGAGTTTAACACTTCAAAATTAAACATAAAAATGTGCTTTCCTAACTGTTGATCTATTTTGAAATATTTGTGTAGTTAATTTAGGAGCTATTTAAATGCGAAGTTAAAAAAGAAAGGACATCCTACACCTCATTTCACATTCCCTGTACCCCAGCAACATTGTCAGACAGTTCACTTTGCAAAACTGCAGCCAGAGCAGGAAAAGCAAACAATCTCCAGAATAAAATAAGCAGCAATTTGTAAGAGGACACAAAAACTGCCATTTGCCCTCCGTCTTTGAACACAGCAATTTTGAGCGATAAAAACATGATTAAAGGCAGCCATCTTTATTGCTCATCCGTTTCCTGAATGAAGGCAACACCAGTTCTTTGCTGATTTGGGTTATTGCGCCAGAAGTGGCCGGTAAACAAGACAGCCAATCAAAAGTATAGTTAAACGGGCATGCTTCTGGAGAGGGATAAGCAGCAGAAGGAAAACCACTGAAAAAGAAGCAAGCAAACCAAAGTGACAAAGTGAACCAAAGAATGCGGAGCTGCTGCTCAGCATGGCTAAAACGTTAATCAAGTGCCAAGAAGTGGTCACCGCAGCCCGCTTTATATTGCTTCGACTCTTTATTATATATTGGCTTTTCAATGTTTTCACGCTGCATGGCTGCTGTGCAGGGGCTGGGAAAAAGGAATATGAAGTAGCCAGCGTTGACCGAGGCATAGCACTTTCAGCCATGGAGTACTGTAGGTGGGTTGCTTTACGGAATATAAAAATAAACTGACAAAGCCAATACAGCTCGCATAGGCAAATGTTAAGAGTTTTTAATCACATTCACCCAGAGCATTGTTTTTTGACATGGCTGTTATAGGGTTGAGGCTCAACCCCCTACCCCATAACACCACCCCCCCCACAGCACGCATGGTCTTTGGCAGTCTGCCTAACAGGAAAAAAATCTCACAAGAAAAGCACAACATGGACAATTCCTGAACAGCTCCCCACATCAAAGATCAGAACGGACAAGAACTAATGCCCTTCTCCCTACAGAATCCTGCACCATCCCCTGTCTTCCAGCTCCCGGCCCTCCTGCTCTATAAACATGCACCCACACCGCTCCCTCATGGCAGGCCCATTCTCAAGTGTTTCACTGACGCTCCCAGCACCGCCATGTACTCCCCACTTACTGTGCCATGCTACTTCTTGGAATATACAAATAAAATTACTGAGTTTGAAAGCAGCGTTAAATGTAAAGCACCCAATATATGGCTTTGTCTCAGTTCTAAACTATGTAGCTAGGCACTGGGATCACCACCTCTTCTATAGACACCATGAAGATTGAATGGGTCCTGTTCCCTGCAAAGCTCTCTAGAGCTCCTTGAAGCAGGGTCTGAGGTAGAAGCAGGGTCTGAGCTAGAAGCCGGTGTCTACACACTTCCCTCTACAACACTTCTCCCACTAAAGACGAAATAAACTCCTCTCAGCTCAGTCATGGACGAGCAGGTGTCAGCTGATGTGGCCAGCCATGGCTTCCCCAGAACCACCACAATAACTGAAGAAGTCTATTCATTTCCGACAAGAGAAACAGGGCCATGGACATGCTGGCGCCCACCCCACGAGTGCTGGGATATTCAAAGCCACAGAAGTCCTTCCGGGGGCATGACGAACTAAAGATTCAGCCATACAGCTTTCGGCATAGCCAATAGGTCTCGCCTTTGGGACCGCATAAGTCTTTAGCCGTGCAGCACATTATAAAGACAACTTTGCCAGGCGTGCCCACTCTGAAACCTTAACAGAAGTCTGTCTCAAAGGTACTCCGAGATGGAGGGCCGGAAGACAACGCACAGACCAATTTGGGGCCATTTCACGAACAGGAGCGCAGAAGTGAATGGTGACCAGACGTCCCCGATTTGCAGGGTCAATCCCGATTCCAGGAAAAAGAGGAGTGGTGAGGGCGGGCGCATCTCTCGACGCTGAAGCCTGCTCTGGGTGAACCGTGACTCAGCCGGCCTGCTCGTGCTCTTGTTTACACGCTCAGGTCGCAATGCAAGAGTGAAACAAGCCTGGCAGTTGTAGATTGAAGAAGTGGCCTGATGGGGACACGAGGGGGTGGGGGGTTAGTATAGGCAGAAACATTGCATAGTAAAATGGTGGGTAAGGGAGAATATTAAAAGGTACAGTGGTGGTCGGGGTCTTGCCACTGTCAGATTACGAGGTCTGACAGAGGCTGAATGAGAACGAAATTGCAGAGGCAGGTGACAGAGTACAGGATCCATTATACGGAACGCGAAAACGGACAGGACCTTTCCTTGGCCAAGCTGGGATTAATCCTCTCCTTGGCTTTGGGGTGGAGGATGAGGGATGAGCAGAGGGAGGTGGAGGGAGCTCTGTCAATTTGTGACGACCTCTGAGGAGATGGGGTGGAGGAGGAATTAGTTAACGTATAATTGTGGGAGGAACTGATAGAGTGCACGGCCTGTGAGGCCCGGCGATACATCACGAGCCTTGTTCGGATAGAATGGGAACAAACCCGTGAATGAATCTGAACAAAACTCGAGCGGGGACTAGAGAGGCCAGGTGACAGCGGAGCCCGGCCCGAAGACAGGAGAGTGCCCCGTTCCGCGTGAGATCGTGACAAGGCCGGCGAGAGCCCTCGGAGACTAAAATAATCATTCAAACCAAGCTAATGATTAAAAAAAAAAAAAAAAATAACAGTTGGCCCATGCACACCGCTCCAGAAACATCATAACTCCAGCGCACAGAGAATACTTACAAACACAGCCTGAAAGGAGGGGGGGGGGGAGAGAAGAGACACTGCGTGGGAAACAAGCGCACACACGTTAATTAAACCCAGATGGCCCCTGCGCACCGCTCCTGGCTCCCGAAAGTAAAACGCTCTGGGAGTGAACATTTACGAAGCAGCTGGGACCTCCACACGCCTTTGGCCAATTGCGTGCTGAAGCAAGACGCAAAGGCCAATGGAGTGCAAGCACCACAGGCACGAGCTTCTCCTGAAGCTTAAGTGATTCCAAGAGGTCGATTTCCTAAGTAGCGCATGCGCGCTGCCAGAGGCTCGACCTAAAAATGGAAAAACAATAAAATGGACAGGTTTCTAAAGCAAAATATCCGTTCTCTCTAAAAAGTAGCCACCTATGTTTAATATGTAAATAAAAAAGGCTTTCATGGAGCACTGGCCTCGTGCAACTGTTAGTGTGATAAGCAGTGAAGCGACTTGCTATGGTCGTGTTAAATCCCTGGCACACCCAGTTCAGATGGCTTCTGGCAGCCACCCAACATTCAACCTCCGGTACAGGTCCGTTTGCACAGGAAAGCTCACACTGGCTGCCACTTAAATCCGGGATCCGGCTGCATTACCTTGGTGTAGAACAGTGAACTTTATGAATAGGACAAACCCCACACCTGGGAGTTCAGCAAATGCTCTCACCCTTCCAGAGCGAGGGGGCTTGAAACACAGCCCAAAGGTTTATCAGAGTACAAATATTCGAATATACCTATTTAGATCAAGCAGTGCTCAGGCAGCCCAAACCTGTTTAACCACAAACAATCAGGCCCCAAGAAATCTCCTCGCCCTGGCGAGCCAGATTTCATCAGCACAAGCCAGATTTAGACTTCACTCGAATGTTCTGGAGAGCTGACAAAGAATAGTGTTGTGTGACTCAAAGTGAAGGAGCAATAAGGATCTCTTTAAATCTGGTTTGCATCTTGTCACATTTGCTCTGTGAAAAGACAGAGGTCAGAAGTCAGTTTACAACTTCTTACAATTACTTTTCTTTCTCTGACTGCAGAGTTCCAGGATTTTGTAAAGTGAACTGTGACGTGCTGTAGAGAGTGAACTAAAAGGCTGTAGGGTGTCAGGTTTCTTTTTTTAACATTTAATTACCTAAGTGAACTGTACAAACATTTCAAAATATAGGTCATTTATAAAAGCCCTTTTTTTTTTTTTAATTGTGTGATGAAAAAAATATTTTAATAGGATGAAAACAAATGAGAACACTTAACTGGGTGTTACAGATTTATATGCATGTTAATGGGAATGTTTTTGGCCCTTTCAATAGGACATTGTGTCTGCAGAGGACCGTGCGTTACCACCTCATGCTTTAGTAATATTTATTAAAAGTGAGTTGTAAATATGAACTGAGAAACACTCCTACCCATGCCCTGCTGGCAAGCCTGATGGTAATGCCATTAGTGAACAGGCAAGTCAGCTCATGTGGATAGATTCTTACTGCGCAAGGTGGAAACGTTCACTCGAATCAAACTAAAGCCCTTTTCTGTACAGAAGAAATGCCGAACTCCTATTTGAGTGTGCTCTCAAATGTGATGAAATAGGACGGCCTAGATTTGCCTAGGACAACATAATCGGAGACAAGTTTGCGGGTCAAATACATAACCGGTTGAGTACTAGACCTGCTAGTCTAGCAAGTTTGAGGCCTGGTACTCCATGCAGCCCCCCCCCATGCCCTAGGGACTGCCTATTGGTGAGAGACATCTTTATAGATAAGCTACACTAAAGCTAAGCACTAAGAGCATCCCTCTGGCACGACAGCCTTTGAGACGTTGAGGACCCCAATTGGACGCCAACCAAGATCTCAACACAGCTGGACTGCCTCAAAACTTCGAAAGTCACATCTGCAAACAAGAGTGACAATGAAGCCAGCAAATGTTTAGCAATGGACTGCAAACCCTTGTACACTCACAAGCCACAGTGCAGCCAAATAAAGAAAACCTACGGAAGCCGACGAACGAGAAGCAAATGAGTGGCAATGAATGCAGCCAATGGGAAGCCTCCAAGCCCCCTGCCAGGTAGCAAGCCTTCAGAGTCAGCGCCTGCTTTGTAGTAGGAGAGACCTTAAAAGAAATGTGTAATGGAATTGGGTGGCTGCTACATGTTCTATAAATTTAAGGATGTGCCACATTTGCCATATATTCGATTATCTGTTGGACAATCTGCAGATTTTAACACAAGAAAATAGTTTCTGGCCTAAACGGATCAAAAGTTACTAAAAACTCAATGCGCATTGCTGTGCAGTGTGAGGTCCTTTACAAATACTGACGCTTACGGCTGTGTAAATGACAAAATATTAAGAGTAATGATATCACAAAATGTGCTGTATTACCCCGCATCATTTGCGGTTTCCTGCCTCAGTCGAGTCAACCCTTTTCCATAATTAAAGGGAAGCTAGTAACGAAGAATTGATGTAAAACCATTAAAGTCAACATGACAAAAAATAAGGGCCCGATTCTTCAATAAAGTCAAACCGGCATCCACAGGTAGACGTCCTTGTATTAGTGTAGATTTCATGTGGAAGCGATACTCCCAGCAAACTTCTCTGTATTGCCTTTTCACGTTAACCATTATACACATTTATATTTGCTCGCGTAAAAGAAAATCCAATAACAATTCCGAATTCCCTTTTGCTACTCCCACCCTCTCTCTGCCTTTGTCAGGAGCACATATCCAACTACTTTCAGGTGTGGGAAGATACTGAAGAGGAGTTAGAGAATACCCTTAAACAAATCAGTTTCAGGGTGGGAACAAACTTAGGGTATTCCAAACCTCCTGGAACTACCCTTTGCCAAATAATTCTAGCTCTGGTAAATAGATTTGTCCAAAAGGTGGTAAAATCATAGCATTAGGATGCAAACCCAGATAATGTGGGCCCTGGCACAACCAGTGAGGCTATTAACAGGGTGGATTTGAGAACGCTGCCATAATTTGTGATCTCACTGCATGACACCAAAAGGTTTCTTTGTTTTTTTTTTTTTTTACAAGTGAATCTCAAGAATCCTGTTGTCCCTTAAACAAGTGTTTTATATATGTGCAGGTCACTGTAAACAGAAGTGGTATAGGGGTTTGTGCTACAGGATTATGGGGTCGAATTATAAGCATGGCTACTAGAATTATGTGATTTTGTGGCTGTGGCATTTTCTGCATACTTATGGATTTGCAGCATAAGCCATGTGCTGAATAATCTGCAGATGTCAAAGAAATAGTTCCTGGCTCAAACGATAAAAAGTTCCTAAACATGCGACAATATGTTGCCACATAGTGGAAGACCCTTCTTAAAGGTTAACTGCTCAGTTTGTTGATGTTCATTGCTGCCTTTTGGGGTCTTATGGTAGTACTAATGAGGTGAAACATTTGCCCAGAGTTGGCTTGCGTTAAAAATGACAAAATTAAATACTAACATAAAATGTGCTGCATCCTCTACAGCTGCATGATTCTAGTGTCCCCTGTTAGAAGGCTATGTTTAAGGCTGAATGGTTAGCTAGGGATACAAGATTAAGGATATATGATTTAGTGTTAATGGACTTGGGGAGTGGGGGATAAGGGTTGAACCCCACGATATAATATATTTAGTGTCACCATTACAATTTCAAACGTATGCAATCATAAAAGTGGTAAAAAACACTGATGCCATTTCTCAGTAAATGAAAATCAGCTTAACATGACAACACAGCCCAAAACATAGGTGAAAACTGCAGGTTGCTTCCTGGTCTTCATTTTTCTTCGGTCCTTGGAGCATGTTCACCAGGTGAAGTGTCGCCTGTGAAGAGAGACCTTACACTGAGCACACAACTGTAGAAGGGCCACTTAGTAAACAAAGGATATTTTCGCCCTTCCATTCTCCTCGGAGGTACCACTGCGCCACAAAGACCCCTTACCAACTATAGCACCAAACAAACCACCTGTCAGAAGAACTACCTCCAACCATCAAGGGCAAACCTTTTGTTAACAGATTAAATAAAGACAAGAGAAATTACCTAGACAAGAATGACCTCTCACAAATGAGGACCAACAAGTCATGGCAACAGGAAAGCCTACAGCTACACTGGACCATCGCAGGTCACCAAAGAAGGTGCCACCCAACATTCATGGCACTCAACTTCAAAGCAGAGGATGAACTCAAACTAGACTTCAAGGGAAAAGCCATCAAGGCCTCCCTACATGGTGAGAGGGTTGAGCATCCACAGCCAGGATTCCCAGCACGCCATAATCACAAGCAGCACTCCTGTCCTTCATGTTCTGCAGGGGGAGTGATGCAAACACACCGGTGGAATCAAGGCCACAAAAGCACTCCTGTCCTTTGTGATCTTCATGTTCTGCAGGGGGAGTGATGCAAACACCGGTGGAATCAAGGCCACAAAAGCACTCCTGTCCTTCGTGATCTTCATGTTCTGCAGGGGGAGTGATGCAAACACCGGTGGAATCAAGGCCACAAAAGCACTCCTGTCCTTCGTGATCTTCATGTTCTGCAGGGGGAGTGATGCAAACACCGGTGGAATCAAGGCCACAAAAGCACTCCTGTCCTTCATGTTCTGCAGGGGGAGTGATGCAAACACACCGGTGGAATCAAGGCCACAAAAGCACTCCTGTCCTTCGTGATCTTCATGTTCTGCAGGGGGAGTGATGCAAACACACCGGTGGAATCAAGGCCACAAAAGCACTCCTGTCCTTTGTGATCTTCATGTTCTGCAGGGAGAGTGATGCAAACACCGGTGGAATCAAGGCCACAAAAGCACTCCTGTCCTTCGTGATCTTCATGTTCTGCAGCGGGAGTGATGCAAACACCGGTGGAATCAAGGCCACAAAAGCACTCCTGTCCTTTGTGATCTTCATGTTCTGCAGGGGGAGTGATGCAAACACCGGTGGAATCACAGCTACAAATACTCCTGTCCTTCGTGATCTTCATGTTCTGCAGGGGGAGTGATGCAAACACACCGGTGGAATCAAGGCCACAAAAGCACTCCTGTCCTTCGTGATCTTCATGTTCCGCAGGGGGAATGATGCAAACACCGGTGGAATCACAGCTACAAACACTCCTGTCCTTTGTGATCTTCAGGGCCTGCAGGGGGAGTGATGCAACCTCGGGCAAAATCACGCCACAAAAACACTCCTGTCCTTTGTGACCATGTTCTGCAGTGGGAGTAAACCAAACACACGGGTTGAACCCAGGCCATAAAAGCAGTCTTGTTTGTAATAATGTTCGGGCAGGGAAGGCGGGGGGGGGGGGGGAGGGGTCTAGACATAGGTGGAATCAAGGCAACAAAAACACTCCTGTCCTTTGTGATCTTCATGTTCTGCAGGGGGAGTTGTTATAGCCAAGGTTTTATACCATGCATCTCCCCCGTTTCCCTGCCTCTGCTGCTCACCCAGTGTGAATGTGTTGGGTAGAATGTTGGTGTGTATGGTGATGTCATTGGAATGTGAGGTTTGCTGTGAGGTGGAGTGTCTGCTGGATCCTGGGATGAGCAGCAGGGAGGCTGCTCCTAGTGTGGCCTTATTTACATCTTTACTGGAAAACCTACTTAACATCTAAGAACAAAAAACGTATTCATCCGTAACCTAACTAAGTCTACTGGAACTCCTTACTATGACACCATAAAGTGGCATAAGTGGAAAGGATAGTGAAGCTGGACAGGCTGAGGACATCTCCCATGCCCCAATAAGGCTGAATCAATGCACGTCCTCCAGTGTGAAGAGGAGTGGAACTTCCTGTACTCCAGACGAGTACAGAGCAGTTTTACACTGATCCTTTCCTTCGCATGTGTCTGTATTCTCGATGTGGGCTCCTACTGCTTAAACTCCAGAGATAAACGCTTTCTGGGATTTCTCAGACTAAGACTTCTTTTTCTGCTATATTTTAGGGTCAGTCTACTCTCCTACAATACTGTGCTCTCCGCTCTGGGATCGGCATCTCCACCTCACTTCTTGCTTTGAGCATATGCTTTCAAGTGAGCTATACACATGTTCTGTTTGGAAGATAATACAATGACGCAGCCTTGATTCACATTTCTTGTACCAAAACTGAAAAAAGTGGCTCTGCCTTATACAAATGCACATCTATTGGGCAAATTTACCGGATAAGCAAACGGTTAACAATTAGTGAATTGCAGTCCAAGGTAACAAAACCCCCCAGCCACTTGAAGGGTATAGCCTCTAGAGCAGGACTCCAAAGAAACCTATTCACATAAAAAAAGTACCGAGGCACTCACAGGTAGTCCACACAGTAGTGCGGATTCGCAGCTACTCAAGTATACAAAAGCAGTCCGGAATGATTTTTCTTTTTATTATCCAGGCTTTTCATACAAAACAAGCACAATAGCAGCCGACACGTGTTTCGTCCTACGGACGTTTTCAAGGCAAGCAGTAATGGGATGTAAATAAAATTCTGCTCTTTGAGATTTTTACAAATACTCCTTTCCCCGATTTCAAAAACATGGGTAAGCGGTCCACAATGTGCAGTAGCATTGTCTTACTACCAGCGCTCTGCTCTAACTCGGGCTGTTTCCCCCAAGCCGGTGAGGTTCCCGTTCAAAGGACAAAACACAAGATAGATGGCGGAATATGCACATAGTATGTGAATCTAGAATAAGTCTATGCTAAAAAACAAACCTATCACCACCAAAGAAAGATCAAACCATGGAAAGGTCAAGTCGGAGTGAAGGCCGAACTCAATCCAAGGCACAGTTGTAATCAAATCAGAGTCCTTCATGAAAGCTTGGGGCTGAACGAGAGACAGGAGCTCATGGGGCGCTGCCAGATCAAAGACTCATAGGTGAGGACTGCTGCTGTGCCAGGGAACGGGCCACAGCCCTGAAGTAATTCCGTCAGGGTCAAGAGATGAGGCTGCAGTGTGTGTGGACGCATGTGACCCCCGGATACCCTCTTAACCAGGCGCTTTCTTGCTAAATGATGTGCCTTGAATATGTTAGCACTAACAAGGTGATGTGGCTGCTTGCCATGAGTGTTGCCTTCTGTGATGTGTGTTGTCAGTCACAGGCTGTTGCGGTCATTTGCGTTAAATTGTTGTTCCTTCTTTGGTAACAGGTGCTGAAAGCTGTTTTTAGTGGGGTGCTGTCCAGAGCAGGTGCCACTACCTGTGATCCATGTTTGTATTGTGCCTGCTTCTGTAACAGGTGTTTGTGGGTGTTTGTGTTGGCCACTGTGGCATGTGTTGTGTGATGCTCAGAGTGCAGTGCCATAACTCGTCATGCATGTGGCACTTTGCTGTTTTCATATTTCAGGCATGTACTGTGCCTTGCAGGTCTGAAGCTTGCTGCTGTGAAATGTGCTATTGAGTGGGTGGCATACACTGTACCTGCTATAGTTGCATGTGCTCTACCTGCTGAGGTTATAACAAATATTCTCAGTCCACTCAATTATTTGCGTGTGTTTTTCTTTTTTGAAATAGTGGTGTGTTACGACATCTGTTCCACTGTGTCTGGCAGTGCCCTTGAATATCCAAAACTATGTAGGGCAGGAACTCCTTTCCCATAGATGTGTGCACATTTAAGTTGAAACGAAATGTTTCTCCCCTTTATTAATCAAATCACTTCAATACGAGTCTTGCACCTGCTGAGGTGACATGCTGTTTCTGCTATAGTGGCACGGTGCTGTCTACTGTATTGTTCCGGCTGTGGTGACATGAGCCGTGTGACATGCAGTGCTGCTGTTCCTGCTGTGATGACGTGCTGTACCCTGCTGTGGTGGCATGTGCTGTGATGTTCCTAGTGTGGTTCATTGTGATGTGCAGTGTTCTTGATGTGGTGGCATGCCCTGGAGGGTGTGTCGGCCTCTGTGGCGTGTGATGGCTAAAGCCAGTACCTGTGACAAACGTTGCTGTGTTTGCATCCCAGGCATGTGCTGTTCTTGCTGTGGCGACATGCCTTGGAAAGGGTATGTGTCTCTGTAGCATGTGGCACGTTGCTATGTCTGCATCCCAGGCATGTGTTTTTCCTGCTGTGGTGACATGTGAGGAGCAGTTCCTGCTGTGGTGGCATGTTTATTTAGAACGTTTTATATAGCGTGAGCATGACCACCGAGGGTAGCAGAGCGCTTTACAGATTATGCATCACAAGGTAATAAGCATACAAGACAGAATAACCAAAACAGATTCAAAGTGAAAATTGCAGTTCCTGCTGTGGTGGCATGTGCTGTGTTGTCCCTGCCGTTGTGACATGCTGTGTTGTCCCTGCTGTGGCGGCATGTGTTGTCCCTGCTGTGGCAGCATGTGTTGTCCCTGCTGTGGCAGCATGTGTTGTCCCTGCTGTGGCAGCATGTGTTGTCCCTGCTGTGGCAGCATGTGTTGTCCCTGCTGTGGCAGCATGTGTTGTCCCTGCTGTGGCAGCATGTGTTGTCCCTGCTGTGGCAGCATGTGTTGTCCCTGCTGTGGCAGCATGTGTTGTCCCTGCTGTGGCAGCATGTGTTGTCCCTGCTGTGGCAGCATGTGTTGTCCCTGCTGTGGCAGCATGTGTTGTCCCTGCTGTGGCAGCATGTGTTGTCCCTGCTGTGGCAGCATGTGTTGTCCCTGCTGTGGCAGCATGTGTTGTCCCTGCTGTGGCAGCATGTGTTGTCCCTGCTGTGGCAGCATGTGCTGTGGCGGCATGTGCTGTGTTGGCATGTGTTGTCCCTGCTGTGGTGACATGTGCTGTTCCTGCTGTGGTGACATGTGATTAGCAGTTCCTTCTGCAGTGACACGTGTTGTCCCTGCTGTGGTGACACATGTTGTCCCTGCTGTGGTGGCACATGTTGTCCCTGCTGTGGTGGCACATGTTGTCCCTGCTGTGGTGGCATGTGCTGTGGTGTTCCTGCTGTGGTGGCATGTGATTAGCAGTTCCTGCTGCGGTGACATGTGCTGTCCCTGCTGTGGTGACATGTGCTGTGTTGTTCCTGCTGTGGTGACATGTGCTGTGTTGGCATGTGTTGTGTTGTCCCTGCTGTGGTGACATGTGATTAGCAGTTCCTGCTGCGGTAACATGTGTTGCTCCTGCTGTGGTGACATGTGCTGTCCCTGCTGTGGTGACATGTGCTGTCCCTGCTGTGGTGACATGTGCTGTCCCTGCTGTGGTGACATGTGCTGTGTTATCCCTGCTGTGGTGACATGTGCTGTGTTATCCCTGCTGTGGTGACGTGTGGTTCCTGCTGTACTGACACGTGTAGTTCCTGCTGTGGTGGCATGTGATGAGCAGCTAATGCTGTGGTGGCATGCCCTGGAGGGTGTGTGGGCCTCTATAGTCTGTGCCGTGCGGCGTCTCGCGCCACGCTGCTGTGTTTTCATCCCGCCCATGTGCTGTTCCTTCTCCAGGGCTCGCACGGAGCTCCTGCTGCAGAGCCAGGGGCTGTGCTCGTGTCGGCCCCCGAAGCCCGCTGGGCCGGGGTGGGTGGGGGGGGGGGGGGGGGCATGGGATGTGCCCGGAGCCCGCCGCCGTTACCTGTGCTGTCGGCCACGTTGCCCACGGATGAAGCCATGGTTTCCGGGCTAGCTGCTGGGGGGCACCGGGGGTGCAGGCGGTGGTCTGGATGCTTGTCTAGGTCCAGTGGGCGGCGTCCTCTCTCCGGCCGGTGCTGGCTCGGCTCCTCTGTGCAGGCTCGGCTCGGCGCTCCTCGCTCTGACGTCGCGTCTGAAATGGCGACCGCTCGGGGACCGAGGACAACAGCCGCAGCCGGGCCTACTTCCAAACAAAGAAGTGCGATGAATAACAAGCCCCGCCCACAAAGGAAGAGGCCCCGGCTAGAACCAGCCGCCGCACTCACACCGAGCTCGGCTCACGCTGATCTAACGGTTACAGGCAGGGGTGAAGAGAGCAGCCGGAGAGCGTAAAACACCGATATCCGACACAGGTATCCCTCCGCGCTGTAGCAATGCGACAAATACGGTCGCAACGCGCATGCGCACCGGTAGAAGTGGGGTCTCGTATTCTACCAGGGAAAACGTAACACAGAACGGGACGATGGAGTTATGTTGTCAAACCTCTTCCAACGACGTAAATATATGTCACATTCTAATGTATGCAATAAAAATTCACCTTCTGTTTTAATGGCTACTAAAAATCTATTATCACATGGGACGAAGGGAAATAAAAGTTAAACGTGGAATGCGTATAACTAGATTTTTTTAAAATATGTATATAAAGTAGTTTCTCTGAAAATATGTTTATCCTATGAAAATACCAAGTTACTTAGAGAAAATTAAACCCCTTTGCCTGTTTTCCATACACACCATTTGGTTCAACAATGGCTCCATGTTTACACAAAGCTGGTCTTGTCCTTCTTCTATCTCTAAACCTATAGCATTTCGGTCAGAAACCCTCCAGGCTCTCGTGAGCCACGCCCCTCCCAAAACGTCACGGAAGTTATTTTTCCTTAGGGTTCTAGAGGAAAATTTCTTAGCAATCCTAAAGGAATTTTTCGAATCTATTAGGGACATGGAGGCCAGGATTATGTTTACGTTTCTTTACTATTTACTCGCAGCAAATAATAAAATACAAACTACATTACCCAACAGGCAGGTGTTAACAAACTACAAAATACATGATGTGGAAATGCCCAATCAGAACATGGACAGTCTCATAAAATGTCCTTGGGTTTGTGATAGATATTCTTTTGTGCATTTATGAAATTGCAAATTAGAAACACGGTGCAGAATAAGGGCTTGCACTTTAATATACATGTATAAATATAAGCTGTTGCCCTTTAAACTAATTGACTGGGACATGTTAAAGTGCCCTTTTGTGGCTAATGCTATATAGGCCTCAGTTAGGCCTCAATGCTATCTTGTTTATAATGGATGCCTCACCCTGCAAGTTCACTTGTATATTATTTCTGCTGCACACAGTCAAGTAAAGTCATGTCTGATTATTCCCATTGACGTTGTGCTCATATGCTAAGTTTTCAGATTGCTTATGTGTAACATTTCCGTGGCTTCAATGCACTTATGAGTGACATTCAACTACCCAATGTGTGACACTTAGAATGACACTTTCTCTTGATTAAAACCAAAAGACTAACTGCAAAAAGACAGAAAAATATCAGAAATTTTACGCTTTTAAACAATGCGAAGCTCTAAAAATATCTTGAAAATACTGCTAAAACTGTGAAATGGAAGTTCACTAACCCACAGTCTATTTTTAAGATGACCACACAGCTGGCCTTTTAAAGCTGTGATGCAGCGCAAGGGGCAACATTTACATATTCTCCCTATGTCACAGATTCGTAATCACAACAACTCATCCATACACTCATTCATTGGTGGGGCCCATAACACCAACACGCACTCGTCTCATTCCAATCCGTTCACAGGAGAAAAAGCGCTAGACATGTGGGTACCTTATTACCTATCAGGATTAAATTTCTTTACATTATATATATATATATTATATACACATGCACCTATAGAATCCTGACTTTAACATCGAGGCACTCCACCACTTGGTCGATGGACCAATTAGTTGGACTGGTTGATGGTGATTAGAACCAGCTAAAACACAATTAAAGCCTAGGAAACATTTGATTATTTTCTGTAATCAATTAAAGAACCACAAACTCTTTTCTTATTAATTCAAATTTTGTTTATCTAATAATAATTTCTTCTGCATTAGCATTTATGCACTACAGGTCATAGTATAAATTCAGTTTATTTCAAAGAGAAATCGAACATCTGGTAAATAAGCATAGATTTAGAAAGCACATTTAATAATTACCAATTAATACATGTCGGCAACTTTCTGAGTAAAACAAGGAGCTATCCGCCCTCTGGTATAGTATCCGGGATAAGCTGTCCGACCCACAGCAATGAACAAACCATCAGACAAAATAACTTCCCGAAAATCAAAGAAACCCAAGGTAAACCATGGAAATCTTCACCAGCTCAATGCAGACCCAGCGCCATGAAAGATCTGCCCGATGAATCACCTCCTTTTGGCGGATGAGGGCATTTTATACCCTTTTTCCCTCTTACTTCATTTTAACACGCAACATTTTAGGGGTAGAGAAATGTTCTGATTGGACAGTCCGGGGTTATCTGTAATTTCATAAAAGTTTCCCAGGGTAAACTGGTTCTCCATGAGACTTGGCATAGCAAAGCGCAAATTTTATACTATTCATTCGGCTCCCAAGCGAAATTTTCGAAAGTAACGTTTGGAGGAAGAGAAGACATTTCAGTACAGGTTCTGTATTGTCCCCTTTGCTGTTCACACCGTCCGTCAGTTGGCAGGCAACCACGCTCATATCCTTGACAAGGAACACGGTGTCACAGAGCTGAGGTCACTTGGAGAGCTCCAGAGCCATCCGATTCTGCACAATAGTCATCGTGCTCACATGGCGGCAGCTTTGTAGGGACTCCATCTTAGGTACTGCGGCCTTGTAGGCCCGAATGCCAACTTAAGCAAAAACAGACATAACAGTAATTAAAATATAGAAATGGAGATTCTAATGTTTAAACCCACACTAATCCCAATGTATATTAGTATTTACCTAGCTTGTAGCAACATTTAAAGCACTAATACTCACCATTTTGTAGTACTGGAAGCACAAACCATCACCATAGCAACATAAATCATGCAATTTTCTATTTCACCACAATCTGAAGTTAGTTTGCGTACCATAGTTAATTAATTAATTGTTCTGCCATACAACTTGCATTTTAGTCCCACGTGTATCTCGTGTTTATCAAGGTGTAAATGTTGATTGGAAATATTTCACTTCAAACCAATTAGTACGAGTTAGATTTAGAATGATTACGTAATTAATTTCATGCAATTAGAGGAGGTATACAAAATGTTGTTTTACCTACTCCATCAATCCCCTCTTTGGTGATTTTAACATCATCACTAATCACAAAATTTTCTAAATTTTTCTACGGAAATGGTTTTATTCAGTCTCTTGCATTTGTTAGGTTAAATCATAGTGTTTCCCATTTTGTTCTCTTTTGTTTTCTTGTACACATTTTCTTGCAACACTTCTATTTCTATTTCTTCTATCTCTCTTTCTCTTATTTCCTTCTCTCTTCTTTTCTTGTTTTCTCCTTTTTTCTTATTTTGTAATTCTCTTCTTTTCACGCACACACATCCTAATCTTAATATTAACACTAAGATAATCACAAAGGTCACAGGTATCAGTATTTTACCCACAAAGGAACAACCTAGTTTTGTTAATAAATTCTTAATAGTGGAAAAACCCTTACCAAGTTTCTCCCATACACCTTCAACCTTCAGTGGAACAATTTCTTCATGCAAATCAGTTATATTCTTAATGTATTTCTTTAGGTTCTGACTTTCGTCAGGAATGTAAGTACAACTATTTTGCACTTTCAGCATTCCACAAACTCCTCCCTCTTTGGCCAATATGATGTCAAGGGCAAGTCGATTTTGCATAATCATAGCTCTCATGGCAACCATTTCGGTATTCACCATTAAGAACCCTCCAGCTGTGCTGGATGATAAACGATCCACAACTGTAGACAATTTTCTAATTTTATGTGCATTCAGAGATATTCCAACTGCTGGTATCAGTGCTCCAAAAATATAACCTATAATTTCTGACCAACTCTCCCTCCTCCTATGTGTTAATGGTGTACCTATCTCGTGCAAATCGTCTTCTCCCCTTCCCACATGAAATATTTTTGGGAAGACCAGGCCTAGGTAACATGTCCCATACCAGTGGTCCGGTAACCTATAATAAGCTCTGTTCCCACAGATGTAATATATTCCAGGGAATACCGGATCATTTCCTCCTTTAAATCCCCATCCTCCCATGATTTTATATAAGTCATGGCATTCACTTGCACCTAAAAAATAATTATCATATACAGTATTATCTCTCCTGATGCACAATTTCCCTTTCTGGGGCCAATCTAAAGCCATTGCTGGATTTGTTTCTCCCTTTAAATGATTTTTCTTCCCAAAATCCCCAAATGTTGTTCCCATCTTTTCCCCAGACGCCTTCTTTTGCATCTTAACTCTCCTCTCCTCTACCATGTTCAGTAAAGTTTTCTCTTTTCTCAAACTACAGGTAAGGTTATTCTTAAACACTTCTTCTAAAGTTAATTCTCTTGTTTCCAGGTAAAATTCACTTAATGTTCTACCAGGAATTACCTTGTTTAGTTCAGGAACTACAGGAATCTGTGAGAAAATATTATCTACATCAGTGTAATAGTATTCTAATTTTCCTGTTTTATAAAACAAACTAGCTAAGACACTACAAGTTATCCCATATGTCAAAGGAAGGTGATTATAAGTGACACCTTCTGATACAGATACAGGTAACTGCATGCAGACGTAGCAGTCTCTAGCCTCCATGGTTTTTACATACTCATACAACAACTTTGAAAAAACATTATTAGAAAAATTATTTATGGACTTATCTTTATGAAGTTCTGTTCTATCTACCAGTTAGGTAACATGACTTTCATCAACCTTTTCCTTATTAGTTACGTTTACTGTGTGTTCTTCTATATTTTCAAATGTTACTCTAAATGAAATTGTTATTGCTAATATGATCCAGACAAGCATTAGTAATCCTGTACAACAAAAACACATTTTACACCATCTTCGGAGAAACCCACATGTGGGATTTCTATTTTGTCTGTTTGCCATTTCGGTAATGATCAGTGTCTTTTGACTTAGCCTCTTTTCTTCAACAATTTACCTTTGTCCAAACCTAAGGCTCTGATTGCCTACTTGGTTTTTTTCTGGTCACGTGTCTTGTCCGGGTTTTAATTCCTTGTGATTTCTTTTGTCATTTCAATCCATGTATGAATCGTCTTTGCCTTTAGGTTCATAGTCTTTGTTCAGAACTTCCTGATCATCCGTTTCTTCTCTGGTGTCAGACAAGATAACTCTCAGGATTTCCAAATCTTCCTCTCCTTCGTACACTTTCTGCACAGTCACTCTTAGACTTTCTTGGCTATCAGCTTCCTCTTGTATATCAGGAAGTGTCACATATGTCCATTCCGGTGACTTGTACTTCTGGTTCGGTTTCTTTATCCTCTTTGCTCTTTGCAAGTGTTTCTTATCAGTGTCTTCTTGTTTTTCTTGACTAGACACTTCATTCACTTGTTCACATTAGCAGATTTTATTCTGGTTAGCCGGAATCTCAATCTTTTGATTCTGTTGGGCCAAAAATCTTCTTTCAACAGCCTTTTCAATTTTGTTCCTTTCCCTTCTCGCTCTGTTTTCCAAGCTCTTTTCCTCAAAGTTCTTCCACCTTTGCTTTCTTCTTAACTTTCTTCAGATTCTGTATCTGTCTGGATTTTACTTTCTTTGGATTTTATCCTCAAGACTTCAGGTTCACTGTTTGTATCTATCCCTCCTCATGTTTCTTCCACGCGATCTTCCTGCTGACTAACTGTCCCTTTTTCTATCTGGGTGTGTTGTGTCCCTACACCTCCACGGGGGTCTTCCGCAATCACCTCACCCTCACTCTCTGTATCTAATTCCTCACCTTCTATCTCTACGATTTCGGACTGAATTTCTCTTGTGCTTGTACTCGGGACCTCCTTTCCAAAGATTACTTGTTCAGTTTTTCCAGTGTTCTCATTTATTCTTTCTTGTATTCCCACTGGTTCTGTCTCCGATTCAGAACTGGTATCAGAAATTTCAAGTCGCCTTCTTAGTGGTATATTTTCTTGCCCAACAATTTGACTTAAACCCGTTTCTCCTGCTTCTGGGTTTTGTCTTGTTCTCGTTTCTTCTGATTCTGTTTCGGAACTGGTATCTGATACTTCTCGTTGTTCCTCTTGAGATTGATCTTCCGGATTTGGGACTCGAAGTGTGTGACTGGCATGAATCCAGATCTTCACTCCTGCACACTTCACAGCAGTCGTTGTTGTCAGAATCACTTGTCGTGGTCTTCCCCAGCGTGGAACCAATTTCCTCTTCTGTGTACTTTGGTGCGTACCCAATCTCCAGCACTTAAGTCATGAGCTGGCTTCTTTTCAAGAGTGGTCGCATCTGGTCCAACCTGAGGAAACACAGAATGTACCATATCAGCCAATCCTTTGCGATAATCCAAGACAAAGTCATCAGATATAGGCAGTAGTTTGTTGACAGGAATGAAAACGTGTCTCATTGCTCTGCCCATGATAATTTCATGGGGACTCAGACCAGTCTTCCTATGCAGAATTGACCTTATTGTCATTAGGACAAGAGACAAGACATCTGGCCATTTTAGACCTGTAGCCAAACACATTTTTCCCAATCTGTTCTTTATGGTGCCATTTATTTGCTCCACCACTCCAGAAGCCTCTGGTCGGTAGGCACAATGCAGTTTCTGTTGTACATTTAATGCTTCACAAATCAATTTTATAATTTAATTCTGGAAATGTGTTCCTCTATCTGTTTCAATCGTTACTGGGAAACCAAACCTAGGAATGAACTCTATCAGTATGAGTTTTGCCACAGTAACTCCATCATTCCTTCGGGTCGGGTAAGCCTCCACCCAACGTGAAAACTGACAGACAATCACCAGTACATATTTTAGCCTGTTACATGAGGGCATTTCAATTAAATCAAGCTGCATTCGAGTGAAAGGACCTCCCTCCCGTCCTATGGTTCCCAAGCTCACTACAGTTTTCCTTCCTTGATTATATTGCTGGTATATAAGGCATCTCTGACAAAGGCTCTCAGCTATAAGCCGAAACTTTGCATTATGCCAGGTCTGTTTAAAAAGTCTAATCATGGCATCCCTACCTATGTGAGCCTGCCCATGGTACATCCGTGTCATGGTAGAGATCATGCTATTAGGCATTACTGGTCTTCCATCGCGATAAACCCAAACTCTGTCTGCTTCCTGTGGTGTACATCCTGATTTTATCCACTGTTTCTTCTCCTCTTCCCCTGCCTCTTCATGTAACTGTCTCACTTCACCCCATGTGCTTACAGTGTTAGTAAAAAGCAAGGGACATGACTCCAATTCCTTCTCCCTATTATGATTTAATGAAGTTTGGTTTCATGCACAATACTGTGCTAGGTCACTGGCAAACCCATTGCCGGCTGACACATAGTCAGTCCCCTTTCTATGTGCGTCACATTTTATAACAGCGATCTGTTTAGGCAGCTGTATCACCTCAAGTAATTTTCCAACTATTTCTGCATTTCTGATTGGAGTTCCACTCGACGTCAAGAAACCTCTTTAGGACCAGATCTGCCCAAAGTCATGCACCACTCCAAACCCATACTGACTGTCAGTAATCACAGTGACTCGCAAATTCTTTCCCAACTTGCATGCTCTAATCAGCGCAAACAACTCAGCAACTTGAGCAGATCGTACTCCTCTCAAACAAGATGCTTCCAACACAGTCGCTACAGTACTCACAGCATATGCAGCGCCCAAAATCCCTTCTCCAGTTCTTAGGCATGACCCATCCATAAACATCACATAGTCACTCTCTTTCAGAGGCACCTCTTTTATGTCCAGACGCGGTTTGGTGCAAAATGCAAGCACTTCCAAACAATCATGAACAACATCATCCTTCACTTCCGCATTCACAGCATCAGGTAGTAATGTCGATGGGTTCACAATAGTGCATCTTACAAGACTCACATTTGTAGCACCCAAAAATCACCTTTTCATAATTAGTTAGATGACTATGCATCATGAACTGGGTTTTACTTCTTGTCAAAAGGATTGCCACATCATGGGGCACAAACACTCTCACAGGGTATCCCATTACAATTCCTTCACTTTGCTCCAAGCCTTTGCATGTGGCTGCTATGGCTTTCAAACAACCAGGCAAATCTAAGCCATTGGATCTAATACAGCTGCAAAATACACAATCGGTCGTCTCAATCTTCCATGTCTCTGAACTAATATGGCTAGGGCACACCCATCTCTCTCACTGCAATAAGGCTCGAATTATTTTTCGTAATCAGGCATTCCAAGAGCTGGTGCTTCACACAAGCTGTCTCTCAGTTGTTTAAAAGCCTTCATCTCCTCTTTATTCAGCTCAAGGGGATCTTTCACATCACTTTTTTGTCAAGCGTACCAGTGGTTTTGCAATCAGCGAGAAGTCGCTGATCCACTGTCGACAATATCCCACCATTCCAAGAAACATTCTGACTTCTCTCTGTGTCATTGGTGCTCTCATTCCTTTTATTATTTTAATTCTGTCCACAGTCACCTTTTTCAGGCCCTTTTCAATCTTATGTCCTCAGTATTGTACTTCTTTCTGACAAAACTGTAATTTTGATGGGGATACTTTGAGTCCTCCATCGGCCAAATGATTCAACAGTGCAACTGTGTCAGCCACGCATGCCTCTCGCATCTTCGATGCCACCAATAGGTCATCGATGTATTGCACAAGCACTAAACTTTCGGGTATTTTTAAATCTTCCAGTGACTTCTTTAGAATCTGATTAAATATTGATGGACTTTCTGTATACCCTTGAGGGATACGGCACCATGCCAAAATACGCTCACCGAACCGGAACGCAAAAATGTGTTGCCTATCAGGGTGCAACGGAATAGAAAAGAAAGCATGACACAAGTCAATGACTGTGTACCATTATGCATCATGGGGAATCTGATATAATCAATCAATCAATCAATCAATCAGTGAATTTGTAGAGCGCGCTACTTACCTGTGAGGGTTTCAAGGCGGCGATGGGAGGGGGTGCTGCGACTGCTCGAAGAGCCAGGTCTTGAGGAGCTTCCTGAAAGTGAGCAGGTCCTGGGTCTGCCGCAGGTGGATGGGGAGGGTGTTCCAGGTCTTGGCGGCGAGGAAGGAGAAGGATCTGCTGCCGGAGGTAGTTCGTTGGGTGCACGGGATGGCAGCGAGGGCGAGGCTGGCGGAGCGGAGCTGGCGGGCAGGGGTGTAGAAGTTGAGTCTGTTGTTCAGGTAGGCTGGTCCGGTGTCGTGGAGTGCTTTGTGTGTGTGGCTGAGAAGCTTGAAGGTGATCCTCTTGTTGACGGGGAGCCAGTGCAGGTCTCTTAGGTGGGAGGTGATGTGGCTACGTCGAGGGATGTTGAGGATCAGGTGGGCGGAGGCGTTCTGGAGGTTGTAGGTATTTGGCCGGGATTCCTGCGTAGAGTGCGCTGCCGTAGTCCAGCCTGCTGCTGACAAGGGTTTGGGTCACTGTTCTTCTTTTTTCGGTCGGGATCCAGTTGTAGATCCTGCGGAGCATTCAGAGGATGTTGTAGCAGGAGGAGGAGACGGCGTTGACCTGCTTCGACATGGAGAGGGAGGAGTCGAGGATGAATCCTAGGTTGCGTGCATGGTCCGTGGGTGTCGGTGCTGTTCCCAGTGTGGTCGGCCACCAGGAGTCATCCCAGGCAGATGGGGTGGGGCCGAGGATGAGGACTTCCGTCTTGTCCGAGTTCAGTTTCAGGGGGCTGCTCCTCATCCATTCGGCGACGGCCTTCATTCCCTCGTGGAGGTTGGTTTTGGCGGTGTGCGGGTCCTTGGTGAGGGAGAGTATGAGCTGGGTGTCATCTGCATAGGAGATGATGTTCAGCTCGTGTTTGCGGGCCACTCATGTGAGGGGGGCCATGTAGACATTGAACAGGGTCGGGCTGAGGGATGAGCCCTGTGGTACGCTACAGATGAGGTCAGTGGCTTCGGATCGGAAGGGTGGGAGGCGGACTCTCTGGGTTCTGCCGGAGAGGAAGGACGTGGTCCAGTCCAGGGCCTTCTCTTGGATTCCGGCTTCTTGGAGGCGTGTTCTTAGTGTGCGGCGGCAGACCGTGTCGAAGGCAGCTGACAGGTCCAGGAGGATGAGGGCTGAGGTTTCTCCGTTGTCTAGTTGGCGCCTGATGTCGTCTGTGACGGCGATGAGGGCTGTCTCGGTGCTATGGTTTCGTCTGAATCCGGACTGGGATGGGTCTAGGATGTTGTTGTCCTCGAGGTGGCGGGTTAGTTGTATGTTGGCGATTTTCTCGATGACCTTCACTGGGAAAGGGAGCAGGGAGATGGGCCGGAAGTTCTTGAGGTCCTTGGGGTCCACCGTGGGCTTCTTGAGGAGGGCGTAGATTTCAGCGTGCTTCCAGCTTTCTGGGAATGTCGCCGTGTCGAAGGAGATGTTGATGACCTTCCGTAGTTGGGGTGCGATGGTTGTGTCTGCTTGTTGAGGACATGGTGCGGGCAGGGGTCTGATGGAGATCCTGAGTGGATGGAGTTCATGACCTTGCGAGTCTCGTCGTCGTTGACGTGGGACCAGGAGGTCAGCTGGTTGGTGCAGGTGGCGTTCGGGGTGAGGTCTGTCGGGGTCGGAGCGGACGGGGTGTTGAAACTGTCGTGGATGTCGGCGATCTTGCGATGGAAGAAGGCGGCCAGTGAGTTGCACAGATCTTGCGAGGGCGAGATGTCGTTGGTGTTGGCGCTGGGGTTGGAGAGTTCCTTCACTATGTTGAAAAGCTCTTTGCTGTCGTGTGCGTTGTTATCCAGACGGATTTTGAAGGAAGATCTCTTGGCTGTTCTGATGAGGTGGTGATGTCTGCGGGTGGCGTCCTTGTGGGCTGCGTGGCTGTCTGGTGTGCAGTCGTGGAGCCATTTCTTCTCCAGCTTCCGGCATGTGCGTTTGGAGGTCTGGAGTTCTTCGGTGAACCAGCCGGCTTTCTTGCTGAGGTGGTTGATGGGGGGTTTGTTCAGCGGGGCGAGGGTGTTGGCGCAGTCTTCGATCCACTGCCTGAGGTTATGGGCAGCGGCGTCTGGGTCGGTGGGGTCGGTGGGTGGGTTCTGGGCGTGGGTGGAGGTCAGCTGGTCCTTGGTGACTTTGCTCCAGCAGCAGCGAGGCAGCTGTTGGGTGCGGTGGTGTGTGGTTGGTTTCTTGAAGGTGAAGTGGATGCAGCGATGGTCGGTCCAGTGGAGTTCGGTGATGTTGTTGAAGGTGACATGGGTGCTTGAGGAGAAGATGGGGTCGAGTGTGTCGCCGGCGGCGTGGGTGGGATTGGTGACGAGTTGTCGGAGGCCGAGGTTGGCGAGGTTGTCGATCAGGGTGGCAGAGTTGGCGTCATTGTTGTTCTCGAGTTGGAAGTTCAGGTCCCCGAGGAGGATGTAGTCCGTGGAGGCGAGTGCGTGGGTGCTGGCGAGGTCGGCGATGGAGTCGCTGAACTGAGCCCGGGGGGTCTGTAGACGAGTGTTCCTCTGAGGGTGGTGTTGGGATCGGTTTGGATCTGGAAGTGGAGGTGTTCGGCGGAGTTGAGGGAGTCGTCTGCGAGGGTGTGGACCTGGAGGGTGGACTTGTGGACGATGGCTATTCCTCCTCCGATTCCGTTGGTGTGGTCTCTGCGGGAGACCTTGTAGCCGTCCGGGATGGCTATGGCGATGTCTGGTGCCGAGGAGTTGTTCCACCAGGTCTCGGTCAGGAAGGCAACGTCTGGGGAGGAGGTGTTGAGCAGGTCCCAGAGCTCGACGGCGTGTTTGCGTGCGGAGCAGGTGTTGAGGAGTATGCATCGAAGGTGGTTGGGTCCGGTCCTTGGAGGCTTGGTGTTTCTGTCGCAGGTGAAGTTGCAGGCGTGGCAGGAGAAGGGTCCGTGGGTGCGTTTCGGGGCGGCCTGGAAGCAGCGGTGGTCTCGGACGGTGTTGAGAGCGTGGAGGGTGGTGGCGTCGTATCGGAGTCTGGCGTTGTGGGGGGCGTGGGGTCCAGGGGTTCCGGCGCTGGGCGCGGTCCAGGCGCGGACGGGTGCAGACGGGCCTGCCTTTGGCGCGCCTTCGGCGCACAGTCGGCGCGCCCGCTGCACGCGTCTGGGCGGCGGTCATCATATAAGGCGGAGAGGGAGGGAGGAGCAGCTGGGAGGCGGGAGCAGGGCAGCGGGGGGCGTGGCCTCAGGACGAGGTGGCGGGAAAAAGACCAGGGATACAGAAGAAAAAAAGGGGTGGTGGGGGTGAGTAGGGCTAGCGAAAAACGTAAATTAACACGGGAAAAAAGACAGAAAGATACAATAAACAGCACAGCACAATCAGGGGGTCTACTTAAGAAGCGGCAGAAGAGCGGCAGCAGCGGTCTCCACGGGTGCGGACTCGCGCTGGGAGGCAGCAGCGGCGAGGCGTCAGCAGGTGGAGCTGAGTGGCGGTCGGGGAGGCGGCTCGGCATAGAATTACCGAAGGGTTTGATACAATGGGACAGCATGGAACAACAATTTTATTCACCTTTCTCAAATCCTGTACTATCCTAAAGGTCCCACTTGGCTTTTTCAAACCCATGATCGGAGATTTACATGGACTACTCATTATCTCTCTCAGAATTCCTTGTTCAATCATTCTGTCTATTACAGGCGTTACTCTTGCAATTATCTCTGGTGATTTACTTTATTCTGAGGAATATTTGGGTAATTTACTCCTTCTTTTACAATTATTTTCACAGGATCTACTCTTTTCATTAATCTAACATCCTCTCCTGTGAAATCCCACACTTCGGTTTTCACTGTTTCCTTTACCTCTTGAGGCAATCCTTCCGGATCAAATACAACAAATGCCTCAGTGATTTCAGGTTCTAAGTTTGCCATTGTCATTCTATACAACACGTCTTCATCAGGAGTTTCAAAAGCTATACCATCAGGGGTAAAGAAGATAGTGCAATTCATTTTGCACAACAAACATTCCCCAACAGATTTACAGAACCAGTGTCACACACGACAAATCGATGCATATCAGTGAATTTCCCCATTTTAACCTTTACAGGATTAGTAAAATAAGCTTTTATCTGTCTGTTTGAAACTCCAACTACTTGGATTGTTTCACCCAAGAGAGGAAGATTTTTAACTTCAGCTGATCTAACAGTTGAACGAGTAGCACCAGTGTCCACTAGGAAAGTAATGTTCACTTCATTCACCTTTCCATCCACAAAGGGTCCTGTCTGGTCTACTTCTAGAGTTGCGCCAAGTACGCACTCCTCTTCTAGGCACCGTCAATAACTCTCTTCTGACTCACTCTCATCCCGTTGTAGCCAATACTGCGAAACGGCACCAGCGCGCGGTAGCTCTGTCACGGCGGTTGGCAACTCACCTCATTCTGCACCTGTGGATTCAATGATGAATTATCACCATTAGCTGTCGGTGGCAATTTACACTCGGATTTCCAATGCCCTAATTTTCTGCAATTGTGACATGGCCATTTCTTTTTAGCTTCCTCTATGCTGATCTGTCCTTTTCCTTTTCCAATATTAGGCTTGTCTTTTGCTTGCCCCATAC
This sequence comes from Triturus cristatus, assembly GCF_964204655.1. Taxonomy (NCBI): domain Eukaryota; kingdom Metazoa; phylum Chordata; class Amphibia; order Caudata; family Salamandridae; genus Triturus; species Triturus cristatus. Next base: position 1,092,491,674 of record NC_140588.1, on the reverse strand, counting down.
CATTAGCTTGCTCGATCAACTGGGCTTCTTGTTGCTCAGCTACCTTAACCTGTACCCACATCGCCTTCCCTTTCAGTTTGCGCTGTGTAGCTTCAATTTCATCACTAAAATATTTTGCATGTCGTAACACTTCAGCTATCATTTTGTTCTGTTAATCTACTGTATGCTGTTTAATCATTTCACTAACCTCAGGCTTTAAATCATAAACAAATCTGTACACAAAATGACTGTAACGGCGGCGCAGGGATAGGCAGGGAACCAGTTCTTGTTAAACGGGGTTTTATTGAGGTATAGCGTTTCTTTTGTCTGCTTGTTAGTCTTTCACGGGCAAATACGGCTTTATCCGTGGTGATGGTTCGAGGGGCTTCGTCCGCCTTGTGGGTCCTCTGCTTCGGCGGGTCTTGCACCCCGAGTCTTCTGGCTCCCAGGACTCCCGAGGGACGTGGACGGGCCCCAAAATGAAGGAAAGACAAGGTATGGTCAGTGGGACGCTTTCAGCCCAACACTTCCTGACCCTGGGACCGGGAGTGAGGATACCCCTAATTGTGCAGTCGTGACCCAGCCCTCCCCTCCCTGTCCCTCAGCGTGCTCTCAGTGAGGTCCAAAACGTGTGAGGGGTTGATAATCAAAAATAAGGATCGGCAGAAACCCAAAACAAACAGGGGGGTAAGGCACGATTATCGGGCACAACACAAGTTAAGGAGGCGCACTCTCCCTCCTTCCCATCCAGCCCACTACGCGGTCCCGTACCTGTCCTAGCCACGCTCCTCCCCTGGGAACGTGGCGGGGCGCTTCGTGGGGTCCCGGGCCTCCTCGCCGTCCGTACTCCTTCTCTCCACCTCGTCCTTGTTCTTCCTCGTCAGTCGTCCAGGGTCTTCGGTCCAGTCCGCTGATCCGTTCCTCTCGTACGCTCTGCTCTCCTGCTCCGCTCCTCCGGGAATCGCCGTCCGCAGGGGCGTAACAAACACCCCCGCAGCCCCCGCGGTGCGGGGGGGCCCCCAGTCTTCGGTTAGGTGAAGGGGGCCCCCTCAGCTCTTCGGTAAAGAGCTGGGAGAGAAATGCTTGCTGTAAAAAGCAGGTGCAGTCTGCAGCCTGCTCAGAGCTCCTCGCGCTGACCCAGGGCAGGACTGAAGAGAAACAAAGTAACAAGTTACATTGTTTCTCTTCAGCCAGAGCCGGCCGGAAAAGGGATGGGGTGGGGGCCCCAGAGAGAGCATTCCCCACAAGGCACAGCCTCTGAGAAGGGAGGAGGCAGCCCAGAGCTGACAGGGGCAGGAGAAGGACTGCAGCTCCAGGGACAGGACTCTGCTGGGACACATTGGAAGGTAAACAAGCATTGGAAATGCAATTGGCTTTGCAGTCTCCCTGGATGGCACAGAGTGTTTCCTCTGTGGCCTGCAGTGTCCCCGATGCTGATAGTGAACATGGAAACGTTCCCAGATCTCCACAGAAGAGAGAAAAAAAAATGGCTCAAGAATGTTTGAAAATGGATGTACGTGTAGAAAATGACAGAGAATACTTTTTTAAATAGTTCAATATAGCGTAAGCTCGCCCCCAAGGTATTGGAGCGCTTTACACGAACACCAGTTACATTACATGGATATTTCTTAGCACCAGTTACATTACATGGATATTTCTTTTTCTATGCAGCGCAGGAAAAAATAAGTTTGTTTATTCCTATCACCTTTCCTGACCCCTGCAGCTGCTTATCACATCAGGCTGTGACACAAAGTTTGACTAATGGAGTAGGTAAGAGAATGTGTTACCATTTGTTTTTCTTTTTAAAATATGCACAGGCCCAGCAGGACACATACTTTGTGTGTGCTTCATTTAAACAGTTTTTATCATGATCATGGCCGATGCAGGACAACAATAAGACAATAAAAGATGCCCAGATAACGCTGGTGCTAAATGATCCGCTGGAGAGCAATCATGTGTCTGTTGGTAGTTTTTAAATGCAGATGAGCTGTATTTTATGTGGAAGCTCAGTGGGTTACTGCCTTTGTCACAGAGATTCTTATGTTACTTGCAGTTCAGAAGTTACAATCCTAACATAGGACAGTGACCAATGAACTGTCATCAAAGAGCTGCAGACACACATGAATGGTATAGTTAGAACTTTGCTTTCTTTTTTTGTGATATAGTTAGAACTTATCCAGTCTTTCATTATTCTAATGTTGCTAAAATGAGTATGTTTGGGCAGATATACATTGTTATCAGTAAAGCTGACCCCCATGGAATACTCTTTAAATCCTGAGCTTGTGTTTCCCCAGACCAAACCCTCTTAAAATATACTGCCCACCAGTATGGATGACATGTGATTCCTACACCTTGTCATCCTCATTGGCTTATGTGACATTCCCTGTAGACTGATTTACATACTTGTATGATTCACTGTCTCTGTATAATGTGTGCGTGGTGTAAAGTACTGACACACGCTACACTGATATGAGTAGCGCTACACAACAAATGAAATGCATATGAGAGAGGCGCTACGTAAAGATGAGGAGCACTGTTGGAGGGTTATACAAGGCCACACTTATTTTTTAAGCACGGGGTTATTAAGTGATTTGCCCAGAATCACAGGATGTTGAACCAACGCTGAGACTCGAGCATGATCCCCCAGTTCCAAAGCCAGCATTCCATTTGTGTCAGTGGTCTTCCCAGCTGCAAAGGAAGGGAGAACATGTCTGTGGTTGTTGCACATTTTTGAGCGACATTTGAGACCAAGTGCAAAACTATCTGGAGCCTTCAGCAAAATTCTATTTTTATGTTTTTTGCTCCCTCCTTAGAATTAATTGGTAATATTTGATGCTTTTGGTGTCAATTTGGCACTGTCTGGTGCTGGCACCCTCGGCACCTGCCTAGTATTATTAACTCACTTTATCATCAGCCCTTTATTTACTTTTAGACTCTGGCCATGGGCGTACATACCAATGGTTCAGCATGTGCAGTGGCATCGGGTCCTAGGAATGGGAGGGGCACACTGACTATAGCTTTCTTTCACTACCCAACCAGGAGCCAGGGAGCAATTTTCACCTCCTTAAATGAGGGCGCGTGAGGCTCGTGCTACGCCACTGACTCCAGCTTAACTGAAAAACTCACATTTTAGGGGCCTCCAGAGTACTATAGAGTTGGGGAAAGTCATTCCCAGGTTCCACAGCACAGAACCTTCATTTTCTTTTTTTTAAATACATTTTAGGTATTCAGTTTCTGCCCATGCTGTGCACTTTTTATTTTATGTTTGTTTTGCTATGAATTCTATTTCTTGTTATTCACATTGGTAATATTTTTTATTGAAGAATCCAATAAAGAGCAGGTTATGAATTGGTACTTAAAGTCTAATGAAGCATAGAATGAGCCCAGAACAGCAACGAAATGCTAAAAATAATAGAGATATATTCAGGGAAATGAATGGGACTGGAGTGTAGCAAACTATCACCAGAGTCATATGGGAGAGAGTAGGACACACATAAGAATGGAAGGACATTGTGGGTCGGAAGGGGAGAATCCATGTAAGATGTCATATCTAATAAGCGTTGGCAAAGCCAATAGGTCTGACGTTGGTTGGAGGACTATTGGCTGTACCATTGTATGTTTCTTTTGCTGTAGTTTATTATGAATTTATTGTTCCAAGATGGCTAATGGATGCTGAGAGAAGAAAGACATGAAGGAATCATTGAAATACGAAAGGGTGTAAATACAGCGGGTGGACACCGGTGTATGAGAGACAATGAAATACTTCAGGGTGTAAATACAGTGGGTGGACAGTGGTGTATGAGAGACAATGAAATACAGGGTGTAAATACTGCAGGTGGACAGTGGTGTATAAGAGACAATGAAATACTAAAGGGTGTAAATGCAGTGGGTGGACAGTGGTGTATGAGAGACAATGAAATACTACAGGGTGTAAATACAGTGGGTGGACAGTGGTGTATGAGAGACAGTGAAATATGAAAGGGTGTAAATACAGCAGGTGGACAGTTGTGTATAACAGACAATGAAATACGACAGGGTGTAAATACAGTGGGTGGATAGAAATGTATGAGCGACAATGAAATACAGGGTGTAAATACTGTAGGTGGACAGTGGTGAATAAGAGACAATGAAATACTACAGGGCGTAAATACAGTAGGTGGACAGTGGTGTATGAGAGACAATGAAATGCGAAAGGGTGTAAATACTGTAAGTGGACAGTGGTGTATGAGATACAATGAAATATTACAGGGTGTAAATACAGTGGGTGGACAGCGGTGTATGAGAGACAATGAAATACAGGGTGTAAATACAGTGGGTGCGACAGCAGTGTATGAGAGACAATGAATTACAGGGTGTAAATACAGTAGGTGGACAGTGGTGTATGAGAGACAATGAATTACAGGGTGTAAATACAGTAGGTGGACAGTGGTGAATGAGAGACAATGAACTACTACAGGGTGTAAATACAGTAGGTGGACAGTGGTGAATAAGAGACAATGAAATACTACAGGGTGTAAATACAGTAGGTGGACAGCGGTGTATGAGAGACAATGAAATACAGGGTGTAAATACAGTGGGTGCGACAGCGGTGTATGAGAGACAATGAATTACAGGGTGTAAATACAGTAGGTGGACAGCGGTGAATAAGAGAGAATGAAATACTGGGTGTAAATACAGTAGGTGGACAGTGGTGCATAAGACAATGAAATACTGGGTGTAAATACAGAAGGTGGCCAAGGGTGAATGAGAGACAATGAAATACTACAGGGTGTAAATACAGTAGGTGGACAGTGGTGAATAAGAGACAATGAAATACTAAAGGGTGTAAATACAGTAGGTGGACAGTGGTGAATAAGAGACAATGAAATACTGGGTGTAAATACAGTAGGTGGACAGTGGTGAATGAGAGACAATGAAATACTACAGGGTGTAAATACAGTGGGTGGACAGTGGTGTATGAGAGACAATGAAATACAGGGTGTACATACAGTAGGTGGACAGTGGTGCATAAGACAATGAAATACTGGATGTAAATAAAGAAGGTGGACAGTGGTGAATAAGAGACAATGAAATACTACAGGGTGTAAATACAGTGGGTGGACAGTGGTGAATGAGAACCAATGAAATACTACAGGGTGTAAATACAGTGGGTGGACAGCAGTGTATGAGAGACAATGAATTACAGGGTGTAAATACAGTAGGTGGACAGTGGTGTATGAGAGACAATGAAATACTAAAGGGTGTAAATACAGTAGGTGGACAGTGGTAAATAAGAGACAATGAAATACTGGGTGTAAATACACAAGGTGGACAGTGGTGAATGAGAGACAATGAAATACTACAGGGTGTAAATACAGTGGGTGGACAGTGGTGTATGAGAGACAATGAAATACAGGGTGTAAATACAGTAGGTGGACAGTGGTGCATAAAACGATGAAATACTGGGTGTAAATACAGAAGGTGGACAGTGGTGAATAAGAGACAATGAAATACTGGGTGTAAATACAGTAGGTGGACAGTGGTGAATGAGAGACAATGAAATACTACAGGGTGTAAATACAGTGGGTGGACAGTGGTGTATGAGAGACAATGAAATACAGGGTGTAAATACAGTAGGTGGACAGTGGTGCATAAGACAATGAAATACTGGGTGTAAATACAGAAGGTGGACAGTGGTGAATAAGAGACAATGAAATACTGGGTGTAAATACAGTAGGTGGACAGCGGTGAATAAGAGACAATGAAATACTGGGTGTAAATACAGTAGGTGGACAGTGGTGCATAAGACAATGAAATACTGGGTGTAAATACAGAAGGTGGACAAGGGTGAATGAGAGATAATGAAATACTACAGGGTGTAAATACAGTAGGTGGACAGTGGTGAATAAGAGACAATGAAATACTAAAGGGTGTAAATACAGTAGGTGGACAGTGGTGAATAAGAGACAATGAAATACTACAGGGTGTAAATACAGTGGGTGGACAGTGGTGAATGAGAACCAATGAAATACTACAGGGTGTAAATACAGTGGGTGGACAGCGGTGTATGAGAGACAATGAATTACAGGGTGTAAATACAGTAGGTGGACAGTGGTGTATGAGAGACAATGAAATACTAAAGGGTGTAAATACAGTAGGTGGACAGTGGTGAATAAGAGACAATGAAATACTAAAGGGTGTAAATACAGTAGGTGGACAGTGGTGAATAAGAGACAATGAAATACTGGGTGTAAATACAGTAGGTGGACAGTGGTGAATGAGAGACAATGAAATACTACAGGGTGTAAATACAGTGGGTGGACAGTGGTGTATGAGAGACAATGAAATACAGGGTGTAAATACAGTAGGTGGACAGTGGTGCATAAGACAATGAAATACTGGGTGTAAATACAGAAGGTGGACAGTGGTGAATAAGAGACAATGAAATACTACAGGGTGTAAATACAGTGGGTGGACAGTGGTGAATGAGAACCAATGAAATACTACAGGGTGTAAATACAGTGGGTGGACAGCGGTGTATGAGAGACAATGAATTACAGGGTGTAAATACAGTAGGTGGACAGTGGTGTATGAGAGACAATGAAATACTAAAGGATGTAAATACAGTAGGTGGACAGTGGTGAATAAGAGACAATGAAATACTGGGTGTAAATACACAAGGTGGACAGTGGTGAATGAGAGACAATGAAATACTACAGGGTGTAAATACAGTGGGTGGACAGTGGTGTATGAGAGACAATGAAATACAGGGTGTAAATACAGTAGGTGGACAGTGGTGCATAAGACGATGAAATACTGGGTGTAAATACAGAAGGTGGACAGTGGTGAATAAGAGACAATGAAATACTGGGTGTAAATACAGTAGGTGGACAGTGGTGAATGAGAGACAATGAAATACTACAGGGTGTAAATACAGTGGGTGGACAGTGGTGTATGAGAGACAATGAAATACAGGGTGTAAATACAGTAGGTGGACAGTGGTGCATAAGACAATGAAATACTGGGTGTAAATACAGAAGGTGGACAGTGGTGAATAAGAGACAATGAAATACTGGGTGTAAATACAGTAGGTGGACAGCGGTGAATAAGAGACAATGAAATACTGGGTGTAAATACAGTAGGTGGACAGTGGTGCATAAGACAATGAAATACTGGGTGTAAATACAGAAGGTGGACAAGGGTGAATGAGAGATAATGAAATACTACAGGGTGTAAATACAGTAGGTGGACAGTGGTGAATAAGAGACAATGAAATACTAAAGGGTGTAAATACAGTAGGTGGACAGTGGTGAATAAGAGACAATGAAATACTGGGTGTAAATACAGTAGGTGGACAGTGGTGAATGAGAGACAATGAAATACTACAGGGTGTAAATACAGTGGGTGGACAGTGGTGTATGAGAGACAATGAAATACTGGGTGTAAATACACAAGGTGGACAGTGGTGAATGAGAGACAATGAAATACTACAGGGTGTAAATACAGTGGGTGGACAGTGGTGTATGAGAGACAATGAAATACAGGGTGTAAATACAGTAGGTGGACAGTGGTGCATAAGACAATGAAATACTGGGTGTAAATACAGAAGGTGGACAGTGGTGAATAAGAGACAATGAAATACTACAGGGTGTAAATACAGTGGGTGGACAGTGGTGAATGAGAACCAATGAAATACTGCAGGGTGTAAATACAGTGGGTGGACAGCGGTGTATGAGAGACAATGAATTACAGGGTGTAAATACAGTAGGTGGACAGTGGTGTATGAGAGACAATGAAATACTAAAGGGTGTAAATACAGTAGGTGGACAGTGGTGAATAAGAGACAATGAAATACTGGGTGTAAATACACAAGGTGGACAGTGGTGAATGAGAGACAATGAAATACTACAGGGTGTAAATACAGTGGGTGGACAGTGGTGTATGAGAGACAATGAAATACAGGGTGTAAATACAGTAGGTGGACAGTGGTGCATAAGACGATTAAATACTGGGTGTAAATACAGAAGGTGGACAGTGGTGAATAAGAGACAATGAAATACTGGGTGTAAATACAGTAGGTGGACAGTGGTGAATGAGAGACAATGAAATACTACAGGGTGTAAATACAGTGTGTGGACAGTGGTGTATGAGAGACAATGAAATACAGGGTGTAAATACAGTAGGTGGACAGCGGTGAATAAGAGACAATGAAATACTGGGTGTAAATACAGTAGGTGGACAGTGGTGCATAAGACAATGAAATACTGGGTGTAAATACAGAAGGTGGACAGTGGTGAATAAGAGACAATGAAATACTGGGTGTAAATACAGTAGGTGGACAGCGGTGAATAAGAGACAATGAAATACTGGGTGTAAATACAGTAGGTGGACAGTGGTGCATAAGACAATGAAATACTGGGTGTAAATACAGAAGGTGGACAAGGGTGAATGAGAGATAATGAAATACTACAGGGTGTAAATACAGTAGGTGGACAGTGGTGAATAAGAGACAATGAAATACTAAAGGGTGTAAATACAGTAGGTGGACAGTGGTGAATAAGAGACAATGAAATACTACAGGGTGTAAATACAGTGGGTGGACAGTGGTGAATGAGAACCAATGAAATACTACAGGGTGTAAATACAGTGGGTGGACAGCGGTGTATGAGAGACAATGAATTACAGGGTGTAAATACAGTAGGTGGACAATGGTGTATGAGAGACAATGAAATACTAAAGGGTGTAAATACAGTAGGTGGACAGTGGTGAATAAGAGACAATGAAATACTACAGGGTGTAAATACAGTGGGTGGACAGTGGTGAATGAGAACCAATGAAATACTACAGGGTGTAAATACAGTGGGTGGACAGCGGTGTATGAGAGACAATGAACTACAGGGTGTAAATACAGTAGGTGGACAGTGGTGTATGAGAGACAATGAAATACTGTAAATACAGTAGGTGGACAGTGGTGAATAAGAGACAATGAAATACTGGGTGTAAATACAGTAGGTGGACAGCGGTGAATAAGAGACAATGAGATACTAAAGGGTGTAAATACAGTGGGTGGACAGTGGTGTATGAGAGACAATGAAATACAGGGTGTAAATACAGTAGGTGGACAGCGGTGAATAAGAGACTATGAAATACTGGGTGTAAATGCAGTAGGTGGACTGTGGTGAATAAGACAATGAAATACTGGGTGTAAGTACAGTAGGTGGACAGTGGTGTATGAGAGACAAATAAATACTACTGGGTGTAAATACAGTAATTGGACAGTGGTGTATGAGAGACAATGAAATACTACAGGGTGTAAATACAGTAGGTGGACAGTGGTGAATGAGAGACAATGAAATACTACAGGGCGTAAATAAGGTTGCACAACATAGACTTGAATTAACACAGAGCAGGGAGTAAACACAGTGGGCTCTGAAGTCGTGACCCTCAGCTGTCCTGCAGAGTACTGTACTCAAGTGCCCCATAGTCAATTTCATACCCCGCATCACGCATAAAGGTCAAGCAATTTTTATTCTCTAAAATTTCTCCCCATACTTCCCTAAATAAGTAACCATTCCAGGATGGTTGATATGCATTTGACCTGTAGAAGGGTACAGGGGACATATGGGTGTCCTTGTGTACTGTGGGAAGGGCTGTGACGAGAGGGGGTGGACTGTTAGAGACAAACAAGGAAGCCGTTCATATCTTTCTCTCTCTTTTCCATTGTGCCTGCGACATGCCTTTGTGTAGAAAAAACTATCACTAGGTAAAGAGGGGAGCTTGTCACAGCCACTAGTGAGATTCTACAGAGCTACCCCATTTCAACACCAGCAATGTTCCATGATTGTGTACTTAATAAATAAAATAACATGACATAATGTTGGCCCTGCCATAATGGTGGCACATATCGGCCCAATGTTCTCACCCATGGTATAATGGAGCCCAAACCAGGTAAAATGCGGGCGCTGGCATAATAGTGGTAATTCCTGTCTGATTGCGTGGTGCACAGTCCTCATACTTGCTTCGGCATAATGGCGGTAATTCTTGGCATAAGATTGGCGCATATGACATGCAACTATGACACATAGATATTCAAGGTGGAATCCAAAACTGTCTGTACGCACCGCGGTGCCCGAGCAACTTTGGGTGATGCCCGGAGGAGCTGTCCTATGCAGCTATAGAGGAGTTTGGCTCTGGTTCACCCCTTGGCCGCCACCTACCCAGCCGGACATCGGACATTGTTTTCCTCGTCTCCACGTTGTGTTTCTTTTCCCTCCCCCACCTCCTCCCTCCGTGATTCTTTGTCTGCCTTCCCTTTCCAGCCTGACTCTCCTGTGTCCCCTGAAGTACTTTCCCCCTTACCGTTTTTTTTCTAATGTTATGCTATGCTTTTGTAATTCATGTAACTTTTGTAACTCCAACAACTGATGTAACAATGTTCTGAAACAATGTCCTACTTCATGTAAAGCGCTCTGATACCTCCGGGTCTAGCCAGCGCTATATAAAACTTTTCAAACAAACAAACAAACAAGGCGGAATCTATCATGTGTTTTAGTGGTTCATGACAATAATTGAACTTTTTCACAAAAAAGATAACTTCTTGATTTATGTAAATTTAAATTATTTTTCAAGAAGGCAAAGCTGGTATTTAATAGCAAAACGTGTCTGCTTTCATAAACTGACAAGCTGATATTTTGGAGACAAATGACTGAATTTATTTAAAGCTGAAATTTGAGTGGTTAAAGGGCCCACTTGGGAAAGCCAACCCCGAACACACCTCTTTCACTTTGGTGTGCTTGCTGTACTCACTTCCTTCTTCAACTTGGTTCTCAGCTTTTCGTTCTACCACTTTTAGAATTCACCAGCCGCCACTGGTGCATGCGCAGCAGGCCCCCGACCTGAGAACTCCTGACTGAATCCGGAGCGTGGGGGGCCCCCTCCATATTCTTTGCAGGGGGGCCCCCTGAAGTTTCGTTACGCCACTGGCCGTCCGTCGACTTCCTGGTCTCGTGGGCTTTTGTTGATCCCTGCTCCGTGACGTCACCAGTGGGCGTCTCTCCCGTCGTATAGTCAGCCCAGTTAAAGGGCTCCGCACCTTCTATTTGTGTCGGGGTCGATGTTTCCGCGTATGGCACCCAGTCTTCCTGTGATAAGGGAACAAGAGAGGGTGAGAAGGGTGATAGAGATCAGGGTATTAAAAATATGCCCACTACCACTGATAGAGTAATCTCACAGTTACACGCACATACATTCATCATACACTAGGGCCCATTTCACTATCATATGCTCAGATACTTCACCAGCAATAAACTTGTGGGAAGAAAACTCCTAAATCACCCTGCATCTCTATCTAGGCGATAGGACCAGATTATAGTGGTTATCCTATGATATACTATTCAAAAAACCCCACATACAATAATCAATAATGTACTCAATAATTGACAAGGAAAGAAATATCCAACACCATGTTTAAAATTATTTTTGCTTTATCTAAAATTAGTCAAAGTAAATCAGAATAAATCATTTCTCATAATTACCTATTCTAACTAAGTGTCAGAACGGGTCAGGATCAGTCTCTCGTCAGAATCTTTTAAAATGGTTCCAGCATCAGTCCCCAGTAACGCAAATTCACGCAGCAAAAAAGGCGACGAAGGAATGGCAAAGAGTGAGCAGGGATCCCTCCCTAAGCTAACATTTTATAACATAAAATACAATGAAAATACACATAAAGTTTGGCGAATTAAACTGTATCACTGAGCAGGACGAGAAGGAAGAGATGTAGCATTTACGACATCCTGAAATCTCCGCTCAGGAAAAGTCACAGGACAAAAAGTATCCAACTCATTCCGCTTCCCTCGGCAACCAAACCAGGGCTCATTGTTCATTTTAAGCACCAAGGACAAATTATTTCTTTTGGAGATCCTCCAAACTTGCTGATGTCCTCCCGGAAATTTCCATATAAGGACTGTCGTCGGTTTGTTGTCTGAATCCGACTACCACCAGGGGTCTCCCTTGCCACATCATAGAATTCGCCTGCACAAAAGCTCAGCCATGCTTCGAATCATTTTCAGTTATTTCACAAAAACCTCCATAGGCCACAATAGACCATCTTTAATTAAAGAGACAAAATAAAGATTACTACAGTATAATGATTAAACAGTGTTAAACCCCACTAATACCCTTATGTGTATGCATTTATCTAGCTTTGCAACATATAAAAAAAACATTAATTCAGACAGCGTTTTGTGCTCAAAAATAAATAGCACACAGCAACATTTAAACATGAAAAACTTGCACGTAAATATTAGGCACACATAAGCTAACCCTCGTGTAACTTTCTCTTGTGTTAGAACAAACAAGTTCATTAGTATGAACATACTTACACAAGACAAATAATTAATTTATTAATTTTTCATTATTAATAAAACGCATAGACATGCCAGAGCTTCAAAAGCCCCAGAATTTTCAAAATGAAAACTCTGCTCCAGCAATCCCCCCTTTGGTGATTTTATCACCAAATAAACCCAAAAAAAAAATTAGTGAAAATTTAGTCCCATTTTAGGAGAAATCAGAAATGTCTTTTCCCCTTACACAAAACTACACACCAGTCACTCTTTCATCATCTCTCTTTGTTTCCAAGTAAACACTCTCCCTTAATTCTTCTAATTCAATCTCTTCTGGTTTTCTTTTGAAAATTTTCGAATTCTTTTCTTTCTTTACATTTTCCAATTTCTTTTTCCCTCCCCTGTTTTTACAACACACACACACCAATCTCAATATCAATAAAGCAACAATTATACAAGACAAAGGAAACAATATTCTACCTATAATAGTACTACCTATATTTGCAATAAAATCCTTAACAGCTATCATTTTATTAGCTATTTTAGTCCATAAACTCCCAGTTTCAAGTGGTACTAATTCTTCATGTAAATCAGTAATATTTCTAATATAGACTTTCAGGTCTTTACTTTCATCAGGAATGTAAGTGCAACAATGTTGAACTTTCAGAATTCCACAAACTCCACCCTCTTTTGCCAAAAGAATATCAAGGGCAAGTCGATTTTGCATAGACATGGCACGTACGGCACTTAATTCCGTATTTACCAAAAGAAACCCTCCTGCGGTATTTGTCGATAAGCGATCAACCACTGTGGAAAGCTTCCGAATTCCATAAGCATTTAAAGAAATTCCCACTGCTGGAATCAAAACCCCAAAAATGTCACCCACAATTTCAGACCAAGTTTCTCTCTTAAAACGTGTTAAAATATTAATATCTTCTACATCCTTTATTTTATCTGTATGAAAAATCTTAGGAAAAACCAAACCCACATAACATGTACCATACCAATGGTCAGGTAGCTTGTAATAAGCCTTATTCCCACAAACATAATATACTCCTGGAAAAATTGTATCTTCTCCACCTCTGAAACCCCATCCTGTCGCAATGAAGTATGTATCATGGCATTCACTTGTTCCAACAAAATATGTATCGTACTGGGACTTCCTCCTAGTAATGCAAAGTTTACCCTTCTGTGGTGTATCTAAAGCTAACGTCGGACTAACTCCATTCTTCAATTCCCTTCCCATCTCAATATCCCAAATTGTCTCACTCACTTCATATTTTCCCCCTTTCTCATGCATGTTCACTCTCCTTTCTTCTACCATATCTAGAAAAGCTTTCTCCTCTTCTTTCAAACTGCAAGTTAAATTATTCTTAAAAATGTAATCTAATGTTAATCCTTTTTCTTCTATAAAAATCTCACCAAAAGTATTAGCTTCTTTAGCTGGATTCAACTCTTTGTTCATTGGCAAGTGCCCAAAAATACTATCTCTATTAGACATCTTATAATCTACTTTACCTAACAAATAAAAAATACTACTCAAAATACTACAAGAAATACCATATGTAGCTGGCAAATGGTGATAAGTAACACCCTCTGAAACAGATGCAGGTAACTGCATGCAAACATAGCAATCACTAACTTCCATTGTCTTCACATATTCATATAACAACTTAGAGAAAACATTACTAGAAAAATTATTAATTGACCTATCTTTGTGTATGTAACTACTTCTATTTGGGACTACCTTTTGTGAATTCTTCTCTACACTAGTCATATTTTCTGTGTCCATCCCAAATTCTACTCTAAATGTAACTAATAAAATTAAAACACCCCATAGAAGCATTAATAATCCAGTACAACAGCAACACATCTTGCACCACTTCTTTAAGAAGGCACATCTATTTTGATCATCTATGTTAGCCATTTTCTGTTTTAACCTCTACTACTCCACTACTGAAATTAGAACTTCTTCAACGTTTGTTCCAAACTCTTCAGCTTCTTCAAATGATTTTCCCCATTCACTCAGTCCAAGTGAATCTTCCTCTACTCAGTTTGGATACTTGTCATTCTTCGCTTCAATTTCTTCAACATCAAGATCCTCAGTATTCGACTCTCCTTCAGTACTCGACTCTTCTCCAATGTCAGTCAAGAGTACTTTCAGAATTTCACCAGTATCTTCCTCAACCACTTTTCTCAAGACCACTTCCGGATTATCTCGAGTCACTGTTTCTTCTTTTCCCTCTTCAGACAGTGTCACATAAGACCATTCCGGTGATCTGTACTTTTGGTTGGGTCGTCTTACTCTTTTTATTTCTACTGGTTCTTTTGATCTCTTTGATTTTTCTTCTTCAGCTCCCGAAGTTTGACTTGATACTTCATTCACTTGTTCAGCTTTTGCTGAATTTGCTCTTATTATTCTGTATCTCAGTCTTTTAACTCTGTTGTTAGGCCAACGATCTCCTTTCACAACCTTTTTCGGCCTTAGTTCTGAAACATTCCTTTCTCCAATCAAAGTTCTCTTTCTCAGAACTCGACCTTCTGTTTGTTCATTTTCATCATCTGATTCTGTTTCATTTGCCTTTTGCTTTCGTTTCTTAGCAGTTTTCTTCTCTTGCACAGATTCTTCCACCACTATTTGAGACTTCCCTACTTCTGTCCCTCCTCGTGTCTCCAACACGCAATCTTCTTTCTGTCTACTTGTCCCTTCACCTAGCTCCTCATCAATGTTCCCTACACCTCCTCGGGGGTCTTCCGCAATCTGTCCCTCTCTATCTTCTTCTGACCCTGTTTTCTCAAAAACAATCTCAAGTGGTTCTTCAATCTCCTCCTCTTCTGATTCAGGAGTAATCTCTATGTGATTTCTTTTTTCTTTTCTTTTTCCTCCACTGCTACTCGAAACTTCAGGCTCTGCAACAGAATTTAATCTTCCTTCTGATACTCGCAGTGAATCTCTTGAAGCTCTCTCTGCTTCTTTTCTCACTGATTCTGCATCATCAGGATCTTCTCCATCACTGGAATCTGACTCTTCAAAGTACTCTTCACCAGTTCCTTCTCTCGGGCTTGGAACTCTCAGAGTATGACTTGCATGTATCCAGTGCTTCACTCCAGCACACTTTACTGCAGTCGTTGTAGTCAGAATGATTTGTCTTGGCCTTCCCCACCTTGGAATCAAGCAATTTCTTCTTCTGTGTACCTTGATTCTCACCCAGTCTCCTGGACTCAGATCATGGGCTTGCTTCTTCTCAAGTGTGGTAGCTTCTTCTCCAATCTGGTGAAACACAGAATGGACTGCGTCAGCCAGGCCTTTACAGTAATCCAGAATCATATCATCAGTTATTGTCACCAACTTATTCACAGGCACGAATGCATGGCGCATAGCACGTCCCATAATGATTTCATGCGGACTCAAGCCTGTAGTTCTGTCTGGAGTAGATCTCATAGTCATTAGAACTAGAGGTAAAACATCTGGCCATTTCATGCCAGTGGCTAAGCACATTTTTCCAATTCTATTCTTGATTGTGCCATTAATCTGCTCAACCACACCAGAAGCCTCTGGTCGGTATGCACAATGTAGCTTCTGCTGTATTTTCAATGCTTCACAAATCAAACCAATAAGTTCATTTTGAAAATGTCCACCTCTGTCAGACTCAATCGTAACTGGAAACCCAAACCTAGGAATCAACTCCCTCAATAATAATTTTGCCACTGTCAACCCATCATTTCTTCTTGTCGGATAAGCTTCCACCCACCTTGAAAACAAACAAACTACCACTAGAACATACCTTAGTCTATTCACTTGGGGCATCTCAATGAAATCAATTTGCATTCTTGTAAAAGGACCTCCTTCTCTGCCTATTGTCCCTAGACTCACCACCGTCTTCTTCCCAGTATTAAATTGCTGACAAATTAAACATCTCTGACAGATGCTCTCTGCAATTGTCCTAAACTTTGCATTGTACCAAGTTTGCTTGAATGACCTAATCATCGCGTCCCTCCCCAGGTGTCCCTGGCCATGATACATCCTTGCCATTGACGACAAAATTGAGTTTGGCATCACTGGTCTGCCATCTCTGTAGACCCAAACATGGTCTGTCTCTCTTGGAGCACATCCTGCCTTAACCCAATCTTGTTTTTCTTCCTCTCCTGCCTCATCTTGTAACTGCTTTACTTCATCCCAAGTCTCTAGGACATTAGTAAACATCACAGAAAGAAAAGACATTTCCTCCATCCTTTCCCTGTTAATAGATTGGTTTGTCTTGGCACAATACTGTGCAACATCATTAGCGTACCTATTACCAACAGTGATAAAATCATCTCCTGGACCATGGGCAGCACATTTTACAACTGCTAACTCTTTAGGCAGCTGTATCGCCTCAAGCAATCTTCCAATCAACTCTGCATTCTTTATCGGAGTTCCACTCGATGTCAAGAAACCTCTTTGTAGCCATAGTTGGCCAAAGTCATGCACCACACCAAATCCATATTGACTATCAGTCAACACAGTTGTTCTCAAATCTTTCCCAATCTCACAAGCTTTTGTTAATGCCACCAATTCAGCAACTTGCGCAGATTTCACTCCTTTCAATGGTGATGCTTCCATGACCTCTGAAACTTTGCACACCGCATATGCTGCACATAGCACACCATCATCATTTCTCAGGCATGATCCATCCACAAACAACACATGATCATTCTCAGGTAAGGGAATATCCCTTATGTCTGGTCTCGGTTTTGTACAGTACTCAAGCACATCCAAACAATCATGATCATCTTCCATTTTTATTCCCACATTTTCAATATCCGGCAATAGTGTTGCTGGATTCACATTCACACATCTCTCAAGAGTCACATTCGATGTTCCCAGAATCACTTTCTCATATTTAGTCAACCGACTATGTGACATATGCTGAGTTCTGCTTCTTGTCAAAAGAATTGCCACATTGTGAGGTACGAATACCCTTACAGGATACCCCATTATGATTCCCTCACTTTGTTCCAGGCTTCTGCATGTTGCAGCCACAGATTTTAGACAACCTGGTAAACCCACAGCTACAGGGTCAAGTGTCGATGAGAAGTACGCAATAGGCCTTCTCAATTGTCCATGTTTCTGGATTAACACTGAAAGTGCACATCCATTTCTCTCACTGCAGTACAGCTCAAATTCTTTTTCGTAGTCAGGCATACCCAAGGCTGGAGCCTCACACATTTTTGTTTTTAGCTCTTCAAATGCTGCCAATTGTTCTGCATCCAGATCCAATGGATCTGTCATTTCACTTTTTGTCAATTTAATCAATGGCTTTGCTATCAGGGAAAAATTAATTATCCACTGACGACAATATCCCACCATACCCAGGAACATTCTTACCTCTCTCTGGGTTCTTGGAGCTTTCATTTCTCTGATTATTCTGATTCTGTCAGTAGTCACCTTTCTCAGACCTTTCTCAATGTTATGTCCAAGATAATGTACCTCTTTCTTACAAAATTGCAATTTAGCTGGAGATACCTTTAACCCTCCATCTGCTAGATGATTTAGTAAAGCTATGGTATCCACTTCACAAGCTTCACGTGTCTTTGATGCCACCAGTAGGTCATCAATGTACTGCACTAGCACTGAGCTCTCAGGCATGATCAAATTTTCCAACGATCTTTTCAATAACTGATTGAATATTGAAGGACTCTCTGTATATCCCTGTGGGATACGACACCATGCTAAAATACGCTGGCCAAACCTAAATGCAAAAATCGGCTGGCTGTCATGATGCAATGGAATTGAAAAGAATGCATGACATAAATCAATCACTGTATACCACTCAGCATCGTGTGGAATTTGATACAGAATCACTGATGGATTTGGCACAATGGGACAACATGCCACCACAATTTGATTAACCTTTCTCAGGTCTTGCACTATCCTAAATTTGCCATTGGGCTTTTTCAGTCCCATTATCGGTGAATTACACGGACTACTCAGTAGTTCTCTTAGGACTCCTTGCTGAATCATTTTCTCAATTATAGGAGTTATCCCTTCAATTATTTCTGGTGTCATTTTATACTGAGGAATGTTAGGATATGTGATTCCCTCTTTTACTGCAATTTTCACTGGATCTACATTATTCATCAATCCCACATCCTCTCCTGTAAAATCCCAAACTGCTCTTTTCACTGTATCTCTCAACACCTGAGGCAAATCCTCTGGATTGAACACTGGAAATGCACCAATCAACTCACTTTCTCTATTTTCTAGAGTTATTCGGTACAAAACATCATCATCTGGTGTCTCAAAAGCTATTCCATCTGGCGTACAAAAAATTGTACAATTCATTTTGCAAAGTAGATCCCTACCTAACAAATTCACTGGACTCGTGTCACACACAATAAATCTGTGCATGTCTGAAAATTTCCCTATCTGTACTCTTACTGGTTCAGTAAGACGTGTTCTAATTTGTGTATTTGCTACACCAACTACTTGGATTGCTTGATCCGAGAGAGGAAGATTTCTAACATCTGTTGACCTGACAGTTGATCTCGTCGCACCTGTGTCCACCAAAAAAGTAACACTCTCCTCATTTATTTTCCCATCCACAAATGGTCCTGCCTGATCTATTTCTAGAGTTGCACCAAGTATGCACTCTTCCTCCTCTCTTCGGCACCGTCAATAATCACCCTCAGACTCACTCTCCTCACTCTTTAACAAGTACTGTTGTACCTTGTTAGTACGTCTTGGTTTGTTTACCTGCTCATCATTGTAGAATCCAGAATCCTGACTGTACTTTTGTACCCCTCTATTCTGCGGTAAGGGCGGTTTTGGCTCTTGATTCTGCTGCTGTCTCACAACTTTCTGCTGTTGTTGCTGCTGATTATTCCCTTCATTCTGCACCTGTTGATTTAAGGATTTACCCTCATTATTCACTAATGGTGGATTTGTACAATCATTCCTCCAATGTCCCAGTTGGCCACAGTTGTGACACGGGAACTTCTTTTTCGCTTCCTCTAAACTTCCCCTTCCTTTTCCTGCAAATCTTGGTCTATTTCCTGTATTATTTCCTGGATTATTTGCCTGTTCTTCTAACTGCGCTACCTGTCTTTCTGCAACTTTCACTTGTGCCCACATCGCTTTTTCTTTCAGCTTTCTTTGTTTTGCTTCAATTTCATCACTGAAATATTTTGCATGTCTCAAAATTTCATCTACTTTTTTACTCTGCCAATCCACTGTGTGTTCACGAATTTTCTCACCAATTTCAGGTCTCAAACCATACACAAATCTGTATACAAAATGACTCAAATCCTTATCTCCCAGGTGTTCATCTCCACTGAACTGTTTAAAAGCCAGTATCAACCTTTCGTAAAATGCATGAACTGATTCTTTCGCTTCCTGTTGTGTTCGATCTATTTTAACCCAGTCTGTTTCTTTTGGAGGAACTTTACTCTTCAGATATACCATCACCTGATCATACTTCCTCATTACTTCTGCATCTGGTGCTCCTGTTCTTGGATCTCTTGGATATTCTTCAGTAGGCCAACTCACAACTATCTTACACTCAGTCCACAAATCCGCTGGAACAATTATGTCAAACAGACTATTCAGGTCAACCCACAGCACTTTTGACAATTTCACAAACCTGTCTACCTGCCTGTACCACTCGACGGGCTTTTCTCTCAATCGAGGGAAATCATTCGTAAATGATAAAATATCCTGTCTAGTCCATGGAACATGTACATATCCTCCTCCAGGTATTTCTCTCATGGGATACTGTTCCACTGACTTCTCTTTTTCTCTCACCGGAAATGCTGAATAAGTCGTCCTATCTTCTGATTCCTCTCTTCTTTTATACCATCTATCCTTCCACTTTTCTACATCACCCCATCTTCGTAACAAGGCTACCATTTCCTTAATTTGTCCTGTTCTACCAGAAGTGTTCAAATTTTCTATATCTTTCTCTGTGAAATCCATCCTATACGTTTTCTGCAAACCTTTTACTTTATCAATGTCAACTCCTTGCTCATTTGCTATCGCTCTCAGTCTATCATGAGTATTTCTTGCTCTCCAGGTCGCACTTTTACACATAAACAACAGCTCACCATCATGATGACTCTTCAGTATTTCTACTGGAACTGTTCCTGTCACAAGCTCTTCTAATTCTATACGTAATTTAACTACATCAATAACCTGTGAATCTTTATCTTTTTTCTGGAGAACTTTCATCCAGTCATTTAAGTCGTCCACTGTTATTTCCGCAGTTTTCCTCACTGGAACCACCCTTCTCTGCGGTTCTAAAATTGGCATTCTTGAACAACTAGGTTCACTAATATCCAATAATTCACTACATGTGTCATGTCTGGTTTGTCTCAGGTCATTTCTCCCTGTTCTTTTATCAGAATCCCCTGAAGGACCAACTGAATTTGTCACATCATTTGTAATATATGGAACTATCAGTCCATCTCCACCTGCCCTCTGTTTATCAAACATAGGAATAACCGGACCTATTGTTACAGGTACCGTAACCGCTTCCAGATTTTTCGTTAACTCCCTGATCTTTTCAGTCAGTTCTGTTGTTGTCTTTGCTAATTGTCTAGCATTTTCCTCACTTCCTTGATTCTCTCCTTCTCTGAAAGAACTACTACCTCTTGATTCAGGTGTCATTTTTCCTTTCTCCACTGCATCTCTTTTTGGAGAATCAACTGGTGTACTTTCATCTGGTTCTGGTCTATATGGAGGTGGTCTCTTATAAATCATATCATTTAAAACCTCATCCTCATACTCTCCATATCTTCTCATATCTGACTCAGGAACCCTTTCTACTGAAGGAGCAGAACCTTCAACTGTTCTCATTGGATATAATCCCTCTGACATATTAGCATCTCGCCATCTTTTCATTTTATCATGATGTGTTTCACGATCATGTCTCCTCCCAAACATATATCTGTACTGACCTCCCGATCTTTGTCTTTCTCTATTATATACTTCTTCTTCCCATTCCACTAAAGCCTCAAACTGTGTAGGTCTCGGCTTCGGGTCTAGACATACCATCTTTTCCCGTAAGTTTCTCAACACGGCCAAATTAAATGAACCATGTTCTGGAAATGCTAGAACACCATCTTCTTTAGTATAGCCAATCCAATTCTGCAACCATATACAGGTATGTAACCCATATTTCGTAGCCATGAAGGATGCAGGTGTTTTCGCTGGAGGTAGCAACTCACCCTCTCTTGTCTTAACCTCTTTATCCTTGCTAAACCACTTCTTAACTTTTCCAAAAAAGGTTTTTTTCTTTTTCTCCTCTTGGTAATACATTTTAGCAAGCGCTTTTTCAAACTCCCTACTCTCTCCGTATTATAGATATGCAATACGAATTTCCAACCAATAGCAGCGCGACTCACACTAACGCACCAATCCTGGAACGTCTACGTCACTAATCAATTCTTCCAATCCTCGCGTAACTCACATTAACGCACCAATCCTAGCGCGAACTCTTATTCCAAGTCACCCAATCAGAGCGCGGACCTTTTGACGTCAGCAGCCGCTGCAGTCTCTGTCTCCTGTCTCTGTCACTCGTCTACCCCTCCTTTACAAAACTCTCAGTAGACTTCGTGTGTCAAAAATTTCTACAAAATCTATTAGTCACAACATTAAAACATCTCCATTGTCTGCTTCGCTAACCACAGAATAGTAAAAGAGTCTATTTCTCAGAAAACACTCCCGTCGACACAGTAGCACTTCTCTCTACTCTGCCCTTCTAACATACATTCATTAACTGTTTCCTCTAGGACTTATCCAAAGAGTCTTACAATCAATTAAATGTAAACACATTCACGCACATTCATACGAGAAAAATATAATACATTCACACAGAATCCTGCTTCCTGAGAACAGCGCACAATCTGTCTCTATACAGAATTATAACATACATTAACTAAGCAACCTTGCCCAGTTCTCAAACAAGCTCAGAGAATACCTATTACTCCTCCCGTAATAAGCTTTAACGGCAATCCTTACGGATCCCTGGGACTCAAGACCAGAGTTTCACAGATAACCTTCACTATGATATACACTCCTTATATACCAGAAATATTTTCTAGCAGTAACACACGACGATGTCACTAATTCCGAACCCAGACAATGTGAACGCGCAACTTCTATTGTCACACGTTATTCCTGCATACGTACAGGTAATTCCAACAATCCCGTCTTTCCCGAGAACAGCATATACTATATACTACCTGTCCTACTACAGAACTGATTCCAGCTTCCAAATTCCAGAAGCACTACATATAACTCAACATCACAACTCCAACATATAGTATTAGTACATATACCCCAAACATGAAAATAAATCACTAATCAATAAGCAAATTTACAAGCAATCTTATCTTATCAGATCAAGACAACCATCTATAACCATCCTCTGCTACCAGAGAAATCTGATAGAGATCAGGGTATTAAAAATATGCCCACTACCACTGATAGAGTAATCTCACAGTTACACGCACATACATTCATCATACACTAGGGCCCATTTCACTATCATATGCTCAGATACTTCACCAGCAATAAACCTGTGGGAAGAAAACTCCTAAATCACCCTGCATCTCTATCTAGGCGATAGGACCAGATTATAGTGGTTATCCTATGATATACTATTCAAAAAACCCCACATACAATAATCAATAATGTACTCAATAATTGACAAGGAAAGAAATATCCAACACCATGTTTAAAATTATTTTTGCTTTATCTAAAATTAGTCAAAGTAAATCAGAATAAATCATTTCTCATAATTACCTATTCTAACTAAGTGTCAGAACGGGTCAGGATCAGTCTCTCGTCAGAATCTTTTAAAATGGTTCCAGCATCAGTCCCCAGTAACGCAAATTCACGCAGCAAAAAAAGGCGACGAAGGAATGGCAAAGAGTGAGCAGGGATCCCTCCCTAAGCTAACATTTTATAACATAAAATACAATGAAAATACACATAAAGTTTGGCGAATTAAACTGTATCACTGAGCAGGACGAGAAGGAAGAGATGTAGCATTTACGACATCCTGAAATCTCCGCTCAGGAAAAGTCACAGGACAAAAAGTATCCAACTCATTCCGCTTCCCTCGGCAACCAAACCAGGGCTCATTGTTCATTTTAAGCACCAAGGACAAATTATTTCTTTTGGAGATCCTCCAAACTTGCTGATGTCCTCCCGGAAATTTCCATATAAGGACTGTCGTCGGTTTGTTGTCTGAATCCGACTACCACCAGGGGTCTCCCTTGCCACATCATAGAATTCGCCTGCACAAAAGCTCAGCCATGCTTCGAATCATTTTCAGTTATTTCACAAAAACCTCCATAGGCCACAATAGACCATCTTTAATTAAAGAGACAAAATAAAGATTACTACAGTATAATGATTAAACAGTGTTAAACCCCACTAATACCCTTATGTGTATGCATTTATCTAGCTTTGCAACATATAAAAAAAACATTAATTCAGACAGGGTTTTGTGCTCAAAAATAAATAGCACACAGCAACATTTAAACATGAAAAACTTGCACGTAAATATTAGGCACACATAAGCTAACCCTCGTGTAACTTTCTCTTGTGTTAGAACAAACAAGTTCATTAGTATGAACATACTTACACAAGACAAATAATTAATTTATTAATTTTTCATTATTAATAAAACGCATAGACATGCCAGAGCTTCAAAAGCCCCAGAATTTTCAAAATGAAAACTCTGCTCCAGCAAGGGCACGTAGTGTAACGCCCTGAACGTCTCAGGATCGTTTAACAGACACGATAATGAGGACGCAACCACTTGTGAAGGGTTAGCTATTTTAAT
Organism: Triturus cristatus; assembly: GCF_964204655.1. Lineage (NCBI taxonomy): Eukaryota > Metazoa > Chordata > Amphibia > Caudata > Salamandridae > Triturus > Triturus cristatus. The sequence continues at coordinate 1,092,467,544 of NC_140588.1, read as the reverse complement.
GAAGGCAAAAAGAATACAAAGAATAAACAACAGTTATAGTCACTGGAATCCTCCAGGCTAAGTACGTTACCAGCCCACGGCACGGATGGTCCTAACCGTCCTCTGCATATACGCCGATCCCGGCGTATGCCAACAGAGGGCAGAAATGAAATGGCCGACAATGCCAATCGGTAGGCTGTGAGGGGCACGAAGGGTGTTGGGGAGAATCGAGGAGTCAGGGAAACACCCAGCCGGGGTCTCTACCTGAAGGGAGCAGCCGCTCAACCTCTTCCTCAGACTGCACCGGGACGCGGAGTCACCTCCTGGTGATGCGTCACCGATACCCCAATCAAAAGCAAGAAGACTGAACCGAGAGCAGCCGCTCGATCGATCCTGTGGACTTCCGAGTCTGTAACGCGGCAAACACCTCCTGGTGTGCGTTACAGCTGGCAGTCCCTGTATCTCTGGTCGGGCTGGGAGTTACGACTCCAACCAGCACAAGCGCCGCTGCGCTTTGACTCAGCCGAGTCAAAAAGCGAAGCTCAATGGTTGACCGGTAGAGCTTCCGGGTCCTTCACAGGTGACGATGGGGCAAGACACGGCCCAGGGAGTAACGACTCGACCTACCTCCGTTCTTGCCTTACTGGAGCACCACTCCGGAACACTGCTCTTCACGAAGCAGGTACGTCGGTGTAAACACAATATCCGACAGTGTTGTACCTCCCGGTTCCTCCCTTTATAGGGCTGGTTTTCCTTGAGTTATGTAACAGCTCTCCTGTTTACATAAGGGCGTGGTTTCCTTGAGTTATGTAACAGCTCTCCTGTTTACATAAGGGCGTGTTTTCCTTGAGTTATGTAACAGCTCTCCTGTTTACATAAGGGCGTGTTTTCCTTGAGTTATGTAACAGTTCTCCTGTTTACATAACCTCTCAACCGCTAAGCATCCTGGGAGATGTAGTCCGTTTTCGCTGGTTACCGTTTTCCTCCCCTCGCATGACAGGAATTCTTGACACGTAGGACCACCAGTCCTTCTTTTCCACCAGCACGGTCTGTCCTGCTCCGTTACACACCTCCCCCCCTGGCTTCTCCCGTTCGGGGAGATGAACGGACCGGGACAGAAAGTCAGCATTGCTATTGTCTTTCCCCTTTCTGTGCCGCACTTCGAACGAGAATGGTTGTAAAGACAAGAACCACCGTAACACTCGTGGATTCTGGCTCTTTTGTTTATACATCCACTTTAGGGGTGCATGGTCCGTGTATAGAATGAATGGCTTGCCCTCCAGGTAGTACCTTAGCTTTTCGATTGCCCATTTCAGTGCACGGCATTCCCTCTCAATCGTAGGATACTTGACCTTTCTGGGGAATAATTTACGGCTTACATACAGGATGGGATGATCCTGCCCATCCGCCCCTATTTGCGATAACACTGCGCCTATCCCTGTCTCGGAGGCGTCGGTGGCGACCAAAAAGGGTTTGTCAAAGTCGGGGAAAATCAACACAGGTTGTGTCGTAATCGCGGTTTTTAGTTTTTGGAAGGCTTGGACTGCTTCAGTGGTTGGGGGATTGTAATGATCGAGAGGAACTCTCACGTTTCAGTAGGTCTGTTAAGGGGGTGGCGGTCTCTGCAAAGTTAGGAATAAACCGTCTGTAATACCCGATTAGTCCTAAAAAACCCCGCAGCTCTTTTTTGGTGGTTGGAAAAGGGGTCGCGACTATCGCCTTGATTTTTTCGGTCTGGGGAGCAATGACCCTGTCTCCCAACACATATCCTAGGTATTTGACCCGCTGACAGGCGGCCTTTGATTTCTTCGCATTTATATGCAGTCCTGCCTGTCTTAAGGCGTTGAGGATGATTGTTAGATGGTGGAGGTGGTCAGCCCAGGTTCGACTATAGACCACAATGACGTCTAGATAAGCAGAGCTAAAGGTGGGAAAGGCCTGTAGGATGGAGTTCATTAGTCGTTGAAACGTAGCCGGGGCCCCGTGGAGACCGAAGGGCAAAACCGTAAATTCAAATAAGCCCTGTTCGGTAGCAAAAGCTGTCTTTTTGCGGTCCGTTTCTCTCAGGGGCACCTGCCAAAAGCCTTTCGTTAAATCGAACGTTGTAATGTAGGCTGCATCTCCTATTTTTTCGATTAACTCGTCGACCCTTGGTATGGGATACGCGTCGAAGGTAGAAATCTCATTAAGGGCCCTAAAATCCATACAGAAGCGAGTAGACCCATCCGGCTTTGGTATCATAATGATGGGGGACCTCCATTCGCTCGTGGAGGGTCGTACCACTCCCAATTTCAACATCTCCTCGACTTCTCTTTTGATCGCCTCCCTCCTGGCGGCGGGTATTCGGTAGGCTTTTTGCCGGACCAGTTTGCCCGGCACTGTCTCTATTCCATGCTCGACGAGATGAGTTCTTCCTGGTATGTCTGAGAATATCTCCGCGAAGGGCATCAGAGTATCCGTTAACTCTGTTCTTTGGGCCTCCGGGAGCTCTGTATTGATGCACAATTCTCCTATCGTGGAGAGGGGTTGATTACCGGTGGGGACCAAAAAGTGGGCCCCTTTTGGTGGTGGTCCAAACCATTTTTTCAGTAAGTTAATGTGATAGTTCTGTAGTTTGGATGGGGATAGATGGATCCTATAGGTGGTCTCGCCTAGGGTCTCCCTCACCTGATACGGGCCTTGCCACTTGTAGGAGAGTAGGGTCTGCTTTCTATGTTCACCCCCACTTTTTGCTTTTGCTTTACTGGTTTTCGACTTAGATGTGGCTGTGGGCCTGCTAATCAGACCCACAGCCCTGCTGTTCTCTCTCTAAATTAATACTATGTACTTTAGGTGCATAACCCATTTGGATAGGATCACCTTATTGGCCCCTGTACAGTTTACCTTAGGTACCCAGGGCATAGGTGTACCCTAGGCCTACCAGGGGCTGCAGCATGTATTATGCCACCCCTGGCCTGGCCTTCCATTATGACACAACTGGCTGATCACTCAGCTGGGGCAAGGTCGTGTAATCACCCCTTGCTTAGGTGTAGTATTCCTATACCTACCTTATATATAGACACATGTGTACCTATCAGCCACTCCTATGGCAGGCCTTAACAATCCTGGAGGCAGAGTGCTTGGTAACATGTGAGATAGTGCTCTAGCATGAGCTGATCCTGTCTGCAGCTTTCGGAACCATGTCCTTATAGCTGTTCTATGATATAGCCTACCATATACTCTTAAAGTGCCTTATAATCTTAAACGGTTATGATAACTATGGTTTGGCTTTATCGAAACATCTCGTGTAAGGTGTCTAACACTTTGGAATAATACCCCCATCCCATTTCTGGTGATGAGGATATTATCCCTCCCTTCTAGAGGGAGAAGACATGTTGAAACCTACTTACCCGGTTAAAGTTAACCAGAGCCCCAGCATCACAAAATGGATGCTGCTGCCACGACACAAGTCTGACCTCCTGCTGCTGGGAGTGATCCCGGCACGGGAGGCTTGGACAATAGGTTTCCTGCCTTGGGAGGTGCGAGCACCACCCCAGACAGGCCTTAGTGTATTGGGGCAGGGAGGGATGAAAGAAACGAGACACTGCCTGGGGCACACAAGGTGTCCCATGCATAGTCCAGTTCAAACCGGTGCTGGGGCACTCCAGCCCCAGTCCTAGCGCGAAACTGGACAAAGGGAAGGGGGTGTAACCACCCCCCTCCCAGGTCCCACCCATAAGGCGTGACCTAGCAGGCAACCCAGCCCCCCAGATTAGTATAAGTGTGGTAGCTGGGCCCCAGGAGATTAGATTATCCTGAACCTGCAACTTGAACAGAAACTCTGGACCTTCGACATTCGACGAAAGAAGAAGACTGAAGAATCTCCCTTGTGGCCAAGGAGTGGCTACCCTGTGCAAACAGGCACCATTAAGAGACTTACCCTTTGCTTTGCTGAAGTTCTACGAGGGACCAACTGCAGAGCCCGACCAGAGCCTTGACTTCCAGACTTCTCCGACCCTGATCCACATCCACAGCCGAGCTGAGATCCGTGGAGGAGACGAGAGACGTGGGACCGGCTACCTGGGAAAAGTGGCGAGTATCTTCCAGCGCAGCTTCTGAGGCACCCTCGAAGTTGTGCACCGGGGATTGAGAAGACCCAACCCCAAGCACCATCTGCACCGAAGATCAGCCCCCCACACTCCACGAGTCCTGTGTGTCCTGCGTGGGGCCCTTCTGCATTTTCCTGCTTGCCGCGTCTGTCCGGTTGCTTGCCCGTTGGCTAGCGGCCTTTGCGACGACACACCTTTGAATTTCCACTGCTGGTTTGGCTCCTCCAGACTGGCCCCTGCTCCTCTGCAAAAGAGAAGCACCCCAGACCTTCCTGGTCTGCACCAGAAGCAAGTCCTCCATTCTTCGTGGGTTCCGCTTGCCAAGGCTTGGTGAGTCCGACTTCAACGCCGCCGACAGCAAGAGCCTTCGTGGGACAGCTCGCCTCCTGGTCCTGGTCATCCTCGACGTCTCCTGGTACCCGTGGCTGCTGAGACAAGCTTCACCTCTTCACCTGCATCTTCACGACATCGCCTGGTTCCTTCCTGGTTCCACGTGGTCACTGGCTAGTGACCCAGACTCTGTCCCTTCTGCTTGCAGGTATCCTTCCTTCTTGATCCCGGCCTTGGGATCCACCGGACACTCTTCACTGACTGCCTGTCAGCAACTTTCCTTCAGGCATCCATAGAAGTCCACGACGAAACCCGACGCAAGTTCACACCTATGCACCCGCAGCCCGTGGGCTAGGTAACTTGGGTACTCCGGTGCTCACAAGGGTATTGACTATCCTAGGGTCTAGTTTCTGAGTCTCGACTTTCTAGCTACTCCAGAAGTGTCCTAAAACTGCTTATTTCTAACTGCTAGTGATTCTATCGACTTTTACGCATAACGCGTGAGTGTTTCCACTCTGCACCTGAATCCCGTGGGCCTCTCACTTCCTAACTGTTGCTAGTGTAGTGTAGCCCCAGCGATCCCTAGGCCTAGGCCTATTCTATTTCCGTGACAGTGGTCCTTATACCACTTCTTTAGTATATGGTTTGCGTGGCCCCTAGGGCCTAACTGTATTACTTACCTGTGTGCCTTAATGTATGCTTAAATAAGACTGTGTTGTACTTACCTCGAATCTCATAAAGAGTGCTGAGGGTTTGAGTAGAATAAATACACGTTATTTTATATATATATCTGTTGTGGTGTCCTTTCATTTGGTATTCAAGGGATTATATATGGTATAACAGCTGGCTTCACATGCCATTCAGAGTTTAGCCTAAGACTGCTCTTGTCCATGCTACCACTAGGATAGCTGGTCTATAAGGTTGACTTTACAACCAATCACCATAAGGGTTGTTTGGACTGATATAGGATGTACACTAGAACTAGTGACATCATACATCAGGCCAACTTCTCACACCACTCACTTTTAAACTTACTGGAAGAAGAAGGAAGAAGAACGAGGGCCCAGTCACCGACCTGTAACCTTCGGAGTTTCTTCCCTTTATCATAGTATTTTTTCTGTTTGTCTTGGCTTCTTTCCAGTTTGGTATGGGCTAAGTCTCGTAGCATGCCTATCTTCGACTTCAGCCGTTGGGTATACTCCAGCAGGGAGCAGTGGTCCTGTCTTTCTTCTGTTTCCCACGCGTCCTTGGTCATTTCCACCAATGACCTTGGTTGTCTCCCATACAGTAACTCAAAAGCTGAACAGCCCAGGCTGCTCTGGACTTGAGCCCGTAGAACGTATAACGCCAGTGGAAGTAACCGGTCCCACTCTCGTCCTTCTACGGTAAGCATTTTCTTTAATGTGTTCTTCAATGTGCGGTTGTATCGTTCCACGAGACCGTCCGTCTGTGGGTGGTACACTGATGTACGTAGTTGGTGGATGTCCAGAGTGTGACACACTTCTCTCATTAAACGTGAAGTGAAGGGAGTCCCCTGATCGGTTACCACCTCCTTGGGAAACCCGACTCGTGAGAATAGTTCAATCATTTTCTCTGCCAGATTCTTGGTAGTGGGTGTTTTGAGAGGGTAGGCTTCCACGAATCGGGTGGCGTAGTCCACAACCACGAGGGCATGTACGTGTCCCTTTTGGGTTCGGGGCAAGGGTCCGATAAGGTCCATGCCCACTCTCTCGAAGGGGACTCCTATTATCGGCATCGGTTTGAGGGGGGCAGCTGCGGGTTTATAGGCACTCTTCTTTTGGCAAGTCTCACAGGATTGGCAATACTTTTCAATATCGTTATATATTCCCGGCCAATAAAAATACCGTAGAATCCCCGCACTGGTTTTCTCTTTGCCTGCATGCCCTGCGGTTAAGTGTGGGTGTGCGAAAAACAGGACTTGGTCCCTGAAGGGCTGTGGTACTACTAGCTGTGGCGCCATCCCCTTTTTTCCCTCTCTGTATAGTAGGTAGTTTTTTATCAGAAACCGGGGGACCTATCACCTACAGGCGTCGGGTTCTGGTGAGCGTCTTCCCAGGCATTGAATAAAGTGCGGTCATTGGCCTGGGCAAATCTGAAGCTACGATCAGTAATCCAGGGGTCGTGACTGACTAGGACCGGGGTAGGGCAGAGAGTATGCTGATCACCCACATTTAACTCCTTCCTGAACAGGGATAGAAAACCTGGATTGTCAACCCCTAGAATCACTTCCTCGGGTAGGGTGTCTACCACCCCCACTCTTACTATGTGAGTCTCCTGGTTGGGAGGGGTTATCTGTACACGGGCCAGGGGGTACGGTTTCACGTCCCCGTGGATACACCGGATGTGAACTACTTGTTTGGGGAGGTACTGTTGGGGATAGACTAAGGACTTTCTAACTACCGACTGCCTGCAACCTGAATCTAACAGGGCTTTTACCATGTTGCCATTCATCTGTATATGTACATAGTAAGAGGTGCCCAATTCTGCCGAGTACATGACAGCCGAAGGGAGATATCCTACGTCCATTGGCTCCTCGGTTCTTTTCCGTGGACAGAGGCGGGCGATGTGTCCCCATTCCCCACAGTCATAACATTGCGGCCCCCAAAGGGATGGGAGGTCCGCTCGTCCAGGTTTGGGACGCAAGACCTCGGGTGGCCCTTTCACTTTCTTCTCCGGTCGGACCACGGTGAGCCCTTTTAAGGGGGTTTTCTCAGGCTCTTTTTGACCCTTCAAAACTGAGTCAGGAAATAGTCTATTTTTTCAAGACTATAAGTTTTTTTAGATATGGCACCTGGACAATTCCTATTAAACATTTTTTTGCCCAGGTATTCATTTTTAATTCACACTCACACTAGAGCACTGCACATCACTGGAGTCCTCAGGGTTTGAACATACACCTTGGCAAGAGCTTGTTTATCTTGGGAAGCATTAGACTGTGTACCCAGCAGAGCCTCTTGGCTTGATATTGCGGGCCCAGACTTTGATTCCCTAGAGCTCCAGATGACGAAGTTCCGCCAGTAAGGGTGGGCTGATGGACTCTTAACGCCTGCCAGGTGATGTACTAACTCACTGATAAGTCTCTTGCACTCTGTCTCAGTTCGCAGTGGCTTGCTGTTCTCCGTTAATGGACTTTGCACCTTCTAGTAGTTTTCATAGTGGTTTTCTCAGGCTCCCCTATTCCGTAGCGTGGTTGGGCTCTAGCAAAGTTGGTGGCCATCTCTATAGTCTGTGCTACGGAGAGGTTCAAATGTTGCTTCAACCAACGCTGTGCCCCATAGGGCAGAGCCTCCATAAACTGTTCCAGATAAATTCGTGACATTATCTCTTCCTTGGTGCTATTGTCAGGTTTTAGCCACTTATCGGCGGCCGTTTTTAAACGGAAGTACAAAGCCTTTGGATTTTCTCCAGTGACTCCTCTCTCCTTCCGGAATCGTACTCGGTAAGCCTCGGCATCGAGTCCGAGATGTTCCAATATGATTTCCTTAATGAGCGGATAGGGGTTGGTCCCCACGGGATTGGCCACTTGGTACGCAGACTGGGCTTGTCCGGTTAACAACGGGGCCAAAAAAAAAGGCCATTTGTCTTCGGGCCAGCCACATGCCCTTGCCGCCCATTCAAAATTGGTTAGAAACGCGTCGGGATCTTCTCCTGTTATGAACTTCTGAAGCGCTATACCCGTGGGATGAGGAACGTGCGTTCTTCTTTCTGATGGTATAGGAACGACGGCCTCCATCGGGACTTTTTGTAGGGACTCGATGTGGGCAGTTAGTGACTTTTGAAACTGTTCGCGGTCGGCTTGGGCGGATGTCATTTGTCTTTCGACCGCCCAACCTAGCTTTTCTTGTCCCTGAATCAGATGCTGGATGAGGGCCTCCATCTCTTTGCAGATGGAGTAGGATGATAATCCCACTTCTGACACCAGTTGTAACGGCGGCGCAGGGATAGACAGGGAACCAGTTCTTGTAAAACGGGGTTTTGTGGAGGTATAGCGTTTCTTTTGTCTGCTTGTTAGTCTTTCATGGGCAAATGCGGCTTTATCCGTGGTGATGGTTCGAGGGGCTTCGTCCGCCTTGTGGGTCCTCTGCTTCGGCGGGTCTTGCACCCCGAGTCTTCTGGCTCCTAGGACTCCCAAGGGACGTGGACGTGCCCCAAAATGAAGGAAAGACAAGGTATGGTCAGTGGGACGCTTTCAGCCCAACACTTCCTGACCCTGGGACCGGGAGTGAGGATACCCCTAATTGTGCAGTCGTGACCCAGCACTCCCCTCCCTTTCCCTCAGCGTGCTCTCAGTGAGGTCCAAAACGTGTGAGGGGTTGATAATCAAAAATGAGGATCGGGAGAAACCCAAAACAAACAGGGGGGTAAGGCACGATGTCGGGCACAACACAAGTTAAGGAGGCGCACTCTCCCTCCTTCCCATCCAGCCCACTATGCGGTCCCGTACCTGTCCTAGCCACGCTCCTCCCCTGGGAACGTGGCAGGGCGCTTCGTGGGGTCCCGGGCCTCCTCGCCGTCCGTACTTCTTCTCTCCACCTCGTCCTTGTTCTTCCTCGTCAGTCGTCCAGGGTCTTCGGTCCAGTCCGCTGCTCCGTTCCTCTCGTACGCTCTGCTCTCCTGCTCCGTTCCTCCGGGAATCGCCGTCCGTCGGCTTCCTGGTCTCGTGGGCTTTTGTTGATCCCTGCTCCGTGACGTCACCAGTGGCCGTCTCTCCCGTCGTATAGTCGGCCCAGTTAAAGGGCTCCGCACCTTCTATTTGTGTCGGGGTCGATGTTTCCGCGTATGGCACCCAGTCTTCCTGTGATAAGGGAACAAGAGGGGGTGAGAAGGGCACGTAGGACCACCAGTCCTTCTTTTCCACCAGCACGGTCTGTCCTGCTCCGTTACAATGACTCAAATCCTTTTCGCTTAATTTCTCATCCCCACTGTATTGTTTAAAAGCCAACAATAACCTTTCGTAATATGCATGTATGGATTCTTTAGCCTCCTGGTGAGTTCTGTCAATTTTTACCCAGTCAGTTTCTTTCAGAGGTACTTTATTTTTCAAAAAAGTAATTACCTGATCATATTTTTTCATTACTTCCGGATCAGGGGCTCCTGTCTTAGGATCCCTAGGATACTCTTGCGTTGGCCAATCTATTGTAATTTTACATTCTGCCCATAAATCTGCAGGTACAATTATATCAAAAAGACCGTTCAGATCTATCCACAACACCTTTGAAAGTTTGACAAACCTTTCTACCTGTAGCTACCATTCAACTGTTTTTTCTCTTAACCTTGAAAAATCACTGGTAAATAACAAAATATCCTGTCTAGCCCATGGAACATGCACATATTCTCCTCCAGGAATTTCTCTCATGGGACATTCTGTTACCACTGGCTCTTTTTCTCTCACTGGGAATGCTGAGAAGGCCTTATCTGTAGTTTCCTCTCTCTTTCTGAACCATCTACTAGCAATGCAATCAGTTCTTTAATTTGGGTCAACCTCCCTGTAGTGTTCAAGTTTTCAATATCCTTTTTGGAAAAATCTACCCTCTATGGCTTTTGTGATGACCGTATTTTCTCAAAATCGATTTCCATTTCACTCGCTGTCTCTTCTAACTTTTCATGCAAAGTTCTTGCTCTCCAAGTTATACTTTTGCAGAGAAACATTAACTCCTCATCCTGATATGCTTTTAATTTTTCAGTTGGAATGGTTCCTACGATTAACTCTTCTAATGTTACTTTTAATTTTGCTACATCTAAAGGTTGTGGTTCTGTATCTTTTTTCTGTAAACTTCTTAACCAATCACTTAATTCTTCCAATGTTGGTCCTACAGGGGTTGTCTCGGTTCTTATTTTATCTATCATTCTCTCTGGGGTTTCGGTTGCTGATTCTGTTGTCATAGGTGTCTTACTCGCTGGAATTTGATTTACAGTTACATTTTTAGGGGTAATTTATCCTGATGTTCCTGCCATACCCTTCCATTAATTTCCTCCGGAACCACTCCTTTCTTTCTCCTTTTGCATACCACAATTATATGGGACTGTTAGACAATGCGCATTATCTTTTTGTTTATCAAAAACAGGTATCACCGGTCCTATAGTTGCAGGTACTGTCACTGCTTCCATATTCTTAGTTAATTCTCTATTTTTCTCAGTTAATTCCAGTGTAGTTCTAGCTAACTCTGCTGAATTTTCATTTCCAGTTCTAACGGGTTGTGACATTTCGGAATCTTTAAATGGATTCATTTTTTCCAAATTGGGTGCCATTTGCTCAAAATATTTATTAATTACAGTCTCCTTTGCCGGTGCACTCGGCGTAATTAACGTGGAATTCGGTTGATATGGAGGTGGGTTTTTATAAAACATGTCTTCCAGCACTTCAACTTCAGATTCACTCAGTCCATATCTGTAACCTTCTGACCCTGTATTATTTCTCTTTTCTGTACATTTCCTGCCACTCGTCTCTTCAGCATTTCTCAAAGGAAACAGGAAACATACCATCAGTCCTATTCGCATTCCGCCATTTTCTCATTCTGTCATCATGACTATCTTGACCACAATGTCTATCAAACATGTAATTATACATTCTCCCACTCCGATGCCTTTCCTTTTCATACATCTCTTCTTCCCATTCCGTCAAAGCCTCGAATTGGGTAGGTCTGGGTTTCGGTTCTAACCTCATCATCCTATCTCTTAAATTTCGTAATACAGCCAAACTAAACGAACCACTTTCTGGAAACGCTAGCACTCCATCCTCCTTGGTATACTTTGCCCAATTCTCCAGTCAGATACATGTATGATAACCATATCCACAATCGGGTTATCCTTCTTAAATTGGTTTTTAATTTTCCCAAACCATGTTTTTTTCTCTTTCTCAGGTGGATCGTAGTACATATTTTTTATTTTTCAAAGTTCTTAATCAACTAAGCTTTGCAAATCACTTCCTTCACGGCTTCTCCGTATTCTGTCTAATCCCAGCGCGACTCACACTAACGTACCAATCCTTGGTGTCTACGTCACTCCTGAAACCCTCCAATCCCAGCGCGACTCACACTAACGCACCAGTCCTGGGCGTCTACGTCTCACCAGTAATTTCTCCACTCCCAGCGCGTCTCACACTAACGCATCAATCAGTGAAAGCTTAGTCTCTCTACAGCTGACCAATCCCAGTGCGGTCTTTCTGACGTCAGACTTTCTCGCTACTCCTGCTCTTGCTGACCCCTCCTTTACAAAATTTTATCGGCAAACTTTTCTTACGTTTTCTTTAATCAAAATCTGTTAGTAACAACATAAAATATCTCCATTGCCCGCTTCACTAAACCAAAGAGATAGTTTTGTTCATTTACACAAGAATCCTGTCTTTGCAGTAGGCAGCGCTTACCTCTACCCTACCACAGAATTTTCTGTTACACCGATAAAGTAGCACTTCCCTCTACCTTACCCTTCTAACAAGCAAAAGGTAAACTGTTTCTCTGGGGATAAAACACATGTGGAGTGTGAGAAGTTGGCCTGATATATGCTGTCCACTAGTTATAGTGGGCACCTTGTATCAGTCCAAACAACCCCTTATTGGTTATAGGTTAAAGATAACCTTTATGAAAGCTATCCTAGTGGTAGCTATGGAGAGCAGCCTTCAGGCTAAGTCTTGAAGGAATGTAAAGCAGCTTGTTTTACCAGTCTATAATCTCTTGAGTCACTAAATGAAAGACATCCACACCAGGTATATATATAAAATATATGTATTTATTACTAAACACACCCTCCTAGTCTCTTTATGAGACTAGAGGTCAAAACACATAAGTTACACTTCAATAATCACAGTAAAATAGCACAAATACACGTCAGGCCCTAGGGGCGAGCCAAACCATATACTAAAATAGTGGTATAAGAACCACAACTTGACTAGACACATGGCCTAGAGCCTGCAGAATCGCTGGGACCCCAAGGAACCACCCAAGGTAGTGACACAGGGGACCCACGGGGGCCGTGTGCAGTGTGTGAACACAGCCGCGAGCTCCCGTTAGCTTTTATGGGGAAAGTCACGGTTAGATTTTTAAAGATTAGGGGCACTTAGAAATGAGTCAGGTCCAAACCCTTTGGGACTTAGGAAGTTCTGGGGCTAGCACCCACGGGAGCACCGGAGTACTCATGTTACCTCACCCAGGGAAGCCGGGTGCATAGGTGTCTTTTGGTGTCGGGTCGTCGATTTCAATGGGAGCTGGCAAAGAAGTGCTGCTACTGTGAAGATGCGAAGTGTCCGAAGAGATCCAAGCCTGGATCAAAGATGAGAAGAACCTGAAAGCAGAGGGGACAGAGTCTGGGTCACTTACCAGTGACCAGGAAGGCGATGAGCAGATGTCCACCGATGTCGGGTGATTTCAGGTGAAAGAGGAGAAGCTTGTCTCTTCAGCCACGAGGACCAGGAGGCGTCAAGGACAACCAGGAGCTGTATTCTAGCTGTCCCACGAAGGATGTCGAGTGCTGCAGCGTCGGTGCCCAGATTGGACACAACAAGCCTTGGCAACAGCAACCCACGCAGAAAGAGAAGAAATGCTGCGGTGCAGACCAGCAAGGTCTGAGGGACTCACCACTTGGTTGGAAGTCAGGGCACGTCTGGAGCAACCAGGGAAGCCCAAGGAAATACAAAGTTACCCCCTCAGGGACCCACCGGTCAATGGACCAGGGATCGCGAAGGGATCTCGAGAGGAAACACAAAATGGCGGCCCACGGGTCACTCGGAATGACCAGGCCGACAATCTTCAGTGGATTCAGTGCTCGACATGGGGGCTATAAGTCAGCCCAAGCATGACTCCAAGAGACGTTGAGAAGTCAATGCACTTGCAGAAATGCACGGTGACCAGGAGTTCTGGTTCCACGCTACTCATGAGGGCTGCGGGTCTCAGCTTTGCTGGGGACTCGGATCGGCCTCTGAGATGTCTGGAAATCCTCTTCCTGGGCTGCAAATATTTCGGAGTCTGGCGGGAGCTTCGATAATGCAGACCGGCAAATTGCTTTGTTGGTGCCTGCCAAGCAGGGGAGTCACTCCTTGACCCCAAGGGAGATTTCTTCAGTCCTCTGGTCTTGAGCAGAGCGTCGAAGGTACAGGATTTGGCTTTTCATCCAGGGTATTCTAAAGTCCTAAGGACTGGGGTCCCATACTTATACTATTTCACGCCAGAGCAGGGGCTGGAAGCCCCTGAACCGGTTTGAGCTGGACTATGCACAGGGACACCAAATGTGCCCCCAGTGCAGGACTCAGAGAGTGCTCCCACCCAGCCCCAATACACATAAGCCTGTCTGGGAGGTGGTTACACATCCCTGTGACAGGAAACCTATTGTCCAGGCCTCCCCTGCTGGAGTTTCGGTCAGCAGTAGGAGGCCAGACTTGTGTCTGTGGCTGCAGCATCCATTTTGTGATGCCAGGGCTCTATTAAGTTTCTATCGGGTATACCAGTGCTGTCATGTCTCTCCCTCTAGAAGGGTGGGATCATACTCCCACACCAGTTACTGGTGTGGGGTATGATTCCAAGGTGTTTGACACCAAACACAACATATTTCAGTGCAGCCAGTCCAAAGTTAGCATTTACCATTGGGTTATAATGCACTTAAGAGTATGTGGTCAGGCTGCACAACTGACAACCCCGGAGGATAGATTCCGAAGGCTGGAGAGGGGCTCAGCTCATGCCTGGGCATCCCCTCACATATAACCAAGCACCCTGCCTTCAGGATTGATAAGGCCTGCCATAGAGGTGACTGATAGGTTTGTATGTGCAGTATATGGGGAGATATAGCGAACCTATATCTCAGTAAGGGGTGCATGCACCACCTTACACAGGCTGCAGTAGCAGATCTGTGGTGTCATTTTGGGTGACTTTCCAGGGGTGGCATAATACATGTTTCAGCCCCTGGTAGGCCTCTGGGGTACCTATGCCCTGGGTACATAGTATACCATATACTAGGGAATTATAAGGGCACCTCAGATCCAATCTGAACTGTACCTAAAGTACATAGAATTATTTTAGAGAGGAAGCAGCTAGGCTGGGGCCCTGAATAGCAGGGTTCCAGCCAGACTAAAGTAAAAAAACAGTGAAACACCAGTAAAAAGTGGGGGTAAACATGTGAAGCAGATCCTACTCTCCTACATGGAGACCACAATGCTCCCGAGAATTAAGGCCAGAGTTTCACAAGAGAACCTATTACCACACCACTCACTCACATTCACACAAAGATTTCCCTAACATAACACAATTCCATGTTATCACAATTCTTGAAACCAGACAATGTTCAATTCAACGTGACTTCTCTTGCCACATAAATCCACTCCCTACTTCCCGGAAGCTTCACATTTCCAACTGCATTTAACGTAGACACTACTCAACATAAAGTGTTAATCATAAATCAATAATCACCAAACCAAGGCAATAAAACCATCAACCTGCTGCAGCTCAAGGGGCAACATTTACATATTCTCCCTATGTCACAGATTCGTAATCAACAACTCATCCATACACTCATTCATTGGTGGGGCCCATAACACCAACACGCACTCGTCTCATTCGAATCCGTACACAGGAGAAAAAGCGCTGGACATGTGGGTACCTTATTACCTATCAGGATTACATTTCTTTACATTATATATATTATATACACGTGCACCTATAGAATCCTGACTTTAACATCAAGGCACTCCACCACTTGATCGATGGACCAATTAGTTGGACTGGGTGATGGTGAATTAGAACCAGCTAAAACACAATTAAAGCCTAGGAAACATTTGATTATTTTCTGTAATCAATTAAAGAACCACAAACTCTTTTCTTATTAATTAACCCCTTGGACGCGGGTTTATTTTCCGCGCTGTGCAGGAGAAATAAACGGTTGGCGGGATTCGGACGGCTCCCGGCCGTCGTGCGCACACGCCCAACGTGATGCATGACAGCCGGGAGCCGTCATGAGCATACAAGGGGTTAAAATGTTGTTTATCTTATAATAATTTCTTCTGCATTAGCATTTATGCACTACAGGTCATAGTATAAATTCAGTTTATTTCAAAGAAAAATCGAATGTCTGGTAAATAAGCATAGATTTAGAAAGCGCATTTAATAATTACCAATTAGTACATGTCGGCAACCTTCTGAGTAAAACAAGGAGCTATCCGCCCTCTGGTATAGTATCCGGGATAAGCTGTCCGACCCACAGCAATGATCAAACCGTCAGACTAAATAACTTCCCGAAAATCAAAGAAACCCAAGGTAAACCATGGAAATCTTCACCAGCTCAATGCAGACCCAGCGCCATGAAAGATCCGCCCGATGAACCACCCCCCCTTTGGCGGATGAGGGCATTTTATACCCTTTTTCACTCTTACTTCATTTTAACACGCAACATTTTAGGGGTAGAGAAATGTTCTGATTGGACAGTCCGGGGTTATCTGTAATTTCATAAAAGTTTCCCAGGGTAAACTGGTTCTCCATGAGACTTGGCATAGCAAAGCGCAAATTTTATACTATTCATTCGGCTCCCAAGCGAAACTTTCGAAAGTAACGTTTGGAGGAAGAGAAGACATTTCAGTACAGGTTCTGTATTGTCCCCTTAGCTGTTCACACCGTCCGTCAGTTGGCAGGCAACCACGCTCATATCCTTGACAAGGAATACGGTGTCACAGAGCTGAGGTCACTTAGAGATCTCCAGAGCCATCCGATTCTGCACAGAAGTCATCGCGCTCACATGGCGGCAGCTTTGTAGGGACTCCATCTTAGGTACTGCGGCCTTGTAGGCCCGAATGCCAACTTAAGCAAAAACAGACATAACAGTAATTAAAATATAGAAATGGAGATTCTAATGTTTAAACCCACACTAATCCCAATGTATATTAGTATTTACCTAGCTTGTAGCAACATTTAAAGCACTAATACTCACCATTGTGTAGTACTGGAAGCACAAACCATCACCAAAGCAACATAAATCATGCACTTTTCTATTTCACCACAATCTGAAGTTAGTTTGCGTACCATAGTTAATTAATTAATTGATTGTTCTGCCATACAATTAGCATTTTAGTCCCACGTGTATCTCGCGTTTATCAAGGTGTAAATGTTGATTAGTAATATTTCATTTCAAACCAATTAGTACAAGTTAGATTTAGAATGATTACGTAATTAATTTCATGCAAATTAGAGGAGGTATACAAAATGTTGTTTTACCTGCTCCATCTGCTGCATGGAGCTGGAAATCGCCATAATTTATTGCACATACACAACATTCATTCTCAATTCGGAACAAGCTTACACTAGTCATTTGGTGTCAGTCTGAAATATAAATTACGAGAAACATGCTTCTATTTGAAATGGAATTGTGGCAGTCTAAGAACGATAAAGCACATGCTGCATAGATCCTCAGATGAGTAAAACAGTGAAAGCGTGTGACTCACCTCACATGGCTGCCAGTCTAAACTGTGCCTGGGGAGTGTGTCTGTGACTGTCAGCTGAGCTCTTGGCTTGGGAATGGTCTTTTGAACGTCATCTTGAATTTCTCTCTTCAGCAGTGCGGGGCTGTGAGCAGTCCTGCCAAGTAGCACGCATCCAGATTTAGACTAACACATTTTAGTGCTGGTTTCTGCATCACCACACTAAAATGCATTGGTCACGCTTTTCATATGCGCTGCATAAAATAACAAAAGCACCAACATTGTTAGCATGCTGCGCCGCTGGCTGCCCAGGCCAGCAATTACAAAGTCACACTATTGGATTGGGAGGGGTGAGCTAGGGCTGTGTCAAAGCTGAAATAAAGCTATAATATTATTCCTTACAGGGTTTTCGTCAATAAACAAATTCCTATCAGGCATGGCTTAGGTGAGCGGGCGCTGAGGCCCTGGCCTGAGGTCACTGATTGACAGATCACAGGTGGGGCGACACGTAGCCAGTAGACAAACACACAAACAGGAAATCTCAGATCAATCCCACAGATAGGCGCAGCGACACCACAATGGTCCAGGGAGACTTGCCCCAATATAGCACACATGGCCGGAGGGGTATGTGCGCTCCCAAAACATCATATGACACATAATTTAGGAACATAAAGGCAATCAGGACACAGCACACACAGAACACACAGTGATCACACGCTCCCCATGCCTTACCATACAAGGATCACCAGAACCGTTTATGGCATTCAATGAATTGTATATAGACACATCTTAGATCGATTGTAACTTGAGACAGTCCTAGACCCTATACCTCTAACTGTTCTCCCAGCCAAATTGTTTAATTAAACAAACTGGTCTTGTTTTGCCAAACGCCTCTTATCTTTTGTTTGTTCAAGGTATTTGATGTTCAAGCAGCATAACCCTTCTCAAGTCAGCAGGTTACAGACCAAGGGATCCCAGCTGCCTCTTCCCTTCCATAGCTGGAAACAGCAAAGAAATAAGAGAGCTCAAAATACTCTCTCTAAAGAGGACACAGAAATATTATTAAAGCAACACAATGCAGCAATCGTTGCTTCAAGAACAACAGGAAAGAAACCTCATACCCAACTAATAGCATAGCCAATAGGTCTCGCCTTTGGGGCCTTATAAATGTTTAGAAACAGCTATTAGCTTTGTTAACATTAGCAGAGCGAGAGAAGAAGAAATATAAAGTAGGGAATTACAAAAAAGGAAGCTAGGGTCAGGCAGCAATAGAGCGAGCGAGAAAAGGAGAAATATAAAGTAGGGCATTACAAAAAAGGAAAAAAGGAAGCTAGGGGCAGGCAGCAATAGAGCGAGAAAAGAAGAAATATAAAGTAGGGAATTACAAAAAAGGAAGCTAGGGGCAGGCAGCAATAGATCGAGAAAAGGAGAAATATAAAGTAGGGAATTACAAAAGAAGAAAGAAAAGGTGAAGTCCGGGAGAAAATTAAACAAGAGACAAACAGTATAATAAAATAAAGAAGGTGAAAAAATAGAAAAAGAGACAGGAAACACATGGAAATCGAAGGTGGGGCCTACGCATAAGAGATGGCTCAAGGAGCTGCAGAAATGGGCGGCGTGTGAAAGCACACTTAGGTACCAGCTGGCGAGCCGCAGGGAGAATGAGAGGGCGCAAGAGGCGGCTGCGGCATGGGAGGTGTTAGTGCAGGCCCTGCGCGACAGTGCGGTTGGGGAAGAAGTGGACAGGGAGGATAGCCCCCGAGCAGAGCTGGCCACACACATACAGTAGACAGTCATGTACTTCTGATACGTACCCAGAACAGCATCCTCAGGCCGGGTCCGGTCGTAGACGAGAGCACTGTTGGGAGGGGATGGCGGGAGGTGGGGAATAGGGTTTGGGGAGGGGATAGGACGGGGTGGAGGGACAGGGGACGTCAAGAAAACTTCAAAGCGGAATGTAGACATCCTCTGAGGACACAAACAACACTATTGGGGTGACGCAGGTTGTGTAAATTGTCCCACATGTTGTCGCTGCCCGGCCTCAGGGATGTGGGCTAATAAGCTGTGTATCGAAGCCTTCTGGCCTAGCAAGGACCTGCACTAGCGCTAGCGGTGCAGGGCCGCTCTGCATGTACGACGATTCTCCTGTGTTTCTGCAATAAAAACGGTTTAAAAAAAAAAAAAAAGAGACAGGAAACACATGAGGTGAGAAAAGTACAGATGAAAGAGAGAAGAGAGTATAAATTTATACAGTGCTATAAATGGGCACTTACTGTGTACCATGACTTATTTCATCTGAAAACGAGAGTACGTGCACTTCCCAGCTGGGCTTCAAAACAGTTAATGGGAAAGAACCAGCACCTTTCATGAGCAAACAGGTACACTGTGTAGAGAGAACCAGCACTTTTATATTTCCATTTGAAGCACTAAACATACACAGCATGATATGATAGCTCCAAAAGAGAGAAGGCAGAAAAATAATTGAGAGCGTTGCAAGCGAGAAGAGCAGAGCTGAGATCCCGGGGGGAGCAGTGAGAAGGTGGGACAGGCAGGCATCAGACACAAACACAACGGGGCTCAGTGATTGGGGACAGCAGTGAATCATTCATAACAGAAAGGCAGGCACGCATACGACTGGGCTGAGAGCCCAGCGAAAGCAGTGCGTAGGAGGGGCAGGCATGCAGCAGGCACGCACACAACGTGGCTTAGCGCCCGGGGACAGCAGTGAAACATTCATAACACAAAGGCAGGCAGCATTCACACACGCAAAGGGATTGAGAGGACAGGGAAAGCAGTGAGAAGGAGGTACAGGCAGGCAGCAGGCATGCACACGACAGGGCCGAGAGCCCACGGAAAGCAGTGACAGGTAGGCAGCAGGCACCCCCAAAATGGGGCTGAGAGCCTGAGGAAAGCCATAGGAAGAAGGGACAGGCAGGCAGCAGGCACACACACTATGCAGAGAGACTGGAAAGCACCAACAAGGAGGGTCAGGCAGGCAGCACACACACAGACAACAGGGCGGAGAGTCTGGTGAAAGCAGTGAATCATTCATAACAAAAGGCAGGCAGCAAGCACGCACACAACGAGACTGGGAGCCTGGGGAGAGCAGTGAGAAGGAGGGACAGGCAGGCACACACACGACAGAGCTGAGAGCTCGGGGAAAGCAATAAATCACTCATAACAGAAAGGCAGGCAGCAGGCACTCGCACAATGGGGATGAATGCCCGGTGAAAGCAAAGAGCTCGGGAAAGCAATAAATCACTCATAACAGAAAGGCAGGCAGCAGGCACTCGCATAATGGGGATGAATGCCCGGTGAAAGCAATGTAGCGTCGTCAGAGAGGGAGTGTGCGCGCAGTCTGCTCTTTTTGGAAGCACATACTTGTGCTTGTGGCGCGCCCCCTGCTCACTCCCGCAAGGTGGATGCCACCGCAAGCATGAGTATGTGCTTCGAAAAAGAGCAGAACGACGGCTAAAGGTCCTCCTATGCAGCGCATGCGTGCTGAGTAGGCGAGACCTAAAAACACAGGATCTGCGCAATCTCATAACTATTCCAATTACCTCAGCACAAATCACAATTAGAATAAATCCAGTCAGCATTGTTTAATTAAACAAACTGTTCCTATTTAGCCAAACACCTCTTGTCTCTTGTTTTTTCAAGGTATTTCATGTTCAAGCAACAGTTCATTATCCGAGATAGAGAGTCTGCCAACAACGCAACAATGCCAGGGCAGTTGCCCTCACTGCAGTCAGCACAAGTGATAGTGAAAGTGAAAGTAAACGATCACCACCCTCCAAGGCCAGGAGAGGCGTGCTTTCCTACCTGCAATCAGCAGAGTGACCTGACACATGCTGCCTGGCGGCCTCCAGTAGTCTCACAGATTCAAAGACTGCGGCTCATCCTACCGGTTACTTACGGTTAGGAGAGGTGAGTCCAGCAGACTCGAAAAGCTGAAACTGCTGTGGATGGGGTCATTGACTGTAGTTTGCTGAAAATTACAAGAATGTTTTATTCGCTCACAGTTTGTGACGGTCTTCATCTTCAGTTAATTCATATCATTTAAGACACTGGCACACACCTTAAAACAAAACGTAAACGCATATTAATGTACTTTGTAGTCCAGAGAAAAAATGAATTGAATTCTAGTTGGTGCAGGGGGTTTTAATGACTTGTGTATTTTAAAATTGTATTACACCCAGTATTTGAAATTGACCTTCCATTTTAGGAGGTTTTAAGCCCTTTTTTCAACCCTCGTATTGCTCACAATGGACATATTTTAATATTTATGGTATTGATTGCTTAGTTTTACTGATGAAAAATGTCACACGAAATGTCACACATTTGGCATTGAAATGTCACTCCTACACACACTGAAACAAAGAAAATGTCACGCACAAGCATTCTGAAACCATGTCAGCTATGAGGGGATAGGGGGCTCGGTCTGCAGCAGCTGTGAGCTGATAAATGCACAGCGATCTCTGTTGTATTTTGGGCCTACAAATTCAGCTGAGATTCACCCCCACAATGGGCGTATCATCAATCAATCAATCAATAATAGCATTTATAAAGCGCACTACTCACCCGTGAGGGTCTCAAGGAGCTGGGGGGGGGGGGTGAGGAGGAAAAGCCAGGTCTTGAGGAGTCTTCTGAAGGCTGGGAGCAGAGCTCAATCAGGGCATCAAGGTTCCTCACCAGTCTACCACCTGTCCGTCATGCACATTCGAAAATCTTGTACTCCAGTCTCCTCTGCGCCTCTCACCACAGCAGAGCCTCCAGATCCTCCCAGCGGGCATAGGGCACTCCATACTGAGAGTTGTGGCCCTTGGCAACACGTCCGTCCTCTGGCGCCAGGTCCCGCCTGCACCCAGTGGTGTCTCTCTTCGTTTACCCGCTGTAGGTGTACAGCTCTCCTTTGTCAGCTGTGTCTGGCTGGAGAGGGCTGGAGTGCAATTGGCCTGGTTCCTTGGGCTGGCTGAGGGTCAGGAGCAGATACATGGGAAAGACTTCATGTGATTCCCTCCCCTTCTATGGCTCTCCAGCACCCTGACCGATTGCGCAGTGGTAGTACCTGGGAAAGGAGGGAATAATGGTCTGGTCTTGGCTGCTGCAGCCCCCCTGAGTAAGAATGGAGTCAGACTCACAACTGTCCTTCCCACCGGAATGATCCGGCAGCCTGCTAGGTGTGTTTTAGCGAGGCCGGGCAGGGCTGCCGGAGAGAGTAGGATGTGTTTTTGCCACGCGGTATGGTAATTGAAAGAACGTAGCTCACCGCCTCTGGTCACTGTAGCAAATAGGTTCCCAGGCCCACTGGCAGAAAGGCAGAGCTGAGCACAGCAGCGCACAGATACAGCGCACAGATACAGCGCCGTGCTAGGACTGATTTTGGAGCGTCTCATTGTATTTTTGTATTGTATTGTAATTGCATTTGTATAGCGCTTACTACCGCTGATGATGCGTCGAAGCGCTTTTTCGTCGAGTAGCACGCTACTCCGGAACCCATAAAGGATTAGTGGTGAATTAGTATAGTGAAATATGAAAGTAATTTGAGTGGTAGATATTAGTCTGTTATTTGGATTGAGAAGGATAGCGGAGGGATAGCATAGGAAAAAAAGGTTAGAATTTATATAGCACTTGTTGCAAGTAGGTGAAATAAATGCTTTGCAAGATATTATGCAATGTTTACAAGTGAATGCAAATTCAAATGCAGTGGTATGAAATACAGGTAAGTCAAGGTATTGAAATTACTGTACAGATTACTTTTTCGTTACTTTTTAGATTACTTTTTAAGTTACTTTTTCTACTCAATGTGATACGCCTAGATATCACACTGGGACATTTCCTAGAGAAAAGGTAAGTAAAATCAGTTTTGCACAAGTGTAATTTTTCAGGTTTCCATACAAATCAACTCTACACTTAGAAATTGTTTCTGAAAAGAACAGTCAATAGGTTTCTATGGAGAGAAATTAAGTTAACGGTTACCAGGTAAAGTACT
Organism: Triturus cristatus; assembly: GCF_964204655.1. Classification (NCBI taxonomy): domain Eukaryota; kingdom Metazoa; phylum Chordata; class Amphibia; order Caudata; family Salamandridae; genus Triturus; species Triturus cristatus. The sequence continues at coordinate 1,092,444,746 of NC_140588.1, read as the reverse complement.
AGGTCTTTGGGGTTGAGTTTCTGGGGTTAGAACAAGGGTTCCCCCGGGGTCAAGGATGCACTCTTGTTACACCCTCAGTGGCACTAAGGCAGCCGGGTGCTGAGTGCCAAGTCTGTATTTTATCCAATGGGGAATAGGGGGGCCTCCGGTTGGTGGCTGCTTACGAGCAGGGCACTGGGTTGTGGGAGCAAAGCTCCAGGTGTTAGGCTTAGGGCAAAGGGGCATCCTGTTTAGCACAAAAAGTGCACCCGCAGCGGCGGCTGGGTGCAGGGTGCTGGTTAGGCGTCGGGTGCCCTGTTGATTTCAATGGGGATTCTCCGGTTTCAACAAAGACTGCAGGCTCAGGGACGAGGATCTTCTGAAGGAGACCACCGGTTGAGAGGTAAGTTGGAATGCCTGGGGATGCTGGGACACCATCGGTTGGGCCACCCAAGGCTGTGGGGCGTTGGGTGCAGGGGTGTTTTTAGGCATCGGGTTTCTCTTACCAGCTCCGGTCGCGGTCGGGGGGAGCCTCCAGAAAGAGGCTGCAGGCTTCACTGGGGGATTTGAGGCAGGTCAGAGATCACCAGATCTCAGGTCAGAATCACCAGGAAAACCTCCTTGTGGTGTTGGGCCACTCGAACTCGGGCCGTGTGGCAGACTCGCGGATTTGGCCGAAGCCAGAGTCTGTGGGTGAACAAATCCGGTGTTCATGGAGACAAAGGGGCATATTCTCAAGGATTTATCGCCGAGTTATTGGCACTTTATCACAGCCAAAGTCACGATAAATGTATTGCCCCATTCACAAGCTGGTGCAAACAGCCGATATCACCAGTTTACCTGCGATAGCAGCGGCAAAACACATTGCCACAGATGAGCCCGGCAACTATCGCTAATGAGAATCAGAGTGTGCGTTCCCGAGCAAAAAGCCGCTACAACACCACACCGCAACATTCTCAACGACCAGCCAGATCAGCGATAAGACCACAAAACAGGCGATAAGGCACGTTAGCAGCAGGAAATAACACCTGCTCTGACCTGGTGGAAACTCGGTCGACAACCTGCACCAGAAAAGGCAGCCCAGCCCACAGCCACACCTGAAAAACAACAGAGCAAATGGAGCTACTCATCATGCAGCTCAGAGTCCCAACAGGTCCACAATACCCACCACTCCCACCCCCAGGACCCCCCCCCCCGAACCCACCCCTGCCCCCCTCAGAGCACCACAGAGGCAGCGCAGACAAAGACAGCAGACCTTCAGGAAACGCACCAGCATCACAGACTTAACACCAGAGCATGTCATTGCCCACTACAGACTCAAAAGGACAACCATCCTCCGTATCCTGAACATCATTGACCACAGGCTGACGGTACCAACACAGCAGATAACCAACAACCCAGCTCAGACAAAGCTGCTGGCTGTGCTGCACCTGTTGGCCTCTGGTACCTTCCAACCAACAACCGCCAGAGTCGGAGGAGTCTCACAGCCAGCTCTATCTAAGTTCCTCACACCTGTCCTGGATGCCATGATCAGCTTGGTACCCCAGTACCTATACTTCCCCCACACTGCGCAGGAACAGCTGGAGACCAAGCAAGGCTTCTATGCCATAGCAGGATTCCCGCACATGTTGGGGGCAATTGACTGCACACATGTCCTACTTGTGCCCCCTGCCGACACTGCACACAATTACCACAACAGAAAGCACATGCATTCCATCAATGTACAGGCAATAGTGGACCACCAGGGACTCTTCACCAATGTCGTCGCCAACTACCCAGGCAGTGTGCATGATTCATACATCTTCCGACAGTCCATCATCAACTGGCGCTTCCAAAATGGCACCTACGGAAATGCAGTGCTCGTTGGTAAGTACCAAATGAACACACCACACACCTCAACTCCACAATCATGCAACTCACAACTCTGGGAATGCACACGTTACAAACTCATATACAACATGTCAAACAACATGCCCACCCACCATACACGACAGCACAACGTACTGCGGTAACCTGTGCTAGCCATGTACATGAGCGATTAACAACATGGCACCTCGGCCACAAAATAGCAGAATGTAGGGAGAGGTGGCAACCAGGCATGTGCGAAGGAGGCAAGTGACCCATGAATAAAAATGTATACAATGCCAAGTGTGGCGGAGATGTGCTTGACAGACTGCAGTATGCAGACCACAGACATATCCATGTCGACATATACTGCTGGTGGTGGTAGTGTTGTGGACAGTGGACGCAACCATTTCACACCAGCCAGTGGGGAACATCTCGGACATGTAGCTTGTTACGTCCCCCCTGTAAGCGTGTGCAGAGTGGGCTGGCCTTGCGTATGCCAGGCTAGCGTAGGGGTGTGAATAAAAAGCACATAGCCCTGGGCATGGTTCTCTTCCGGAATGGCCAATGTATCTGCCAGGGCGGCGCATCTCACCCGGCCACGAGGCCGACACCATGTGCGGCGGTGCCTGTGATCCTGTGCGCCTGCCGCAGTCCAGGCCGCTGGTCCCTGAACCAGTCTTGTCTGGCCCTGCGCATCCAGGCCTCACAGCTCACCTGCCGACACCGGCGTGTCTCCAAGAGGGCCCACCATGTGCCGGTGCAAGTTCCAAGCCCGAGGCCCGTGACCTTGGCAGCCTCCACAGACCATCACAGCCTCCGCGAGCAAGGACCGCAGTACTCCTTTCTCATTGACGTACTCCACTGCCATACACAGCGGACAAGTAGGTCACACATTTGGAACTGAGTCTTGATTACACAGTGGCAGAGTACATATTTTATGGCTGAGTTTATGTCACTATACTCCCTTCAATGTGGTGCCGCCAATTCTGTGCATAGCATTCCAACCACACGTGTCTGCGGGCCCTTGCTGACTTCTGCCTTCGGCCTACACTGCGGTCCAGAATGCCTCATACCAATCAAATACAGTCCGTACCAGCCAGGACACGGCATCGTCGCAGGGTGCACAGCCACTCAGCTCTGGTGACTCCACCTCCGTCAACCAGAAATCTTCTCCACATGCCATTTCAACGCTGTGAGTTAGAGATCCAGGAGGAGCTGGCTGCACATCGGTTGACCCGCGCTGACCGCTGCCTCTGGCCTACACTGCGGTTGAATAGGTCACACATTTGGAACTGAGTCTTGATCTCATATCATTGTACAGGCCTCATCGCAGACTGCATCCCCTTCCAGCTCTGGTGCCACTGACTTTGTGCCATGGGAGTCATGGACACTCTCTGGTTGAACTTTGGTGGTGTCTAAGTCCATGGCCTGGGCGTTGTCTTCCTCATCATGTGGCTGATACTGACATGGTGGGAAAAAGGAGACTGTAGCATTCAACTCCTCCATATTGCCTGTTTCTGCTTGCTTCTGCCCTCTGCATCATGCCCTGGATAGACATCTTCCACTGTCCCCCGTAACACTCTGCGACATTCTCCTTGGACATCAACGAGGACCCGCTCAGCTCTCGTGGCCCTACCTCAGTGCATCGCAAGTCACCATCCTGTGGCTGTGTGCCTGTGCCGGCCACAGTGCATCCTCGGCCACTAACTCTGTGCAGCTCAAGTCATGGACCCTTGCTGTTTGCACTTTGAACTTCTGATTGTCTGATCACTATTGTAGTTGTTGCCAGCACCAACCGACCCCTGAGGGGTGGCTTATACTACCCAACACCCATCTAGCACAGGCGTCACTGGACATGTGACCCTGGCAATAAAAGGTGCCGGGCGCACGTGTCCGTAGCCAGTTCAACAAATTATCTCAGTGTGTCCATGTGGTCATTATGTATGCATGAGTGCCCTGGGCTATACCACATTACATTGTGTTGTGTACAGGGGGCGCTACCTAGTCACCTCAGGCAGTGGGGTAGACCTGGGACAGGTTGCTGTGTCGGACCCCCCTGTGAGTGTAAGAGATGGGACCGGCATACGGCAGTACGGCGTAGTGGTGTGGTCATCCAACAAGTGGCTTTGGGAGGGGTTAAGTTTAGGCCTTGCCAAGGAAGTAACTAATGTGTCTCTGGTGTAGTGTCGGCCTAACCCGTCACGCAACATACAATGTTGCTATGTAGCATGCCTCCGGAGTGCGGGCTCGGCCGAGGCGTAAATGAGGCAAGCCCCCTCGTGGTCAGGGATCATACATGCCAACTGTTGCATGTGTCGCTATTTCCGCAGCATAGGCCAAAGGTCTACCCTCAACTGCATGGCGAGTTCAGCCAGGCATAAACTCTACATCTGTGTCCGCCATGTCCATACCATAGGCCTACACACATGTGGCCGCCCACCTTCAGCGCACAACCTCACTGTGTCATTGTCGGGCTTGTGGACATGCGCAGACAGGCATGATAATGGTGTGCCGAGGGGTGCAAGTGATGCAACCGCGCTGCGCACACTAGTGAATAGGCTCAGGGGGAGGGAGGAGCAGCAGTGAGGCTACGTCATACACATTGATGCCACTCATTTGCAACAAGCAGTGCATGTCAAACAGGAATCACAAAGTCACACATATCACACACCAATGAACCAGTGAGCCTGCCAACACATCATGCAGAACCAAATATTGACTCATGTCTCTCTACAATGTTACAGGTGATCAAGGATATGCACTCTGCGCTTGGATGATGACACCCCTCCGAGCCCCGAACACACAGCCCCAGAGGCAGTACAATGCCGCCCACAAACTCACCAGGGGCATCGTGGAACACACATTTGGCATGTTGAAGTCACGTTTCAGGTGCCTGGATGTCACAGGTGGAAGGCTCCTGTACAGCCCAGACATCGTGTGCAAGATGATCGTTGGATGGTGGGTGTGTCACCTCTGTGAAGAGAGGCTGTTTATGGTGTCACATATTCGAACTGCCAGTCTTGTGTGTCACAGTTAGTAGGGTATCCCACTCTTCGGAGTTTCACATGTGTCCCAAATCATTCCATTTTGGCTGCCATTTATGACCTGCAGGGGACACCAAGGCTCCTTTTGGGGTCCGATATGTACCTCCATGATGCAGGTATGCCCCCTGTGACTCAAGTCCTACAACATGGGCAACATGTACATAAGTGGGAGTCACCGCCCCTCCATTCGTCCACACTTTCATGATTAATTGTTCATGGACATGACACGTCTGTGTGCAGGAGGGGTTGCTTGTCCCTCTGCAATGTGAAGGGGACAAGCAGTTTCACAGTGTGTTCCATGCATGTTTCAGCATTGGCGCAGTTTACATGCAGACTGCATGTCAATGTATGTTGTGACTGTGAGGAGATGCCTGTTTGATGCGGGACAATGGTCATTTGTTCTACGTCACGGATGTGGGGTTGTGGTCGTACATTGTCATCTCACCATCTTTTTACTCTGCTTTTATGGTGCATTTTCCTGCATGACTCGTGGGAATTGCAGGCCTATCGCTGGTTATCGCTGATCTTTGTATCGCGATTGGCCTCATCGCTACTATTTTTGAGTTCGTGTTTCGCGTTTTTTCGGCGTCGCGTTAATTTTAACACGGTCATTTGACATGTTATCGTGGGACTATCACATGGTACCACCGTGTTGAGAATACCACATTAACACGGAGTTGTTTTCCCGCGATAGACTGCGATGTGAAGATTTGCGTTAAGCTAATTTTGCAATGGTTATCACACGTTCTTGAAAATATGTCCCAAAGTCTTTTCTTTGGAAAGCAGGGCAGGTCCTTGGGGTTCTTGAGGTTGCTGACTGCATGACACACCGGAGTTTCGCTTCTGCAGGTTAGAGGTGGGGACAGGCCGGCAGGGCTGGGGCCAAGTCAGTAGGCATCCTCTTCTTCTTCTTCACGGCTGTTCGGTCCTTCTTCTTAAACTGAAGATTATAAATATAAATTCAATGTATTGGATTCATTCAGCAATGCCTGCGGCTGCGCAGCTTGAATAGGGATCAGACTCGGTCCCTTTGTGTTCGTTCAATACTGTAAGCGCAATTGGGCGGAGCGCGAATCAAGCGAGCACACCCTCATATTTTTGAAGCAGTTAAGCATAGAAGAAATGGAGTACACCGGTGTGCATCTCACCACCATTGATGTACACAGGGATGGGTGGCATGTCGCCTCTTCACTTTGTTCTGCACCAAAACACGCAGCCTGCAAAGGCAGTGTGTGAGTGTAAAGTTACAGGGCCACTAAGAGTGAAACAGTAAGTGCTGCAGCCCTTAGAGGCCGCCCACTGGCAACTGGTGGCCCTGGAAGGTCGGACTAGGAGAGTTTGGAGGCTGCTGCAGGGGGTTATTGGTGGACTGGCCCACCCGCTGGCCCCCAGACCAGCGTAGCTGGGGCAAACGTCTGCTGCGACGCAGAGGCTGGGTAGCTTGCGCAGCCCTGTGGCCAGACTGGGTGGAACGTGGTGGGGCACCCCTCCGTAGCTACAAAAAGGGCAAAAAGAATACTGCGCGGGGCGAAAGGTTACCGTGAGGCCCAAGGATCTGACCGTATCCCTAGAATCCTTGACGCACTCGAGCACTGAGTCCACCTTGTCACTGAACAGGCGACAGCCACCACAGGGCATGTCCAAAAGGGTGGGTTGTACATCCCCAGATAAAGCAGACATCCTCAACCAGGCATAGCGCCTCAAGGCTACTGACGTGGAAACCGTTCTGCCTAGAGATTCGGCGTTATTCAGCCCATATCTAATGGTGAATTTAGCTGCGTCTTGACCATCTGCCACTGCGCGGGTGTGAACGGCCCGGGATTCCTCCAGGCACGGTGGCAGCACTTGCACAACCGTATCCCACACCGTATGGGAATAATGGCCCAAAAGGCATGCAGTGTTCACCGACCGCAGTGCTAAGCTGGCGGAAGAAAACATCTTCTTCCGAAGGTGGTCCAGCTTCTTGGATTCCCTATCTGGGGAGCCATAGGGAATGCGCCTTTGAAGACTAGGCTTGGACCACCAAGCTTTCGGTGTAGAGTGTTATGAGAGGAAAAGTGGGTCGCCAGGGCCGGCGGGGTGTCGTCGGCAATCATCCTGTCCACCGTAGCCCATGTGCTAAAGTTGGACCAAGTGCCCAGAAGGATGTCCGTGAGGGCTTCATTAAAAGGCAGCAGGGGCTGCAAAGAGGCCGCTGCCGGTTGAAGTACCTCTGTCAGGTGTTTAGTCCTGACGGCCTCCGTAGGAAGCTCAAGGCCCAAGGACTCAGCCACCCTATGCAGCACCACTGCGTAGGAAGCTCCCTCCTCCGTAGCCATGGTAGGGGGCGGGGGGAGCATATCAAGGTCTGGGGAGGTACCCAAACCACTGGGATCACCCAGTTCCTCTCGCCAGTCTGGCTCCTCCAGCTGGTCAGTTAAAGGGTCTCCAGACCCCTCCCAGTCCTTCTCACCCTCCTCTGGCTGCCACTCAGGGCGGTAGGGAACGCCAGGGATGAACAGCAGTATAAAAGTACCCTCCGGCGCTGGTACGGTCGTCGAGCGACGTCGGTCTGGCACCGGGCGCAAGTGAAGCTGCAGTGTGTCAGGGAGCTCTACATGCGCGACTAATGCCTTTTAGTACAGTGATGTGGTCACCGCAGCTTGAATGCATTAGTGTAACCCCTGATGCTTGGTACTTGTCAGGGCTGTATGCTCTCTGTTCTCAAGGAATACTTCTTTCAGCATCGGCTCAGTAATGTTGTTACCACTCAAGGTCTCTTCCACTAGTTTGCGGTACTGCATTCATTCACTGTTGTTTTGTAACTAGTTTGTTCTGCCATCTTCGGATGACGTAAGCATTGAGTGGGCTAAAACAGTACTCATATGGTGGGACAGTGCTTAGAGGGTTAGGCAATATCACATATAATAGTTCTGTGCTCCTGTGGAAGCCAAACCCAAAAATCTACTGAACCCCAATAATCAAGACACTCGGATTTGTACCTCCACTATCATCAATAATTCAATTAGCAGAGTACAAATCAAATAAGAACTGGGACCACTCAATGACTGGGTTTTAGATCATAGCAAAGTTTTAAAGATTTATTACAAAATTCTTTATATAAGCGATGCAGAAGAATTCAGAGCATTTCATGAAGGCTCAAGTACAGAATACAAAATCAGAAAAACAGAATAATAATCCCAAGTTATGCAGTTAAATCCCTCTCGGTTCTAAGAGTCAAACTCATAAATGGAACGGACAGCATTCTTAGGGAGGAGAGAAAGTCTCAAGAAAATTGGACAGAGTGCGACGAAAATGAGAAGTTGCCCCGATCCATCGAAACAAGGGTTTTTTATACATATTTAATGCATAAAGATTGAACAAAACTGCAAATTCAGCACAGCAGATCAGGGTTAGCTCACATTGGACAAATCAAAAACAAAATCGTAAGAACTAATAGCCCTTAGCGCTAACCCATTTCTTAAGGTAAGAGAAATCTTCTGTTTATTTCCTCAGCAACTGCTCTCCGGAGATGTCGAATCCAATATGAAACATTTCCCAAACGAAGAATCATTCAAAATGTTCTTTTACAGGCCTACATCAAATCTTCACGCGGGAGACCTTAAAAATGATACACAGCGAACATGGTAAAAGTTTTATTCACAATACATGCTTTCTAAGGACAGCTATCTACTGTAGGAAGCTGGCGTTTTATGTAGTGTGCCAATGTAAGGGCCCTCATTGGTTTACAGGGGCTTACTTTAATAATTCCAAATGCTCTATTTTTGGTAGTGTGGCCTATCAGAGGGGAGTGTTAGGCATTTGTTGCACACCCAGTCAATAAATGGTACACACACTCAAGAAGAAATCTGTGAGAAGCAGGCTTGGTAAATGATGCACACTTATGTAAGTGGGCACCTTGCACCAATCCAGACAATCCATTTAATGGTCTTAGACAACCTTAGAAAGCTCGCTAAGTGGTAGCTGTGGAAAGCAGCCTCCAGGCGTAGTCTAAAAGGAGTGTAAAGCAGCTTGTTTTACCAGAACATAATCTTATAGGTATAGATTAAGTGAAAAAGAAGCACACAGTGTATTTATAAAAATATGTATTTATTATAAGACACTCACTAACACATACAGATATCTCCTAGCCGGAGATATACACAATACACACAATACTTTTCAATAGAACAGGTAAGTTGCACAAATGCACAGTGGTCGCCCCAGGGAGACCAAACCATATACTAAAATAGTGGTATGCGAACCACGACTCGAGTTAAGACTATACCCAGTAGACGTAGAAGTGCGGAGACCCAAGGAACCACCTGAGGTAAGTAACCAGGAGCCCCACGGTGGCCGGGGGCAGAGTGGGAACACGACCGCGGGTTCAGTGTAAGTCAAAGGGAAAGTCGATGTTGCAATTGTAAAGAAGAAGGACTCTTCCCAGTGAAGACTGAAAAAATCCCGTGGTTGACAGAAGGTTGGAGAGCCATGCCACCCGTGGATACCTTAGGAAGCAGGATACCTACAGCAGGGAAGACGGGTGCATAGGGTTGAAATGGCATTGGAAACTGCAGTCGAACTAAATGGAGGACTTTAGGAAGATACAGCTGCTGGAGAAGGCAAAAGTGTCACGTGGAACCCAAAGGTGGATTCAAGTTGAGAAGTACCTGCAAGCAGAGGGGACAGAGTCGATGCCACTCAGGAGTGACCAGGAGACACGGAAGCTGAATGCTCACCAATGTCGTATGTTGCAGGAGAGATGATGGTGACCTTGGAGCTGCAGCTTTGAGGACCAGGCGACGCTATGGAAGACCAGGAATCGTTCACGAGATGTCCCATGTCGGATGTCAAGAGTTGAGGGGTCGGTGTCCAACGAGAGCACCAACAAGCCTTGGTAATTGCAAACAATGTGGAAAGCAAGGAAAGTGCAGTGTCGGGACCAGCGAAGTCCAAGTCACTCAACACAAACAGGGGAGTCAGGGCAGGCCCCGAGCAATCAGGGAAGTCTGCAGAATTCAAAGAGCACTCTCAACAGACCCACAGGCTGGAGGCACAGGAGTCGCAAGAGGACCTCGTGCAGCTCACCAAAGATGCAAGCCCACTATGCAAGTGATGTGGTGAGGACAAAGATCTTGGTCACAGGAGATGCTTGAGGTTGGGGCTACTTGGAGCTTGAAGATCTTGGTGGAAGAAAGCCAACAAGCCTTTGCAACTGCAAGTCGACGCGGTGCACAGGGGTTCAGTTCCTGCGACTCCGACGAAGGATACTGGCTTCAAAATTCGTGAGAGGACAGGGCAGGCCTCAAGGGATGTGAAGAACTACCTCATGTGTTGCTGAGCCTTTCGGAGTCCATGGGAGCCTACAATCAGCAGACCGATCAGCTTAGTGGCGGCGCCTGTAGATGCAGGGAAGTGACTCCTTCACTTCAAGGGAAGTTTCTTCAGGTGTCTTGGATGCCCACAGGCCTTGGAAGGTTCCTGTATGGAGCACAGGCATGGACGTTGCAGCAGACGAGCAGGGTGACGAGATCAGGAACAGCAGGATTCTTCCCAGTTGCAGCCTTGATTCCCGGGGCAAAGTCCAGCGAAGTCCAGAGTGTCCAGACGGTCCAAGTAGAAGCGGTGTCTTAATATGATTCCAGTCCCACGACAAATCTAGGGACCAACCCTCAGGTAAGCCATTAAGTACCCTAAGGAAAGGGTTGGGACGATTCAGGGTTCCCTCCCAGGGGAAGGGTCGGACAGTGGGGGGGATACTCCCATGTCCTTTGTCCAGTTACACACCAGAGCAGGAACCAACGGCTCCCTGAGCTGGTTTGAACTGGACAATGCAAGGAGGGCACTGAAGGTGCCCCTCAAGCAGACTGAGTGGCGCTGGTAAGCGCGCCCACCCAGCCCCAATACACTAAACCCTGTCTGGGAGGTGGTCATACCTCCCTGTGACAGGATACCTATTGTTCTGCCTTCCCCTGCTTGAGCTTGGCTCAGCAGCAGGAGGGTGGAATTGTATCTCTGGTTGGCAGCATCCATGTTGTGCTGTCCGGGTCTAGAAGACTGGTACCGGGAGCACTGAGGGCCTCCCGGAGGAGCTTTACAGTGCATTGAATCATACCCAGGTAAGCAAATTTCTTCTCTCTTTCTTCCACAACCCCAACCCCCAGCACCCTTTACTCTATTTCCCCCAAATGCCCCTCCTTTTTCTTGAACTTTATTCAGGTCCATCAGAGAGCACAACTCTTTGGTGTACTCCTCTTGCACAAAATGTTTCATTTCTTTTTTATCACTTACGGGCACGTTTTTCTTGATTGCAAACCAGCAAGTGGAGTAACTGATCTGCTGATGGTAGCTCACTACATGTTACTAATTTTTAAATATTCTCTTTACAGAGTAGGAAGGTTTTTAACTATGTATTATGTGTTAGTTTGTCATTGTATACATTTTTATTATTTACTTTTAGATCTTGGATTCATTGTGGCTTTCCTGATGAAGGCGCTTGGCTCGCCGAAACGCGCATAGAGATACTAAGAAGATTCATCAATACATCAAAAGCCACTAAATTGTATTGCTGATCTGTGATGTTCTTGTAATTGTTTTCATCTGTTTATCGTTATTTTTTACCACATTGTGATTAAATTGTCTTATGATTGATTATATGATTAAGTATATTGTATGTATTTAATATTGTTTATCTTGTGGGTTGTATTGTGATGTAATTATTTCATATTTGTTTTTCATATGAATCACTACAAAACCTGGAATGGTTGCTAGCACCAGCTTACACAGGCTGCAAGGCAGGCCTGTAGTTACAGTTTGAATGGTCTCTCATGGGTGGTATAATACATGCTTCAGCCCATGGGAGATTTCTGGGGTACCTATGCCCTGGGTACCTTAGTTCCATATACTAGGGACTGATAAGGCTACCCCAGTATCCAATCTGGGCTGTACCTATATACTTACCATACCAATGTAGGGGAGAACGCACAGAGACTGGGGTCCTGATTAGCAGGATCCCGGTCAGACTAGTCAGAAACAGCATAGCACCGGGCAAAAAGTAGGGGTAACCATTAGAAGCAGATCCTACTTTCTTACAAAATCCAAGACCAATTTGGGGAGAGGATGTAGCCTTACGGCTAGAGCGGTCGACCTCGAAGCTGGGGAACCGGGTTCGAGTCTCGGCAACAACGCTTAACATCCTGTGATTCTGGGCAAATCACTTAGGGGCTCATTATGATGGCGGGCGGAGGCACCGCCGCGGTGCTGGCGGAAAATGTCATTTTCCGCACGCCCTCAGCGGACCTCACGCCTGCCATATTACAATGGGCAAACATAGCCCATTTTTTGTCCCCCGTGGTGCGACGTGAACCACCATAAAAATGCACCCGCCACCACAGCGTTGGGGCCCAATAGAGACCCACCGTCGTGTGCAATGACGTCCCGACTGCTGTACAAATCAGGATGCCCCAAACAGCCCGTCACACCGCAGCAGAGAAACCACCCAACCGGAGACGGCAGAAGAACAACAGCGGAGCGCGAAACCAGACTCCCTGTCCCCTCCACCCAGTCCCGACCGCAATGGATCCAGCTCTACACGCCTTTCCGGTGCTGTACCTGATCCCCTACCAGCAAGTAATGCACCGTTGCGGACAACGCGGCAGGTACGCAATCACACAACTCCGCACACAACCACAACACACAACTCATGGGCTGATAACCGGTTTCTGTCCACACCAGACACTCTGGTGGGGGCAGGAACACATCCACAAGTGTACCCACACATGTCCTACCTGTCACAAATTCACCCCTCCGCATCCAGGTCACCCATCAACCGAGAAATCACCGCAATCTCCCGGTCACGACCACCTGGATTGCAGGCGGAGTGCTGAGGAGGCCAATCCAGGAGGCCAATAGGTGCCGGCATCACATGACTACCTAAACCAGGCACAAACCTGCTGCCAACAGGAAGGCAGCAACGGCGACAGGAGGTGGCAGTGCAGTGCCACAGGATGAGATGGAGGAAACCCAGGCCACAGGCATCAGTGTGGAGACTGTGTAAGGAGCAGGGAGTACGGACACAGCTTGAGAGGACCTGACACAACATCAACAGGGAGTGCAACGAGCAGGGACTGGGGGGATGGGGGGAGTGGGCACAATGGCACACATGCATCTCCCCTACACATTGCAGAGGGTTATACCACACCTCCAGCAGAGCACTGAAGACAACACTTCTGCGCTGCCGGAGAGGATCACCACACTTTCGACACCGACGCCCTACAACAGCCCATGGATATCCAACACAACCCACCACCAGGACCCGGGCAGCATAGCCACTCGGAGGAGAACACAGAGCCAGCAACAGAACACACAGCAGGAAGCACCCGCAAGCACAGCTGGCTCACGACACCTCACGCACCCACACATGGCACCCCAATGCCATGTCTCAGCACGCCAAAAGGAGGTGGCCCAACAGGAGTGGGTGGGGGTCGAACACTTTGAATGCTAACCAGAACACATATGTAGGTGTCTATCACCATCAGGGATCACCCACACCCCACAAAGGAGACCCACACTGCCACAGAGACACATGCAGATGCACATTCACAGTACAGAACCACGCCCAGGGGTGTGCAAATAGCAGTCACACAGCCATGTTGGCTCTGCGTACGGCGGCCCTGGACACTTCCCTTACTATTTGATTGGGTAACGACATAGCCACATGTCCAAGCTCCAAACCGCTGCCTGCGGTGACATGTCTGCATCCGATGTACACAGCACAATGTAATGTCCTAGGGCCCAGGGCCCTCATGCATACAACAAGACCACAGGGACACACGTGATGTAATGTAGAACTGGCTACGGGCACGTGCGCCCAGCCCCTTTATTGGCAGGGCACATGTACAGTGATGCCTGTGCTAGATGTGTGTGGGGTGAGTGTAAGCCAGCCCGTACAGAATGCTTGGTGCTGGCAACAACTTGAACATTGGACACCAGTGCAACGGGAACTGAAAACACATGCATAACAGAGTCAATTGTACAGCAACATGGAGGAAGCCGGAGTAAGGACAGAGGTCACCCAAAATTCAGTAAGGAGGTTCCGTGAGTTGCAGTGCACTGAGGTAGCGGCACTAGAGATGAGCGCACTCATGTGAAGGAAATGCTAGGTTTGTGTCCCTTCGTATTAGTCCTGATGTAGATGCAGTGGGTTGTGTTACACTTGCATCAACTTCCTCATCAACGTCCCAGGTCACCCACTCTGCCTGAGATGACTGTTGCGTCCGCAGTCCACAGCGCAATACCCAGTAATGGTTCCGGATGTGTGGCTCGATTACCACCTCCAGTCTGCATTCCTGCCTTGGGGATGTTGCCTCCTGCCCTCCCATTGTCTGTGCCATCTCCCGTACGCACACTTGACACATCTTCCTCATCATAGTCCCAGCCATTCCCCACTGCCTGATGTGACATTGCAGCGCAACATCTCCACAGCACACATGTCAATTGTAGGAAAGTGGCTCTGTCTATACTGTTCCCAAATAGGTACAGTGTGTACAGGGTCCACAGTCCCCAGATGTTTGACAGAGGCTAAAGTTAGATATAACCTTACTCTCTAAAGTGGTAGCTTGGTTGAGCAGTAAGGCAGTATCAGAGGACAGTGTAAAGCATTGGTTGTACACACTCAGCCAGCAAATGCTCTCACACGCTCAAGAACTGAACTCTAGGCCAATGGTTTGTATATAAAAATATATGGTTGTTTTATTTTAGAACCAACAATTGATATCAAAATATACTTTCTCAGAATGAGATGCTTTAGTTAAATACTTTGCAATAGGCAATTGACTTTTAAATGCAATAGTTACAGTTTGCTGCCATAGGCAACACAATTTCAAACACAATAATACATTGAGCTCAAAAGGAATTTTAAGTTAAATGCAATTGATTACTTTCAGGATTACTTTCCTAATTCCAGGACTGGATCCTAGATTCAGTCCTGGGACAGTTCTTGGAAACAGGTGAGTAAATACGTTTTAGTTACTGTGGTGATTTTTTTTTTTTTTGATAAACAAATTTTTATTGTTTTGAGTGATACAACAGAAAAACCACTGAGCCTGACGAACCACCAAGTTACAATCACACAGCATGAGACTACGCCATCCCCCCGCCCCCACCCGAAGTCCCCCCTCCGCCCCCCCCCGAACCGCATAATCATAACACATTGCCCAGCCATTTCCCCCAGACCCTACGGTATTTTTTAAGGCTGCCCCTCGCCTGACAGAGAGTCTGCTCCTGTGCCGCACACCAGTCCACTCCAGTGCTCCATTTGGCCAAGCTAGGCGGCTGTGGATGCTTCCAAGCCGCTGCTATATCTCTTTTCGCCACCATTAATGCTGTCATAAGGAAAAGCTTCTCTGCAAGCGTGCCATCCAGGCCGTCAGTGATGCCCAGAAGGGTGTGTCTGGGGTTATGTGGCACCACCCATCCCAAGACCTCCGTGAGATCGGCTTCTATGTCCCTCCAGTAATCCCCCAAGTCCGAACAAGACCACACCATGTGGATGAAGTCAGCCGGGGCAAAACCGCATCGGGGGCAGGCTGCCGTAGCGGAGAGGCCCGCACGGTGCAGACGAGCCGGCGTGAGGTAGGCAGTATGAAGATAGTACATTTGAATAAGCCTCAGTTTGGCGGAGGCCGTCACCAGCC
This sequence comes from Triturus cristatus, assembly GCF_964204655.1. NCBI lineage: Eukaryota > Metazoa > Chordata > Amphibia > Caudata > Salamandridae > Triturus > Triturus cristatus. The sequence goes on along the minus strand of NC_140588.1, from coordinate 1,092,429,202 downwards.
TGGGGGCCATAAGGGCATCCCGCCAGTCGACCTCGTCCAGGGGACCCACCCACTCCTCCCACCATTCTTTCAGGCCCTCCCGGGCCATGGGGGTATTAGTAATAAGAGAACGATGTATGCGGGAGATGCCCCCCCGCCCTAGGTTACCCAGCAGGACCTGAGCCTCCGGGGGGCTGTGGTCCGGCAGCCTAATATCTAGAGGGGTGTAGATGCGTATGGCGTGCCGCAGTTGGAGGTACCTATAAAATTGAGATGAGTGGAGGGAGAAGCGCGCCTGCAGTTCCGAGTATGAGCACATGCGTCCCCCCCGCCAGACATCCCCCAGCTGGGAGATGCCGAGCAGGTCCCATGATTTGAAACCCTCCAGGTCCGCAACGTCCCGCATCCATGTCCCATGCCAGAGGGGAGTGGCTCGAGTCAGTCTCCCGGTCCACCGGGTGTGGCGAAGCGCCGCTCGCCAAGCCAGGAAGACCGCTTTGGTGATGTCTGGGCAGGAGGCGGGGATGGGGGCGCCATACAGGCGGTCTTGAATGCAGGAGAAACCCAAGTCTCCAATTCCACCCTGTAGGCCGGATCGGACCATCCCCCCCCAAACCAATCATGGATGACCAGGAGGCGGGTGGCTAAATAGTAGAGGTAAAGATTGGTCATGCCTAGCCCTCCATCAAAGGTGGGCAGGCGACACGCCGACAGGGCCAGCCGCGGTCTCCCACCACCCCAGAGAAATCTGGTCGCCAACCCATCCAGCTCACGAAACCAAGGCCTTGGGAAGGACACGGGAGTGTTTTGTAATACATAAAGGAACCGGGGGAGAATCATCATTTTGTATAGTGCCACCCTCCCCAGCGGATTGAGCGGGAGCGATTGCCATCGCGCCAGATCTACCTTGGCCTTCTTGACCAGGGGGGTCACGTGAAGAGCCCAGCTCAGTTCCGGGAGAAGGGAGACCCAGATGCCCAGATATTTGAAGGACAACCGACGGAGGGGAATAGTGTCCTGCCAGTCAAAGCACTCCCGGGAGGGGTGCAGAGGCACAAGGACCGATTTCCGCGGGTTTAAATAGAGGCCAGACGCGCGGCCAAAGCGGCCCAAGAGATGGAGTGCACGGGGACCCGAACGCGCTGGATCACTAAGGTACAGCAGAACGTCGTCCGCGTAGAGGGCTATTTTGTCCGACGCCAGGCCCGGCCACTCCCAGCCCCGAAGGAGAGGGTCCGCTCGGATCAGGGCAGCAAGGGGCTCCATTGCAAGAGCAAAGAGGAGGGGCGACAGCGGGCACCCCTGCCACGTTCCCCGGCCGATCCGAAATGGTCTCGACAGTGCCCCGTTGACCAACACTCTGGCGCGGGGGCGCGCGTAAAGGACTCGCACCATTCCAACAAACTTGGGGCCGAAACCCATGTGGGTCAGGACTTCAAATAGGTAGGGCCACCCGACCGAGTCAAAAGCCTTCTCGAAATCGGCAAGCAGGAGAGTGAGATATGGAGATATGCGATGGCGGTGAGCCAAGGCCACGTGAAGGCGACGAAGGCAATGGCGCGTGCCCCGGTCCGGCATGAAGCCGCACTGGTCCGGATGCACCAAGCCCGACAAAAAGGGCCGGAGCCTCTGGGCCAGGACCGCCGCGTAAAGCTTGATATCTGTGTTAATAAGGGAGATCGGCCGGTAGGCCGACCTATCACAAGGAGGCGGCGTGGACTTGGGCAGGACCACAATCGTGGCCATGTCGGCTTCTGGTGGGAAGGAGCCTTTCTTGACCGCTTCAGCGTAGAGAGCACCCAACCGCGGGACCAGGTGTTCCTTATAGGTGGCGTAAAACTCCTGGGGAAAGCCGTCCGGTCCCGGGGTCTTCCCCGCGGACGTGCGCCCTATCGCATCCCCGATCTCCTCAGGAGAAATGGGCACCTCCAGACTCTCCCAGTCACCCGAGCGGAGACGGGGAAGCCGTTGGTCACTAGCGGCAAGTAGTGAGGCCAGGGAGAGGTCCGTCGCCCGGGCCCGATATAGCTGCGAGTAATACTGAGCGAAGGCTTCCGCTATTGCCACGGAGGAAGATTGGAGCAGGCCATCAGAGTCGGCCACCGCCGGGATGATGCGTGATGCCCTGGGGTAAGTAGCCAGCCGATGTAGGAGCGCACCATTCTTGTCGCCCCACCCATATACCCTCGCCAACGAGGATTGCCAGAGGAGCTTAGCCGCATCAAGCGACCGCTGACGAATCTCCTCTTGCAGAAGTCGCAATTGCCGGGTCCCGGCCGGATCGTCGGACCCAGAGAGAGATTGCTCCAGTCGTAGCGCACGAGCCTCACAGGCAGTGACCCGCTGGAGTACTGTGGTGATTTTTAAGCAATATTTTGCTATTTTAAAAGTTGACAGAAACTTTTTCTAATCAAATCACCAATGTTATTCTATGGGAGGAAATTCACTTAGCAGGTAAGTGGGGTTATGATTACTTTTTCTAGGTCAGTGTTGGATCCTGGATCCAGAACTAGTGTACCACCTGTAAGCAGTTGAGAGACTGCGTTTAAGTTATACAGGCGATTTTTAACGAATATTTATAAGTTTGTAAAATCGACACTTAGAAGAAATTTCACAGAAAAACAGTCAATGGTTTCCTATGGAAGAAAATTCAAGTTACAGTTAAAGTATGTTCTTGTTACTTTTGTAATCCAGTGCTGGGCTCCTAGGCTCAGTACTGGGGCAACTATCTAAAACAAAATTTCACAGAAAAACACTCAATGGTTTCCTATGAAAGTAAATTGAGTTAGTGGTAAGTACGGTTGTGAGTACTTTTCAGGGTCAGTGCTGGGCACCAAGATCTAGCACTGGGATCTCTCCTAATAGCAGGTGAGTATTTCCGTTTTCATTACTCGGTTGATTTTAGGTGAATATTTTAAAGTTTAGAAACTCCACACTTGGGAGAAATTTCAAGAGAAACCAGTCAATGTTACCCTATGGAAGAAAAGTGAGTTATCGGCTTTTGGGTAAGTACTCGACTGGCAGAGTAAGGTTCTGGGCATAGACTCAGGGGTCTCCTAGGGTTAGGTAAGTACAGTTGTTACACCCTTAGTGGCACAGGGGCAGCCGGGTGCAGAGTGAGTTAGGTCCAATGTTATCCTATGGGAGGCAGGGGGCCCTTGGTTGGTGGCTGCTGACTAGCAGGCCACGTGGCTGTGGGAGCTGGGCTCCTGGTCACTTGCTCAGGGCAAATGGGGAAGTAGATAGGAGTAGAAGTTGCACTGCCAGGGCAACTCAGGCGGCTGGTTGCGGGGTGCTTTTGAGCCGTCGGGCGCTCAATGGATTGCAATGGAAAAGCTCAAGAACGAACAAAGGCTGCAAGCTCGGGGACGAGGATTCTTCAGGTGCGACCACCACTTCGAGAGGTAAGCTGGGTAGTTGGAGGATAGGTAGGTACCCAGGAGTTGGGCACAGGGGCCCCAGGGCGCCGGGTGCAGGGGTGCCTTTTGGTGTCGGGAAATCTTGATCGCGGTTGGGGGGGTCCTTGGTTCTGAGGCTGCAGGCGTCGTCAGGAGCGTCGAGGTGGGTCCTTGGGTGCCGGATTCGGGGTCACAGTCACCGGGGGTACGTCCTCGGGGTCGTTGTCCACAGCGGCACAGGCCAGGCTTCGCGGATGCAGAGTGTGCAGGGTTCGCGGTTCCTGGCTGATGCCAGGGGTTAGTTACTTGCTTTGAGCAGAGCCACTGCTCATGGGAGTCCCAGATGCTCAGAGTCTCAAGGTAGCCAGGTCCTCTGGGGTTTGTGAGGTTGCTGGCCACAGGAGGTGCCGGGATTTAGCAAGAGCAGGTTCGAGGGTCGACAGGCCGGTAGGGCTGGGGCCAAAGCAGTTGGTGTCTTCCTCTTCTTAGCAGCTACACGGCAGGTCTTCTTTCTTTCTTGATCTTCTTTGCTGTTTCAGAATCTGGAATTTGAGGAAGGAAGGTTCAGGGTGCCCCTAAATACTAAATTTAGGGGTGCTACAGGTAGGTAAAGGGCAGGGACCACTGGGTCCCTGCCCTGGGTGGGTACATCCCCTATCCTGTCACTCTCCTGTGGGAGGGGGGCTGTGGCCTAGTCCTGATTGGGCAGGGCTCCCGATCTTCATGATGGCGAGAGCCCGGGGATGTGCTTCACTTCTCCTCCCCCACCTGAGGGGTGGGGTTGGCAGCGGCTGGCACACCTCCTGTCCTTCCTTGGGGTTTCCGGCCATTCATCCCGCCAGAGTGGGGGTTTAGAACCGGTAGGGGCCAGTTGCTGAGTACAGCAAGTGGCCTGGAGAAGCTCACAAAGGCGGCATGCCTTTGAAGCTTCCCCTGCCCATCCTGGGGGAGGAGACCTAGCACCTCGCCCAGGATATGCATTGTTGCAGGCCCAGGAGAGCGGATGGCTCTCTACCCAGGCGTCTAGCAACATGTCTGCTGTGTGGCAGCCTAGGCAGCCCCTCAGACCAGATGTGGATTGTAGGTTAGGTTCAGGGGGCATCTCTAATATGCCCTCTGTCATGCATTGTACATTAAATCCTGCACTGGCATCAGTGCGGGTTTAATGTGCTGAGAAGTTTGATACCAAACTTCTCAGTCTTCAGTGGAGCCATCATGGTGCTGTGGAGTTCGTGTTTGACGATCTCCCAGCACCATAGACTCTTAAATGGCAGCACTGCACTTACAGTGCCCAGGAATGGACCTGGGTACTGTAGGGGCACAGGGCTCATGCTTCTGTGCCCACACCACTGGCATAGGGCACCCAGCTAGAGGGGTGGCTGATGTATGCCAGGGCAGTGTATGTTGTGGGCATGGCACACAGAGATGTGAGCCATGTCGACTGTTTTGTCCTGTACCCAGACACACAGCCTGCAAGGGCAGTGTGTTTGTGTTAGGGTACTGGGCCTCTAAGGGTGGCACAATAAGTCTTGCAGCCCTTAGAGGCCTTTCCTAGTCACAAGGCCCTGGGTACCTAGTGTACCATTTACCAGGGGCTGACATGTGGCCAGGGTTTGCCAATTTGGGTTTTAGGTTTCAGCATAGTTTTTAGGGAAGGAACATAGGCCCTGGGCTCCTGATTGGCAGGAGTCCAGGGCACACTCAGTCAAAGTACATTCAGCTATTCAGCAAAAAGTGGGAGCATACCATGCAAGAAAGATGGCACTTTCTCACATCAATCAGTAACGGACACTGGCTTGCGGTACACTGAGTCACTGGCACCTGGAGTGCTGAGCAGGGTATCAGGCCGATGACGTCATCCGCGACAGGTCTGAGCAACTTCGTAAGTCTGTCAGTATCACCGTGTCTACTGTGGCAGATGGCTGTTGGAGGTGGTCCTTGCGGTGGTGGCAGGTGCCTCCTGCGGTGATGCCACGTCCCGGCCGGTCCGGACTCGATTTGGTGTGTGAGCCCTGTGGGACGCTCTTGGGCCCGGAGGCTGCGTACAGCGCAAGGCCACAGAGAAATGGTGTTGTTGACCCCAAGGCCAACGATTCAGGGGCCATCCAATATCTCAGAAGAAGGGGTCCTGGACCTGACAAGGACAGAGTTAGTGGACCCGGATGCACAGCGGCCGGCACAGGCACCCAGCCACGGGACGGTGACTTGTGGTGCAGTCAGATGGGCCATGCGACCTGAGTGGGTTACCATCAATGTCCGAGGTGTATGTTGCGGAGGGTATCGTGGGACAGTGGAAGGTGTCCTCCAGGACATGACGCCGAAAGGTTTGATGTTATCCGGAAGAAGCAAATGGAGGAGTGGAATGCAACAGTCTCATTGCCACCACCAATTCGGCATCAGCTACATGGGGATGAAAACTGCTCCCTGGTCAATAGACTCAGATGCCACCAAAGTTCGACCAGAGAGTGTCCATGATTGTCGGGAAACAGACTTAGTGACACCTGGGCTGAGAGGGAATCCAGTCTGCGATAATGCCGGTACGCTGATATGAACTCAGCCAATGCAAAATGAAGAGTCTATGACCTACTGGACTGCAGTGTAGGCCGGAGGCAGTGGTCAGCACGGGCTATTCACCGAGTGTTGCCGGCATAGGTTGGATGGCCCCACCGGCCTGCGTAGTTCAGGTTCAGTGGCACCACATGCTCGCTTACCTCTGTGACTGTGACCCGGCTTTCGTTCGGACTGAGCCGCATCCTTCTCTTACTCCTCTCCGTGCGACCACTGGTGTGGACTCTGCCATTCGTGATTTTCGCCAAGATGCTGGATGTGGGACCTACCGGTCCGCAGGGTAGTCCTGGTCCCTCATCCACGTGTCGCAGGCTAGCGTTGAACAGGGTTAGTGGCACCACGTGTCACTAATAGTCCATATGGAACTATGCCGCACTGATCGGGGTGGGTCTGGTGCTGTGGCCGCTGGCCCGGGTTTGGGGTCACTGCCATTCATGTATCTGAACACATTTTTGCACATGTCACCAACTGAGCCGAAGAGTAGTCCGAAGGCGGCAGTTGAGTACGTCAACGAGAAAGGACTAAAGCGGGCCTGTGTCGTGGAGGCCATGATGGACTGAGGAGGCTGCCAAGGTCGCGGCCCTCGGGCTTGGAGCTTGCGCTGGCACGTGGTGGGCCCTCCTTGACACATGCCGGTGTCAGCAGGTGATCAGTGTGGCCTGGATGCTCAGTGGCGAGCCTGACGGGTTTGTGGTCCAGCGTGCCGGGGTCCGGCAGGCGCACGGCATCGCAGGCAACTCCGCTCACGAGGACGGCGTCGGCCTCGTGGCGGGGTGAGAGGTACTGCCCTAGCAGGGACGTTGTGCTTTCCGGAAGAGGACCACACCCAGAACTATGTGCTTTTTATTCACACCCCTACGCTGGCGTGGTGTACGCCGGGCCATCCCACTCCGGTCACGCTTGGGGGGGGCGTTGCAGGCAAAATTTCCGCAAGATCCCCCACTGGCTGGGGTGAAATGGTTGTGTACACTTTCCACTAAATTCCATACACCAGAGGTGTGTGTCGCCATGGATATGGTTGTGTTCTGCATACTGCTGTCTGTCCAACACATCTCCACCACTCTTGGCATTGTGTAATTTCCCAATCATGGTTCTACTGCATCCTTCACACATGCCTGGTTGCCACCTCTCCCCCACATTCGGATGTTGTGTGGCTGAGGTGCTATGCCGTTGATGGCTCATGTTCACGACTTGACCAGGTAACCATTGTGAGTTGTTCTGTCGGGTGGGTGGTCATGTTGTTGTGCATGTTGGTTTAGATTTTGTGACGTGTGCATTGCCAGAGTTGTGAGTTGCATGGTTGTGGAGTTGAGGTGAGTAGGGTGTCCATTTGAAACTTGCCATGCGGCTGTGCATTTCCATTGTTGCCATCCTGGGTAGGCTGGTTGCTGATAGACTGTCGGAGGGTGAAGGAATCGTGCACAGTGGCTGGGTATTTGGAGGCGCCATTGTTGGAGGTTCCACGGTGTTCTGTTGTTGCCTGCACATTGTTGTGAGACGTGTGCTTCCTGTTGCGGTGATTGTGTGCTGTGTCACCAGGGGTTACAGCTGGGACATGTGTGCTATGGATTACCCCCAACACGTGCATCCTGCTAGGGCGTATGGTCCTTGCTTTGTCTCCAGCGGATCATGCGCATTGTGTTGGACGTATGGGGACTGGGGTACCAGGGTGATGGCGATGTCCAGGACAGGTGTGGGGGACTTGGATGTGGCTGGCTGTAAGACTCCTCTGACTCTGCTGCTGTTGTTTGGGGGGTGCCAGGGGCCAACAGGTGCAGCCAATCCAGCAGCTTGGTGTGGGGTGGGATGTTGGTTGTCAGCTGTGTTGGTGCCGTCGGCCTGTTAGGCGATGATGGTCAGGATGCGTAGGATGGTTGTCCCTTTCAGCCTGTATTGGACGGTGACATTATCAGATGTTGGGTCTGTGAGGCTGGTGCGTTTCCTGAGGACCGCTGTCTTTGTGCTGCCTCTGTGGTTGTCAAGGGGGGGGGTGTTCCGGGTGTGGGGTGGTGTCCTGGGGTAGTGTCGGTGGGTGTTGTGGCCCTCTTGGGTGTCCTGGCTGCATGATGAGTGGCTCCTTGACATCTGTTACACTTCCGATGTGGCCCTGGGCTGGTCCCCCTTTTGTGGTGCTGGCTGCCATCCGACTTAACACCAGGTCAGAGCAGGTGTAGATTTCCTGGTGCTAACGTGTTTTGTGTTTTTCTCGCTGATCTGTCTGGTCGCTGAGAATGTTGAGGTGTGGTGTGGTCACGGCTTTTGGCACGGGAACACCCACTCTACATCTCATTAGCAATAGTTGAGGGGGTCCTCTGTGGCGATGTTTTTTGTGGCTGCAATCGTGGGTAAACTGGTGCTGTGGGCTGTTAGCACCAGCTTGTGAATGGGGAGGTAAATTTATCACGACTTTGGCTGCGATAAAGTGCAGTTAATTCGGTGATAGCTCCTTGTGAATATGCCCCACAGAATGGTGCAAATGATGTCCTGTGAGTACACTGACAAACAATCACACTCCCTGAGGAGCATCCACAGACATCACACACACACTCAGGGATGCCTGAACCAATGCTGGCACATGTAAAGCAATATAGTATACAAGTATCCCGGCACTCAAAAGTAATATCCTGTTTTTTCCTATGTACAACCATTATAAGCAAACTACATTCGATTTGTGTTAATGTGTCACTGGCAATCAACAGAAATGGATTTATACAAAAAAAAATTTTTTTTTAATTTAAAAAGACATTGTGTAAAACATCACTGTTTTCAAACAACAGACAGACATACCACACCACCCATCAGGTCAACATGGTGTCATAGAATACCACATGCATGCACATGCACAATCCTGACAAGTGACAGGTCAAAAATAGGAGGAAAAACCATCAAGGTGCACTCAAAACAAACTCAGGATCAAGAATCCTAACTGCATGTGACAGACACACAAGTAACGCACACTACACTTGCACACACATCTGGATGTATCACAATGCACAAACCACTCATACACAATGACATGCAAATAGAAAATCACACACAGAGCACCTGTCAGCTCACAGCGCAAACACTGCATACATCCACAACAAAAACACAACAGATGCACATGCCAATCCACCACATTGCAAACTCAGCTGGACATCAGGGGATGCACACCAGGCAAGTACAAGGCAACATACACTGACAGCACTGCATGCACAGCAAGCAGTGTGTGCACACCAACCAAATCAGTAGCACACGTATCTCAGTGCCACAACGTGTACTCCCACAAAACAAATCAGCACAGCACACAGACAACATCACACTCAGGAAGGGTAGCAGTACCTCAGCAAACACACATACAGCTAAACCAACACCCACAGATTGCACAACTCAGGGACACCCAGGTGCAAACAACATGACCAGAGGACTGTGCGAACAAAGCAAAACCAAAGGGGATGATGGTTTGAGTGTTGAACATTGCAAGCACTCGTCAACTGATCTGGGTTTAATCCATCATCATTCTTTAGCTCACTCCGCCACCCCAGTTCAGACATGGCCATATGCAAATCAGTCTGACCCTGTGCCTCATGGGAACAGTCCAGCCCGAACTGTCAAGCCATGTCTTCCCTCGTCCGGAAACAAGCATCCTGGGACCGGTTTCTGGCTAATCAGCCGTCATCAGCCAGGCTAGCTTGAATCCAGTGGCAAAGTGAGCAAGGTACCCACGTCTGGACATACCCTGCCAACTTAGGGCGAGCAAAGCAAAACCAAAGGGGATGATGGACGGAGTGTTGAACATTGCAAGCACTCACCCCCAGTCAACTGATCTGGGTTTAATCCATCATCATTCTTTAGCTCACTCCGCCACCCCAGTTCAGACATGGCCATATGCAAATCAGACTGACCCTGTGAATCATGGGAACAGTCCAGCCCAAACTGCCAAGCCATGTCTTCCCTGGACCGGAAACAAGCATCCTGGTACCGGTTTCTGGCTAATCAGCAATCATCAGCCAGGCTAGCTTGATTCCAGTGGCAAAGTGAGCAAGGGCTCCACGTCTGGGCATACCCTGCCAACTTAGGGCGAACAAAGCAAAAACAAAGGGGATGATGGACGGAGCGTTGAACAATGCAAGCACTCACCCCCAGTTAACTGATCTGGGTTTAATCCATCATCATTCTTCAGCTCACTCCACCACCCCAGTTCAGACATGGCCATATGCAAATCAGTCTGACCCTGTGCCTCATGGGAACAGTCCAGCCTGAACTGCCAAGCCATGTCTTCCCTGGGCCAGAAACATTGTAAACTCAGCTGGACATCAGGGGATGCACACCAGGCAAGTACAAGGCAACATACACTGACAGCACTGCATGCACAACAAGCAATGTGTGCAGACCAACCAAATCAGTAGCACACATATCTCAGTGCCACAACGTGTACTCCCACAACACAAATCAGCACAGCACACAGACAACATCACACTCAGGAAGGGTAGCAGTACCTCAGCAAACACACATACAGCTAACCCAACACCCACAGATTGCACAACTCAGGGACACCCAGGTGCAAACAACATGACCAGAGGACTGTGCAGCACAAACTGTTGCAGTGCACATGAGCAACCCTGACTGCAAACCAGTACAAGCAAATCACACATAACCATATGGGAAACTGTTGTGAGTGGCACATTGGTTCTGTGCACAGATCATCACCGCAAAGCATAGTGTAACAAATGAAGTGGTGGGGAGGCTCACACACTGGCATCCCAAGGGGATAGGTGACATGAGAGTGAAGTGGTGTGTACGTCAGTAGTGGACAGGTCAGGAGTGTACAATACACAAATACATAGAGGAGTCACTCACAATGGGTAGGCATCAGAAGCAAAGCTAGGGGATGGTATGACTCCATATCCCACATCCCATCTTGGAGCCAAAAATGGCTCAAGTCACAGCAATGCTTGAGAAATCTCACCCACACAGTCAGTGTGGCTGATGAGGTCTGCACAGTGAGCACAAACAGTAACAAGACACATGGCTGATCTACAAAACACAACACAGACTTGGCTGTCACACACTCTGCATACTCACAACTGGCAGCAACAACAAGTAGGTGTCCCCCAGGACTGCAAGGACACACCAACACACTGCACAGTGCACAACCTACAACTCCCACATGTGCACACAATCACAAGCACAGGGCTGACCAATCAAACTAACAGGCATTCAGCGCCTGGGTGACACATGTGTGCAGTTGCCATTGCAAGGGCACACACACACACATCAACACTACTGACCAAGTCACCCCCTTCACACTGCACACTTCATGACCACTCAAGTGCACACATTCAAATGTACCCATGTGACTAGGAAGACAGGCCATCACAAGATGACCATACATCAACACTGCTGTTCACACATCAAGAAAGATCACACAGGGGGTGTGGCTTGGACGCCGAACAAGATGGCCGCCTGATACCGGAGCTATCCTGCGCCGCGGCGGACTTTTCATCTCTTCGCCGTTATCTGCGACCGTTTCGGCTGATTCCTTGCGGCTCCTTTAAGCGGATGACTTCCTGCTGAAGATGTGACCGCCAGCCTTCGTTTCTCAGCAGTTTTTGGCCCGTTCTTGCCTCTCGATGTAAGTCCCTCAGCGCGGCCGCCATTTTGAAATATGCGCGATGTGTGCGCGACGCTGAGGTGACTTCAGACATGTTCTCCTTGTTCTTCCTCCAGACACTGGACCTTGTTATTACCTACTAAGGGCCTCTCCTTTGTGTTTTGCGCCCAGCCATTGCGCTATGCCTGCAAGTTATTCCTCATGTCGATGCTGCTTCCTGAGAGACCCCTGCGTTCATGTTCCCCTCGCAGGCTGTTACGTATGCTGTGCTCTTTTTTGATGATTTACTTCAGCCTCAAGGCGTAAAACTCACTGCATCCCCATTACGTCTACATGCTGGGTTTTTTGCTGCAATTCTTTCACCAAGTTTCAGCACATATGGCATTCGCGCCCACTGGTGATCTCCCTCTCACTGCTGGAAGCAATCTTTAACTCCTGTTTGCAACACTTCTGAGTCTGGGGGTTCTTCATGGTTTTTGCTGTTGCCCCTTATTGCTCCTGTTGACCGCTGTGTCTTCCGACCAAGTATATTGACTTTCTTTGCTTTTTGAGTACAAGACGTTGCGTTGGATTGCTTCTTTTTCATCCTGTCACTTGCTCGTTCAAGCTTTTATGGGCAAGCTACGCAACCCAAAGTTTGTCTTTGTGCCCTCGAAGACCTCACCTTCCTCCGCCTCTTCTTCAACGGCAGGTCACTCTTCTCATCCTTCTCCCACAGATCAAATGGCGACGGCATCCTCCATCCGTTCTTCTCCATCACAGCCTACCTCCAACAAGTCTTCTCCTTCTGCTTCCTTACCTAAGCGCTTGAAGCAAGACTCTTCTCCTCCTCCACCTGAGTCATCTCCATCCCCTATATCTATGGAGTTGATACTAGAGGAGATTCGCGCTTTGCGTCCGTTTGTGGAGGAGACCAATACCAAGATGCAGCTTTTTGAGGCTAAGTGGTCAACTATGGAAGCTCGTGTTTCTTCCGTGGAGCAGCAGGTTCCTGAGATTCAGTCAAATTCTCAGCGCATCTCCTCTCTGGAAAAATCTCTTCTCGCCCTCCAACAGCACACTGAGGATTTGGAAAACAGGAATAGGAGGAACAACCTACGCGTTTATGGCCTGCCGGAGTCCTTGGAAGGAGACGATCCTGTTACGTTCTTCTCCTCTTTTCTTCTGAAACTTCTGGACCTTCCTGCTACTACTTCTCTAAGTATCCAAAGAGCTCATAGACTTGGCCCTCGCTCCTCCTCCTCAACCAAACCGCGAGGGGTCATCATCCTCTTCCTCAAGTTTACTGATCTTCTTCTGGTCCTCTCTACAGCTCGAGCAAAGCGCCAAGTGTCCTGGATGGGTCAGAGAGTTTTTCTCTCTCAAGATGTCTCTAACGCCACTGCTGCCAGAAGAAAGGAATTCTTGTCCCTTCGAGCTCCTCTGCGCTCTATTGGAGCTAGATATGGTCTCTTTCACCCCTGTACCTTCAAAGTAACTCACCAAAACAATACTTGGACCTTCCAAGATCCAGCTGAACTCAAGAATTTTATTCACATTCAGACCAATGCTGGCATGGATACATCCAATCCTGCTACTGGTTGATTATTTAACTTTTTTGTCTCTCTCCTTGCAGGTTTTGCTGATCTATTCTTATTTTGGTTTGCTTTTTCTCCTTTTGATGTGATTCTATAGTGGTTGCTGGTTTGGGTTCTCTGTTTTTCATATAACGTCTGCTTTTGTGTTGTTTTCCTTGACATGATTTTTGTATAACGTGTCTCTTTTTCCCTCCCTTAGATTGCTCGATCCGCTCTTTTGTGTTCCTCTTCATCTCATACGATTCGTCTTTCTCATCTCCCGTCCTGGTGCGGTGTGTTGTCCTCCGGCTTAGGAGGCCGTTCTTGTCGAATCCTCCCATACCCCATCGTCATCTTGTCATCCCCCTTTTCCCCTTCAGGTATGTTTTCCTCAGTCATCCGTTTTGGATATGTACTGTCTCTTCTTGTACTTCCTTTTTCTTCCCTTTTCCCCTCTTTCCTTCTTCTTTACTCTTCTCTTACTGTACCTCTTGAATTTCTTTTGTCTTGCTCTTTTCTTTCATTCATTTCTTCTTGTCCTTTATGGCGTTCTTGTTTCTATGCCTTTTCTATGTTCTTTGCACATTTTATTGTTTTTTAATTCAAAGTTATTTCATGGAATGTGAAAGGTTTCATTAACCCTATTAAACGACAGAGAGTGCTTTCCCATCTAGCCTCTTACACTCCTGATTTAGTTCTTTTACAGGAAACTCATCTTTCTGAGGCGGAGTCTCTTAAGTTGAAGAGAGGCTGGGTGGGAACGGTCTTATTCTCTCCTACATCTAATAAAAAGGATGGTGTGGCCATTTTGTGTCACAAGAAACTCAAGTGTAAAGTTCTCTCTCAAGAGAATGATGCTGATGGTCGTTGGGTCTTAGTTAAACTGTTAATCAATTCTGTATCCTTGACTGTTTTTAATGTTTATGGTCCTACTCATCCCGATTGTAATTTTTGGCCTCTAATTACTTCTAAATGTTTTCAATACAGTGATTCCATGTTCATTTTGGGGGGGGATTGTAATCAAATTGTTGACCCGTTTCTTGATCGCAAATCCTCTGCCCGCTTTACCCCTCACAAATCACATACGCAATTTCTTGACACTATTTCTAAATCACACCTTCTTGACTCATGGAGGCTGTCCCATCCTGACACTCTAGACTATTCCTTTTTTTCACCTCCTCATGCCTCTTTCTCTCGGATTGACTACATCTTCCTCTCTCAGTCTCTTTCTCAAAATCTTCTGTCCTCGTCTATAGAGCCGATAGTTATCTCAGACCATGCTCCCATTGTCACAGTTCTTGATCTTCTCCCTCCTCATCCCAAATCTTCTCGTTGGCGTTTCAATAATTCTCTTCTTCTGGATCCTCTTTTTTCCTCTTCTTTTCTTTCTTTTGCTACAGAATTCTTTTTATTCAATTCTGATCCCTCTTTAGCACCTCATGTTATCTGGGACTCTTTTAAGGCTACCGCTCGCGGTTTTGTGATTGATTTTGTCTCAAAGAAAAAGAAATGTTACCTTAAGAAGCAGAAAGACCTGCTAGCTCATATTAAATCCCTGGAGCATAAATTCTACACTTCCTCTACTAAAACTATTTTACCAGACCTTATACGCGCCAAACTCGATTTTAACAAAACCACTACTGACAATGCCTCTTCAATTTTACTGCGGAGCAGTGCGCGCTACTACGGAGGTCGCAACAAATCAGGTAAACTTTTGGCCAATTACCTTAAGTCCCGTAAGGAGCGTAATTCTATTGATTCGATTTATTCCACTGATAATCTTCTCTTGCATAAGGAGCAGGATATACTCGCCCAATTTCAACGTTTCTACCAATCTCTTTATACTCCTGAGTCGCCTCCCTCTGCTTCTCTTATTCAATCCTACTTAGATAATATTCCTCCCCCCTCCACTTCTCATCTTAACTTCCCTGGTCTTGAACTTGATCTCTCGATTACCAAACTGGATAACGCCTTAAAGTCTTTAACTAAAGGTAAATCTCCGGGTCCTGATGGTTTCTCTGTGGAATTTTATCTGCATTTTTCAGACCTTCTACTTCCTAAACTTCTATCACTTTTCCAGTCCTTTTTTACCTCTGGCACAGCTGCTGGTACTTTTCACGAGGCTACGATCTGCCTTATACCTAAGGAGGGTCGCGATCCCCAATTCTGTAAAAATTACCGACCAATATCCCTAGTCAATGTAGACTACAAATTATTTGCTAAACTTCTTGCCTTACGCTTGGATCCTCTTCTCCCGCATCTCATTGGCAAGGAGCAGTGTGGTTTTGTAAAGGGCAGGCTTACCTCGGATAATTCCCGCCTTTTCCTCAACATCCTAAATAAAGTACCTTCTCTCAACATTTCTTTAGCCGCCATCTCGGTTGATGCTGAGAAAGCTTTTGATAGAGTGGATTGGTCCTTCCTGTTTGCCTCCTTGCGCTGGCACGGTTTTGGCCCTAATTTTATTTCTCTTGTTTCTTTACTTTATTCTGCCCCTAAGGCGTCTGTTTTAGTTAATGGTCATCTATCCCCTTATTTTCCCCTACAGCGCGGTGTCCGTCAAGGTTGCCCTTTGTCCCCTCTACTTTTTGTTCTGGCCTTAGAACCATTTCTTACGTCTATTAGAAACAACATATCTATTTCTGGCTTCCCTTATGACAAGACTCATTTGAAACTCTCTGCCTATGCAGATGACATTCTTTTGTTTATTTCTGACCCTGACCAATCCATTCCGGCCTTACTGCTTGAGTTTAACTCCTTTTCCCAAGTTTCTGGATACAAGATCAACTCTGATAAAACTGAGATCCTCCCTCTTACCAAATTTTGTCTCCCTCATCAGTTCTCGACCACTGGCTTCGCATGGAATTCCTCTAAAATTAAGTACCTTGGAATATGGTTCTCTAACTCCATCTCTTCATCTATTCGGTTGAACATGTCTGCTGTATTATCCCGTATTGATAAATTGTTCTCTTCTTGGAATCCTCTCTTTCTTTCATGGTGGGGTCGGCTGGATTCGATCAAAATGATGATATCTCCCATTCTTATATACATCTTTTCCATGCTCCCCATACATATCCCTGATATCTACTTTAAACGCATCGACTCCTGTCTCTCTAAGTTTCTATGGAATCATAAAAAATCGAGAGTTGCTCTAGTTGCCCTTCGTAAACCGAAATCCAATGGCGGAGTCAATTTTCCGGACTTCCGTCTCTATCATAAATCTTTTTCTCTCCGTCAGGCTTCTAATTGGCTTGTTCTCGCACCCTCCCCTCTTGCTCCTCTTTGGCTTTCTATTGAACGCTCACTCCTCTCTCCTTTATCTTTATCTGAGATTGTACATTTCTCTGCTAAGAACTTAACCACTCCTCTACCCCTGTTCAAGCACACTTCCTCTCTTTTATATGCTCTGATCCGTCCTGGTCCTGTTTCTCGTGAATCCTTTTTGGCTTCCCCTATCTGGTACAACTCGCTTATTCTCCTCAATAATCGTCCTATTTATTGGAATGTGTGGAGATCAAAGGGTCTGATATGGGTTAATCAACTTTTTGATGGTCTTCTTCCATGTTCTTTTCCTCGATTCCGACTTTTGTTTCATTGCCCGCAATCCTTTTTCCGCAGATTCACTGTCCTCATGGCCATCATACTTGATGTTTATTATTCCCTTCCCTTGTCATCCTCTCCCGTATCTCATTCCCCACTTCTTCAGATCTTGTCTACTCTCCCTAAAGCCTCTCTTATTTATAAATTCTTCTCCTCCCCCAACCCGACCCGCCCGAAATCTAAATTGGAATGTGCTTGGGAGTTGGATCTGGGCTGTGACTGGCCTATAGCTGTTTGGGACAAAGTTTGGTCCAGGTCCTTAAAAATTTCCCGCTCCGCTTCACTCACTCAATCTATGTTTTTTCTATATCACAGACTATATCTCTCTCCAGTTTCTATTTCTCGCTTTTCTCCCGATAAGGACTCTAACTGTTGGACCTGTGCTGCCCCTAATGCTGATCTTTTTCATCTATTCTTTCTTTGCCCTTCTGTTCTCGTGCTCTGGGATCAGGTGTGGTCTTATGTCTCTCGTTTATTTTCTATCCCTACTCCATACTCTATCCCTCTTCTTTTTTTAGGTAGTATTTCTGACACTCTAGACATTCCTTCACACTCCTCTGGTCTATTAGATCTTATGCTGGCTCTGGCTTTTCAACATATTTCTTCTAACTGGAAGGATTTTTCTAAGCTCTCTATACAATGTTGGTGGAACTCTCTCTGTCATTATCATAGGCTCGATGTGCGTTTTGCCGCTGCTTCCACCCCTACCCTAAATAGAGATTTATTCTGGTTGCCTCTCACAGCCTATCTTGACCGCATGGCTCTGAAACGTATCTCTCCTTTATCCTCTGAGAATTTTAAACCCCCATGAGCGACTCTTTCTCTGTCCTTCTTCTTCTTCTTCTTTTACCCTTCTTATATTTTTTACATTTACATTTGTCTTTCCTGCCTTTAACTATTCCCTATCCTCGGCTTCCTTGCTTTTTCTATTCTACCTAGTCTTTGTATGGTCTCACTTTCTATTCTCCTTCTAACGCCTCTTACTTACCTCTTTCTTTCTTCTTTCCCTTCCTTCCTTTCTCCTCCTTTTTTCTCTTTTTCCTCCTTTTTTTTCCTGGTTCCCTTTAAAACTTTTACAAAATGCTTTTTAACCTTCCTTTAGGTTTCTTAGGTTAACACATGATGATTCACTGTTTCTTTTTTCTTTTTTGATTCTACATGGACAATGTTCTTTGTATGATCTGTATTTCGTTGTTCTTTCTATTTTCCTTTCAATAAAGCATTTCAAACTGAAAAAAAGAAAGATCACACAGACATGATGGACCCTGGCCAGCCGGCCTGCAATCATGTGGATAGAATCCCCCTCTGTGCTGGTAGTGCATCCTAACACGACATGTGTACAATTTACCAAACCTGACCACAGAATGATTAGGAGAACAGTAGGTCATCACAAACAACCATCATTGCACCCCCAAGCCTCAGAGTCAAGAAGAACTGAAGTGCCTGTCACCTCTGGCAAACTCTGAAAAAGTGAAACAAGCCATTGGCAATGTTCAAGTGGCATACAGAGCATGTGTCACAGTAAACCATACCCATACAGAAAAAACATTTATTTAGCAAGGACACTGACAAAGCAGACAACAGGAGTAACTGTCTTTATTACATATTACACAGATAGGCCTCAAAAGTAAACAAGAGCAAGGCCAGTGGCCAGTCCACAGTTCAAAGTAGGCACATGTGTGCATGAGAACCTGCACAGGGAATGGGCATCCAAAGCGATGACCAGCAAGGCCATTGGCCAGTACTAAGTACAAAGTTGGTTCATGAGAACCTGCACAGGGAATGGGCAAACACAGTAATAAACAGCAAGGCCAGTGGACAGTCCATAGTTCAAAGTACTCTGTGATCTTAACGCATACCATCACGGTATCAAGTGAACTGGCTTTAAATGTCCATGCGCCTATTACCCCCCAAATGTAGCTAGTTACGGCGGGCGTTTTTCCACTTTGAGAGCGTTTAAATTCCGGATAATGTTTGAAGTGATTTTTGATGCCAAGTACGCTCCATAAGTAATTGTATACGCCAGGCCAACTCTGACTCCTCCCTTTAACCACCTATTAAGCGGCGTTGTATTCTCATACTCTGTGATCTTAATGCATACCAATATGGTACAGAGTGATTTGGCTTTATATACGTAAATTTCTCCTAGTATACAGCTAGTTACGACGGCCGATTTTTTCACGATTATTGATGCAAAGTACGCTCCCAAGTAATAATACATGCCAGGCCAGCTCTGATTCATTCCCTTTAACCACCTATTTAGCGGCATTGTATTATCATACTCTGTGATATCAATGCATACCAATATGGTATAGAGTGATTTATATGTCTATGCGGCATTTACTCCTAGATCACATTGAGAGCGGTGAAATTCGGGGTAATGCTTTAAGTGATGGTAGTGGCCAAGTACGCTCCACAATCTCCTTTTAGATTTATACATGGTTTGTTTCTCTTAGTTGGAATTGGATCCCCATTGATGTGGACCAAATTATGAGTGAAGTACATTGAGGTTATTGGATATATATTCCATTCCTCACCTTCAAGGTAAAGAGTCAACACATCACCACCTTGGGACAGATCAGTTTACTTAACTACCTCATTAGTTGAATTATCCCATTAACCATCCTCCTTATATTTTTCAAGATTATTGTGGATAAGTCCATCCACCAGCGTCCTTTGCCGCATCTATTAATGGAATTACGGACCTTAGCTCCCACCACTGATCAATATACGATAATTAAATGATGGGTGAGATATTCTAATATATATTCATATATTCTTAACTCAGTTACTAATTTTAATTTTAGTGCAACGACCTGATCTCTGGCCCCACATATCTTTTTAGGTTGCCCCACCCTGTCCTGATGAAGAGACGCAAGGCCGAGGATTTAATCGCCCCCAAGGCCACAAGATGGATCGAAACGTCGACGCCCATTTAATTTAGCCTGGATCTTGAACTTTATCCTCACGTGCTATCCTAGAAACGTATGCTAGTTGAAATTGTTAATGCAACATAATTGTGATTGATTTGTGGCCAGGCTACTCAAAGGACTGTGATTTACAACCATTCCTTTTTGTTTTGACATGTTTAATAAATTTTTCTATGCCATCCTGTTTGAATATATTTCCCTTATCACTTAACTCTTGAGCACTTCTCTCTTTTTTGCACGTTCCATCTGGAGCAACTCTCTCAAATTGATAAC
Organism: Triturus cristatus; assembly: GCF_964204655.1. Taxonomy (NCBI): domain Eukaryota; kingdom Metazoa; phylum Chordata; class Amphibia; order Caudata; family Salamandridae; genus Triturus; species Triturus cristatus. The sequence goes on along the minus strand of NC_140588.1, from coordinate 1,092,409,305 downwards.
GTATTGAACACTGCTGTTTCTTCAACAATTGATTTAATTAAATATATGATGATCCAGATTTTGGTCTGTTGCACTTTTATGATGTAAAGTAATTTATACTGAGGCATATTGTATTGTATTGTATAGATTCTTATAAAGCGCGAAAAAAAGTCTGCCACCCAACGGGTATCCTGGCGCTATAAGACACATCGGAGTGCGACAACACAGAACGATTAGCCAGTAGGCAAGGTTGGAGCCATGTTATTCCAGACGGAAGAGCCAGGTCTTTAGAACTTTCCTGAAGCCCAGCAGCGTTTTGGCCTGACGCAGCTCTAGGGGCATCTGATTCCACAGACGAGCAGCCGCCGTGCTGAAAGCCCTACCTCCCATTCTAACGCGCTTTACTCTGGTAACAACTGCTAGGCTCTGGTTAGAGGAGCGAAGAAGTCTTTCTGGCTGGTACCAAGAGAATCTTTCTTGCAGAGGCAGCGGGCCGGATTTATGTAAGGCCTTGTAGGCCATAACCAGCGATTTGAATTCAATCCTCCTCTTAACCGGAAGCCAGTGGAGGTCCCTTAGTGCCAGCGTGACAGATGATTCACGCTGTCTTCTGAGGGCCAGTTTTGCTGCCATCGACTGAACACGTTGCAGTCCCTGTACAATAGAGAGGGGAGCACCCAAGTACAGTGAATTACAATAGTCCAGTCTGCTCAGAATCACACTCTGGACCACCAAAGACTTTGTCTCATCAGGGAGGAGCGGGAGGATTTGGCGGAGAGCTCTCAGCAGCGCGATACAGGAGCCAATAGTTTTATTGGCCTGGGATTGCAGCTGGAGATCTCCGTCCATCATGACCCCCAGGTTACGGACTGATTTTACTGCGGTAATGGGAGGATCCTCTGGCCATAGTCGCAGTATAAAAGCTCCGTTTTCCCGGCATTCAGTTGGAGTGATTTGGACTTCAGCCATTCAGAAACCTTCCTCATACACGCCTGGAACGAGTTTAGAGGAACTGCATGCTCTCCTTCCAGGGAGAACGTCAGCTGTATATCGTCCGCATAGTTGACTACCTCGATCCCATAAGATTTTATTAATGGGATCAGAGGCCCCAAGTAGGCATTGAAGAGGATTGGGCTGATGGCAGAGCCCTGAGGTACTCCATGGCAAACCGGGAACCAAGGGGAGATGAATGGCGTCAGAGTCACTGCCTGCTGACGGTTAGTTAGATAGGACTTCAGCCACTCCAAGGCCCGGCCAGTAATCCCCAAACCTTCCAATCTTGCCAGTAACACCGAGTGGCTAACCGTATCGAAAGCGGCCGACATGTCCAGCAGCACCAAGACTGAGGAGCTGCCGCTGTCGGCTCGCATTCGAAGTTTGTCCAAAACGGTTGCCAACGCGGTCTCCGTCCCAGGCCCAGGTCTAAAGCCAAATTGATCCCTATCCAGGAGCTGATGTTCTTCCAGGAAATTGGACAGGGATTTACTGACCAGTTTCTCCAAGATTTTGACTGGGAAAGGTAAAAGGGATATGGGGCGGAAGTTGGCTGGCAGTGATGGATCCAAGGAAGGTTTCTTTAGTAGTGGGGTAACTATCGCCTGCTTCCAGTCGTTTGGTACAATCCCCTCATTCAAGGATTGGCAGCAGATGTGCCACAAACCCGAAAGTAGGTTGTAACTAGGTTCCTTCCAGATCTTATGGGGAAGGGGATCAAGAGGTGACCCAGAAGAAATCTCCCGTACAATGTTATTGAAGGATTCCTCCGTGGGGAGTTGGAAATAGCTCAGGGAGGGATCCTTCCTGGTGATTTCCAACATGGGGGAGATCTCAGGACCATCTTGATCAAACCCACCTACGATGTTGTTAACTTTGTCAATGAAAAACGTGGCAATTTCATTGCACAAATTTTGCGAAGGTTGGACAGTACTGGCCAGGCACCCCGGATTACTAAGATCTCTGACGATGTTGAATAGAGCCCTCGTACCGTTTGATGCCTGCAGAATGGATTTGGCGAAAAAACGGGACTTGGCTTCCCTGATGGCCATCTTATATTGAAGTTGTACTATTTTTAAGGCTTTTTTATCTGTGTCCAAGTACCGTCGGCGCCAGCTTCTTTCTGCCTGACGACGCGCTAGTCGTAGAGTCTTAAGCTCCTCGCCAAACCATGGGGCTGATGGGGTGTTGCGAATTTTAAGCTTTTTTTTAGGTATGAGTTCCTCCAGTGCTAGGAGAATGGTGTTGCTGTAGTTTTTATAGTTTTCTCCTGGCGTCTTTTCAGGATCAAAACGATTCCATTTGGAAAGGAGTTGGGCATTGTCCTTCTCCAAGAGCTTGGTCCAATCCCTTCCCCACCTAAAATTAGCAACTTTATTTACTACTGGTTTTCTTCCAAATAGAGACAGCCTAAATTGTATTAGAGAGTGGTCCATCCAGTTTAGAGGAGAGATGCTAAGTACTTCTGTCTCTGAAGGATTTGCAAACACCAGGTCAAGCATGTGGCCTCCCTCATGCGTAGGTTGTTGGACAAGTTGAAAAAGGCCACAGTTCTCGCAGGTGTTATTGAGGGTTTGCAAATAGCTCCCAAGACTTCCCGTTTCCCACAGATTGAAGTCCCCCAGGATCAGTAGTCTAGAATGTGTGGCTGCCAGGGCAACAATGGTGTCCAAAAATGCCTGATGATTAGTATCCAAGCCTGGGGGTCTGTAACAGACCAATCCTGTCAGCATTCTCCCCTTGGCCTCCTGTAGGGTGAAGCCCATAATTTCATAACCCGCTATGTCATTGATTGATAGTATGGCGCATTCCCACTTCTGATTAAAAATAAGTCCTACCCCGCCTCCTCTCCCCGTTGCACGAGGTTTATGAAGGATCTTATAGCCCACAGGGCATGCCATTCCCAGTTCCACAGTGGAGTTTGATTTTAGCCAGGTTTCAGTTATAGCCAGCAAATCTAAATTAAGGTCTTCCAGCAGGTTACAGATATCTTGCTGATGCTTCACAAGAGATCTGCTATTGATTAAACCACAGGTCAGGACATGCTGGAAGTCATTCTTTGGCCTGTTGCCCAATTTGAGGAGAGTGTCTCTAGAATAACAACGCCTACCTGTAGCATTTTGGGCAGCGTTGGTGGCACTGAGCACGGCCGGCGCGCGGACGGGCGCAGACGGGCTTGCCTCTGGCGCGCTTGTGTTCCTCTCATTTAAGTACGGTGGGCCGCTAGAGCGCTAACAAAGATGGCGCCCGGGTATGTCCCTGCTGTGGAGTAGAATCGCCAAGCTACAAGCCCAAGCCCAAGCTCATATAATCATTTGTTGAATTGTAAATGAAGGTCTAGGACCATTGTTTTTTGTACATAGTTCAAAGTAGGCACATGTGTGCATGTTAACCTGCTCAGGGAATGGGCAAACGCAGGAATGAACAGCAAGGCCAGTGGCCAGTCCACAGTTCAAAGTAGGCCCATGTGTGTGTCAGGACCTTAATGCCGGTAATACACTGACTGCCCGTTACGTGTGTGTCGAGCATCATGGACACACCTCCTCCCTAACTACAACTCCCGGCATGCAACGCGAGTCACGCCGCACGTGACGCTGACGCAACCCAGGTTGCGAGGTTAAGGATGGCGGATGGAATCATTCGCTGCCGATAATTCAGGGAATGCCCATAGCAGACTTCTCCTGCAGGCATCGAACTTCTGGGCGGTAAGAGTGCGCAAGCACAGTCTATCGTTTCGCCACATACTGAGGGAGACAGATGAGTTCTCTAACCTCGCTGTCTCCTCTGCTGTTGTGACTCCTCTGTTGGCCGAGACCAGCTTCGCCGGTCTCTTGCAGAGGAGCCTCTGTGTTTCCAGAGCCCGTTTTCAAAGGCTAAACCCCCCCCCGTTGGAGAGACTACCTACCTTGGTTCTCATGCGGGAAGGTAACTGGCACATTTCCATAATGTGGGCATTGGAGGCCGTTGGTTCTTGGGGGACCTGGAATCCTCAAAAGACACAAACTGCTGACAAATTTGTGCACCGTTGTAGCGGTTAACGTAAACCTGGATTGTTTATATCAGACATGCTAGTGGTATTGTGTTCCCATTAACAAACACGAGCATACTCACAGACTGGATAGGGCAAGACTATTATTGTTACCTCATCCAGATACACTCCTTCACGTTTCGTTGTTTTGTTCTCCTTACGCTGTATATAGGAGAGAGACACCTCAGAGGGTGTGTCGATACCACGACTCGGCATATCTGGCCTCACTCCATGTGCTCATCTGGTAGGTGTAGCGGGGGAACCAGTATACGTGTAGACCAGGGTTAGAAACCACTAAGATTATTTTCAATGTGTGTTCTTTTATTTCTCTTTTACTAGTTACATGTTGTGATCCTGCCACCACCCTCTACTCTCTTCTGTAATATGTTCTACACCTTGTTTATGTTTCAGGTGTTGAAGATTGCATTAATCTCTTAGCATGAGCTGAAAACCATTTTGTACTTGGCAGCCATTTTAGTTAGCTATGTGCTGGCCATTTGCTGTTTCCCTCTCCCCGAGTCTTGCACATGCTCAGATGTGCTTAGCTAGTAGAGTGCACCTGTTCCTAGTATAGAACTGTCAGGCTGTTCTAACTGATGTCAGCAACTTATTACTCCTCCTACTTGTTGACTGTGCAGTTTCTGTATGACCATCTATGTGCATAACTCTTCTCATGTGTACTTGTACCACCTTTTTTCAGCCCCTGTGGGGGTATATAATGCCCCTGTTCTCTGTAGTCCTTAGTAAATGTCTCATACAGTGACTTGAGAATACTGTGTGACGCATTTTTTCCCTCTTTAGAGGTTAAATAAAAAGATGTCTTTTATATTACAGCTTCTGTGCCAATCTCTTCTTTGTTGGTTTAAAAGGACCAGGTGTATAAGTGAAGCCCCTGAGAAGGTTTTGATTTCTACAATTGGTGCCCTCTGTGAGGCTCATCAGAGAAGCGGCTATCCAAGGGAGTGATCCTGATGGGAGACAGAAATCTACTGAGGAGGACAGAACAGGACTCTAGTTAAAAGGTACCCTAAAACTGAGATTCTGTCTCTGCAGCCCAGTATATTTCTGGTCTTCCTGATTGGACTCCTCCAACTGCTTACCACTCCTGACTGAGAACATTTTTGGCGTGAGTATTCTAAAAATGACCGTTTGATCACTCAAAACTTGGCAGTTAGAATCTGGAAACTTGTGCTTGGTAAGGTTGTTTGATACGACGCTTCTTGGATTTGTATGGAAATTGGCCAATATTTGGAATTTGGAAATATGTAAACTGCAGTTTATGCAGGCAGGTAATGAGAAACGTTTGTAAACTTGAACGGCACACTTTGAGTTAAGTGCTACTTTGTGTATAATATTGTGTATGCTGCAATATTTTTGGCATGCCTGTTCTTAGCACACATCATAGAATATGTTGCCTTGTTTGTAGGTACCCTTGGAACTTGTATTGAATTAGCCGGCTCCCCTAGAGGGGATACTTAACTAGGTTAAGGTATAAAAACGTATTTCTTCCTTGGTAACTAGTACCCCGAGGAACTAAATATGTACATAGAAAGGATCCTGGTCTGTGCACTTAGTAACATTCATAAGTGGTGATATGCAGAGCGTTTTTTTCCTGGTGTTCTGCCAGCCAAATCTAGTGAATATGACTTACAACTAGTATTTACAAATGGTTTGGTTTAAGTACAGTCTGTGGGCTGTCTTTTGTTTCTGTCCTAAGTGTTGATCTGTGGGTTAAATGTGTGTTTAAATGTCTGTGGTTTGTCATTAGTGGTACTTGTAAGTAGCGATTGCGCTCCTGGTGCAAGAATGGCTAGCCTTAAGTGCCCTGTATTATGTGTTCTGAGTATATGACACCGTTTTGAAAATGTCTGGAATGAGCTCAATGTTTTTTTTTGTCATCATTCTGTTATGCAAAATATCATTAAAAATAAAATATATTTTAAAAGAATCCAGCAATGAATTATATAATATATGCTAAATAGCTGCACGCTATCATTAAATTGACAGAGTAAGACACTATACATGTGTGCAAATTGCCACAATGTTAAAGATAAAATTAGAATCCACATTGAATAGGAATAAAAAAGCTTCAAAAAACGAAATTGTGTGTTTTGCAATAGATAAAATTAAGATACAAAATGTCACAGCATTTATCCTTCTGTATTAGGTATTAAAAGGCATTCACATTATCTGAGTGAGTTGGTTGTTGTTGACCTGAATACACATTACAGAACGACAGATTTGTGCTAGCTCGAAAGGCTGACTTGAAAGGCGTGTGAATTCGACGCCTTTACGTGTCAAGCAGCTGTGTCAGCACGTGGGTATTTCTGACTCCGGCCACAGAAAACAGCTAAAATCACTACCCCTTAAGTCAGTGCAAACACGGTGTAAAACCCTGCATTTCAGACTGCTGTTTTAAAAGTTAGAAATATAGTTTCATTATTTTTGATAAACCGAGAACAGATTGACAGTAGGGATTTCTTTTCTTAATGCCTTTTTAAATAAGGATAAGAGTGGTTTTTAATGTTAAATAATAATGACTGTCCTTTATTTAAAAGTGGCGCAGACTTAAGATGTTTCAAGTTAAGCTTCTGTTCTTAGGGCTGTGAATGAATGTGTTTAAATATGATAGGCAAGGGATGCAGCTCGCTTTTCATATGTGGACTCATCAAAATGATTAGATTTATTTAAAAAAAATAAAATTATTTTGATTATATAAAAAATGTTATTTAAAATAGGTGCATTAAATTCGGTTTTTAATATTTATAATGCCTAATAATGATGCTGTGACCTCCTAGCATCCAAATTGAATTTAAGCCATGCTATACAGCAATAGGGGGTCACTTACATGTGAAATGTCACTTTACCCAGGCGTACAAAACTTATTTTTATAAGGGTATACATTATACATTTCTGATGCCACATCTCTGGGATATGTAGAGGACATTCTGGGGATGACTATTATGCAAAAACATTGTAGGATATTCATTTTTAAGTGCCCCAAACATCAAAGTCGAAATTGAGTAACATTCACTATTTAAATGAGGTTAGTCCAATCAGAGCAGCTTTTAAACTGCCTTAGTCTCCAGTAAATGCTCATATGTAAGTTTAGAATGAATAGCTGACATCTATACTGCTAGACAAGCACTCAGCACACTGCTTACAAATATAAATATGTACAAAAATACTGGCAGAAGTTATTAAGCTTACCTCTGAATCGCTGGTAGACAGGAATGGAGTGGGTTGTTGAGCTCTCAGTCTCCAGGGTCACTTTGAATTTGTAAAACTGCATGAAAACCTTGCACGCAAGATGGGACAGCTGCAAATAGGTTAAAGGTCAAAGTTCTACATTCAGAAGCCTAGCAGGGCTCAGCGCAACGTTTGCTTTGACATTTCGACATTTGAAAGACGAAATGGCAGGACAGGGACAGAAAGAGGTTTTGCTTACTTTTTGTGGCAAAAGCAAGTTTTTGTGCACTGGTATGAACAGATTGAATAATAATGGTATATGTGAGCTCTTATTAAGACAATGGCTCTGTCATATATATAGCACTAATGCTTTTAGGGCTGAATTAAGGAAGCAATGGGATTTAGTTTGAATTCATGTGCCTTCGTGTTACACTTGTACATTTGCTAAAGGAATATGTTCTTTAGCTAGCTCAATGTGCTATTTAGCTCCTCAGAGTTTGTTTATGCCCAGTTGCTACAAATTGGGGTTGATAGTGTTGACAGAATGAAACCTGTTACAGGTTTCCTACTGTCAAAAATGGGGGGAGGAGGCTAGTTCCTCTACAAATTAAGAGTAGGCAAATGTATGTTTTCTCTCTCTTTTTCTTAATTTCTTTTGAGCCTGTCTAAACTGTCTGTGAAATAGCCATGAGACATTTAATTGGCTATTCAGTAAAACTGTTTTGAACATTATTAGCATTAATAAAATGAATAAATAAATTTGCTATGTTACTTCCCATCTTGTCTGATGAAATTATGAAAGGATGAGTAGTCTAGATTGCTGTTTCCTTATTTGATCTTTAAGGGGAACTAGCTGTGGGTAGTTTTGTTCTAAAATTCTCAGGTGATAACACCACTATTGTTTGTTATTCTCATGCTACATACAGTTTTGCAAGGGCATTGCTAGTTTTTATTAGCTAGTCTGTGTAAATAAACCGACAGTCCTTACTAGAGCTGATGTTGCATAGTTTGGATTATGAAAAATAGAATGCAGGGAAGATGCCCATGTGATCCTTAGCAAACATTTTTGAGGAAAATATTGTTTTATAGGAGTCTGTTAGTCACAAGATGTTCTGCTGGAGAAAATGTACCAATTATGTTGAAGTTTTTAGTTCTTTATGTAATAGGAATCCTTGTTAAATTAGCAGTTTTAGATTTTCCTGTTCCTCCTATAACATGAGAGCATGGTCCTAAGCATACAATGTAGGTGCTTTCATTAAGAGAAATCATTTTAGAAATGTCTGCAGTCCTGTACAAGTAATGCAAAGTCTATGAGTAAAGGTCTAGAACATTTCCTTTTTTCTTGAGGGTCTTTAGATGATTAAGATAGGAATATACAGATGTAAGGATTTGGAGTATGTCTGTATTGTTTTTTCTCTTTTCTTCAGAATTTAGTAAATGAACACAGACTTCCTTGGCTGCTTGGGATTGGGTGACGTATTATTCTTGTCAGTTCACCAAAGAGTTCCTTTTATACTTGCCAATAGGTCCAGGCTTTTGTTTTATTTACTCTCACATAGATGAAAGTGGTTCCAGGGTGCCTTGTTAATATATGGGGCGTCCCTAGACTAGGAAGTATTCTGAGACTAACCTCTCTGTTGATAGATTATTTCTGTGCCTTGTCTAAAGACCTTTTATTCTGTCCACCAATAGATATTTGCTGCCTTACAACCATTGCCAGAGGGGCGCGGACGTCAGATCTAGCTTGAGGAGTCAGCACCAGTCCAGCTTGAAGTCAAAGTGAATGTAACCAGCACAGGCATTGCTGGCAACCAGGACCTCAGTGAAGGTAGAAGGCCGGAAGCACTGGGATGTGAAGTGTGTACCCCTGCCACTGTCTTGGGCGAAAGACGGGGTCACGAATCAGAAAGGAGAAATCGTGGATCAAGTTTTTGATGCCCAGCCGAGAGTCACAGACCGACCAGGAAGGCGAGAAAGTTTTTGCTTGAGGTAACCCCCTTTGAAACAAGGGTTGCTTCAGAGATCCTAGCATCAGGCCTCTGAATCCTGGTCCCAAAGTGGCTGTAAAGTCTTCACCTTTGTTGGTCAAGAGATACCTGGGCACACTGAATGCAATCTATGGCCCCAACGAAAGAGCAGTGTGCCAGCAGAGCAATACAGGAGTTAGGGAAGGACTTGAGTTCAGGGTACAGGTGCTGTGTCTCTGGTGCCTGTTAGATTAAAGTGAAGAAAACTGGTGCACTGCCTGAGACACTGGACAGGATCGCTGAGGGCATTTGCCCCGGAAGGTGATTGCCCTATCCTGAAAGAAGAAACTTTTCCCTTGAAACTGGGCCGTGATTCCTGATTTGCGAGTTGTGCAGCTCCACCGTGGGAACAACAAGAGCCAGCCTGTGAGGCTCAAACGGACACAGGGAGAAGACTCCCCTCTGGTTGGTTGTACAGCGGCTTCAATTTCCCAAGGACTTCTTTTTCTTTTTTGTTGAAAATGTACCCCATTGGTCGTCCCATTTTTGAGGAGGAGCAACCCTTTGCAGCTCTTCGTCCTAATTCTCATGGTCCTGTGTAGTCCTCCTGGTCCTCTGGATCCAGGATTATTTTTGTAATAATATGTCTGACTGCTTTCATAATTGTATTAGGAATAATGTTTATTCTACGAGAGAAAAGTTCCTCTGAGCAGTTGACAAATGTTACTTTACCCTTTCCTTGATGGATACTCTAGCCATGATAAAGGAAACACTGGAAAAGTCTAGCGAAAATGTTTTTATTAGATATGTGCTGTTGGCTATTTTGAAGTTGAAATTGATGGTCACTGAAATGCATAGGAGCCTTGAAAATGTTTTTACTGGATGGTTCTAGGATTTGCTTAGGACTAGAAAGTTAATATTTCTGTTTCTGATAATAGTAATTACTCTCTCCTGCTATCTGTATGACCCAATGCTCTGTTCCCTTTGTACTCCTGCTTATACCTTATACATACCCGCTTAACAATATTTAGAATGAGAAATGCCCACCAAGCAATGAATTAGGATATTGATAAATTTATGGAAAAAATTAATATGCATATTTCCTACTGGATTATGGGAAATGTCTTTAGCTCATGCTAAAAGGACCATCTGTTGAAGGTTGCATTAATCTCTTAGCATGAGCGAATGCACCTGTTCCTAGTATAGAACTGTCAGGCTGTTCTAACTGATGTCAGCAACTTATTACTCCTCCTACTTGTTGACTGTGCAGTTTCTGTATGACCATCTATGTGCATAACTCTTCTCATGTGTACTTGTACCGCCTTTTTTCAGCCCCTGTGTGGGTATATAATGCCCCTGTTCTTTGTAGTCCTTAGAAAATGTCTCATACAGTGACTTGAGAATACTGTGTGACGCATTTGTTCCCTCTTTAGAGGTTAAATAAAAAGATGTCTTTTATATTACAGCTTCTGTGCCAATCTCTTCTTTGTTGGTTTAAAAGGACCAGGTGTATCAGTGAAGCCCCTGAGAAGGTTTTGATTTCTACACAGGTAGGTGCGGTAGGCTTCGTGCATTAGTTCAGTTATTGCCTCTTTGACCGTGAGTCATCGCTTGCATTACGCTGTGCTCATATTGTGCTCTTGTATCCTTCTCAGATCTCCTTCTCTGCTGTCTCTACCCTTTCCTTCCCCAGCTCGACTACCCCAATAGTCTGTGTGTAGATAATTGCTAGACTTGGGTCCATCCGGAGGTGGGCCCACTTTGAGCATCAACATGATCCTGAGGATTCAGAACAGAGGAGCCTGACAGTGTGCATGAAAACCTGCATAAGGAATGGGCAAACACAGGAATGAACAGCAAGGCCAGTGGCCAGTCCACAGTTCAAAGTAGGCACATGTGCGCATGAGAAACTGCACAGGGAATGGGTGAGACTGTACACTGCCATGGTCAGCAACACAGCTAGGGAGATAACAATGGGCAGTCTAGACACCGCTGTAAGGTGTGTGAGGGGAACTTTGCCTCAGACTTGGCTGTCAGTCGGACTGGGAGGTGGCTGAGTGTTGGGGCCAGTTGGAGGACTGGACCTGGGAGAGAGAGGACCAGCTGAGGTAGAGGCATCAGTAGCTGTGGGAGCCAGAGGTCTGCTTAGACTGGGTGGTGTTGTGGCACGTGGAGGCGGAGACATGCTGCTGTGAGACACAGTGTGGGAGGGAGAATGTGGTGGGGTGCCTTTCCACTTCTTGGGGACTCGATATGGAATTTTGGTCTTGATAGGAGTGGGAGGTGGGGCGGGCACAACAGGCACACTCTCCACCAAAGGTGCATCAGGTGCAGGCGGTGGCCCTCCCTCTGGGGACCTGCTGGATCTGGCGGTAACAAATTTTATTCGTCAAAGACACATTCAGCGAAGCTCTGTGGCCCAGACACTTCAACCATAGCAAGATACAACATACCAGCTTTGACATTTTCCTCATGAAATATCGTATAAAGTCTACAAAAGAGACATGCAGAAACAAGGCAGTCCCCTCCCTTAAAAAACATAACACCACCCCCACCCCACTCCCCCACCCATCGCACTGCCCATCTAGGCAAAGCAGCTGATCTATACACGACTACTATTCTGTTCTCTCCATGACCCATAACCCCCAGACCCGGCTGCGCCTGGTACTCCAGTGTGCCATGCCCCTTTAAAGCTGGAGGGAGATGGTCCACCACCCATCCAATTATTCCTCTAATATGGGCTCTAATTCCAGTCCCCTGTAGTCCGCCCAGCGCTTCCATATTTTATAATGTTTACGGGGGCAGCCCCGTGCCACATAGATGGGGGCCTCTAGTCCCATACAAAAATCGAGAACGGTCTTCCAGACAGATATTGAAGGTGCGACTGTCGCCTTCCACGCCCTCGTTATATCGCGCTTGGCAAGAGTAAAACCCAGGAGCATCAGATGGCACTTATAGACATTGCTCCCTATATCCTCCATCACATGCAGGAGCACCAATTTGGGGGACCGTGGGAGATCCCAACCCAGCACCTCTGACAGACAGGTCAATACCCCCCGCCAGAACCTAGTTAACACAGGGCAGTCCCATACCGTGTGTAGCAGCGTCCCCTCTGCATTCAGGCAACGGAGGCAATGCGGAGAGGCCACCAGGCCCGCCTTATACAACCTAACTCTGGTGAAATAGACTCTGTGCAGATATTTAAACTGGATGAGCCGAAGGCTCACAGCGACAGCCGCCCCACGCGGCGAGGCCAGGGCCTCCGTCCAGTCCTTCTCCTCCAGCTGACCCACATCCTCCTCCCAAACCACACGGAGATGCTGCAACGACGGGGAGCGGTGAGTCACCAGGGATTGATATATTCTCGAAATCTTGTGGTCTCGTAGGTCCCCCATGAACACCTTCGCCTCAAGTGGACTAAAATCGTCAAGACTCACCAGAATGGGGGAAAGAGCATGCCGGAACTGCAAGTATTTAAAGAATTGGGTACGCGGCATATGAAAGTCCTTCTGGAGCTCCTGGAAGGATTTCAGAATGGGCCCCCTCATAACGTCACCCAAGGTGGAAATCCCTATTGCATCCCAGTCCCGAAATCCGGGGAGGGCCGCCAGTTGCGGCAGACCCCCATTTCTCCATAGTGGCGTCTCCCCCGTGAGGCGATTCCACCAACCCATCTTCCGCAGCGCCTGCCTCCAAATCTGAAAGACCAGTTGCGTCACACTTGGTAGCAAACGTCGCAGCGCAGCGGAATAGAGGAGTGTATGTAGCGAATGATCCCCCATTAGGCGGCGTTCAAGGCTATATGCCGGATCCGACCTGTCGCCATACCACCATTCATTCAGGACCAGCAGGTGGGATGCCATATAGTAGGATAGAATATCTGAGGTGGCAAGTCCCCCACAAAATGTAGACTTAAAACATGTACGCAGCTGGCGGTACTTTTGGCCTGGCCTTGCCTTTTCCCCTCCATCCCCTGGTGACCAGCTGAACCTCCTACCGTGCCCTCCTTTCCCAGCTTTACAGGGGTGTGGATGGGAGTTGAGGTTGTGGGTGAATCTGCCTTAGAGGGCTTTTTCTGTGGACTCTTAGCAGGCACCAGCTTCACAGCAGGCATGGCAACTGTCTGCTTGTCTTTGGGAGACGCTTTTGGGACGGGAGTGTCCTTGGAAGGAGATGCTTTTGAGGCATGTGAGCCTGAGGCCTGCTTTTTGGCTGGATGCTCCTGAATGTCACCTGAAGGGCTTTTGCCCTTGCACTCTGGGGTGACTGTGGTTTGTTTGGGGGATGGTGTCTGCACTCTGGCCCGCTTGGGGTGCTGCTGTTGTGTGCTGCGTGTGGTTTATCTTGAGTCTGTGGGCTGTGGTGTGTGGAAACTCTCGTCAGATGTAGCCACTGGCAGGGGGGTGGCCAAAGGGATTGGAGCTGGACACTGAGCCTGTGACAGCTGAATGGCTGCCATCACTGTGGAGGACAAAGACTGGACAGTCCTGTATAGCCCACCCAGGTCTGAATGAATCCCCTCCATGAAGGCAACTACCTGTGCCAACTTCTTGTGATGGTCTTGGAAGGCATTCAGGAGAGTTGTCTGACCCACACACAGCTGGCGCAAAAGGTCCACAGCCTCAAAACTGAGGGCAGCAAGGGGCAGGGGCAGCGATGCCTGGGGGAAGGACACTCTTCCCTTCTTACTGTTGCGAGCACGTGCAGCGCTAGTGGAAGTAACTGGGAGGGTGGGCACCGTACGCTGTGAGGTGGAAGAGGAGGCAGAGTTCCCGCTCCCTGTGCCCGCCAGCATAGAGGAGTCACCGCTAGCGTCAGATGACGTTGAGGTTGGCGTCTCTGGCTGTGATTCCTCAAGCAGACTCCTGTCCGCCTCCGAGGCGCTGGTCACATCAGTGTCACTGTGCTCGTGTGTAGCAGTCGTGCCTGATGCCTCGCCACTGGTGTCTGTCCCCTGTCCTTCTGTGCCCTCGGTAGATGCTGCAAGAGACAGAGACGTAGGTTCAGTTTAGTGCCATTCACACAAACATTATATGCAAGCAAAGCACAAAACTAGATGATGATACCCCCATGTTGCACACCACCCTGTGCAGTCACATTGTGCAACCTTAATTCCAACGTCTAACATTGCATGGTATCATGCAAACTTGGCATGATTGACCCATGTGATGTCCACACAGCCAAAAGGCTTGCCCGTGCCTCCGTGTAACCTGACATACAGATCCCTGTGAGCATACCTAGGGCCCTGTGGGTGAAAAAGATGCACCTCCCAACATGTTGTCACAGTCACATATGGAGTCACCATAAGGGGAGAACACAGATACAGACTCCAAGATATCAGTTCGCAATGGCCGTGAGCTCATGCCATTCACCATGTCATACTTTGGGGCACAACTACAGTTGCACATTGGTGTCAGATGTGTAGTTCTCACAATTTTGAGGTCAGGCACTGCACACATTGATGATCGTACACTCGGATGAGGCACAATGCCGTTCACTGCCATGGGATGTCCCTGACTCCCTCAATGCAGACGATGCCAGAAGGCCACAACTCAGAATGCAACGTCAAGGGCCATTACATCAATGACACGAGAAAGTACATGTAGCGAAAATGCATGACAGCTGCACAGAGGCCACTTACAAGTCATTGCATCACACTAGCAACATCACAGAGCTCAGCACTGGCTCAGAGTTGAAACACAGGCAGTCACTCACAACCAAAGTCACCCTTCCCAGAATACTCACCCCCAGCTTGCTGCTGATGGTCCTTCAAACGTGCATCCCGCTCAGGCTGTGTCACTGCCAAGATCCGTGCCATTAGTGGTGTCATGTTCCGGCGCGCCAACCTGCCAGTTCGAGGGAGCAGCCCCAGGGTCATCTCTGCCACGCTTTTACCTAGCCAGCAGATGTCATCCCACTTCTTGTGACAGTGTGTGTGTCGTCGGTTGGAGACACCCAGAGCCTGCACCTTGCGTGCAATGGCCCTCCATACGTCCTTACGCTGGTGGACTTTGAGCCGAAGGCATGGGAGACAAGAGGAGGAAATTTCAGTGACACTGGGTTATGTACCACTATCTCTCAGTACAGGAGCATGCACAAACTCAGCACAACTTCACAGATATGTTTAGCAGAGACAATACAGCATGACACGTAGTACATAAGCATGGGATGATCATACCAAAATGCATGCAGGTATGAGGATGGACACAGTACCTGCACATCTCATACACATGCAGAATGCCAGCACAGAAAACAATGCGAATTAGGCCCACTTCTTCTATCCAGTTTTTGAGTGAGCAAGACATACATTACTTTGGAAATGATGTGGTGGGGCAGACTCACTGTGTCCAACACTGCACAGCCCTCAATGTCCTTGCCCTGTGAATGGCTCACTGTGTCATGGAGGTCACATTTAGGGACATGATCTTACAATCTTCCTTCGAACAAGGTCGGTCTTGTGCAATCCACAGGCCTGAGATGGCTCTTTGATGGATAGGGTAGCAGACAACCCATACGTCTCATTCAGTCCATTCAGTGATGGATACCTGTCAAATTGGGCAGTGACTGTGCAGGCCAGGGGGGCTCACATTGAGGTTAAACGTGGGCCATCTGAACAGTCACATGCAGGTACAATATGAGATGGCAAACAGTGCCTACACATGTGAGTCAGAACACATAATGAAAACAAGGATAGATGATATTACCTAAGTACAGCAATCTGATGTGTCTTATGTGAATTATTCGCCAAGAGTGTCACCCTCAGGCATTTCTCTCTTGTGCATAATGCTTACGTATCCATGGTGGCAATATAGAGTCAAACACACTTCCATCAGTACACTATTCTCAAGGACCTATCGCCGAGGTATCGGCACTTTATCGCAGCCAAAGACGCAATAAATTTATCGCCCCATTCACAAGCTGGTGCAAACAGCCGATATCACCAGTTTTCCGGTGATAGCATCCTCAAAAAATATCGCCACCGATGACCCCGGCAACTATCGCTAATGAGATGCAGAGTAGGCGTTCCCGAGCAAAAAGCTGTGACAACACCACACCTCAACATTCTCAACGACCAGCCAGATCGGCGATAAGATAACAAAACATGCAATAAGGCACGTTAGTAGCAGGAAATTAACACCTGCTCTGACCTGGTGCAAAGTCGGACGACAACCAGCACCAGAAAAGGGAGCCCAGCCCACAGCCACACTTGAAGAACTACAGATGCCATGGAGCTACTCATCATGCAGCTCGGAGCCCCAACAGGGCCACAACACCCACCGCCACCACCCCCAGGCCTGCCACCGCCCCCCGGTACCCCCCAGGACAACCACAGAGGCAGCGCAGACAAAGACAGCGGACCTTCAGGAAACGCACCAGCCTCACAGACTTAACACCAGAGAATGTCATTGCCCACTACAGACTCAAAAGGACAACCATCCTTCGCATCCTGAACATCATTGCCCACAGGTTAACGGCACCAACACAGCTGACAACCAACATCCCACCTCAGACAAAGCTGCTGGCTGTGCTGCACCTGTTGGCCTCTGGGACATTCCAACCAACAACCGCCAGAGTCGGAGGAGTCTCACAGCCAGCCCTATCCAAGTTCCTCACACCTGTCCTGGATGCCATCATCAGCTTGGTACCCAAGTACCTATACTTCCCCCACACTGCGAAGGAAGAGCTGGAGACCAAGCAAGGCTTCTACACCATAGCTGCATTCCCGCATGTGTTGGGGGCAATTGATTGCACACATGTCCTTCTTGTGCCCCCTGCCGACACTGCACACAATTGCCGCAACAGAAAGCACACGCATTCCATCAATGTGCAGGCAATAGTGGACCACCGGGGACTCTTCACCAATGTCGTCGCCAACTACCCAGGCAGTGTGCATGACTCATACATCTTCCGACAGTCCATCATCAACTGGCGCTTCCAGGATGGCACCTACAGAAATGCAGTGCTCGTTGGTAAGTACCAAATGAACACACCACACACCTCAACTCTACAATCATGAAACCCACAACTCTGGGAATGCAAATGTTACAAACTCACATACAACATGCCAAACAACATGCACCATACACAACAGCACAACGTACTGCGGTAAACTGGGCTAGCCATGTACATGAGCCATCAACGGCATGGCACCTCAGCAACACAATAGCAGAGTGTGGGGAGAGGTAGGAACCAGGCATGTGCAAAAGAGGCAAGTGACCCATGAATGAGAATGCACACAATGTCAAGTGTGGCGTGGATGTGCTGGACAGACTGCAATATGCAGACCACAGACATATCCATGTTGACATATACTGCTGGTGGTGGTAGTGTTGTGGACAGTGGACGCAACCATGTCACCCCAGCCAGTGGGGAAGATCTCAGAGATGTAGCCTGTTACGTCCCCCCTGTAAGCGTGAGCGGAGTGGGCTGGCCCGGAGTACTCCAGGCCAGCATAGGGGGTGAATAAAAAGCACGTAGCCCTGGGCATGGTTCTCTTCCAGACTGCCCAATGTGTCTGCCGGGCCGGCGCCTCTCACCCCACCACGAGGCCAACGCCGTGAGCGGTGTTGCCTGCGATCCTGTGCGCCTGCTGCACCCCAGGCCGCTGGTCCCCAGACCTCGTCTTGCCCACCCTTGCACATCCAGGCCTCACTGCTCACCTTCCGATACCTGCGTGCAAGCTCCAAGCCCGAGGACCGTGACCTTGGCAGCCTCCTCAGACCATCAAGTCCTCCGCGAGCAAGGCCCGCAGTACTCCTTTCCCGTTGACGTACTCCACCGGCATACCCAGGGCACAAATAGGTCACACATTCAGAACTGAGTCTTGATTACACAATGGCAGAGTACATATTTCATGGCTGTGTTTATGTCACTATACTCCCTTTGATGTGGTTGCACCAACTCTGTGCATAACATTCTGACAACATGTGTCTGTGGGCCTTTGCTGAGTTCTGCCTCCGGCCTACACTGCGGTCGAGCAGGTCACATATTTGGAACTGAGTCTTGATTATGCAATGGCAGAGTACACATCGTTGTACGCAAGGATAGGAGTATGAGGAAGGTGTGGTTCAGTCCTGAGAAAAAATGGATCCACGTTACGGAGGTGATCGAACACTACCAACAACTGCTCTGGTTCCACCAACTCTGTGCATCGCAAGCCAACGACATGCGGCTGTGGGCCCATGCTGACCGCTGCCTCCGGCCCACACTGCGATCCTGTAGGTCACACACTTGGAACTGAGCCTTGATTTATTTATGGCCGACTCAATATCATTGTACAGCCCTCATCGCAGACTGCATCCTCTTCCAGCTCTGGTGCCACTGACTCTGTGCCACGGGAGTCAGGTTGAACTTTGGTGGCGTCTGGGTCTATGGCCTGGGTGTTGTCATCATCATCATGTAGCTGATACTGACATGGTGGGAAAAAGTGGACTGTAGCATTGAACTCCTCCATATTGCCTGTTTCTGCTTGCTTATGCCCTCTACATTATGCCCTGGATGGACACCTACCACTGTCCCCCGTAACACTCAGCAACATTCTCCTTTGACATCAACGAGGACCCGCTCAGCTCGCGTGGCCCTATCTCAGTGCACCGCAAGTCACCGTCCCATGCGGGTGTGCCTGTGCCTGCTGCAGCGCATCCGGGACCACTAACTCTGTGCAGCTCAAGTCATGGACCCTTGCTCTTTGTACTTTGAACTTCTGATTGTCTCATCACTGTTGTGGTTGTTGCCAGCACCAACCGACCCCTGAGGGGTGGCTTACACTACCCAACACCCATCCAGCACAGGTGTCACTGGACGTGTGACCCTGGCAATAAAAGGTGCCGGGCCCACGTGCCCGTAGCCAGTTCCACAAATTATCCCTGTGTGTCCGTGTGGTCATTATGTATGCATGAGGGCCCCGGGCCATACCACATTACATTGTGCTGTGTACAGGGGGCGCTACCTAGTCACCTCAGGCAGTGGGGTAGACCTGGGACATGTAGCTGTGTCGGACCCCCCTGTGAGTGTAAGGGAGTGGACCGGCGTATAGCAGTACAGCGTAGGGGTGTGGTCATTCAACACGTGGCTATGGGCGTGGATGAGTTTAGGCCTTGCCAAGGAAGTTGCTAATGCGTGTGTCTCTAGTGTAGTGTCGGCGCCACCCGTCACGCATTATACAATGTTGCTATGTAGCATGCACCCGGAGTGCGGGCTTAGCCGAAGGGGTTAATGAAGGAGCGCACGCCCGCTCGGGGTCTGGGATCAGAAATGCCAACTGTTGTGTGTGTCGCTATTTCGGTAGCATAGGCCAAAGGCCTACCCTCAACTGTATGGTGAGTTCAGCCAGGCATAAACTCTACATCTGTGTCCGCCCTTCCCTTACCATAGGCCTACACACACATTGCCGCCCACCTTCAGCGCACAACCTCACTGTGTCATTGTCAGGCTTGTGGACATGCGCAGACAGGCATGACAATGGTGTGCCGAGGGGTGCAAGTGATGCAACCGAGCTGCGCACACTAGTGAATAAGCTTGGGGGAGGGTGGAGCAGCAGTAAGGCTACGTAATACACATTGATGCCGCTCATTTGCAACAAGCAGTACATGTCATACAGGAATCACAAAGTCACACATATCACACACCAATGAACCAGTGAGCCTGCCAACACATCATGCAGAACCAACTATTGATTCATGTCTCTCTGCACTGTCACAGGTGATCAAGGATATGCACTCTGAGCTTGGATGATGACACCCCTCCCAGACCCGAACACACAGGCCCAGAGGCAGTACAATGCGGCCCACAAACGCACCAGGAGCATCGTGGAACGCACATCTGGCGTGTTGAAGTCATGTTTCAGGTGCCTGGACGTCACAGGTGGAAGGCTCCTGTACAGCCCAGGCATCGTGTGCAAGATGATCATTGCATGTTGTTTGTTGCACAACATATGTGTACGCAGCAATGCCCCATGGATACAAGTGCCAGATGCACCGGACGATGATGATGAAGATGAGGCAGGTGGACCACACCCCACTGCAGCTGCAGCAGGAATAGTCCTTATGAACCTCATCATTGACAATTTCTTCATATGAGCACGTCATATTGTGACAGTCCTTAGCAATTATGGGGCAGTACAAAATGACCACAGGCACAGCATGTGCAAATAAATGCATTCCAAAAGCACATTCCCTGAGTGCATGTCACTCATCTGTACAGGCACATCACTCAGACACGTTTGTGTGCGACATGAGGGGCTAATATCTTTATGATGTGTTCATGGATGATGGGTGTGTCACCTCTGTGCAGAGAGGCTGTTTATGGTGTAACGTATTCGAAGTGCCAGTTCTGTGTGTCACAGTTAGTAGGGAATCCCACTCTTCGGCGTTTCACATGTGTCCCAAATCATTCCATTTTGGCTGCCATTTATGACCTGCAGGGGACACCAAGGCTCCTTTTGGGGTCCGATATGTACCTCCATGATGCAGGTATGCCCCCTGTGACTCAAGTCCCACAACATGGGCAACATGTACGTAAGTGGGAGTCACTACCCCTCCATTCGTCCACGCTTTCATAATTGATTGATCATGGTCATGACACGTCTGTGTGTGGGAGGGGTGGCTTGTTCCTCTGTGATGTGAAGGGGTGATGCGGTTTCACAGTGTGTTCCATGCATGTTACAGCATTGGCGCAGTTTACATGCAGACTGCATGTCAATATACGTTGTGACTGTGAGATGATGCCTATTTGGTGCGGGACAATGGTCATTTGTTCTACGTCACGGATGTGGGGTTGTGCTTGTACATTGTCATCTCACCGTTTTTTTACTCTGCTTTTATGGTGCATTTTCCCGCATGACGCGTGGGAATTGCAGGCCTGTCGCTGGTTCTCGCTGATTTGTGTATCGCGATTGGCCTCATCGCACCTTATCTGGCGTTGGTGTTTCGCAGTTTTGCGGCGTCACGTTGATTTTAACGCGTTATCGAGGGACTATCGCATGGTGCTGCCGGGTTGAGAATACCACGTTACCACGTGTTATTTTCCCGCGATAGACTGCGATGTGCAAAGATGCGTTAAGCTAATTTTGCGATGATTATCACACGTTCTTGAGAATATTTCCCCTCTGGATGCAAAGTCTGTCTCATTTCAGAAATGAGCCTGTGAAAAACCTCATGGACTCAAAGATCCATTAGCACAGGCAAAGTCTGTACTGACTCCCACTTTCCATACTTGCAGGGTCACTGTATGGCTGCAAAAAGACTGCATGTCCCTCCCACCCTGAAATGCAGACCAGGGAATGTGTGAAAAGGCTACAAACCCCATTTCCCTGAAGTCAGCATGCTAGGCAGTGTATCACAAAAACCCACACTCTCAGGCACATACTGCAGCAGATCAACTTCAAGTGTGCACTCCCCACACTCTCACTTCCATTATGAAGCACTTACCATGACATCTGGAGCACCATATAGCCTCCCGTACTGTGTGAGCACCTTGTCTACCAGGACCTCCAGCTCCTCTGTGGTGAAGGGACTGGTTCTGATGTTCTCAGTCCTTGCCATCACTGGGTCCAGGAGACAGGAGCAGCAGCAGTTGGTGGTGAGGAGTGTCAGGCAGCAGTGCCTGGGTGCAGGAGACAGGAGCAGCAGCAGTTGGTGGTGAAGAGTGTCAGACAGCAGTGCCTGGAAGAAGTGGAAATGTGAGGCTCTCTCCCACACATAAATAGGCCCTTGGGGTAGTTTCAGTGGTTCTAAGCTGCTGCAATTGGTGTTCCAGTTCCGCTTTTTTCAAATGAATCCAATGACCGGCCCGCGGTAGTGAAACACACCTACCGCGATTTTCAAAATTGCATTAGGCTTCCGCGTTTGCGGTTCCCATTGGTTGTAGGGCTTGGGCATTGGCAGTGACACACCGCAGGGGCCAGGAGGTCGCTACCGCGATATGGCTGCTATCCATGGGTGCCAATGACTGTGATTTGGATGGCGGAGCATGCCAACCGCCATTTCCCAATGTGTATATCACTACCGCGATTGCGGTTCCCATTGGCTGTAAGGGCATTGACATTGGCGGTGACACACCACAGGGGCTAGGCAGTCGCTACCGCGATATGGCTACTATCCATTGGTGCCAATGACTGTGATTTGGGTGGCCGAGCATGGCAACCGCCATTTCCCAATGTGTCTATCACTACTGCGATTGCGGGTCTCATTGGCTTGAAGGGCATGGGCATTGGCGGTGACACACCGCAGGGGCTAGGCGATCGCTATCGCGATATGCCTGCTATCCATTGGTGCCAATGACCGTGATTTGGGTGGTGGAGCACGTTAACAGCACCTATGGACACATCATGCTGTGTCAATGGCAATGGCCAGTTCTCAACAGTGTACAGTAGACACATGATTCATGCCACAAGATAGTGCACACAATGCTAGTGTAACATTTAGCCCACTGCTGACTACACATGCCATGTCAGTGCACATGATTGCAAACATTGGCATTTACTTCCTCACATGTCACTTGTGTTATTGTTGTGCATGTACACAGATCAGTGTTGTGATGGACTCTCCAATATATACACGTCAATGTGTGATCTGGCTAAGCAACGCACAGTGATGAATGTCTGACTACACAATGTGCATATTTCACTGTGTAGTTTGCTTTGCTCATGTACATACTTGATCTTAATGCACAGACTGTGCTCATTGTGTTGTTGATGTGTGCCCTGTTCGACTTAAGCAAGAAGGTGTGGCAGGTACAGCAGCTAGGTAGGAGCCAGTAGTGTTGCTGTTTCACACATATTCTGTATGAACTACTCTCAGGGCTGGTTACGCAAAATGTAGACAGATCCCTTTGGGCATTCACATAGTCAGATTTTGTTTTGGAGGTACTCGCTGTGTGAAAAGTGGACAAGTGTACGACTAGTGTAGCTGAAGGTGTTCCTACATGTAAGTTGTGCTGTAATCTGAACTGTGATGCCAGTCACTTTTGGCATTGTGTCAGTCAAAACGTGAGATGTTGGACACATCTTATAGTGGATTGTAATGACGTGTCCCTTTTCATCTCACCTAGGAGTCGACCAAATGTGCTCCCGGAGTGTGCATGGATTGTGGGTGAGTATGCAGAGTCAAGTAGCGTGCTGTATGTGTGACATGCTGTCCTCTGCCACAGTTATATTACAAAATCGGTATGTGTATCTCACACCTAGGTGACTCTGCATATCCTAACCGGCCTTGGTTGCTGAGCCCACTGCGGAATCCCAGGACCCAGGGTGAAGTCTGCTACAATGATGCCCATGGGAGGACACGTCGTGTGGTGGAGCGTACTTTTGGTCTCCTGAAGTCGCGATTTCGGTGCCTGGACAGGACCGGAGGTGCACTGATGTACTCGCCCAAAAAGGTGTGTCAGATTGTAGTTGCATGCTGCATGTTCCACAACCTGGCCTTGCGCAAGGAGATCCCCCTGCTCCAGGACGCTGATGAGCAGCTGAGGGCCCCGCCTGCAAACCCATACACGTCCATTGACGAGGATAGTGGAGAGGACGACCTGCGTCAACAGCTTATCAACGGCTACTTCCCTTGAAGGTGAGTGAAAACGTACAACGGGGCCATTGTCTGCTGATGTTGTTGTTGGTGAAAAGGCCTAGGTGAGCTTTGTGACTGCTGCCTGTTGTTGCCTCTGTGCTGGATGCTAATGTTTCTGGAATAGGGTAGTTATGCACAGCTACAGGATGTCTATGTCGGTACAGTTGCTCATAGTAATGTGTGCAGATATGAGTGCCTTGATGACAATTGTTGTGTAATGGCTGTGATGCCACAGCCGGACAAGTGAATATTGTTCTGTTGTGTTTTCCTAGGTCCCTTCAGCCTCTCCTTGCCTACAAACAATCTGTGTCCTGGTACATTGTAATCATGGTCAACATTGTACATCCTGTGATAAACATGGAGCAGACAAGAAAACATAGGTGTGTAAGGAGTGTTTATTTACAATGGGTAGATGTGACAGGGAAGTGAATATTCACAAAAAGGTGAAACGGGAATCAATGAGTTGTCAGTGATGGAAGAGGAGACAATCGAGTAGTCACCACATTGATGTGGTGACCCCGTCCAACAGACGCCTGCCAACAACATGGCAGTGTGGATAAGGACAGTCAACAAAGTCAATGCAATAGTGAAGAGGGGTGCCACCATGGCTGGCTCCTTGACTGGTGTTTGGCTGGTGCTTTGCCACGGGATCCTCCCTGGGATTTCTTTGGACGGCCCTTTTATCGTTTGGCAGGGGGGCCTCTGCTGCGGGCTCAGCGGGGTCTGAGGACTCCCCGCTCTATGGGGCCACAGGGGTGGTAGGGGAACTGTCATCCTGCAAGCCACTGGAGGGAGGTGGAGCTGTTGTTTGGGCTGCAGGCCTGTCTCTCAGTACAGTCACAAGCTGGCCCAAGAGGTCCACGATTTGGTTCATGTGGGTGTCTATGGACCCCAGCAGCAGGTGGAGCTCACGGGAATCTTCAAGAGCCTGGCCTTGTGTCCCTGGGCTCGTTCATAGGCCCCAAGGACTCTGGCGATGTTGGCCAGGGCTTTGGTCCCATTGTCCAGTTGTGTTTGACTCCCAGTTGCCCTCCCACATGCCCTGCAGTCACAGACCTGTGGCATCACCACTCTATGCACTCGCCTACTCTCCCTGCCCTCCTCAGTTGGTGTGGTGGGGTGGTCATCCTCTGAGGCACGGAGAGTGTTGCAGGCAGCACTGGTGGTAGTGGTGGTGGTGGTGGAGGAGGTTGGTGGAGGCCGCACAGGTCGTTACAGCAGGGGTCAGCGTAGTTGTTGTTGCTGATGTGGTGGCGGGGGGACAGTGGGGTCCTGGAACCTGTTGCGCCCTGGCATGCCTGATGGGCCGGCTTCTTGCTCTGCATCCTTGAAATCCAGGGAGTCATCATCAGAGAGTCCATGTTCCGGGGGTGGAGACTGGCTCTACAGGTTGGTGTCATCATCTTCTGCTGTCAGTTCTTGGTCACCTGTGGGACAGAGCGGAAATGGTCATTGAAGTGAACCCCTCAAGCTTGGTTTTAGATGTATCTTATTTACAGGTTATACACCACACAGTTTACTAGTTATCACATTGTATGTCTGCACAGTATTGTGCATCATGACATGATGTGGAGGTACATACATTACTCGTCCATGGTGTGACATGTCAATAGATACCATGCGCCACATGCAGATTTTGTGATTACAAGGACATGTTGTCATCTAACGACTAGCGGCACAACGACTTTATGTGAAGCATCTTCGTTGATTACTCTGCCTGGCAGACATTACATCTGAGCATGAACTATCCATTGCTATCTCATGCATACCTTTGTCATGTCATGTGCATTGCTTTATTTGTTCTACAGACCATGCTTGCTTTGTTTTCATATGGTCCTTAAAGCTCAGCCCCGCTGGCACTTTCACACAGCATTCAGTGCTGTGCATGATTGTGCCCTGAATTTCTTCAACATGTGATTTGGTGAGTCACACTTTGGTTGCTCTGACAGTTACATACGCTTAGCTGTCTGCACACTGTAAGTGGCTATTGGATCTGTGTCAATTTTGGTGGGATGTGAGGGCGGATGTTATATGGCTCCGTGCTGTTTGAGAGGAATGGCGGGGTGCATGCACTGTCTACTTACCTGTTCTGTTGTCACATTTAGGTAGAATTTCTGACACATCTCTCTGGGTGTGTGGTGGAGTGCTACATCCTGCTCAGGGGTGGGACAGGGGGGCCTGGTGGGAGTTGTGGTGCAGGCAACCCACCCCCAAACACCCCTCCCTGTGAAGATGGCTACCTACCTGTAAGTTTGGTTGTTGTAATACAATGGCTGCCACGTGCTTCTGGGTGTGGTGAAGTGCTACATCCTTCTCAAGGTTGGGACATGGGGGCCTGGTGGGAGTTGTAGTGCAGGCCCCCACCCCCAAACACCCCTCCCTGGGAAGATGCCTACCTACATGTTAGGTGAAGGTGAACAATACAATGGCTGCCACATGTTTCTGGGTGTGGTGGAGTGCTACATCCTGCTCAGGGTTGGGACAAGGAGGCCTGGTGGGAGTTGTAGTACAGGCCTTCCACCCCCAAACACCCCTCCCTGGGAAGATGGCTACCTACCTGTAAGTTTGGTTGTTGTAATACAATAGCTGCCACATGCTTCTGGGTGTGGTGGAGTGCTACATCCTGCTGAGGGTTGGGACAAGGGGGCCTGGTGGGAGGTGTAGTGCAGGCCTCCCACCCCCAAACACCCCTCCCTGGGAAGATGCCTACCTACATGTTAGGTGAAGGTGAACAATACAATGGCCTAGGATGTGTAGCTTTGTAGTTGTGCAAGACAGTACACAGCAGTGTAAT
This sequence comes from Triturus cristatus, assembly GCF_964204655.1. Classification (NCBI taxonomy): domain Eukaryota; kingdom Metazoa; phylum Chordata; class Amphibia; order Caudata; family Salamandridae; genus Triturus; species Triturus cristatus. Next base: position 1,092,382,794 of record NC_140588.1, on the reverse strand, counting down.
GGCGGACATTGGTTTGTACTTTCCAGCCTCCACTCCCCCATCTACTCCTGTGAGAGTCTCTGGATGCAGTATGGCAAGCACCCTCTCCTCTCACGCAGTGAATGTTCTTGGTGGAATGGTAGGTCCACTACAAGTCATCTGAGCCAGCTGACGGTTCTTGTTGTTTCTCTCTTTCACCTGTCTCTTGAGGTCAAGCCACTGCTTCATTTTTTTTTTTTTATCTGTTTTTATTTAATTTTCCTTTTGTGTTCCACAAGAATACAGCATCATGAAAAATAACATGCATCACAAACATTTGACCTGGTAGTGAACCATCTTTCTACACAAGATAATCTGTATAGTAACTGGGCAGCCTACATCAAACATTCGTTTGGAGGCGCTGTGGACGCAGCTGTAAATTGAGTCTCGGCAGATTGTACAAGTTGCGTAGGGATAACAGCTTGCGTGTATTTGGCTTGGTTCCCTTGTTCCCTTTGTGCAGAGTCTTGACGGATCAAACAGTTCGGGCAAGTGTACAGACGTTATGAACAGAAGAAAACAACCATTAAAAAGCAAAAGCAAAAGCAAACAACAGCAGCATACATCGGTTCTCAGGCGTATGTGTTGTACCCTGTCTCTTCCCGCCTCGCATCCTCCCTCCCCCGTCCCTCCCCCTCAGGGTCTACTCTTGCATCAATCCTCAGTGCCATAGCGCACCGTTGCTGTCAGGTGGCATGCGTACCCCTACTCATCACTGCGGGCACTTGTCGTCAGGGCCCCCCTCCCCCTTGTCAGGGTGTCTCCTCCACTACTCGGTTGTCCCCCCGGGTCCTCCCCCCCGAGATGTATCAGGACCTGGAGCATTTCCTCCCAGCGCCCGGCAATGGGCGTCTTCTGTAACCCCAGCATCTCCTCCCACCTAATGGCAATTCCTTCCGCCTTAGCCCATGCTGTGAGTGAATGTCTCCATGCCCGTGTGTGTGGTGGGTCTTGGGACTTCCATTCCTTGGTGAGAAGCCTCTTGGCCACCACCAGCCCGAGGTCTAGGAAGCGAGAGGATGCCGTCGTGGTCTTGGATCTACGGAAATTATGCAATAAATAAACTGGCCATTCAAAGGGTATGACTCGGCCTGTACAGGTGTGCAGCGCAGTGCCTACAGCTTGCCAATAATCGCTCAGCCCTTGACAACCCCAAAACATGTGTATTATACCAGCCCCTGCCTCCATGCATCAGGGGCACAGCACATCTGTGCGGTGAAAGTACCTGTTTATCTTTTCAGGCATGAGGTATGCCCTGTGGACAATAAATAGTTGTATTTGCCTGAATCACATGTTCCTAGGAATCCGTGTTGGGCTTTTTAGTATCTTTTCCCATTCCCTGTCCTCTATTGGCGATCCAGATCTGCCTCCCACTTGCGGCACAGTGGGTCTAGAGCCATCGCTGCATGCACACGAAGAGACGCTGCAAACCAGCGGATCAGGTGCCTGCCACGTCCCATAACATGGAGGTACTGGATGGTAAGGTGTTGAGTTGGTTCTTCTTGCAGTTCCCCCCATTTAGAGGACAATGTCGCGATGAGTGTGCGGTGTCGTAGAAATTGTCCCGGTGGGAGCCCCAATTCATCTACCAGAGATTCGTAGAGTATGAGCCTGCCGTCTCGGTACAGGTCTCCCAATGTGTGTACTTCAGCTTCATGCCAGTCAGCGAGCTCAAGTGTTGTAAGCACCCCGGGCCCGCTGGGGGAGCCCGCTAGTGGTATGGCCGGCACGTAAGGGATCACCGTCTTGGTGAGATACAGGCAGTGACAATAGCATCGATAAGCCACCGCCAGGAGGAGAGGGGTAGGCACCGGGGCCTTGGAGGCCGGGTGGAAAAGTCTGGTGAAAGATGCGAGAGAGTGGGGGTGGCCTCTAGTTGCAGTGTCTTCACGTCCTCTGTCAGCGAGCCAATGGGCTATCCACTGCAATTGTGCAACCAAGTAGTAGTGTTGAAAACAGGGCGCAGCTAGTCCTCCTTAACCAGTGGGCAAGTATAGCTTCACCAGCGCTAGCCTGTGACGCGCATTGCCCCATAGGAAGTCCCGTAGCAACTTAGTGAGTGTGGCGAAGAAGGCAGCTAGGATATATAGGTGTAGGTTAGCAAAGTAGTACAGTAGTCGAGGTAAGATCACCATCTTAGATAGTGCCACCCTGCCTGTGACTGTCAGGGGCAACATGCTCCAAAAGTTCATTTGTGACTTAATGGCCGTCACTGCCCGTCCCAGGTTACCGTCGAATAGATCTGATCTGTCGGTTGACGATAGATCTGGATACCGAGGTAGCGGAAGGTGTCCGCATTCCAAGGCACCCTCGTGCCCTCTAAAACATAGCCTGGATCTTGTGTGTCTCCTCCAAAAGGGTAGAGGCAGGACTTGTGGGCGTTCACTCGGAGGCCCGAGAGAGCGGCGAAGTCACGCAGCATGCGCTCCAGCTGGACCAGTATATCTCCACATCTCTCACAAAGACAAGGAGATCGTCCGCGTATAACAACACCTGGTGGGTCGTATCTCCCAGCGGTATGCCGTCGCCCATCGTCGCGCGTATGGCCGCTGCCAGAGGTTTAATGGCGAGGGCGAAGAGGAGAGGTGACAGCGGACACCCTTGTCTTGTGCCCCTACGGATAGGGATGGCGTCGGACATATATGGTCCCAGCCGCACTCTGACCGTGGGGCTTTTGTATAGTAAGTTGACCATCTGGAGGAACCCCAAGCCCAGGTCGTACCGTAAGAGCACCGCCGCTAGGTATCTCCACTCTAGGCAGTCGAAGGCCTTCTCAAGGTCGAGCACCAGGCATCCCGCCCTAGGCCAGTCCCGCACCCCTTCCGTGGCCACTCGAAAGAATCTTCGCAGATTCAGCGAAGTGCTACGCTTGGGCACGAATCCATTCTGCTCAGCGTGAACCAGCTCAGGGACCACTGGCGCCAACCGCTCCGCCAGCACTTTAGCGAGTATTTTATAGTCCACATTCAGGAGCGCCAATGGTCTGTATGACCCTAAACTTTCCGTGTCTCTGCCTGGTTTCAACAACGACACCAGGTAGGCCTCCCGCATCGATGGGGGGAGTGTGTGCTCCTCCAGAGCCGTGGAGTACAGGGCATGTAAGTGCCGCATCAGAGGCCCCCGGTAGGCCTTGTAGTATTCGGCCGGCAGGCCATCTGGGCCTGGTGTTTTCCCAGAAGCCATCTACCCTATGGCTTCATTTATTTCCTCTAGGGTGAGGGGGCCATTAAGTGCCTCATGGTGCTCCTCGGTAGCTATGGGCAATTGAAGAGGTTCGAGGAACCTCTCTAGGTCAGGGCTGGAGCAGTGTACCTTGGATTGATAGAGCTGGGAATAGTGATCCGACATTACTTTGTGTATTTTCCTCTGTGTAAACACAAGGTTCCCCTCCGTTGTGCGTATTGCTCCTATTGGAGTGTGCCTATCTTCCTGTTTCAGCAGCCAGGCCAGCAGGTGCCCTGCCCTGTCCGCTGTGGCGTGGGTGAGGCCGTGTGAGCGGTGTAGTTGTGGCACCGTAGCTTTTCTATGCGTTACGCATGTTGCGTCCTAAGGTTTCCTAGCTGGGCATATTGTTCACCCCCACCCTCTCCCTCCTGCTCATATTGTAGGAGCCGTGTTTCAAGCTGGTTGAGTGATAGCGACAGTTACCTGCAGATGTTCCATGTGGCGCCTAGGCAGTGTCCCCTAACGGCGACTTTGTGAGCATCCCATTCTACTAGTCTGGAGCTCGCCGTCTCCTCATTGAGTTCAAAGTATTCAAGAACCATTCTTTGAAGGGAAGCGCGGAATTCTGGGTCTTCCAGTGCAGTTGGTTGGAGATGCCAAGTGGGTACGGGGGGGGCGGCCGGGCTCCCAATTCAACCGAAGTGTCATGGGATTGTGGTCGGAGTGCGTCTGTCCTAGGTATTTCGCTCCCTCAACGAGCGGAAGCAATGATTGGGACCCCACTTTCCGGTCGAGGCGCACATGCAAGTCGTGTACCGCCGAATAGTATGAGTATATACGGTCAGTAGGGTGAAGGGCTCGCCACAGGTCCAGTAACGCCCACTGCGTCAGCCAGTCTGAAAGCGCCCGCGCATTCAAACCAACCGTCGTCGCCCAGAGGGGTGGGAATGAGCTATCCATGTGTACATCAAGTACCGAGTTATAGTCCCCGCCCAGCAGTCAGGGGAGTCCAACATATGGTAGAGAGGTGTGGCTCACTGGTTAGAGGCGGCAGACCCGCATGCAGAGAATCGGCCAGGGACCAGGGTTCAATTCCCGACGCGGCAGGGTCGTGGACCAGGGTCAAAACGGACTCGATAATTCTCGCCTCGGTACCTACTCTAACCAGGAACACACTCGGCAACTCTGGGCATTAAGCTTGCCTCATCTCTACAACGGCCCCCCACAGACGCCGGGGATGCCTGGTTTCACCTTGGAGATACTCAGATAGGGACCATCTCACAGGGAAAGCCAGGACGGGTTCCCCAGCGGTCTTCAGCGCCGGGACACTTCCGTTGGAGGTAGCTGCGCGCTTTACAAGCTTCCATAACATAACATAACATATGGAGTCAGTGCAGCGGATAGCTGTGCCAGGAACGTGGGTTGGTCCGTATTTGGGGCGTACACAGAACCGAGCAGTATCTGTTGGCCATTAAGTGTTCCCTTCACTAAAGTGAATCTGCCTTCGGGGTCTGCCACCGATTCTGTGCAAAGGAATGGAGTACCCACTCTCACCCAAATTAAAGTGCCTCTTGCATGTGTCGAGTATGTTGTGCCGTATATTTGTCCCCTCCAGTGCTTACGCAGCCTGTCTAGCTCCTCTCTGGTCATGTGTGCTTCCTGCAGGAGGGCGATTGCAGCAGAGTGTCTCTGAAGGTACGCAAAAATGGAGTAGCGTCGAGTAGGCATGTACATACCACGTATGTTCCATGTGACTATGTCAGCACGTGGCATTTGTGTTGGGGTTTAGGTTGTGAGAATGCTAGGGGTCGGGGGTACCACAGGGTACGGAAGCCAGGGGCATGTGTGAACGTGCTGATGTGCTGCAATAAAATCAACAACAGTAAGAATACTGCAGACAACAACAACATAACATCTGGGGCAGACATTGCATGATGTCTGGCCAAACCTCATACAACAAATGAGTGATATAAACTAGGCCAACGTGTTGCCTATGGGGTGCGTGTACTAGTGTTGTTGTAGAAGGGCCACCCCCTCAGTTCCAGTGTGTCTGCTGCGCCAGCTACCTAGTCCGGAATGTTATCGCATAGGTCCCATACGTTGCTGGTTTGGCCACTTGGGCCGGGCGGGAGCATGCTGACCCACAGTCTGTGTGCTACGGACTATAGCAGGCGCACTGTTACTGGCCCTGCACATTGTGTGGTACGTGGCTTGGTTTGACTAGGAGGCCCAGTGTTTCCCAGGCCAGCTAACGCTGTCCTATACGGCAACAAACATAGTTCTACTTGTGTGAGTTTCTCATGCCGTCGGTTTCCACATCAGCCACTCTTCATATGATATCGTCAGCAGTTTGTGGAGTTATCATTGCCAGGTAGAACTCTTCGGAGATCTCCGTGGACGGGGACGAGGAGCCGCTGGCTACCAGTGTTTCCCGAGTGGAGAAGCCTGGTCTGTCCGTGGGTGGTGGAGTCCCCAGGGTCGTGGCCGCTGTCAGCGCCTCTTGCCGTTCCTTCCTCATTTTCTCTGGACTGGGCCCCGCAGCCGACGACTTCGCGTTTTTTAGGGGTCTGTGCTTTTGCCGCCTCCTGGGCCTGTTACTCACGGAGACGCCCCCGTCCGGGGCCTGAGGCCTCGCTCCCGTCCACAATCCTGATTCCTCCAGTCAATCTCATGCATCTGCCGTGGAGTCAAAGAAGCAAGTTCCTTCTTTCGTGACCACTCTCAGGCGGGCCGGGAAAAGCAGTGAATATGGCAGCTCCAGAGGTCTAAGATGACGCTTCACCGCTGTTTAATTGCTCCTGCGTCTCTGTACTGAGGCTGTGTAATCTGGGAAGAGCATAACCTGGTTTCGGCTCACTTGGAGGCCATTCAACTTACCCGTTTTGCGGAGAACCGCGTCTCTGTCTCTGTAATTGAGCAGCTTGACGATGAATGGGCGTGGTCTAGCTCCTGGTTTAGGCCTCTGCGCAGGCATGCAGTGGGTTCTCTCGACCGAAAATTGCGCTGATAGTGATCTCTAGGGTAGTAGCTCACGCAACCATTTTTCTATGAATGCCTCCGGGTGTCTCCCTTCTTCGCCCTCCAGCAGACCCACTACACGAATGTTGTTGCGTCGGGAGCGTCCCTCCGCATCTTCTGCTCTGTCTTCGAGTTCATTCACGCGGTCTATCAGATCTTGTAGTGCAGCTGCGTGGTTCCGCGTTATGGGCTAAAATTCTGTCAATGCCTGGTCTTGTGTGGCAACTTTGTCCGCCAGCTTGCAGTGATCTGCGTGGAGTAGGGTGAAGTCCGAGGTGACATTGTTTATCCTGGTTTCTAGGGATGCCCTTGTGTGGTCTAGTGCGGTCCCAATCTTTTCCACCGCTGCCAGTACTGAGTCCATTTTGGCCTCTAGTGCCATGGTTGCTGTCGCCGCCCCTCCTCCCGCAGGCATGTTGGCAGGGTCCAAGCAGGACGTGCTCTGGGTCCCCCTCTGAAGGTTGGCTCTCATCAGGCCCATCACCAGTTGTTGCGCCGTGGGCATTGGGGGCAAGTGTCAGATGTGTCAGCACGTAGGTGATCGATACAGCCGCTTGGCGGCAGGGTCTGGGTTCTATCTTCCGGTGGCGGCCGTCCGTGTTCTATGTCTTCGCTAGTCACTGCTGATGCAATGGCCTCAGTCCGCGCACTGGCGCACAGCGCGGGGTCACCCCCAGCTTTGCCGTAACCCAGTGACGAAGCACACTTGAGCGCCCCAACCTGGGCCCGCCGCAGCCGCCACCACCTTTTGCCCACTTCCTCTCTCCACGGGTCAGGTCCAACCTCTCCTCGCAGGGGTCTACGCGGTTCTGCTGCCTTGCAGCCACGCACCTCTCGCCGCAGCCAATTCACTGCAGAGTTCGCAATGCACTGGGGCCCGGTTCAACCTGCGCTGCTGATAACTCCGAGGTCGTGGCGCCCACGGGTGCACCTATCCCGCACCTGTTCCACCCTGCAGCGTATGCAGCTCCACCCCACGGGCTATGCGCGCCATGCAACTTCGGCCCGCGGGTCCTCAGCTATCACCCAAGTCGCAAGTGGTGTTCCTGGGGGTCAGGAGATTGTGGCCAGGTGATTAAATTAGGCGCTGTTGAGTCCGCAGTGGCTAGCCCCACGTCGCTTTATTTCCGCGGCGATATGGATCCTATCTGTACCTCGCCGCCACGCCAGCAGCCGTTCAGGGCCCCTCAGATCCCCGTTCGCGAGTGCAACCCATCCGCTGACGTCTCCGGTGTTACCAGGGCCTATGCCTCCCACGCTCACAGGGCTGGTTGCCCATTCAATACATGGCCTCTCCAGCTCCCCACTGGTTCGCCAGACCCAGGCTCACCAGGTTCACTCGTCCGCTGCAGGCCCTATATCCGCAACCCCAGTGGTGGAGCCAAACTCTCTCTAGGCTCAGTGGCGATGGCGAACACAGTTCTTCGCGCCCCCGTGCATCTCAGGAGCCCCGGCCTGCTTCTCTTGCGTAGCCCCCACCTATAGTTGGTCCTTAATACAGCCATTGTCTCGTGTAAACCCTGGCCCAGTGCCCCGCCGTGAGGTTGCTCAGCGCGATGGGTGTTGGGTGTCACAGTAATGCTCTCCTCCGCCTCGTGGGGTCTTGCGGGTCTCACCACACGTTGCAGCCACTCAAGGACTGCTAGCACCATGCAGCCAACCGCCCACGGGTTGCTGTGGCAGATGCCGGCAGTGCGCGGCATCCCAGGCAGCAGAGGGCCGCAGGCAGGAGCGCGCGGGAGTCCCTGCTGTATACTGCTGCTTAAGTGCCTCCTGCTCACGCGCGGGGGGTTGCTCACCGCGTCCTGTCTGCCGCCTCCGCTTTCCGCTTCTTCCGTATCACTGCCCGCTACGCTGCGCCAGGGCTCACCGCACAGCTCCGGTCCGCTGGATATGCAGGGCCGCCTCCAGGGTTCAGTCACGCCTTTTGCCCCTTCACTGAACGACGGAGCGGGCGGCCATTTTCTCGCACAACGTGTCCGCACTCATCCTCCCCGCCAGCCGGGCCTCACACTCGCCGCTCTCCCGCTGGGTCAATTTGCCCAACACAGGTTGCAATGGATGCAGCGCGTCGTCCGGTGCCCAGATCTGGCCTCCAGGGACACAGGCAGCGCTTACAGGAGAAGTTTGGCAGATAATGGGGGATTGAGGGACAGAGCACTAGAAGGTTCCGTCCGCCATGTTGGCTGGCTAGCCACGGCCCCCCATCATGCCACTGCTTCATGATCTCCTTCTTGGAGCACGGGGTGGTCCCTACGGAATTGACTTTGTTGACTATCCTTTCCCACATTTGGGTTCTGATGGCTAATGATGTCTGTTGGACCAGATGACCAAACAATTGGGGTTCTACTCTGATTCCCGGCGCCTGTTTGTATATTAGACGAAGCTTTACCTTACCTTGCTGCTTGATTATTCTTTTTTTTTTTAAATAGCAAACGAATGTGATTTTAATTGTTTATTATCTGTGGGGTGAATATTGGTGCATTCCGCTTTAGCGAGCGGTGATAGCGCTCAGGGGAAATATTTGGGGCTACAAATTAGTAAGTTAGCGGTCTAGTTGCTGACGCTAACGCACGTCAGCTCGGCCACAATAAATTGGCCCATGATGCGACCGTGCAGCGGACGCACGCAGCGAGCACGCCGCTGGCGCGACTAAGGCAAGCCCATCCACGTCCGGCCGGGGCCAGCGGCAGGAAACTATGCAGAATCTGACAAAGAAAGAGTTACTTTTGATGCAGTACAGCTTCATGCCATGAGGAAAGAGGTATTTAGCAAATGTGCTCACGCCATGTTGCCAGATATCAGCTATCAATGCCCTCAGTGCAAATTCCATTTTCAAGATTCTTCTTCCACCCCACGGGCTACGCTCCCTTCCCAAACATTTGACTGAGATTTATCTGCTTCTTGAAGAGAGGAATCCGGATGTTTTATTTCCAACTGAAACTTGGTTAAGTGGCGACATGGATTTTGATGTCGTTCAAGCTCTCCCCCCAAACTATGCTATCCAAACGCTTGATCGCCACTCAGGGCGAGGAGGAGGTTGAGCCATAATACATAAAGCTAATTTGGTTTGCAGACTTACTGCTAACTCAGTCTCTGATTGCGAAAGTCTTACCTTTACGATTGATTTAGCGTCTACGTTCACTTTCTCAGGGCTTCTGGTATATCGTCCGCCTGGCCCCCTTGGATGCTTTAAGAAGGATCTTCTGGAATTGGTTGAAGAATTGGCCATGTTTCAACTTATATTGAAAGGGAACATCCCTACCCATGTAAAAAGGTCATACGCTGGATCCTATATTTTCTAACATAGACCAGCTCTCAGTAGAAGACGCTGTCCCTATTCCATGGTCTGATCACTTCATACTCCCCTTGAGCTTTAGGCTATCTACTGCAAACATACCAACTGCCAGAACTACAAAAATGACTCGTCAATGGTTAAAACTTCCATTAGACACTTTTATCAGCAAACTGAATGATACCATTCCTACATCTCATCCCAATCCCATTGTGGCTAATGATAATTTCAATAAGTGGACCGATCGGGCACCTAACTCTGTTCTTCCCAAAGTCAAAATTTCAGAAAAGGTGGGAGCAAAACAAAACTCATGGTATTCCCACAATCTTCGTCAGCTTAAACAAATTTGAAAGAAACATGAGAGACTTTGGAGGAAGGATTTTTCGGTAATGAGTAAAGTTAAATATCGCAAAGCTATTAAAATATATAAAAAGGAAATTAAAATCGCCCAAGCTCTTTATTATCAGGGAAAGATCCTCACTACAAATTCCCCGTGGGAGGTATTTAAAATTGTAATCAATCTTCTTACCCCCCCCCACTCTTATTACCAACACTGACAATGTGCAACTGCGGTGTGACCAAATCGCGGACTTTTTTGCAGAAAAAATTTGGATTATCTACAAATCTTTCCCTCCGGCTTTTAGCCCACAAATGGAGGGATCAAGTGGTGGAGTTAATCCTTCGTCCCCCACTCCACTACTGGAGGAATTGTCCCCTTTGGACCTCCAAACCTTGCAAAGATTACTGAAAGAACTTAAATCAGGTTCTCCCCTTGATGTTGCCCCCCCCCCCCCCGTGTCCTTCAAAAAATTGCTGAAGTAGTGTCACCTGTTATACTCGATTGCATAAATTCGTCTCTGGTAACTGGGATCGTGCCTTTTCAATGGAAACATGCTAGAGTTAAGGCTCTTTTAAAAAAAACTAACCTTGACCCAGGGAACTGGGGAAACTACTGCCCTATTTCCCTGTTGCCAGGGGTCAGTAAATTAGCAGAGAAATATATTAATACGATTTTATCTGCTTTTTTGGAAAATAATAAATGTCTTCATGTTACCCAGACTGGCTGTAGACCGCAACAGGGAACAGAAACAGCCATATTGGCGGCTACAGAAGAAATCAGGAAAACCCTTGACAGTGGAGGCTGCGCTGCCGTTATCCTGCTGGATCTTAGCGCAGCCTTCGATACTGTCAACCATCACCTCATGCTTCAGAGATTGAGGGTTGCTGGAGTGACGGGGCTGGCTCTTAGGTGGCTCCAATCATTTCTTCAAAGTAGGGTTTTTACGGTTTTTGAAGGAGAGTGTTCATCTAAGCCTATCTCGTTGACTTGTGGGGTTCCTCAGGGATCCTCCCTGAGCCCCACGATGTTTAATGTGTATATGAGTTCGCTGGCAGACAGTACTCCCATTTGGGATACAGGTGGTTTCTTATGCCGACGATACTCAACTGATTGTCTCCTTAAAACAACCTAATCGCTGAGACCCTGATTTGGCAACTTGCCTTCAGAAGGTCTTTGACTGGATGAGCAGCTCCATCTTGAAGCTCAATGGATCCAAAACTGAGCTTATGCTCTTCGGGAAATCCGCTCCCTCTAACATTGACCATTTGTGGCCCAACTGCTTGGGTGCCCCCCCCCCGGTCCCAAAAAGTTGTATCAAGAGCCAAGGAGTTTGGATGGATTGCAACTTAGATTTCAAAGAACAATCGCATAAAGTAGCAGCAAACTGCTACGGACTGCTCAGAAGATTTAGAAAGGTACTGCCAATGCTGCCATTTGTAGCAAGACGTCTACTCGTACAAGCCATTGTACTGTCGCGGCTGGACTACCCCAATGCGATCTACCTTGGAGCCCCTCTGGCCACGATCAAAAGACTCCAAATTGTACAGAACTGTGCAGCTCGCATGCTGATGAACATTCCTAAACGGTCCCCGGCTAAGCCGGCCCTTGATATTCTTCATTGGCTTCCTGTCCAGCAAAGAGTACAATTTAAAGCGCTTTGTATTATTCATAAATCTTTGGCAGGAAGGGGCCCGCCCCGATCCGTTCTTGGAATCAACGGTATGTGCCCGTCGTAATCTCAGGTTAGGGAGGAAAGGTTTAATTGGTGTGCCTAAGATCAAACGTGCTCGCAGCGGAGGTCGAATGTTTTCATATAATGGGGCCAAACTGTGGAACAGTATTCCACTACACTTACGTTCCGAACCAGATCATCACACGTTCAGAAAATTGGTGAAAACCTTCCTCTTCCAGTAATTCTTTCATACCCTACTGAGTGCCTTTTTAGCGCTGGGATGCCTCCGGGTAACCATGCGCCTTATAAATATTCCTTCCTTCCTTCCTTCATCTGCCATGACTGACAACTCACGGTCAGTGAATTTGGGCATTTTCTTTTGTGCCATGGTGTGTGATGTGCAAATGGTTTGAGGTGCAGTTGTGAGGGTGGTGTAGGTGGTGTGTGTGTGTTGTTGTGCTGGTGAGATGTGTGGTGTTTTGCCTATCCAATGTGCTGCAGGGTTTAGTTCCTTCAGGGCTGGAGTAGTGCAAAGGATTATGGTCAGGGAAGGGGCTGGTTTTATACTCAGCTATGTGGGTGTGTCAAAATGGAGTATTGCTGTCAGGTGTGTTGTGTGGGTTGTCCTGGGATTTGTATTTTCTAAATTGCCAGGGGTGTGTGCCATTGAGGTGTGTTAGGTGTTTTGGGAAGCTGAGCTAGTTTGATGTGTCCACTTGGTGGCCTTGATGTTGTTTTTTTTTTTGTCGACCGCCATATTTGTCATGGAGCGTCCGTGGCGGTGGGTATGCAACAGCCCTTCCTTCCACCGGCTCTCCCATTCATCACTGTTTGCGATCGCGGCGGTCTGAAACAGCGGATTATCCCTCTGTCACCTCAATGGAATCCTAATTTTACGCGCGGTCACTCCGCTGGCCTAGCGGCGGTTTTGTGTGTTTCCGCAGCATATCCAACCACCGCGGATGGATTTTCACCAGCTCTGCCCGCTACGGCGGGCTTTCGTGGCATCGTTACGCCGCGGTCGAAATGTTTTGCTGGTTGATCCTAATCGGACTGCCGGTTTTGCCGCGGTACCAGTGGACGGTTAATGTCCGCTACCATGGCGGTCGGGATGGTTTTCCGACCACCATCCTAATAGACCCCTTAATCTCCCTGTGCCTAACAAAAATGAATGTGTCCTTCAGTAACGAAACTGGAGCTCATGTAAATCGCTTTGATACCCGATTTCTCGGGTCTAGTTCGCGCTATATAAAACTCTAATAAATAAATAAAAATAACACAGATTTTTATATAATTTTAAACACTAAGGGACCGATTCACAGAACTAACTTAAGACAAAATCCTAAACTTACTACCATTTTGGTATTCACAGAAGGCACTTACTCATTTTGGTATTCACAGAAGGCACTTACTCATTTCGGTATTCACAGAAGTTAGGAGTCCTAACTTTAGGACTCCTAAATGCCTTCTGTGAATACCGAAAGTCTTAAAATTAGGATTTTTCTCAGTTTAGTAGTAGTATAGTTAGGACTCCTAACTTTAGGACTCCTAAATGCCTTCTGTGAATACCGAAAGTCTTAAAATTAGGATTTTTCTCAGTTTAGTAGTAGTATAGTTAGGACTCCTAACTTTAGGACTCCTAAATGCCTTCTGTGAATACCGAAAGTCTTAAAATTAGGATTTTTCTCAATTTAGCAGTCCTAAGTCTAAATTTAGGACTACTAAATTGAGAAAAATCCTAATTTTAAGACTTTCAGTATTCACAGAAGGCATTTAGGAGTCCTAAAGTTAGGACTCCTAACTTCTGTGAATACCGAAATGAGTAAGTGCCTTCTGTGAATACCAAAATGAGTAAGTGCCTTCTGTGAATACCAAAATGGTAGTACGTTTAGGATTTTGTCTTAAGTTAGTTCTGTGAATCGGGCCCTAAGATCATCAGAATCAGGTAAGTATTTTCAGAGTCATGAAGTTTACAAGGAAACAGTAAAATGCTCAAAGAATGGTTTTAGAGGTATGAGCCTTGAACGAGGTAATGTTATCCTATGAGAGGAAATACATATACTGCATACATATACTTTTAGCAGTTGTAGAAGGTGCAATTTAGGACTTAAGGTGCTTTGGGGCCAAGGTCCAAAGAACCACCAGCCGTTCAGGTTTACCTCCCCTGGTGTGTCCGGGTGCAGAGGTGCTGGTCGCGATGGTAGCCTCGAGCCCTACATGGTTCAGTCCAAGGTGCCTGTAACAAAAAGGCTGCAAGGGGGGACTTGGTGATAAGACCAGCAGAACCCATAGGAGGCTTGGCAGAATGGGGGCGCAGTCAATTGTCGCATCCTTCTGGAGGAGATGTCATCACCTTCTGCCAGACAGGCATTGTTCCTGGCATCAAAGACCACAGGCTCTCACCTGCAGGGGGTACAGAACTCGTTTGTGGTGGCAGGCTGGAAGATACCAGTTAGTCAGCACACTCTGTGACTAGTACGGTTTCAGGGGACACTTCTAATGTGCCCTCTGGGTGCATGTCATAATAATTCCAGTACTGGCATCAGTACCGATTTATTAAGACAAGATGTTTGATACCAAACATCAGTATTTTCAGTGAAACCATTATGTAGCTGGGTAACTTGTAATGACCAGTGGCCAGAACTTACCTTAAGATTGCCTCCTGATCACTTGAGATGCTTAGCAATGGAACTGCAAAAACACAGTTGATGGACAGAATGCAGAACAATGTCATACATTCACCACAGTACAGAGATCTGGGCCTAATTCCATGTTTTTTTTGCTCACCATGCCATTCCAGTTTGAACCCAGCCATATGCAAATCAGTCTTGACCCTGTTCCTCATGGGAACAGTCCAGCCCGAACTGCCAAGCCAGGTCCTTCCTGGACAGGAAACAAGCATCCTAGGACCGGTGTCAGGGTTTCTTCCCTCTTCAGCCAGGATAGCTTGATTCCAGTGACATGGAGAGCACAGGACCCACGTCTGGGAACACCCATCCCACTCGCGGTGACAAATGCAAAAACAACAGTTAATGGACAGAATGCAGAACAATGTCATGTATTCACCCCAGTACAGAGATCTGGGCCTAAATCCATAGTTTTTTTGCTCACCATGCCATTCCAGTTTGAACCCAGCCATATGCAAATCAGTCTTGACCCTGTGCCTCATGGGAACAGTCCAGCCCGAACTGCCAAGCCATGTCTTCCCTGGACTGGAAACAAGCATCCGGGGACCAAAAGAATGATGGATTAAACCCAGATCTCTTGACTAGGGGTGAATGTTTTGATTTGTTCTGCATTCCGTCCATCAATTGTGTGTCTTTTGCTTTCTCGCCCTAAGTGCGCCAGGTATGCCCAGACGTGGGTCCCGTGCTCTCCATGTCACTGGAATCAAGCTATCCTGGCTGAAGAGGGGAGAAACCCTGAAACTAGTCCTAGGATGCTTTTTTCCGGTCCAGGGAAGACCTGGCCTGGCAGTTCGGGCTGGACTGTTCCCATGAGGCACAAGGTCAAGACTGATTTGCATATGGCCAGGTCTAAACTGGGGTGGCATGGTGAGCAAAAGAATGATGGATTTAACCCAGATCTCTTGACTGGGGGTGAATGTTTTGATTTGTTTTGCATTCCGTCCATCAATTGTGTGTCTTTAGCAATGAAAATGGGCATTACAGGGACACACCTCCTTATGCAGATGTGCTCTCACATATAATATAATGCACCCTGCCTTAGGGCTCTAAGGGATGACGTATATATAGTACATGTGGTGTACAGGGGCGTGTCACACAGTGAGTGTGCCATGCCATGTTTTCAGAATGGTTTGCACCATTTCACACAGCTTGAAATGGCATTCTGCATGCAGTTTGTGTGTAAGTCCCTTAGGGTGGCATAATACAATCTGAAGCCCTTAGGGACCCTTGTTAGTACCCATGCCCTGGGTACCAGGGGAAGCATTTTCTAGGGACTTACAGGGGTGCTAAAGTCCTTTCCAATTGGGTTTCAATTGCAGATTTGTCTTGCTTTTAGTGAAAGAGCACTGGCGCTGGGGCCTAGTTAGCAGGGACCCACTGCACTACCAATCAATCAATCAAGGTGTACTTGTATAGTGTGGCTTATCTCCCAAGAGGGTATGCAGGCGCTGTGCTGCAGGTATCAGTTGAAGAGCCAGGCCATGTGGCTGGTCCTTGGTTGTGGAGGGCTTTGTTGGTGTGGCTTTGAAATGGCATCTCTTCTGGACGGGAGGCCAGTGGGGGGTCCTTCTGGTGCATGGGATGAAGTGTGTCCTCTCAGGCAGGTTGGGGATCAGTCTGGCATCTGCGCTCTGGATCATCTGGAGTCTTTGCATGAGTTCGTTGTCAGTGCCAGCATAGTGTGTGTTGCCATAGTCTAGCCGGCTGGTGATGAGGGCCTGTGTCACAGTTTTCCTGGTGTTGATATGGAGCCACCTGAAGACTTTGCGGAGCGTGCGGATTGTGTGGAAGCAGGCTGAGGAAACGGCATTGACCGGACGTTTCATGGAGAGTTCGCTGTCCAGGATGATGCTGAGGTTGCAGCCATGGTCTTTTGGTGTGGGGGGTGAGTCCGAGCTCCGCCGGCCCTCAGGCGTCATTCCAGCAGGCGGGGTGTCTGCCGAAGATCAGAACTTCAGTTTTGTCCATGTCGAGCTTCAGGCAGTTGTCCTTCATGCATGCCGAGATGTTCTTCATACAGTTGTGGACGTTGGTCTTTGTCAAGGTGGGGTCCATTGAGAGTGAGAGGACGAGCTGGGTATCATCGGCGTAGTGGACGTTGTGTGATCTGGCGATGTCTGCAAGTGGTGTCATGTAGATGTTGAAGAGTGTTGGATTGAGGGACGAGCCTTGGGGAATGCACAGAAGGTGTGTGTATCCCACGAGAAAGGATGCCGTCCTTCTGAACTCATCATCTGTGATTCCGATTTGGTGTAGTCGATCGATGAGTGTGTGGTGGGAGACAGTTTTGAAGGCTGCAGAGAGGTTCCGGAGGATAAGGGTGGCTGATTCTCCTCTGTCAGGTAGAGTGCATATGTCGTCTGTTGCTGCAATCAGGGCTGTCTCGGTGATGTGGTTGGCTCTGAAAACTGATTGGGATGGGTCCAGCAGGTTGCTCTCTCCAGGTGTTTGGTGAGTTGGAGGTTGACGGCATTCTACAGGACTTTGTCGGGGAATGGGAGCTGGGAGATGGGATGGTATTTCTGAAGCTCGCTGGGGTCTGCCGAAGGTTTCTTCAACCAATTGACAACAATGGTACCAGTAAGGAAAAAGTGAGGGTGACCATGTCAAAAAGTGGCACTTTCCTACATCTACGATGTGATTGCACTTTGTGCGGCACAGAAGCTGACGAGAGAAGCCTTGCAGCAGGTCATTGATGGGGAGGGAGAAATGAGTAAGAGCAGGACGATCAGACGCTGCAAAGTGCTTCATTTGAATTAAACGGGGACCCGCATGAAAATGCAGCAGGCTCATAGTAGGTTCTTAATCACTCTTCTAGACCACACATACATATGATTTCAGGCATCACATCATGAATTCATAGGTTATGCCTCTATGCATCATACAAAAGATTAATGTGTACTGATAATGTCACCCACAATTCCACACTTGAATAAGCTACGACACCCAGATTTGTCAAAATTGTATTTCTGTTGCTCACACGATGATGAATTTGTAGTTCCAGTTATGTTCTATGAAGATTTCAGATATAAACCCTCAGATTTAGGGGTGAGCCAGAGGACGTTCTGATGCTACTTGAGATGCTCTCTGATTTCTCAGTGTAAGAAAGTGGCTCTGTATATACTGTTCCCAAATAGGTACAGTGTGCACAGAGTCCACAGAGGTTTGGCAGAGGCTAAAGTTAGATATAACCTTACTCTCTAAAGTGGTAGCTTGGTCGAGCAGTAAGGCAATATCAGAGGACAGTGTAAAGCATTTGTTGTACACACTCAGTCAGCAAATGGTCTCACACACTCAAGAACTGAACTCTAGGCCAATGGTTTTGTATAAAAATATATAGTTGTTTTATTTTAGAAGCAACAATAGGTATCAAAATATACTTTCTCAGAATGAGATGCTTTAGTTAAATACTTTTCAACAGGCAATAGACTTTTGAATGCAATAGGTACAGTGGTTGCAATAGGCAACACAATTTCAAACACAATATAACATTGAGCTCAATGGGAATTTCTAGTTAAATGCAATTGATAACTTTTTGGATTACTTTTCTTACCACAGGACTGGATCCTAGATTCAGTCCTGAGACAGTTCCTGTAAACAGTTGAGTAAAAATGTTTTGGTTACTGTAGTGATTTTTAAGGAATATTATTGTATTTTAAAAGTTGACAGAAACTTATTCACATACAATCGCCCATGTTATCCTATGGGAGGAAATGTACTTAGCAGCTAAGTGGGGTTATGATTACTTTTTCTAACTCAGTGTTGGATCCTGGATCTAGCACTGCGGCATCTCCTGTAAGCAGTTGAAAGAATGAGTTTTTGTTATACAGGCGATTTTTAACGAATATTTGTAAGTTTGCAAAATCGACACAGAAGAATTTCTGGTGAAAACCAGGCAATGTAATCCTATGCAAGGAAAATCAGGTTATAGGTAAGTACGGTTGTAATTACTTTTCAGGGCCAGTGCTGGGCACCAAGATCCAGCACTGGGATCTCTCCTGATAACAGGTGAGTAAATTTGTTTTCGTAATTCGGCTGATTTTAGATGATTATTTTAAAGCTTCAAAACTTGACACAGAAGAATTTCCAAGTGAAACAAGTCAATGTTACCCTATGGAAGAAAAGTGAGTTATCGGCTTTTGGGTAAGTACTCGACTGGCAGAGATAAGGTTCTGGGCATAGACTCATGGGTCTCCCAGGGTCAGGTAAGTACAGTTGTTACACGCTCAGCGGCACAGGGGCAGCCGGGTGCAGAGTGAGTTAGGCCCAATGTTATCCTACGGGAGGCAGGGGGCCTGTGGTTGGTGGCTGCTGGCTAGCAGGCCACGCGGCTGTAGGAGCTGGGCTCCTGGTCACTTGCTCACGGAAAATGGGGAAGTAGATTAGAGTAGAAGTTGCACTGCCAGGGGCACTCGGGCGGCTGGGAAGCTCAAGGACGACAAAGGCTGCAAGCTCAGGGACGAAGATTCTTCAGGTGCCATCACCACTTCGAGAGGTAAGTTGGGTAGTTGGAGGATAGGTAGGCACCCATGAGTTGGGCACAGGGGGCCGCAG
This sequence comes from Triturus cristatus, assembly GCF_964204655.1. Classification (NCBI taxonomy): domain Eukaryota; kingdom Metazoa; phylum Chordata; class Amphibia; order Caudata; family Salamandridae; genus Triturus; species Triturus cristatus. Next base: position 1,092,364,045 of record NC_140588.1, on the reverse strand, counting down.
GGCGCCGGGTGTCTTTTGGCGTCAGGAAATCTTACCCTCTGCTGGTCGCGGTTGGAGGGGTCCCTGGTTCTGAGGCTGCAGGCGTCGGCAGGAGCGCCGAGGTGGGTCCTTGGGTGCTGGATTCAGGGTCACAGTCACCGGGAGGACGTCCTCGGGTCTTTGACCAGTCCGGCACAGGCCTGCCTTGGCGGGTGCAGAGTGTGCAGGGTTCGCGGTTCCTGGCTGATGCCAGGGGTCAGTTACTTGCTTTGAGCAGAGCCACGGCTCGTGGGAGTCCCAGGTAGTTAGAGTCACAAGGCAGTCAGGTCCTCCAGGGTTTTTGAGGTTGCTGACCACTGGAGATGCCGGGGTTTAGCAGGCGCAGGTTCAAGGGTCGACAGGCCAGTAGGGCTGGCGCCAAATCAGTTGGTGTCTTCCTCTTGTTAGCAGCTGCACGGCAGGTCTTCTTGTTCCTTGATCTTCTTTCTTGTTTCGGAATCTGGAGCTGAGGAAGGAAGGTTCAGGGTGCCCCTAAATACTAAATTTAGGGGCATTACAGGTAGGTAAAGGGCAGGGACCAATGGGTCCCTGCCCTGGGGTGGGTACACCCCCTATCCTGCCACTCTCCTGTGGGAGGGGGCAGTAGCCTAGTCCTGATTGGACAGGGCTTCCCATCTTCAAGATGGCGAGAGCCCGGAGATGTGCTTCACCTCTCCTCCCCCACCTGAGGGGTGGGGTTGGCAGAGGCCATCACACCCCCTTTCCTTCTTTCGGGTTTCCGGCCAGTCTTCCCGCCAGAGTGGGGGTGAGTACAGGTGGGGGCCAGTGGCTGAGTACAGCAAGTGGCCTGGAGAAGCTCACAGAGGCGGCATGCCTTTGAAGCTTCCCCTGCCTATCCTGTGGGAGGAGACCTAGCACCGTGCCCAGGATGTGCATTGTTGCAGGCCCAGGAGAGCGGACGGCTCTCTACCCAGAGGTCCAGCAACATGTCTGCTGTGTGGCAGCCTGGGCAGCCCCTCAGACAAGATGTGGATTGTAGGTGATGTTCAGGGGCATTTCTAAGATGCCCTCTGTCGTGCATTGTACATTAAATCCTGCACTGGCATCAGTGCGGGTTTAATGTGCTGAGAAGTTTGATACCAAACTTCTCAGTCTTCAGTGTTGCCATCATGGTGCTGTGGAGTTTGTGTTGACGATCTCCTAGCACCATGTACTCGTAAATGGCAGCACTGCACTTACAGTGCCCAGGAATGGACCTTGGTACTGTGGGGGCACAGGGCTCATGCACCTGTACCCACACCACTGGCATAAGGCACCCAGCTAGAGGGCTGGCTGATGTATACCAGGGCAGTGTGTGTTGTGGGGATGTGTGCCATGTCGACTCTCTGTTTTGTTCTGCACCCAGACACTCAGCCTGCAAGGGCAGTGTGTATGTGTCGGGGTACAGGGCCTCTAAGGGTGGCACAATAAGTGCTGCAGCCCTTAGGGGCCTTCTGTGGTCACAAGGCCCTGGGTACCTAGTGTACCATTTACCAGGGGCTGACATGTGGCCAGAGATGCCAATTGGGTTTAGGCTTCAACACAGTTTTAGGGAAGGAACATAGGCCCTGGGTACCTGATTGGCAGGAGTCCGGGGCACACTCAGTCAAAGTACATCAGCAATTCAGCAAAAAGTTGGGGCATACCATGCAAGAAAGAAGGCAGTTTATCACACCCAATGTTTTTGCCGTTCATTGGGATTGAGTCTGCTCACTATTCTTATCGCCCTGTTATTAAGAGCCTTCATGGCAACGACTTTATGCATCTGCATTTAAAGTTTCTGAATAGTACCCTTTTAATTTTTTGTAAAAGATGTTTCTACATTTTTTTTATTCTGCCCTAGAAACCCCTTGATGAATTGTTCCTTGTGTAATTGACTGTATTTTGAAATGCTTTTTTTAGAAACAAGGATTAACGGCGGACTCCAGATGCCGCATCTCCTTACTATGTTCCCATAAGGTGTAGTTAGTAATATAAATATAGTTGGTGTGCACAGTACTGCGCCAGCATCCGCCGTTAAAGGATGCAAACTGCCAAGCAGATTGACAAAGTTTGAAGAGAATCAGAGCGGTGCACTACCAGATTATTATTTTATGTCACACCAAGTGGTCAATGTTCTTTCAATAGAAAAAGTCTTTATTATGATTATCCAATGTAAGGACAGTCTCAGCCAACGCGTTTCGTTCAGAAATTGAACTTCGTCAGGGCTTGTGTTTGCTGTGGGCTTGAGTTCCTTCTCGACAGCGAACGCAGGAATGAATGAAGTAAGTAATGTTTATGCAAGGTTTTTTGGCCATCGAAGCTTTCCTATCCCCGTCACGGAGATCAGACGGCTAGATTTACATCAGGCAATCGGTGTGTACAGAGCAGGCCTGAGGCAGCGGCTGAGCGGGAGCCGCGGCCTGTATCCAGGAGACAGACACAGGAAGTGGGTATTTTGAAATGCTGTATGTAGCGCAATACATTTATTAGGAGAGTACCAGCACTTCTCAGGAACAAACAGATACTCTAAATAGTGAGTACTTCTAAACAGTGAGTACCTGCACTTCTACATTTCCATTCAAATCACTGATTGTATGGTGCCTTGCCTTTGGGCACATTGGCTCAAGAAATTGAGGTTTAACACCGTCTGCAACCCATCCACCCATGCACATGCTATTGAGTTGTCTTTTTAAGGTATACAAATTTAGGGGTTCGAGCATGTAGGAAAATGTCCCTTTTTGCATGGTTACCTCCCCACGTTTTACCTGATGTCTGATGCACTTTGACTGAGTGTGCACTGGGTCCCTGTCAAGCAGGGACCCAGTGCATGTGTTCTTTCACAAAAACGGTACCTTTATTTACACAATTGGCACACATCTGGGCCACCTAGAAGTCCCTTGTTAAAGGTACCATTGGTATCAAGGGCTTTGTGAGTAGAGAGGGTCTCGAAGGGCTGTAGTATGTATTATTCCACCCTCAGAGACACCCTTATCAAACACAGGCACACTGCCATTGTAGACTTTGGGGCAGATTTACAAGAAAGTGAGATATGTCACTTTCCCTGCGCCACCCTGAGAAACCCTTGTGTCACCATGGGGGTGCCGTATTTACAATACGGCGCACCATGGCGCAAGGTTTGACAGAAAGTCTGATGCATCAGTTGGTGCAAAAGTCACGCATTACTCCTTACGCCTGCTTCTGGCAGGCGTAAGGTTTTGACGCAGTGGCGCCCTAGAAGTGGCGCAGTGAAATCTTGTAGATTTCACTGCGTCACTTTCACTAGGCTTTCCTGCGTGGGAACTCCCCCCCTGCATACATTATACCTGACGCAGGAATAATGTGACGCAGGGCTTTACAACGTGATGCATCACCCTAGATGCGTCATGTTGTAAATGGGGCGCATTTTTACGCTGCCGCTGCATCCCGAAAAGTGACGCAACGGCAGCACAAAAATGACACAAGGGGCTTGTACAGCTGCCCCTGAATATTTTGGTGCAGACAAAGCTCAAGAGTCAACATTGCAAACATCCCTGTGTGCCACGCCCACACACACTACCTGTGGCAAAGGTACGTCACCCCTCTTGCAGGCCTCACAGCCCTAATGCAGGGGGCACTATACCACAGGTGAGGGCATAGTTGTATGAGCAGTATGCCACTACAGTGTCTGTGCCAACCACAGACATTGTAAATGGAGCCACATTGAGTACACGGGCTGGGAGTTTGTCAGTACGAACGCCACAGCTCCATGATGGTTTTACTGAATGCTGAGGAGTTTGGTATCAAACTTCTCAGCATAATAAACCCACTCTGATGCCAGTGTTGGATTTATTACAAAATGCACTCAGTGGGCATCTTAGAGATGATCCCTGAAAAACAACCAACTCCCTCGTTTCCAGCTGACTGGTCTGCAGCAGCCTGCCACACACAGACATGTTTCTGGCCCCCTGAGCTGGGAGCCCTTGTGCTCTTGTGGGTCAAGGACAAAGGCTGCTTGGGGTAGAGGTGCTTCACACCTGCCCCCAAGCAGGAGCAGCATTCAGGGTAGTGAGCCTCAAAGGCTTACTGCCCTTTGATTTGCTAGCCAGGGCCACTCCAGTTAGTGGAGATGCCCGCACCCTTGTCAAAGCCCCAATTTTGGCGGCAAGGTCATTGGGAAAATTAATTGTCAGGAGAGGTGTGTCACCTCTCTACCAGGACCCCCCTAAGGTGCCCTGGACCGAGGTGACTGGTTCCTTAGGAAATCCTCCATCGTGATTGGAAGGATTCAAAACAACCAGGTTAGGGGGATGCCATCTCCCCAAAGGGAGGGGGCAATCAAAGAGTGTAGTCACCCTAAAGACAGTAGCCCATTGGCTACCATCTGTCAGTTATATAACACAACAGACCCACTAGAAAGCGTACAGTGTTTATTTATTTTATATTGTGTACTGCCAGGAATGGGGAGGGAAAACTCATCTCATCACACCCACCCCCAATAATCTATATTTGTGAGGTGGATTCCTGATAGCCCAATATCTGTACTATTTATTTAAAAAGCAGTGACCATTGCAAGAACCCTCAGCTTGTGAACCACAGTTATCAGTTGTAAGACTGTGGCAACCCCCACCGTGGAATTTAGTGGGGGAAAGAAAAAGAAACAAAGAATTAGAAAAAATGTGCGGAACAAGGGAGCACCTCACATGCGCAACACCATAGTGGGCTGACACTGGTTAGATGATTACCAGTACTGCCACGTTTCTCATCATCGGTTGCCACCTTGTTCAACAAAAATGGAAACTGTACCAACAAAAATTGAAGAAAACACAACAGGACTTCATTCACCATTTCAGCAAATTTTATGCTGGATTTATTTGTGACTGCAAGACATATTGTGTACACGTTTGGAGGCGGCTTTAAGTTGTTTTGAAAAAAACATGAATTAGTCATGCATTACTGACACGCGTTTTTAAAAAGTTAAAACGGGTGCAATACCAATAACTGAAATAATAATATAGGTTTTCGTGTTGACTTGCCGGATGCCCAGAGGCTACAACGAGGCTGATGAAACTTAGAATCACAGCCCGTAATAAGACGCGGTCGAGCCGGTATGAGATGCGTTGGCTGACAACGGGTAATGACATACTCATACTCTTTTCATACATTCTTTTATAAGATGACATACTGTGTGTGATTGTGCCCTTTCCCTCAGTGAGTTATTGCAGGAACCCGCTGCTGTGTTTTTATGTCTTGCAGTCACAAATAAATCCAGCATAAAATTTGCTGAAATGGTGAATGAAGTCTTGTTGCCCTGAAGAATTTGCCGCACACGTAAGGCAATGAAACATGTTGGCGTATGACTTCGTGTCTGTTTAATCACAGCACTTTTTATTGTTGAAGTGGTCCATGAGCAGAAAATAAAGTTGTGGTAGTCATGGCCCGCTCTCAATTTTAAAGTCAGGACTTGGGTGTATATTTGATCACTCTTTCTTTCACCGTTGTGTTTTCTTCAATTTTTGTTGGTACAGTTTCCATTTTTGTTGAACAAGGTGGCAACCGATGATGAGAAACGTGGCAGTACTGGTAATCATCTAACCAGTGTCAGCCCGCTATGGTGTTGCGCATGCGAGGTGCTCCCTTGTTCCGCACATTTTTTCTAATTCTTTGTTTCTTTTTCTTTCCCCCACTAAATTCCACGGTGGGGGTTGCCACAGTCTTACAACTGATAACTGTGGTTCACAAGCTGAGGGTTCTTGCAATGGTCACTGCTTTTTAAATAAATAGTACAGATATTGGGCTATCAGGAATCCACCTCACAAATATAGATTATTGGGGGTGGGTGTGATGAGATGAGTTTTCCCTCCCCATTCCTGGCAGTACACAATATAAAATAAATAAACACTGTACGCTTTCTAGTGGGTCTGTTGTGTTATATAGTAGTTTGAGTGGGGGATGACCCACTAGTTCTTTCCCCTGGAGCTCCTTATTGTTGAGAAATACCATCTGTCAGTCCCTGTAACACCCCTAAATTCAGTATTTAGCGGCACCCCTGAACCTTGATCCTGAGATTCCTGCAAAATAAGAAGAAGATGGACAAAGAGGACGCTGTTCAGTGAAGCAAGAAGACACTTACCTCCTTGGCCCCAGCCCTTCTGGCCTGTCTCCCACTTCTTGAGTCTGCGAAGAAGACGACGCCTGTCCCATGGCCAGCAACATCAATCAATCAATCAATCAGGGGAAATGTAAGCGCGCTACTCACCCGTGAGGTTATCAAGGTGCTGGGGGGTGGGGGTGAGCAGCTCCGTTCAGTCGAAAAGTCAGGTCTTGAGCTTCCTCCTGAACATGTTCAGGGAGGGGGCGCAGCTGATGTGGTCTGAAGGTCTTTCGGAGGATTCAGAGGGTGTTGAAACAGCTGGAGGTGACGGTGTCGAGTACGAGCCCACCAGGTGTTGTCCCTCATTTGGCCGCGAAGGGCAGGAGGGAGATGGGTCGGTAGTTCTTGAGGTCGGTGGGGTCTGCTGAGGGCTTCTTGAGTAGGGGTCTGACTTCTGCGCGTTTCCAGTTATTGGGAAAAGTGCCGGTCTCGAAGGTGGTGTTGATGGTGTGTTGTAGTTCGGGAGCGATGGCAGTGGCGACTCTGTGGAAAATTCATGGGGGGCAGGGATTAGTGGGGGCCCCTGAGTGGATGCCTTTCATGGTCGAAGTGGTGGCTTCGGTGGTGACTGGGGTCCAGGAGGAGATGCTGGGCTGGATGCCGTTGCTGGAGCAGGAAGTGGTTTCGGAGTTGGGTGTCTGGTCATTGAAGTTGTCGTAGAGTGCCTTGATTTTTAGCTGGAAGTAGGATCCAAGCTTGTCGCAGAGGTCCTGGGAAGGGGTGATGTCCGTGGTTTCGCGGGGGGACTTGGCGAATTCCTGGTTGACGCTGAAGAGTTGCTTGGAGTTGCCGCGTCGGCGAGGATCTTGTTTTGGATGAAGGTCCTTTTGGTGGATCTAATGCGCTGGTGGTATTCTGTCATGGCATTTTTCTAGGTGGTGTGATCTTCTGGTGTTTTGCTGTTTCTCCAGTTCTTCTCAAGTCATCTGCAGGTGCGTCTGGATTCTTGGAGGTTGGCGGTGAACCAGGTGGCTTTCCTGGGGCGTTGTCTGTCGGGGTTGCGTAGTGGTGAAAGCTTGTCTGCGCCGCTGGAGATCCATCCCTGGAGTCCTTTGGCTGCGAGGTTGGTGTTGGTCAATGTAGTGGGGGCGTCGCGGTTGAGGGTGGAGTTGAGTGACTTTGCTCCAGTTCCTCCGTGGGTGGCACAGTGCAGGTTTGGGTGGCGTGGGTTTGTCGACGTGGAAGTGTACGCAGTGGTAGTCTGTCCATGGGGGTTGAGTGGTGTGGCTGAAGTGGATGTTGTTACCTCCTGAGAAAATGGGGTCGAGGGGGTGTCCTGCTTTGTGGGTGGGCTTGGTGATGAGCTGTTTCAGTTCAATGTTGGCGAGGTTGTCCAGGAGGGCGGCGGAGTTGGGGTCGCTGGGGTTGTCGAGGTAGAAGTTCAGGTCTCCGATGAGTATGTAGTTCATGGAGGTGATGGCGTGGGGTGCGATGAGGTCGGCGACGGTAGTGGCAAATGAAGCGCAGGGTCCGGGGGGTCTGTAGGCGAGGGTGCCACGGAGAGAAGTTCTGGGGCTGGTCTGAATCTGGAAGTGAAGGTGTTCGATGGTGGGGAAGGAGTCCTTCGTTGTGGAGGTGGGGAGTCGGAGGGAGCTCTTGTGTACGATGGCGAGTCCTCCGCCTGGGCGGTTGGGGTGGTCCTCCCTCCGGATCTTGTATGCATCTGGGATGGCGGTGGCGATGTCAGGGGCAGAGGAGGTGTTGGTCCTGGTTTCTGTAAAGAAGGCGACGTCTGGCGAGAGGGTTTCGAGATCTCTACGGCATGTCTGTGCAGGGAGCGCACTTTGAGGAGGATGCACTTCAGGGCTTCGGTGTTGTTGGCGTTTGGTGCGGAGGTCGGGAGGTGCAGTTGGAGTTGAAGTATTGGCGGCAGTGACAGCAGGAGAACTGGCCGTGGGTGTTGTTCGGTGTCGACGGCTGGCAGTTTTTGTTCCTTCCTGGGTTGAGTGCGAGGAGGGCAGTGGAGTTGTAGCAGTGGGAGGTCGCAGACCCAGGGTTCCTGGCGCTGTTCGTGGTCGGGTGTAGACAGGCGCAGATGGGCTTGCCTTTGGGGCGCCAGCGGCGTGGCCGCTGCGCACGGCCACTCTGCGGCTGCCATTAAATAGGGGAGGAGGAGGGAAGCCCAGCTGGTAGATGGAAGCGGGAACCGGCAGGGGGGGGGGGGGGCTGCGGGGCAGCAGCGTCGTGAAAGGGCATGGATAGCAAAGGACACAGAAGGCAGAAAACAGCAAAATTAACACACAGGCACAGGTACAATAACAAGACAGGCACAATAACAAGACAGTGAAGAGGCTTGAAGGAATACCGAAAACGAGCACAGAAAGACAGAAAAACGGCACAAATACAAGAGACTGACAGCAGCAGCCAGCAGAAGAGCCAGGATGAGGCGCAGGCAGGAGCCTGTGGGAAGAGGAGGGCCTTAAACACCTAACTGCACAGGGGCAGCGGCAGCAGCACTACCGTGGAGCTGATGGGGGAGAGAGCAGCAATAAAAATACTTCTCTGCATCATTTGTGGCGTTAAAATAAAAAAAAACGCCAGGAGGACTGCCTTTCTTCAGTAAAGACCAGATGTCCCTAGGACAGCGGCCCTGTCCTGAAAACTCCAACACCAAGGAGTCCGGATCCATGCAGATATGCCACTCCTGCCCACTCCTCACCCGACGCCAACGGCCCAAGTCTGAGTGGCTTACCTATCCAGTGACGTCTCCACAGTGACCCAGACTTTGACTCCATTGGTAGCTGGAACCCACAAAGTCACCTGCGAACCCAACACGAAGTGTACCCCGTCCGCGGCTGGCTCCAGTGAAGAAACAACGACACCAAAAGGCACCCCTGCATCCTCAGCCTTGACTGTAGAAAGCCCAGCAGACTGTGCTCAGGTGTCCAGCCAACCTCCAACTTACCAGCCCAGCCAGTGGTCACTTCATCAAGCCTCCTGGTCTGAGCCTGCATCCTCTTTGCACGATCAAGATTCCCCATTGACATGCATTGGGCGCCCAACGCTGATTTCGCACCCTGCACCCGGCCACCCCTGTGCTGCTGGTGTAATAGCTTCGGTGCTGCCTTGTGCCCCCCATGCTGATCTTAACCCCTGGGGCCTGTGCCCGGAAACTGCAGGTACCCCAGTCTCCACTGATTTACATTGGGCCCAGTGACTTCTGCTCCCGGCCGCTCCAGTGCCGCTGGTGGTGCAGTACTTTTTTTTAAAAGTTCTGTTTATTTGCATTTTGCACTTTTGCAAATGACAGCAGTGTGTCATGTAATAATAAACCATGTGAAGCACAGCATAAACTTATTTTCGATATTTATGCTCTAGTTTAGTCATATCTGATTGTTATCGTCGATCCACACAGTTGCTGTTCTCAGGAAATACCCCCTTGCTTTTATGAAGGGGGGGTATGTAGACAGTACAATGAAAAAATAATTAATACATTTTCAAGGAAACGTGAGTTGCCAACCATATAACAAATAATGGGAAAATATAGGGAAACAAAAATACAAGGAAACTGGGTAAACATCCACAGAGAAAGGACACAATCAAATTTGCGCCGCCGACCTCTAGTACAGGTGGGCAGTGACCATCAGGGGGGCAGGTGAGGGGGAGAGTGACCGGGCGCCCACCACTGGGCAATTCATTCCTGGTGTTGTAACAGATGCTTGTAGGAGAGTAGGATCTGCTTCACATGGGTACCCCCACTTTTTGCTGGTGTTTCACTGTTTTTCGACCTTAGTCTGGCTGTGGCCCCGCTAATCAGGACCCCAGCCTATCTGCTTCCTCTCTAAAATGGTTTCCATGTACATTAGGTACATATCTAATTGGATTCTGGAGTGCCTTATAAGCCCCTAGTATATGGTATACTATGTACCTAGGGCATTGGTACCTCAGAGGCTTACCAGGGGCTGCAGCATATATTATGCCACCCCTGGGAAGCACTCCAAAATGGCACCACAGGTCTGCTACTGCAACCTGGGTAAGGTGGTGCTTGCACCACTTACTGTGATATAGGCTACCTATATCACTACCTTATACAGACACATATAAACCTATAAGCCACTCCTATGGCAGGCCTTGACAATTCTGGAGGCAGAGTGCTTGGTTTTATGTGAGAGGGTGCCCAAGCATGAGCTGAGCCCCTCTGCAGCTTTCGGAAATACTTCCTTATGGCTGTTCTGTGAGACAGCCATACCATATACTCTTAAGTGCATTATAACCTCATGGTAAATGCTAACTTTGGGATGGCTGCATCAAAACATGTCGTGTTTGGTGTCAAACGCTTTGGAATACTATCCCCCGCCAGTTCTGGCGGTGGGGGTAGCATTCCACCCTTCTAGAGGGAGAGACAGTTTCATACTGGCTAAACCCGGTAGAACTTTCCTGAGCCCTGGCATCACAAAATGGATGCCTCTGCCACAGACACGGGTCTGGCTTCCTGCTGCTGACCGAAACTCCGGCAGGGGAGGCCTGGACAAAAGGTTTCCTGTCGAAGGGAGGTGTGACCACCTCCCCAGACAGGCTGATGTGTATTGGGGCTGGGCGGGAGCACTCTCTGGTGCTTTGAAGTCCTGCACTGGGGGCACGTTTGCTGTTCCTGTGCATAGCTCAGTTCAAACTGGTTGCAGGGGCTACCTGCTCCTGCTCTGGCGTGAAACTGGACAATGGAAATGGGTGTAACCAACCCTCTTTCCAGGCACACCCATAGGTGGGGCCTTAGAGTTAGTCCATCCCCTAAACTTACTATAAGTATAGGAATCCAGTTCCTAGGACTTTAGATTACCCTGGACAAAACTCTGCTACAGATATCCTGGACCTTCGACGTTCTATCCTGACTAAAAGACTGAAGAAATCTCCCTTGGGGTCAAGGAGTGACTCCCCTGCTTAGCAGGCACCAAAAAAGCAACTGACCGGTCTGCATCGCTGAAGCTCCCGCTGAAGCTCCCGCCGAAGCTCCCGCCGGACGCCGAAGTCTTTGCATCACCAGAGGTGGATTTCCAGACTTCCCCGAGGCTACCCTGAGTCCACAGCAAAGCTGAGGCCCATGGCTATCGTGGGTGATGTGGAAACGTGACCCCTGGACACCGTGAACTTTTGCAGCAACACTACCTTCCTGGTCCTCCTCAAAGTTGTGCTTTGGGCTCCGAGTAGCCCCAGCCTTGAGCACCTCCTGCACCGAAGATTGTTGGCCTCCACTCCACGAGTGACCCGTGGGCCAGCTCCAAGTGCGACCGCTTGAGGCTCCTTTGCGATCACTAGCCCGTTGGCTGGCAGGTCCCCACGAAGGCAACTCCTTTTCTGATTGGGCATTCCTGGTTGCTCCAGACATGCCCTGAATTACCCTGGCTGGGTGAGTTCCTCATACCTTGCTGGTCTGCACCGCAGTCCTTTCTCTACATTCCAGTGACTTGCCGTTGCCAACATTGCAGCATTCGAAAGACTTCGTGGGACAGCTCGAATCCGGCTCGTGGACTTAGTCGACGCCTTCTGGACCTCGTGGCTGAAGAGTCAAGACACCCATCAACTCACCTGAAGCACCCGACATCTGTGGGCATTGGTCCATCCTGCCCTAGGTCACTGGCAAGTGACCCAGACTCTGTCCCCTCTGCTTTCAGGTTCCTTCCATCCCAGATCCAGGCTTGGATCTCTGCGGACACTTCTCCTCTTCACGGCAGCAGCAGTTCTTTGCAGGCTCCCATTGAAATCGATGACGCGACCCGACACCAAAAGACACCTATGCACCCGGCTTCCCTGGGTGAGGTAACTCGAGTACTCCGGTACTCTCGTGGGTGCTAGCCCTAGAACTTCTTAAGTCCAAAAGGGTTTGGTCCTGACTCAATTAGAAGTGTCCCTAATCTTTCAATTTCCACCCGCGACATTGCCCATAGAAGATAACTGGAACCCGCGGTTGTGTTTACACACTGCATATAGTCCCCTGGGTCCCCTGTGTCACTACCTTGGGTGGTTCCTTGGGGTCCCAGCGATTCTAGAGGCTATAGGCCTAGTGTCTAGTTCAGTCGTGGTTCTTATACCACTTTTTTGGTATATGGTTTGGTACGCCCCTAGGGCCCAAACGTGTATTTGTGCTATTACTGATAATTGCTGACTTGTAAATTAAGTACTTCGAACTCCAGTCTCATAAAGAGACTAGAGGGGTGTGTTTTATACTAAATACATATATTTTAAATATATACCTGGTATAGTTGTCTTTTCATTTGATCATTCAAGAGATTATAGACTGGTAAAACAAGCTGCTTTACATTCCTTCAATACTAAGCCTGAAGGCTGCTCTCCATAGCTACCACTAGGATAGCTTTCAATAAAGGTTGTCTTTAACCTATCACCATAAGGGGTCGTTTGGACTGATACAAGGTGCCCACTAGAACTAGTGGACAGCATATATCAGGCCACCTTCTCACAATGCTCCTTCCGGCCAAGACTGCACCGTCTTGAATCAACAGGATCTTCACTCCTCCGTTTGCTACGTATGGATAGTATACCAGAGCTGAGGTCCTAGGGGTGCTCCCCGGCTCATCTCCCACTGCCTCGTCTTCTCGGGCACCCGGTGTCCCAAGCGAGTCATCGCTCACCTCCGGGTCTCCACCTGGGGCCCCTCTCCGGGTGCTCCCTTGCTACCAACACCTCAGTCCATAAATCCGCTGTAGGGCATGTAGGAAGCTGGCTCTGTATTTACTATACCAAAGTAAGGTATAGTGCGCACAGAGTCCAGTGGAGCCGCAGAGGTGTAGCGGAGGCTGAAGTAGATAATACCTCACTGTAGGAAGCTGGCTCTGTATATACTATACCAAAGTGAGATATAGTGTGCACAGAGTCCCATGGACCCCAGAGGCTTACAGAGGCTGAAGTAGATAATACCTCACTGTAGGAAGATGGCTCTGTATATAGTACACCAAAGTAAGGTATAGTGTGCACAGAGTCCAGGGGATCCCCAGAGGTATAGCGGAGGCTGAAGTAGATAATACGTCACTGTAGGAAGATGGCTCTGTATATAGTACACCAAAGTAAGGTATAGTGTGCACAGAGTCCAGGGGTTACCCAGAGGTATAGCAGAGGCTGAAGTAGATAATACCTCACTGTAGGAAGCTGGCTCTGTATATACTATATCAAAGTGAGGTATAGTGCGCACAGAGTCCAGGGGATCCCCAGAGGTATAGCGGAGGCTGAAGTAGATAATACCTCACTGTAGGAAGCTGGCTCTGTATATGCTATACCAAAGTGAGGTATAGTGTGGACAGAGTCCAGGGGATCCCCAGAGGTATAGCGGAGGCTGAAGTAGATAATACGTCACTGTAGGAAGATGGCTCTGTATATAGTACACCAAAGTAAGGTATAGTGTGCACAGAGTCCAGGGGTTACCCAGAGGTGTAGCAGAGGCTGAATTAGATAATACCTCCCTGTAGGAAGCTGGCTCTGTATATACTATACCAAAGTAAGGTACAGTGTGCACAGAGTCCCATGGACCCCAGAGGCTTACAGAGGCTGAAGTAGATAATACCTCACTGTAGGAAGCTGGCTCTGTATATACTATACCAAAGTAAGGTATAGTGTGCACAGAGTCCAGGGGATCCCCAGAGGTATAGCGGAGGCTGAAGTAGATAATACCTCACTGTAGGAAGCTGGCTCTGTATATACTATACCAAAGTAAGGTATAGTGTGCACAGAGTCCAGGGGATCCCCAGAGGTATAGCGGAGGCTGAAGTAGATAATACCTCCCTGTAGGAAGCTGGCTCTGTATATACTATACCAAAGTAAGGTACAGTGTGCACAGAGTCCAGTGGAGCCGCAGAGGTATAGCGGAGGCTGAAGTAGATAATACCTCACTGTAGGAAGCTGGCTCTGTATTTACTATACCAAAGTAAGGTATAGTGCGCACAGAGTCCAGTGGAGCCGCAGAGGTATAGCGGAGGCTGAAGTAGATAATACCTCACTGTAGGAAGCTGGCTCTGTATTTACTATACCAAAGTAAGGTATAGAGCGCACAGAGTCCAGTGGACCGCAGAGGCTTACAGAGGCTGAAGTAGATAATACCTCACTGTAGGAAGCTGGCTCTGTATATACTATATCAAAGTGAGGTATAGTGTGCACAGAGTCCAGGGGATCCCCAGAGGTATAGCGGAGGTTGAAGTAGATAATACCTCACTGTAGGAAGCTGGCTCTGTATTTACTATACCAAAGTAAGGTATAGTGCGCACAGAGTCCAGTGGAGCCGCAGAGGTATAGCGGAGGCTGAAGTAGATAATACCTCACTGTAGGAAGCTGGCTCTGTATATACTATACCAAAGTGAGGTATAGTGCGCACAGAGTCCAGTGGAGCCGCAGAGGTATAGTGGAGGTTGAAGTAGATAATACCTCACTGTAGGAAGCTGGCTCTGTATTTACTATACCAAAGTAAGGTATAGTGCGCACAGAGTCCAGTGGAGCCGCAGAGGTATAGCGGAGGCTGAAGTAGATAATACCTCACTGTAGGAAGCTGGCTCTGTATATACTATGCCAAAGTAAGGTATAGTGTGCGCAGAGTCCAGGGGATCTCCAGAGGAATAGCGGAGGCTGAAGTAGATAACACCTCACTGTAGGACGCTGGCTCTGTATATGCTATGCCAAAGTAAGGTATAGTGCGCACAGAGTCCAGGGGATCCCCAGAGGTATAGCAGAGGCTGAAGTAGATAATACCTCACTGTAGGAAGCTGGCTCTGTATATACTATATCAAAGTGAGGTATAGTGCGCACAGAGTCCAGTGGATCCCCAGAGGTTTAGCAGAGGCTGAAGTAGATAATACCTCACTGTAGGAAGCTGGCTCTGTATATGCTATACCAAAGTAAGGTATAGTGCGCACAGAGTCCAGGGGATCCCCAGAGGTATAGCGGAGGCTGAAGTAGATAATACCTCACTGTAGGAAGCTGGCTCTGTATATACTATGCCAAAGTAAGGTATAGTGTGCACAGAGTCCAGGGGATCTCCAGAGGAATAGCGGAGGCTGAAGTAGATAATACCTCACTGTAGGAATCTGGCTCTGTATATACCATACCAAAGTAAGGTATAGTGTGCACAGAGTCCAGGGGATCCCCAGAGGTATAGCGGAGGCTGAAGTAGATAATACCTCACTGTAGGAATCTGGCTCTGTATATACCATACCAAAGTAAGGTATAGTGTGCACAGAGTCCAGTGGATCCCCAGAGGTATAGCGGAGGTTGAAGTAGATAATACCTCACTGTAGGAAGCTGGCTCTGTATATGCTATACCAAAGTGAGGTATAGTGTTCACAGAGTCCAGGGGTTCCCCAGAGGTATAGCGGAGGCTAGATTAGTTAATCACTAACAGCTCTCTTTGTGGTAGTGTGGACGAGCAGTTAGGCTTATCAGGAGGTGGGTTAAGCATTTAGTGTATTCACTCAGACAAGAACTGATGGCACACACTCAGAGACTGAATCCAGACCAATTTGGTAGGTATAAAAAAGGTATACTTATGTCTTATTCCTAGAACCAAGCTGGACTTGGAACAGGTAAGAAGGATATGCTTTCAAATGCAAAACTTTACAAGACAATGCAATTGTGGTTGAAATCGTTACAGGTTTGGATTTGCTTTTAAAACAGTTCGGAATACATTGAAATGACTTTCAATTAGTTTTGTGAAACTTATCAATTACTATGAATACTCGGGGTGATAAGCCAAGATATCACACGTGGATCTTACAAAACACAGGCAAGTACGATAATCTTTGGCTCAAAGAAAGTGACTTTCCATACAAAAGTCAGTTCAACACACAACATTGAGAAAAAAATCATAACATGGACTCCTATGGAAGAAGAGAATGTTATTGGTTTGCAGGTAAGTAAACAACCTGCAAGAATAATGGTTTGGGGTTAGAACCAAGGTTCTCCAAGGTTCAAGTTGGTACTCAAAGTGCACCACCAGCCTCACCAGAGTGGCCAATGGGGCACCTCGGTTGGGGGCTGCTCATGCGCAGGCCACTCGGTCTTGGGAGCCAAGATCCTAGGGTTAAGGTAAGAGCAAAGGGGGTCCCAAGCCAGCACCAAGTCCACACCACCAGTGGCACAGGGGCTGCCGGGTGCAGGGTGCTTAGGAGGTGTCGGGAGCCCAATGCAATCCTACGGGGGTTACAGGTTTTGGATTTTACTGCAGGCTCGGTCCAGGAAGTCTTCCAGGAAGAACCAACAGCTGGACAGGTAAGTTGGAGGGCTCTGGGATGTAGGTGCACCTCAGGTCCTCCTCTCAAGAGTACAGGGCGGCCAGATGCAGGGGTGCCTTTTGAGTTTGGATTTCACCTCACCGGGCCACTCGCAGTTGGGGGGGTCTCCGTGCAGAAGCTGCAGGTGACGTCAGGGAGTCTTGGAGGGATCAACGACTGGTGGACTCAGACCCTGGCCGTTGGGGGCCTTACTGGGACTGTTGAGCCATTTGGACTGGGTCTGTAGGCGACAGGAGCAGTGGCAGTTCCAGTTGTCGAGTTTCTTTGCTCTCAGCAGGCTCAGAATCTTTCTTTGGAATTTCTTCTGAACAGAGCTGCTGTTCACAGGAGATCTAATCTAGGTTGAAGGCAGTCAGTCCTCCCAGGGGTTTTGGAGGTTGCTGGCTTTAGGACAAGTTGACTTTTAGCACAGCATCTCTGGAAACTGCTGATGGGCTGGTAGGGCTGGGGCCAAGTCAGTTCTTCTCTACAGTCTCCTCTGCTGTGCAAGATCCACAATCCATCAATTTTGTGTCTTGTGCAAGATCTTGCATCCTTCTTCTTCATAGGTTGCAGGAATCTTCGGAGGCAAGGTTCAGGGTCACCCCTAAATACACATTTTTTGCACCTTACAGGGGTGTGCAGGTTGGGACCAATGTGTCCCTTCCCCAAAGTGAGTACACCCCCTATTATGCCACCGCCCAGTGGGAGGGAGGCATGAGCCTCTCTCTGATTGGCTGTGTCACCTCATCTTCAAGATAGAGGGGACTGAGATGTGTGCTTCACCTCGCTGTAAGAAACTGGCTCTATATATACAACACCAAAATGAGGTACAGTGTGTACAGAGTCCACTGTCCCCAGAGACTTGGCAGGGGTTAAAGTTAGAAATAACCTTACTCTCTAAAGTGGTAGCTTGGTCGAGCAGTAAGGCAGTATCAGAGGACAGTGTAAAGCATTTGATGTACACACTCAGCCAGCAAATGGTCTCACACACTCAAGAACTGAACTCTAGGCCAATTGTGTTTTTTATAAAAATATATACAGTTGTTTTAAATTGAGAACCAAGCAAGCCTGGCACAGGTAAGCATTAAATACTTTTCAGTAATAAGTTACTGGATATAGAAAAGTTTGAAAAGGCAATAGCAATTGTACTTTGTTTGATTTACAGGGGAGCAGTAGGTTGCAACACTTATCAAATGCAGTACATTGAAATGAATAGACTTTTTCAGTAAATTACAGGTAAGTTACTTTTTATGTCAGTGCTGGATGCCTGGATTCAGCACTGGGACATTTCCTGGAAAACGGTAAGTAATTACATTTTGCTTATTCGCATGATTTTTAAAGAATATGTTTAGATTTCAAAACTCCAAACTTAGTCGTTTTTTTGGAAGAAAAACAGTGCATTGAAATGAATAGGCTTTATCAGTAAATTACTTTGTACGTTACTTTTCTTACTCAGTGCTGGATACCAGGATTCAGCACTGGAACATTTCCTGTAAACAGATAAGTAAATAAGTTTTGGTTATTTGTGCGATTTTTAAAGAATATTTTTAGATTTCAAAACTTCACACTTAGAAAGGTTTTGAAAGAAAATTGTCAATGTTATCCAACGGAGGAAAAACAGGTTATCGGTTTACAGGTAAGTAATCAACTGTGGGAGTTAAGTTTCTGGGTTTAGACTCAGGGGTCCCCCAGGGTCAATGATGCACTGTTGTTGCACCCTCAGCGGCACTAGGGCAGCCGGGTGCAAAGTGTTGAGGCCCAATGTTATCCAATGGGGGATAGGGGGCCTCCGGTTGGTGGCTGCTGGCAAGCAGGCCACTGGGTTGTGGGAGCAAAGCTCCTAGGGTTAAGGTAAGGGCAAATGGGTAAACAAATTAGCAAAAAAGGTGCCCCCCCGGCGGCACTGGGGCTGCCGGGTGTAGAGTGCTGTTTGACATCGGGCGCCCTGTTGTTTTCTATGGAGAACCTCTGGTTTGCAAAAGCACTGCAGGCAGGGAGACGAAGGACTTCTGGGTGCGACCACCACTTCGAGAGGTAAGTTGGGAAGTTAAGGGTTGGTTAGACACCGTAGGTTTGGGCACACAAGGCCGTGTGGCATCGGGTGCAGGGGTGGCTTTTGGGGTTGGATCTTCTGACCAGCTCCTGGTTGCGGTTAGGGGGGCTTTCTGGATTTAGGCTGCAGGCGTCAGCTGGAGGCTTGAGTCAGGTCAGGGGTCGCCGGATCTCGGGTCAGGATCGCCGGGGTGACCTCCTCGTGGTGTTTTTCCACTCGAGCTCGGGCCAGGTTCGGCAGGTGCAGAGTGGGCTGGATTCGCGGTGATAGAGATCTGGGTATCTAAAATATTCCCACTACCACGGATAGAGTAATCTCACAGTTACACGCACATACATTCATCATACGCTAGGGCCCATTTCACTAACATACGTTCAAATACTCTACCAGCAATAAACCTGTGGAAAGAAAACCTCCTAATCACCCAGCATCTATATCGAGGTCGATAAGACCTAGTTTTGTGACTGTCCTAACACAATCTATACAACATGTACAATAATGATCAAAAATATAAACCCAATAATTGACAAGAAAGAATATCCAACACCATGTTTAAAATTATAATGCTTTATCTAAAATTAGTCAAAGTAAATCAATCAGAATAAATCATTTCTCATAATTACCTATTCTAACTAAGTGTCAGAACGGGTCAGGACAAGTCTCTCGGTAAAGTCTCTCAAGACGAAGTCCCTTCAGCATCGATCTTCAGCAACGCAGATTCACGCGGCAAAGGCAAATGGCAAGTGGCAAATGGCCCTCCCTAGGCTAACATTTTTATAGTAAAAATTACAAAGGAAACACACATAAAAGTTTGCAATATTCACTGAATCACGGAGCAGAGCGAGAAGGAAGGGATGTAACATTGCTACATCTGAAAATCTCCGCTCAGGAAAAGTTCACAAAATACAAAACTGCGGAACAGGAACCAAGAAATATAATGTTTCTAAATAGTTCCGTCTCTCCTCGGCAATCGAGCCACAGTTCATGAGTTTTCTCCAAGGCTCCTTTGTTTCCCAAGGCTGCCAAGGACGTTCCATTTCTTTTGGAGATCCTCCAAAACTGCTGATGTCCTCATGGAAAATTTCACAGGCAAGGACTATGGTCAGTTGACTTCAGGACCATTTCCAGCAGAGGTCTCCCTCGTCTTAGTTTTCACAGAATAAATCACAGCCAGGCTTCAAAATTCAGCCATCTTTACACAGGCCTCCATAGGCCGCAATAGACCATCTTAATTAAAGAGACAAAATAAACGTTACTACAGCATAGTGATTAAACAGTGTTAACCCCACTAATACCCTTATGTGTATGTATTTATCTAGCTTTTGCAACATAAAAAAGCATTAATTCAGAAAGCGTTTTGTGCTAAAAAATAAACAGCACACAGCAACGTTTAAACATGAAAACACGCACATTATTATTAAAACAGAAACAGCACACTTATGCTAACCCTCATGTAACTTTCTCTTATGTTAAGACAAACGGATTGATTAATATAAACACTCTTACACAAGACAAATAATTAATTGTTAATTATTAATAAATTAATAAAACGCATAGACATGCTAGAGCTTCAAAAGCCTCTGAATTTTCAAACTGAAAACTCTGCTCCAGCAATCCCCCCTTTGGTGATTTTATCACCAAATAAACCCCAAAAAAAAAATTTGTGAAAATTTAGTCCCATTTTAGGAGAAATCGGAAATGTCTTTTCCCCTTACACAACATTACACACCAGTCACTCTTTCATCATCCCTCTTTGTCTCCAAATAAACACTCTCCCTCAATTCCTCCAATTCAATTTCTTGCGGTTCTCTTTTCAACCTTTTGTTTTTCTTTTCTAATTTCACTTTCTTTTTCCCTCCCCTGTTTTTACAACACACACACACTAATCTCAGTATCAATAAAGCAACAATTATACAAGACAAGGGAACAATATTCTACCTATAATAGTACTACCTATTTTTGCAATAAAATCTTTAACAGCTATCATCTTATTAGCTATTTTAGTCCACAAACTCTCAGCTTCAAGTGGTACTAATTCTTCATGTAAATCAGTAATATTTTTGATATAGACCTTCAGGTCTTTACTTTCGTCAGGAATGTAAGTGCAACAATGTTGAACTTTCAGCATTCCACAGACTCCACCCTCCTTGGCCAATAGAATATCAAGGGCAAGTCGATTTTGCATAGACATGGCACGTACGGCACTTAATTCCGTATTCACCAAAAGAAACCCTCCTGCGGTATTTGTCGATAAGCGATCAACCACTGTGGACAGTTTCCGAATTCCATAAGCATTCAAAGAAATTCCCACTGCTGGAATCAAAACCCCAAAAATGTCACCCACAATTTCAGACCAAGTTTCCCTCTTAAAACGCATTAGTAAATTAATATGTTCTACATCTCTTATCTTATCTATGTGAAAAATCTTCGGAAAAACTAGGCCCACATAACATGTGCCATACCAATGGTCAGGCAACTTGTAATAAGCCTTGTTCCCACAAACATAGTACACTCCTGGAAAAATTGTATCTTCTCCACCTCTGAAACCCCAACCTGTTGCAATGAAGTATGTATCATGGCACTCACTAGTCCCAACAAAATATGTATCATATTGGGATTTCCTTCTGGTAATGCACAATTTTCCCTTCTGTGGTGCATCTAGAGCTAAAGTTGGACTAGCCCCATTTTTCAGTTCTTTTCCCATCTCAATGTCCCAAATTGTCTCACTCACTTTATATTTCCCTGCTTTCTCATGCATGTTCAATCTCCTTTCTTCTACCATATCCAGGAAAGCTTTCTCCTCTTCTTTCAAACTGCAAGTTAAATTATTCTTAAAAATGTAATCTAATGTTAATCCTTTTTCTTCAATAAAAATTTCACCAAAAGTGTTAGCTTCTTTAGCTGGATTCAGCTCTTTGTTCATTGGCAAATGCCCAAAAATACTATCTCTGTTAGACATCTTATAATCTACTTTCCCTAACAAATAGAAAACACTACTTAAAATACTACAAGAAATACCATATGTAGCTGGCAAATGGTGATAAGTAACACCCTCTGAAACGGATGCAGGTAATTGCATACAAACGTAGCAATCCCTCACTTCCATTGTTTTCACATATTCGTACAATAACTTTGAAAAAACATTACTAGAAAAATTATTAATTGACCTATCCTTGTGTATGTAAGTATTACTCATTCTAATTGGAACTACTTTTTGTGAATTCCTCTCTACATTTGTCACATTTTCTGTGTTCATCTCAAATTCAACTTTAAAAGTAACTAATAAAACTAAAACACCCCATAGAAGCATTAATAATCCAGTACAGCAGCAGCACATCCTACACCACCTTTTAAAGAAGGCACATCTATTTTGATTATTCTCTATGTTAGCCATATTACTATTTTACTTTAGCTCTACTACTCCACTACTGAAATTAGAACTTTCAAATTCTTCAACGTTTGTTCCAAACTCTTCAGTTTCTCCAAAAGATCTTTCCGTTCACTCAGTCCAAGTGAATCCTTCTTTTATTCAGTTTGGATATTTATCGTTTTTCACTCCAATTTCTTCAACATCAAATTGTATTAGATCTCCAATATCACAATCCCCAGTCTCTGACTCTTCTCCAATGTCAGTCAAGAGTACTTTCAGGATTTCACCAGTATCTTCCTCAACCACTTTTCTCAAGACCACTTCCGGATTATCTCGAGTCACTGTTTCTTCTTTTCCTTTTTCAGACAGTGTCACATAAGACCATTCCGGTGATCTGTACTTTTGGTTGGGTCTTCTTACTCTTTTTATTTCTACTGGTTCTTTTGATTTCTTTGATTCTTCTCCTTCAGTTTTTGAAGTTTGACTCGATACTTCATTCACCTGTTCAGCTTTCGATGTATTTGCTCTTATTATCCTGTATCTCAGTCTTTTAACTCGGTTGTTAGGCCATCGATCTCCTTTCACAACCTTTCTCGGTTTCACTTCTTTCTCACACTTTTCTTCAATCCAAGTTCTCTTTCTCAGAACTCGACCTTCTGTTTGTTCATTCTCATCATCCAATTCTGTCTCAAGTGCCTTCTGTTTTCGTTTTACAGCAGCTTTCTTTTTCTCCACAGATTTTTTCACCACTATTTGAGATTTCCCTACTTCTGTCCCTCCTCGGGTCTCCGACACGCAATCTTCTTGCTGTCTACTTGTCCCTTCACCTAACTCCTCATGAATGTTCCCTACACCTCCTCGGGGGTCTTCCGCAATCTGTCCCTCTCTATCTTCTTCTGACCCTGTTTCTTCAATTATAATCTCAAGTGGTTCTTCAATCTCCTCCTCTTCTGATTCAGGAGTAATCTCTGTGTGATTTCTCTTTTCTTTTCTTTTTCCTCCACTGCTACTTGAAACTTCAGGCTCTTTTACAGAATCCGATTTTCTCTCTGATACTCGCAGTGAATCTCTTGAAGCCCTCTCTGCTTCTTTTCTCACTGATTCTGTATCTTCAGTATCTTCACCATCACTGGAATCTGACTCTTCAAAATACTCTTCACCAGTCCCTTCTTTTGGATTTGGAACTCTCAGAGTATGACTTGCATGTACCCAGTGCTTCACTCCAGCACACTTTACTGCAGTCGTCGTAGTCAGAATAACCTGTCTCGGCCTTCCCCACCTTGGAATCAAGCAATTTCTTCTTCTGTGAACTTTAATCCTCACCCAGTCTCCTGGACTCAAATCATGGGCTTGCTTCTTCTCAAGTGTGGTAGCTTCTTCTCCAACCTGGTGAAACACAGAATGAACTGCGTCAGCCAGGCCTTTACAGTAATCCAAAATCATGTCATCAGTTATTGTCACCAATTTATTGACAGGCATGAATGCATGGCGCATTGCACGTCCCATGATTATCTCATGCGGGCTCAAACCTGTAGTTCTATCTGGAGTAGATCTCATAGTCATCAGAACTAGAGGTAACACATCTGGCCATTTCATGCCAGTGGCTAAGCACATTTTTCCAATCCTATTCTTGATTGTGCCATTAATCTGCTCAACCACACCAGAAGCCTCTGGTCGGTATGCACAATGTAGCTTCTGCTGTATTTTCAATGCTTCACAAATCAAACCTATGAGTTCATTTTGAAAATGTCTACCTCTGTCAGACTCAACTGTAACTGGAAACCCGTACCTAGGAATCAATTCCCTCAACAGTAACTTTGCCACTGTCAATCCATCATTTCTTCTAGTCGGGTAAGCTTCCACCCACCTTGAAAACAAACAGACTACCACCAAAACATACCTTAGTCTGTTTACTTGGGGCATTTCAATGAAATCAATCTGCATTCTTGTAAAAGGACCTCCTTCTCTACCTATTGTCCCTAGACTCACCACTGTCTTTTTACCAGTGTTAAATTGCTGACAAATCAAACACCTTTGACAGATGCTCTCTGCAATTGTCCTGAACTTTGCATTGTACCAGGTCTGCTTGAACGACCTGACCATCGCATCCCTCCCCAAATGTCCCTGGCCATGATACATCCTTGCCATTGACGACAAGATGGAGTTCGGCATTACTGGTCTGCCATCTCTGTAGACCCAAACATGGTCTGTTTCTCTTGGAGCACATCCTGCTTTAATCCAATCTTTTTTCTCTTCCTCTCCTGCCTCATCCTGTAACTGCTTCACTTCATCCCATGTCTCTAAGACATTAGTAAACATCACAGAGAGAAAAGACATTTCCCCCTCTCTGTCCCGATTAATGGACTGATTTGTTTTTGCACAATATTGTGCAACATCGTTGGCATATCTGTTTCCGACCGTTATGAAATCCTCCCCCTGACCATGGGCAGCACATTTTACAACTGCCAATTCCTTAGGCAGCTGTATCGCCTCAAGCAATTTACCAATCATTTCAGCATTCTTTATTGGAGTTCCACCCGATGTCAAGAAACCTCTTTGTAGCCAAAGTTGGCCAAAATCATGCACAACTCCAAATCCATACTGACTATCAGTCATCACAGTTGTCCTCAAATCTTTTCCAATTTCACAAGCTTTTGTCAATGCCACCAATTCAGCAACTTGCGCAGATTTCACTCCTTTCAACGGTGATGCTTCCATGACCTCCGAAACTTTGCACACCGCATATGCTGCACATAACACACCATTATCATTTCTCAGGCATGATCCATCCACAAACAACACATGATCACTCTCATCCAAGGGTAGATCTCTTATGTCTGGTCTCGGTTTTGTACAGTACTCAAGTACATCCAAACAATCATGATCATCTTCCATTTTCACACCTACATTTTCAATATCCGGCAAGAGTGTCGCTGGATTCACATTCACACATCTCTCAAGAGTCACATTTGATGCTCCCAGAATCATCTTTTCATATTTAGTCAAACGACTATGTGACATGTACTGAGTTCTACTTCTTGTCAAGAGAATTGCCACATTATGAGGTACGAATACCCTTACAGGATATCCCATTATGATTCCCTCACTCTGTTCCAGACTTCTGCATGTTGCAGCCACAGATTTTAGACAACCTGGTAAACCCACAGCTACAGGGTCAAGTGTCGATGAGAAGTACGCAATAGGCCTTCTCAGTAATCCATGCTTCTGAATTAACACTGAAAGTGCACATCCATTCCTTTCACTGCAGTACAATTCAAACTCCTTTTCATAGTCAGGCATACCCAAAGCTGGAGCCTCACACATTCTATTTTTGAGCTCTTCAAATGCTGCCATTTGTTCTGCATCCAGATTCAATGGATCCGTCATTTCACTTTTTGTCAATTTAATCAGTGGCTTCGCAATCAGTGAAAAATTAATTATCCACTGACGACAATATCCCACCATACCCAGGAACATTCTCACTTCCCTCTGGGTTTTTGGAGCTTTCATTTCTCTGATTATTCTGATCCTGTCATTGGTCACTTTTCTCAGACCTTTCTCAATATTGTGTCCAAGATAATGCACTTCTTTTTTGCAAAATTGCAATTTGGCTGGAGATACCTTTAACCCTCCATCTGCCAGATGATTCAGTAGAGCTATGGTATCCACTTCACAAGCTTCACGTGTCTTTGATGCCACCAATAGGTCATCAATATATTGTACTAGCACTGAATTTTCGGGCATGATCAAACTCTCCAACGATTTTTTCAATAACTGATTGAATATCGAAGGACTCTCCGTATACCCCTGTGGGATACGACACCATGCTAAAATACGCTGGCCAAACCTAAATGCAAAAATCGGCTGGCTATCATGATGCAATGGAATTGAAAAGAACGCATGACACAAATCAATCACTGTGTACCACTCAGCATCATGTGGAATTTGATACAGAATCACTGATGGATTTGGCACAATAGGACAACATGCCACCACAATTTGATTAATTTTTCTCAAATCCTGTACAATCCTAAATTTCCCATTGGGCTTTTTTAGTCCCATTATCGGTGAATTACATGGACTACTCAGTAGTTCTCTCAGGACTCCCTGCTGAATCATTTTCTCAATTATAGGAGTTATTCCTTCAATTATTTCTGGTGTCATTTTGTACTGAGGAATGTTAGGATATGTGATTCCCTCTTTCACTGCAATTTTCACTGGATCTACATTATTCATCAATCCCACATCCTCTCCTGTAAAATCCCACACTGCCCTTTTCACTGTGTCTCTTAGTTCTCGAGGCAAATCCTCCGGATCAAACACAGCAAATGCACCAATTAACTCACTTTCTCTATTTTCTAGAGTCATTCGGTACAAAACATCCTCATCTGGTGTCTCAAAAGCTATTCCATCCGGTGTACAAAAAATTGTACAGTTCATTTTGCACAACAAGTCCCTACCTAACAGGTTCACTGGACTCGTGTCACAGACAATAAATCTGTGCATGTCTGAAAATTTCCCTATCTGTACTCTTACTGGTTCAGTAAGACGTGTTCTGATCTGTGTATTGGCTACACCAACTACTTGGATTGCTTCATCCGAGAGAGGAAGATTTCTAACATCTGTTGACCTGACAGTTGATCTTGTCGCACCTGTGTCTACCAAAAAAGTAACACTCTCCTCATTTATTTTCCCATCCACAAATGGTCCTGTCTGGTCTATTTCTAGAGTTGCACCAAGTATGCACTCTTCCTCCTCTCTTCGGCACCGTCAATAATCACCCTCAGACTCACTCCCTTCACTCTTTAACAAGTACTGTTGTACTTTGTTAGAACGTTTTGGTTTGTTTACCTGCTCATCATTGTAGAATCCTGAATCCTGATTATACTTTTGTAACCCTCTATTCTGCGGCAAGGGCGGTTTTGGCTCTTGACTCTGCTGTCTCACAACTTTCTGTTGTTGCTGTTGATTATTCCCTTCATTCTGCACCTGTTGATTTAAGGATTTATTATCATTATTCACTAATGGTGGATTAGGACATTCCGACCTCCAGTGTCCCAGTTGGCCACAGTTGTGACAAGGGAACTTTTTCTTTGCTTCTTCCAGACTTCCTTTCCCTTTCCCTGCAAATCTAGGTCTATTCCCTACATTATTTCCTGGATTATTCGCTTGTTCCACTAACTGTGCTTCTTGTCTTTCCGCAACTTTCACTTGTGCCCACATTGCTTTCTCTTTCAGCTTTCTTTGTTTTGCTTCGATTTCATCACTGAAGTATTTTGCATGTCTCAGGATCTCATCTACTTTCTTACTCTGCCAATCCACTGTGTGTTCACGAATTCTCTCACCAATTTCAGGTCTCAGGCCATATACAAACCTGTATACAAAATGACTCAAATCTTTGTCACCCAGGTGTTCATCTCCACTAAATTGTTTAAATGCCAGTATCAGTCTCTCGTAAAAAGCATGAACTGATTCTTTTGCTTCTTGTTGTGTTCGATCTATTTTTACCCAGTCTGTCTCTTTTGGAGGTACTTTACTTTTCAGGTATACCATCACCTGATCATATTTTCTCATTACCTCTGGATCTGGTGCCCCTGTTCTTGGATCTCTTGGATATTCCTCAGTAGGCCAACTCACAACTATTTTACACTCAGTCCACAAGTCTGCTGGAACAATTATATCAAACAGACTATTCAGGTCAACCCACAGCACTTTTGACAATTTCACGAACCTATCTACCTGCCTATACCACTCGACGGGCTTTTCTCTCAATCGAGGGAAATCATTCGTAAATGATAAAATATCCTGTCTGGTCCATGGAACATGTACATATCCTCCTCCAGGTATTTCTCTCATGGGATAATTATTCACTGGCTTCTCCTTTTCTCTCACTGGAAATGCTGAATAAGTCGTTCTATCTTCAGATTCCTCTCTTTTCTTATACCACCTATCCTTCCACTTTTCTACATCACCCCATCTTCGCAATAAGGCTACCATTTCTTTAATCTGTCCTGTTCTACCAGAAGCATTCAAATTTTCTATATCCTTCTCTGTAAAATCCATCCTGTAGGTTTTTTGTAAAACTTTTACTTTATCAATGTCAACTCCCAGCTCACTTGCTATTGTTCTTAGCCTGTCATGTGTATGTCTTGCTCTCCAGGTAATACTTTTACACATAAACATCAGCTCACCATCATGATGACTCTTCAGGATTTCTGTTGGAACTGTTCCTGTCACAAGCTCTTCTAATTCTATACGTAACCTAGCCACATCAATAACTTGTGAATCCTTATCCTTTTTCTGAAGAACCTTCATCCAATCATTCAAATCATCAACTGTTATTTCAGCAGTTTTTTTCACTGGAACCACTCTTTTCTGCGGTTCTAAAATTGGCATCCCTGAACAACTAGGTTCACTAGCATCCAGTATTTCACTACATATATCATGTCTAGATCGTCTCAGGTCACTTCTCTCTGTTCTTTTACCCGAGTCTCCTGAAGGACCAACTGAATTTGTCAAATTATTCCCAACATATGGAACCACCAGTCCATTTTCAACTGTCCTCTGTTTATCAAACACAGGAATAACCGGACCTATAGTTACAAGCACCGTAACAGCTTCCAAATTCTTCGTTAACTCCCTAATTTTCTCAGTCAGCTCTGTTGTAGTTCTGGCTAATTGTCTGGCATTTTCATCACTACCTCGATTCTCTCTCTCTCTGAAAGAATTACTACCTCTAGATTCAGGTGTCACCTTTTCTGTCTTAATAGTACAAACTGTATCTCTTATCGGAGAAACAACTGGTGTACTCTCATCTGGTTCTGGTCTATATGGAGGTGGTCTCTGTCATTTAAGACCTCATCCTCATACTCTCCATATCTTCTCATATCTGACTCAGGAACCATTTCTGCTCCTCCTTCAACTGTTCTCATCGGATATAATCCTTCTGACATACTAGCATCTCGCCACCTTTTCATTCGATCATGATGAGTCTCACGATCATGTCTTCTCCCAAACATGTATCTGTACTGACCTCCAGATCTTTGTCTTTCTCGGTCATGTACTTCTTCTTCCCATTCCACTAAAGCCTCAAACTGCGTAGGTCTTGGTTTCGGGTCTAGACATAACATCTTTTCCCGTAGATTTCTCAACACGGCCAGATTAAATGAACCATGTTCTGGAAATGCTAAAACACCATCTTCTTTAGTATACCTAACCCAATTCTCCAACCATATACAGGTATGAAACCCATATCTTGCAGCCATGAAGGATGCAGGTGTTTTCGTTGGAGGTAACAACTCACCCTCTCTTGTTTTAACATCCTTATCCTTGCTAAACCACTTTTTAATCTTTCCAAAGAACGTTTTCTTCTTCTTCTCTTCTTGGTAATACATTTTAGCGCTTTACCAAAACTCTCTACTCTTTTTCCGTATTATAAATATACAATATGAATTTTCAACCAATAGCAGCGCGACTCACACTAACGCACCAATCCTGGAGCGTCTACGTCACTAAACAGCTCTACCAATCCTTGCGCGACTCACAGTAATGCACCAATCCTAGCGCGAACCCTATTCTGATCCACTATCCAATCAGAGCGCGGTCTTTCTGACGTCAATAGTCGCTGCAGTCGCTTGTCTCCTGTTTTCTGTCACTCGTCTACCCCTCCTTTACAAAATCTCCTCAGTAGACTTCGTATCACAAATTTCTACAAATCTATTAGTTACAACATAAAAACATCTCCATTGTCTGCTTCGCTAACCACAGAATAGTAAAAAGAAAATCTATTTCTCAAGAAATCAACAAACTTTCATACATCTCCTAACTGTTTCCTCTAGGACTTATCCAAAGAGTCTTACAGTCAATAAATGTATATGCATCCACGCACATTCATACAAGAAAAATATAGTACATACACACAGAATCCTGCTTCCCGAGAACAGCGTACAATCTGTCCTGCTACAGAATTATTCACATTATCAACTAAACAGTTTCCCTGCCCAGTTCCTCAAACAAGCTCAGAGAATACCTATTACTCCTCCCGCGATAAGCTTTAACGGAAATCCTTACAGATCCCTGGGACTTAAGACCAGAGTTTCACAGATAACCTTCACTATCATACACACTCCTTATATACCAGAAATATATTCTAATAGCAACATACAATAATGTCACTGATTCCGAACCCAGACAATGTGACGCGCAACTTCAATTGTCACACGTTATTCCTTACAATTCCGTCTTTCCCGAGAGCAGCATATATTTCCCTCTGCCCTACTACAGAACTGCTACCAGCTTCCAAGTTCCAGAAGCACTACATATAACTCAACATTACGAATCCAACATATAGTATTAGTACATATACCAACATCAATCAATAATCAATAAGCTAATGTACAAGCAATCTTATCAGATCAAGACAATCATCAAAACCATCCTACTCTGCTACCAGGAAATTGATAGAGATCTGGGTATCTAAAATATTCCCACTACCACGGATAGAGTAATCTCACAGTTACACGCACATACATTCATCATACGCTAGGGCCCATTTCACTAACATACGTTCAAATACTCTACCAGCAATAAACCTGTGGAAAGAAAACCTCCTAATCACCCAGCATCTATATTGAGGTCGATGAGACCTAGTTTTGTGACTGTCCTAACACAATCTATACAACATGTACAATAATGATCAAAAATATAAACCCAATAATTGACAAGAAAGAATATCCAACACCATGTTTAAAATTATATTGCTTTATCTAGAATTAGTCAAAGTAAATCAATCAGAATAAATCATTTCTCATAGTTACCTATTCTAACTAAGTGTCAGAACGGGTCAGGACAAGTCTCTCGGTAAAGTCTCTCAAGACGAAGTCCCTTCAGCATCGATCTTCAGCAACGCAGATTCACGCGGCAAAGGCAAATGGCAAGTGGCAAATGGCCCTCCCTAGGCTAACATTTTTATAGTAAAAATTACAAAGGAAACACACATAAAAGTTTGCAATATTCACTGAATCACGGAGCAGAGCGAGAAGGAAGGGATGTAACATTGCTACATCTGAAAATCTCCGCTCAGGAAAAGTTCACAAAATACAAAACTGCGGAACAGGAACCAAGAAATATAATGTTTCTAAATAGTTCCGTCTCTCCTCGGCAATCGAGCCACAGTTCATGAGTTTTCTCCAAGGCTCCTTTGTTTCCCAAGGCTGCCAAGGACGTTCCATTTCTTTTGGAGATCCTCCAAAACTGCTGATGTCCTCATGGAAAATTTCACAGGCAAGGACTATGGTCAGTTGACTTCAGGACCATTTCCAGCAGAGGTCTCCCTCGTCTTAGTTTTCACAGAATAAATCACAGCCAGGCTTCAAAATTCAGCCATCTTTACACAGGCCTCCATAGGCCGCAATAGACCATCTTAATTAAAGAGACAAAATAAACGTTACTACAGCATAGTGATTAAACAGTGTTAACCCCACTAATACCCTTATGTGTATGTATTTATCTAGCTTTTGCAACATAAAAAAGCATTAATTCAGAAAGCGTTTTGTGCTCAAAAATAAACAGCACACAGCACCGTTTAAACATGAAAACACGCACATTATTATTAAAACAGAAACAGCACAATTATGCTAACCCTCATGTAACTTTCTCTTATGTTAAGACAAACGGATTGATTAATATAAACACTCTTACACAAGACAAATAATTAATTGTTAATTATTAATAAATTAATAAAACGCATAGACATGCTAGAGCTTCAAAAGCCTCTGAATTTTCAAACTGAAAACTCTGCTCCAGCAGCGGTCTCTGGCTGGTGCCAGAAGCTGCAGTTTGAACAAATCCGGTGTTCACGGGAGATGCAGACTTTAGAAGTGAAGCGTTACAACAAACAATTGATGGACGGAATGCTGACAATGCAGACATTCTCCCCCAGTCAAGAGATCTGGGTTAAATCCATCATTCTTTTGCCCACTACACCACCCCAGTTTAGACATGGCCATATGCAAATCAGTCTTGACCCTGTGCCTCATGGGAACAGTCCAGCCCGAGCTGACAAGCCATGTCTTCCCTGGACCAGAATCAAGCATCCTAGGACCGGTTTCTGGCTATCAGCCGTCATCAGCCAGGATAGCTTGACTCCAGTGGCGTAGTGAGCACGGGTCCCACGTCTGGGAATACCCATCCCACTTAGGGCGAAAAGCGTTACAACAAACAATTGATGGACGGAATGCTGACAATGCAGACATTCTCCCCCAGTCAAGAGATCTGGGTTAAATCCATCGTTCTTTTGCCCACTACACCACCCCAGTTTAGACATGACCATATGCAAATCAGTCTTGACCCTGTGCCTCATGGGAACAGTCCAGCCCGAACTGCCAAGCCATGTCTTCCCTGGACCAGAATCAAGCATCCTAGGACCGGTTTCTGGCTATCAGCCGTCATCAGCCAGGATAGCTTGACTCCAGTGGCGTAGTGAGCACGGGTCCCACGTCTGGCAATACCCATCCCACTTAGGGCGAAAAGCGTTACAACAAACAATTGATGGACGGAATGCTGACAATGCAGACATTCTCCCCCAGTCAAGAGATCTGGGTTAAATCCATCGTTCTTTTGCCCACTACACCACCCCAGTTTAGACATGACCATATGCAAATCAGTCTTGACCCTGTGCCTCATGGGAACAGTCCAGCCTAAACTGCCAAGCCATGTCTTCCCTGGACCAGAATCAAGCATCCTAGGACCGGTTTCTGGCTATCAGCCGTCATCAGCCAGGATAGCTTGACTCCAGTGGCGTAGTGAGCACGGGTCCCACGTCTGGGAATACCCATCCCACTTAGGGCGAAAAGGGCTGATGACGGCTGATAGCCAGAAACCGGTCCTAGGATGCTTGATTCCGGTCCAGGGAAGACATGGCTTGGCAGTTCGGGCTGGACTGTTCCCATGAGGCACAGGGTCAAGACTGATTTGCATATGGCCATGTCTAAATTGGGGTGGTGTAGTGGGCAAAAGAACGATGGTTTTAACCCAGATCTCTTGACTGGGGGAGAATGTATGCATTGTCAGCATTCCGTCCATCATTTGTTTGTTGTAACGCTTTTCGCCCTAAGTGGGATGGGTAATCCCAGACGTGGGACACGTGCTCACTACGCCACTGGAGTCAAGCTATCCTGGCTGATGACGGCTGATAGCCAGAAACCGGTCCTAGGATGCTTGATTCCGGTCCAGGGAAGACATGGCTTGGCAGTTCGGGCTGGACTGTTCCCATGAGGCACAGGGTCAAGACTGATTTGCATATGGCCATGTCTAAACTGGGGTGGTGTAGTGGGCAAAAGAACGATGGATTTAACCCAGATCTCTTGACTGGGGGAGAATGTATGCATTGTCAGCATTCCGTCCATCATTTGTTTGTTGTAACGCTTTTCGCCCTAAGTGGGACGAGTATTCCCAGACGTGGGACCCGTGCTCACTACGCCACTGGAGTCAAGCTATCCTGGCTGATGACGGCTGATAGCCAGAAACCGGTCCTAGGATGCTTGATTCCGGTCCAGGGAAGACATGGCTTGGCAGTTCGGGCTGGACTGTTCCCATGAGGCACAGGGTCAAGACTGATTTGCATATGGCCATGTCTAAACTGGGGTGGTGTAGTGAGCAAAAGAACGATGGATTTAACCCAGATCTCTTGACTGGGGGAGAATGTATGCATTGTCAGCATTCCGTCCATCATTTGTTTGTTGTAACGCTTTTCGCCCTAAGTGGGATGGGTATTCCCAGACGTGGGACCCGTGCTCACTACGCCACTGGAGTCAAGCTATCCTGGCTGATGACGGCTGATAGCCAGAAACCGGTCCTAGGATGCTTGGTTCCGGTCCAGGGAAGACATGGCTTGGCAGTTCGGGCTGGACTGTTCCCATGAGGCACAGGGTCAAGACTGATTTGCATATGGCCATGTCTAAACTGGGGTGGTGTAGTGGGCAAAAGAACGATGGATTTAACCCAGATCTCTTGACTGGGGGAGAATGTATGCATTGTCAGCATTCCGTCCATCATTTGTTTGTTGTAACGACTTTAGAAGTGAAGGCAGGTAGGTCCTCCGGGTTTCTTGAGGTTGCTGGCAGCAGGACACACCGGGATTTCGCAGGAGCAGGTTCGAGGGGGAGACAGGCCAGTAGGGCTGGGGCCAAGTCAGTGGGCGTCGTTCTCTTGTTAGCTCTGCACGGCTCTTCAGTCCTTCTTCTTATCTTCTTTCTTGTTTCTTGTCTGGATATGAGGAAGCAAGGTTCAGGGTGCCCCCTAAATACTAGATTTAGGGGCATTACGGGTAGGTAAAGGGCAGGGACCAATGGGTCCCTTCCCTGGGGTGGGTACACCCCCTATTCTGCCACTCTCCAGTGGGAGGAGGGCAGGAGCCTGTCCCTGGTTGGGTGGGTCATCCCATCAAGCTGGCGGGGACTCAAGGTTGTGCTTCACCTCGCCTCCCCCACCTGAGGGGTGGAGTTGGGAGAGGTGGGCACACCTCTCTTCCTCACTTGTTTTTCCCGCTGGTTCTCCTGCCCAAAGTGGGGGGTAAAACCAGTGGGGACCAGTTGCTGGGAGCAGCAAATGGTCTGGAGAGGCTCACAAAGGTGGTATGCCTTTGAAGCTTCTCCTTCGAGAACCCTGCCCATCCTGGGGGAAGAGGCTTGGCACCTTGTCCCAGGATGTGCATTGTTTCAGGCCCCCGAGAGCAGCAGCTCTCGACCCAGGGGTCCAGAAACATGTCTGGTGGTGACAGCCTAGGCAGCCTCTCAGTCAGGTCACTAGAAGTTGGTCGAGTTTCAGGGGGCATCTCTAAGATGCCCTCTCTTGTGCATTTTACATTATATCCCACACTGGCATCAGTGTGGGTTTAATGTGCTGAGAAGTTTGATACCAAAATTCCCAGTCTTCAGTGTAGCCATTATGGTGTTGTGGAGTTCGTAATGACAAACTCCCAGCACCATATACTCTTAATGGCAGCACTGTACTTGCAGTGCCCAGGAATGGACTTGGGCACTGTAGGGATACAGGGCTCATGCACCTGTACCCTCACCACTGGCATAGGGCACCCAGCTAGAGGGGTGACTGATGTATGCCAGGGCAGTGGTTTGTGGGCATGGCACACAGGGATGTGTGCCATGTCGACTCTTCACTTTGTTCTGCACCAAGACACGCAGCCTGCCAAGGCAGTGTGTGAGTGTCAGGGTACAGGACCTCTAAGGGTGGCACAATAAGTGGCCTTCCCTGGTCACAGTGCCCTGGGTACATATTGTACCATTTACCAGGGGCTGACTTGTGGCCAGAGATGCCAATTGGATTTAAGCTTCAATGCAGTTTTAGGGAGGGAACTTAGGCCCTGGGCACCTGATTAGCAGGAGCCCAGGGCACACTCAGTCAAAGAACATCAGCAATTCAGCAAAAAGTGGGGGCATACCATGCAAGAAAGCGTGCACTTTCTCACACTCGCCCCCCCAAACCTGAGGGGTGGGGTTGGCAAAGCTGACCACACCTCTCTTCCTGACTTGGATTTCCTAGCGATTCTCCCACCCAAAGTGGGGGTCAGAACCAGGGGGAGCCAGTTGCTGGGGGCAGAGAAGGCAGGGCCGGCTAACAAAGACAGCAGTCCTGTAAAGCTTCCCCTTAGTGAACCCAGCTCATCTTTGTGGAGGAGGCATGACACCTCTGCCCAGGATGGGTTTTATTTCTGGACCCATAGAGTGGAGGACCTCTACCTAGGGGTTCAGAAACCTGTCTGGTGGTGGAAAATGGCGGGTAGCCATTCAGGAACCACACCAGGGCTGCGAAATTTCAGAGAGCATCTCTAAGATGTCCTCTGAGTGCACTTTACATTAAATCCCACACTTGCATCAGTGTGGGTTTAATGTGCTGAGAAGTTTGCTACCAAACTTCCCAATTTTCAGTGTAGCCATTATGGAGCTGTGGAGTTCGTAATGACCAACTCCCAGCAACATATA
This sequence comes from Triturus cristatus, assembly GCF_964204655.1. NCBI lineage: Eukaryota > Metazoa > Chordata > Amphibia > Caudata > Salamandridae > Triturus > Triturus cristatus. The sequence continues at coordinate 1,092,328,290 of NC_140588.1, read as the reverse complement.
CTCTTAATTGCAGCACTGCACTTACAGTGCCCAGGAATGGACTTGAACACTTTAGGGGTACAGTGCTCAGGTAACTGTACGATCACCTGTGGTCCATCCTGCTAGAGGGGTGACTTACCTAGGCCATAGGCAGTGGGTTGTAGGCATGGCACACAGGATGTGTGAGTTGTCGACTCTTCACTTTTCTCTACACCAAGACACGCAGCCTGCAATGGCAGTGTGTTTGTGTTAAGGTACAGGGCCTCTAAGGGTGGCACAATATGTGCTTCAGCCCTTAGAGGCCTTCTCTGGTCACAGTGCCCTTGGTACCCACGGGCTCTTTGAACAAAAGTCTTACCTGTAGCCAGCCATGTGCCAATTGTGGGTACAAAGGTATGTAGAAATCAAAACCTTCTCAGGGGCTTCACTGATACACCTGGTCCTTTTAAACCAACAAAGAAGAGATTGGCACAGAAGCTGTAATATAAAAGACATCTTTTTATTTAACCTCTAAAGAGGGAAAAAATGTGTCACACAGTATTCTCAAATCACTGTATGAGAAATGTTCTAAGGAGTACAGAGAACAGGGGCATTATATACCCACACAGGGGCTGAAAAAAGGCGGTACATGTACACATGAGAAGAGTTATGCACATAGATGGTCATACAGAAACTGCACAGTCAACAAGTAGGAGGAGTAATAAGTTGCTGACATCAGTTAGAACAACCTGACAGTTCTATACTAGGAACAGGTGCACTCTACTAGCTAAGCACATCTGAGCATGTGCAAGACTCTGGGAGAGGGAAACAGCAAATGGCCAGCACATAGCTAACTAAAATAGCTGCCAAGTACAAAATGGCTTTCAGCTCATGCTAAGAGATTAATGCAATCTTCAACAGATGGTCCTTTTAGCATGAGCTAAAGACATTTCCCATAATCCAGTAGGAAATATGCATATTAATTTTTTTCATAAATTTATCAATATCCTAATTCATTGCTTGGTGGGCATTTCTCATTCTAAATATTGTTAATCGGGTATGTATAAGGTATAAGCAGGAGTGCAAAGGGAACAGAGAATTGGGTCATACAGATAGCAGGAGAGAGTAATTACTATTATCAGAAACAGAACTATTAGCTTTCTAGTCCTAAGCAAATCCTAGAACCATCCAGTAAAAACATTTTCAAGGCTCCTATGCATTTCAGTGACCATCAATTTCAACTTCAAAATAGCCAACAGCACATATCTAATAAAAACATTTTCGCTAGACTTTTCCAGTGTTTCCTTTATGAGGGCTAGAGTATCAATCAAGGAAAGGGTAAAGTAACATTTGTCAACTGCTCAGAGGAACTTTTCTCTCGTAGAATAAACATTATTCCTAATACAAACAGGACCATGAGAATTAGGACGAAGAGCTGCAAAGGGCTGCTCTTCCTCAAAAATGGGACGACCAATGGGGTACATTTTCAACAAAAAGAAAAAGAAGTCCTTGGGAAATTAAAGCCGCTGTACAACCAACCAGAGGGGAGTCTTCTCCCTGTGTCCGTTTGAGCCTCACAGGCAGGCTGTTGTTGTTCCCACGGTGGAGCTGCACAACTCGCAACTCAGGAATCACGGCCTAGTTTCAAGGGAAAAGTTTCTTCTTTCAGGATAGGGCAATCACCCACCAGGGCAAATGCGCTCAGCGATCCTGTCCAGTGTCTCAGGCAGTGCACCAGTTTTCTTCATTTCAATCTAACAGGCACCAGAGACACAGCACCTGTACCCTGTACTCAAGTCCTTCCCTAACTCCTGTATTGCTCTGCTGGCACATTGCTTTTTCGTTGGGGCCATAGATTGCATTCAGTGTGCCCAGGTATCCCTTGACCAACAAAGGTGAAGACTTTACAGCCACTTCGGGACCAGGATTCACAGGCCTGATGCTAGGATCTCTGAAGCAACCCTTGTTTCAAAGGAGGTTACCTCAAGCAAAAACTATCTCACCTTCCTGGTCGGTTTGTGACTCTCGGCTGGGCATCAAAAACTTGATCCACGATTTCTCCTTTCTGATTTGTGACCCCGTCTTTCGCCCAAGACAGTGGCAGGGGTACACACTTCACATCCCAGTGCTTCCGGCCTTCTACCTTCACTGAGATCCTGGTTGCCAGCAGTGCCTGTGCTGGTTGCCTTCACTTTGACTTCAAGCTGGACTGGTGCTGACTCCTCAAGCTGGATCTGATGTCTGCGCCCCTCTGGCAATGGTTGTAAAGCAGCAAATATCTATTGGTGGACAGAACAAAAGGTCTTTAGACAAGGCACAGAAATAATCTATTGTGAGAAGTTGGCCTGATGTATGATGTCACTAGTTCTAGTGTACACCTTATATCAGTCCAAATACCCTTATGGTGATTGGTTGTAAAGTCAACCTTATAGACCAGCTATCCTAGTGGTAGCATGGACAAGAGCAGTCTTAGGCTAAACTCTGAATGGCATGTGAAGCCAGCTGTGATACCATATATAATCCCTTGAATACCAAATGAAAGGACACCACAACAGATATATATATAAAATAAAGTGTATTTATTCTAAGAAAACCCTCAGCACTCTTTATGAGATTAGAGGTAAGTACAACACAGTCTTATTAATGCATACAGTAAGTCACACAGGTAAGTAATACAGTTAGGCCCTAGGGGCCACGCAAACCATATACTAAGTAAGTGGTATAGGAACCACTGTCACGGAAATAGAGTAGGCCTAGGCCTAGGGAATCGCTGGGGCTACACTAGACTACCACAGGATAGGAAGTGGGAGGCCCACGGGATTCGTGTGCAGAGTGGAAACACTCACGCGTAATGCGTAAAAGTCACTAGCAATAGTACAGTTTAGAATTAGACAGATTTAGGACACTTCCGGAGTAGCTAGGAAGTCGAGACTTGAAACTTAGACACTAGGATAGTCACTATCCTGATGAGCACCGGAGTACCCAAGTTACCTAGCCCACAGGCTGCGGGTGCATAGGGGTGAAGTTGCGTCGGGTTTCGTCGTCGACTCCTATGGATGCCTGAAGAAAAGATGCTGACAGGCAGTCAGTGAAGAGTGTCCGGTGGATCCCAAGCCTGGGATCAAGAAGAGAAGAAACCTGCAAGCAGAGGGGACAGAGTCAAGATCACTAGCCAGTGATCACGTGGAACCAGGAAGGAACCAGGCGATGTCGTGAAGAGTTGCAGGTGAAGGTGAAGCTTGTCGCTGCAGCCAGGAGGACCAGGAAGCGTCGAGGACGACCAGGACCAGGAGGCGAGCTGTCCCACGAAGGCTCTTGCTGTCGGCGGCGTCGAAGTTGGACTAGGACTCACCAAGCCTTGGCAAGCGGAACCCACGAAGAACAAAGGACTTGCTTCTGGTGCAGACCAGGAGGGTCTGGGGTGCTTCTTCTTTGCAGAGAAGCAGGAGCCAGTCTGGAGGAGCCAAACCAGCGCAGAAGATTTCAGGGAGCGTCGTCACAAAGGCCACTAGCCAGCGGGCAAGCAACCGGACAACGCGGCAAGCAGGAAAATGCTGAAGGGCCCCACGCAGGACTCGTGGAGTGTGGGGGGCTGATCTTCGGTGCAGATGGTGCTTGGGGGTGGGGCTTCTCAATCCCCGGTGCACAACTTCGAGGGTGCCTCAGAAGCTGCGCTGTAAGTCACTAGCCACTTTTCCCAGGTAGCCGGTCCCACGTCGCTCGTCGCCTCCACGGATCTCAGCTCTGCTGCAGATGTGGATGAGGGTCGGAGAAGTCTGGAAATCAAGGCTCTGGTCGGGCTCTGCAGTCGGTTCCTCGTCGAACGTTTCGCAAAGCAAAGGGTAGTCACTTGATGGTGCCTGTTTGCACAGGGTAGCCACTCCTTGGCTACAAGGGAGATTCTTCAGTCTTCTTCTTTCGTCGAATGTCGAAGGTCCAGAGTTTCTGTTCAGTTTTGCAGGTTCAGGATAATCTAAAGTCTTGAGGCCCAACTCCCACTCTTATACTAATCTGGGGGGCTGGGGCTACCTGCTAGGTCACGCCTTATGGGTGGGACCTGGGAGGGGGTGGTTACACCCACTTCCCTTTGTCCAGTTTCGCGCCAGAGCTGGGGCTGGAGTGCCCCAGCACCGGTTTGAACTGGACTATGCAAGGAACACCTTGTGTGCCCCAGGCATGTCTCATTCCTTTCAGCCCACCCTGCCCCAATACACTAAAGGCTGTCTGGGGAGGTGCTAGCACCTCCCCAAGCAGGAAACCTATTGTCCAGGCCTCCCTGGCTGGGATCACTCCCAGCTGCAGGAGGTCAGACTTGTGTCGTGGCAGCAGCATCCATTTTGTGATGCTGAGGCTTTGGTCAGAGGTTACACAGCAAAGTATGATTTTAACATGTCTCTCCCTCTAGAAGGGAGGAATAATATCCTCATCACCAGAAATGGTATGGGGGTATTATTCCAAAGTGTTAGACACCTTACACGACATGTTTTGATACAGCCCAACCATAGTTACCATAACCGTTTAAGATTATAAGGCACTTTAAGAGTATATGGTAGGCTATATCATAGAACAGCTATAAGGACATGGTTCCGAAAGCTGCAGACAGGCTCAGCTCATGCTAGAGCACCATCTCACATGTTACCAAGCACTCTGCCTCCAGGATTGTTAAGGCCTGCCATAGGAGTGACTGATAGGTACACATGTGTCTATATATAGGGTAGGTATAGGAATACTACACCTAAGCAAGGGGTGATTACACGACCTTGCCCCAGCTGAGTGATCAGCCAGTTGTGTCTGATTGGAAGGCCAGACCAGGGGTGGCATAATACATGCTGCAGCCCCTGGGAGGCCTAGGGTACACCTATGCCCTGGGTACCTAGGGTACACTGTACAGGGTCCAATAAGGTGATCCTTACCAATTGGGAATGTACCTAGGGTACATGGAATCCATTTTACAGAGAGAGCAGACAGCCTGAGACCCTGAATGGCAGGATCTCAGGCCAACTAAGTCGAAAAACCAGCTAGACACTAGGCAAAAAGTTGGGGGTAACCATAGTCAGATATCCACCTTCCTACACAACCCCCCCCCCAAACGAAAGGAGATAAGGCTGGCCTTTACAAGGTAAGCCTCTATTGCCTGAGTGGCCATATAAGGAAGAACCAGCACTGGCATGGTTACCCCCTGTCTCATGGTCCACTAAGCAATCCCTCATCCTAAAGATATCATAGGGTCTCCACCATAGGGAATCTCTACCTTTGGTGTGTCTTTGCAAAGAAAAAGGCTGGTGTTGAGATGGAGTACTGAAGTGAGTGTCCTCAAAGTGAGGCCTCAGCTTCCTCCAATCATCCTCCACCATGGATGCCTTTCTTTCTCTAACTGAGTTGCACTGTGCTCTCAGGGTCAGCCTCTGGCTACCTAAAGCTGGAGGCTGGGTCCCTTTTGTGGGCTTACTGGAGGGACAGGTCAGGTTTGGGGCCCTAAGGTCCCAGGTTTGCCTGTGCCCAACAGAATCCCTCTGGGGGAGGTCCCTAACTACCTGTGAAGGGGATCCCTCAGGAATGTTTTTACCCATCACCTGGCTAGGGCAACTAACCAGGCAATCCTCATTCTTTTGAAGGGGGGGTTCTTGTGGACAGGGGCCCTCTTGGGGTCCACTGGCCTCCCTGACCTCTGCAGCCCTGGGCTGACTGAGGCAGGGTAGAGAGAGGCAGGCTACCTGCACCAGACTGGGTCCCACCTTGGAAGGGGCCACTGACATCAGAGGCTCTGCCAGGCCAGGCCTGGCTACCTCTGGGGCAGTTCCTTCACAAGGGGTGAGGTCAGATCCCTGAGGAGGCTGACCTTTTCCTAATGTCTGGGGGGAGGGAGACTTTTCTTCCTCCCCACTACTCTCTGTCTGTGTGGAGTGATCCATTGTTTCAGGCTTCACTACACCTATATCAGTCTGAGTGTGGGCTGAGACCATTACAGCCTTGCCAACCTTTTCAGGAAGGCACTCAGTTTGGGTTTGAGCTGTGACTGTCACAGCTCTGTCAGTCCCTACAGGGAAGTCTGTCTGTGCCTGGGCTGTGGCTACCACTGCCCTTCCAACCTTTTCAGGGAGGAAAGCTACTTGGACAGGGGTTGTGACTGGCACAACCCCACTACCCTTTTTGGAAAGGCCTACCATTTTGGAATGGGTGTCTTGTTCAACTCCAGCCCAAGCTGAGAGTTCTAAGTCATTCCCCAGCAAGCAGTCCACAGGCAAGGTTGGAGACACTGCCACCCTTTTAGGGCCAGTGACCCCTCCCCAGCTGAGACATACTTCTGCCATGGGATGACTATTTTGTTTGCCATCAATGTTAGTTACCTGGTATGAGAAACCAGGCAAAAGCTGCTCAGAGGGAACTAGCCTATGGGCCACCATAGTGATGCTAGCTCCAGTGTCTCTGTAGGCCTCAGCTTTTCTACCATTGATGTAGGGTTCCTGTCTGTACCTACCCAAAGTGTTGGGACAGGCAGTGAAGTTGGCAAACCCCATGCCACCATCACAGACAAGAGTAGCTGCTGTAGGGGAATTGGCTAAGCCAGGGTCCCCCTGTGTTCCCCAAGAAAACCCAACCAAATTTTTGGGGGCACTCCCACCACCTGGGGGATTACTGCTGACAGTAATAGGTGGTGTGACAGGAGTAGTTGGAGGAACAGTTTTAGTTTTAGCCTGTGGACAACTGCTATCAGTCTTCCAATGCCCAGGTGTTTTACACACATGGCAGTAAGGCTTTTTAACTGTGTTAGAAGAGGGAGCTTGGGACCCACCACCCTGTGTGGAGTTTTGGGGCCCTGAGGAAGATTTCTCTTTTGCTTTATCCCCACCCTTCTCTTGAGGCTTGGTGGTATCTTTCTTTTGGTCACCACCCTGATTTTTAGGCCTAATCCTGGTCCTGACCCATTTATCTGCCCTCTTTCCCAATTCTTGGGGAGAGGTCAAATCTGAGTCTACCAGGTGTTGATGGAGAAGCTGGTTTTGACAATTACTAAGGATCTGCTCCCTCATAATCAAGTTGTACAATCCTGTATAGTCCTGCACCTTGCTGCCAGTTAACCAACCTTCCAAAGCCTTAGTGGCACAATCCACAAAATCAGACCAGTCCTGTGTCTGTGTCTTCTGGGTGTCTCTGAACAACAACCTATATTGCTCAGTGGTTAAGCCAAACCCATCTATCAGAGCACTCTTCAGGACTTTGTAATTATTTGCATCCTCATCACTGACTGTGAGGAGCTTGTCTCTACCTTTATCAGAAAAGGAGAGCCACAAGATAGCTGCCCACTGACTTTGGGGTACCTGCTGTACTTTGCAGGCCCTCTCCAAAGCAGTCATCCATTTGTGGATGTCATCCCCATTCTGATATGGGGGGACTATCTTGCTTAGGTTTCTATGGTCATAAGACCTATCCCTATCTCTAGGAATGTTGCTGCCACCAGTGGGTTCTGACCCACACAATTTTTGCTCTCTAGCCAGAGCAAGCTTCTCTTTGGCAAGGGCAATTTCTTCCCTCTGAATCCTCAGATTAGCTTCCCTCATTCTGGCTTTATGCTCCTTTCTCTCAGGTGAACTCATTCCCCTGTGAGAGGAAGCACTAGAGATGCTAGAAACATGGGAGTGGATGGATTCCACTGAAGGGGATCTGTCCCTCCTGTTTCTCTGTGAAAGCCTACTTGGGGGTCTGTATGGGGGGACCCCATGCAAACTCCCATGTAAGCTTAGGTTAGCCTGGCTAAGTCTCCTTACTTGGCCCTGGCTGTCTACCTCCCCATCTGAAGGCCCATCTGACTCCTCTGTGGTGGGTAGACCCCTATCTACAGCTATGGCACCATCCCTGGCAGCTCTTTCAGCATCATAGGCCTCCAGAAGCTCCACTAGCTGTCTAAGGGTAGGGTTTGCACCCTGTTTTATTCCTCTGGAGGTACACAAGTGTCTCATCTCCTGGAATGTGAATGCATCATACCTAGAGGGAACCTGTCTAGGATTCTCCTCTCCTGAGGGAGCATCAGTGTGATCTCCATTCAGGGGCATGATTCTAGTGAGGGTGTGGTGTGTGCACCTACCTACACTAGTTGTTTCTACTAAACCTCTCTAGTAGTTGTAGTCAGGGTGTGTTATTCCCTTCAACCTACAACCACTAAGTCCAGTAGGACTTAAGTATACTAAACTATGTTATATGTACCTAGACAATATCTGTGTGATCTTCCAATTTAGTATCTCAAGATTATAATGGTATTACAACAGCAAGCTCAGATCCCAACCGCTGCTCACCAATGTGAGAAGTTGGCCTGATGTATGATGTCACTAGTTCTAGTGTACACCTTATATCAGTCCAAATACCCTTATGGTGATTGGTTGTAAAGTCAACCTTATAGACCAGCTATCCTAGTGGTAGCATGGACAAGAGCAGTCTTAGGCTAAACTCTGAATGGCATGTGAAGCCAGCTGTGATACCATATATAATCCCTTGAATACCAAATGAAAGGACACCACAACAGATATATATATAAAATAAAGTGTATTTATTCTAAGAAAACCCTCAGCACTCTTTATGAGATTAGAGGTAAGTACAACACAGTCTTATTAATGCATACAGTAAGTCACACAGGTAAGTAATACAGTTAGGCCCTAGGGGCCACGCAAACCATATACTAAGTAAGTGGTATAGGAACCACTGTCACGGAAATAGAGTAGGCCTAGGCCTAGGGAATCGCTGGGGCTACACTAGACTACCACAGGATAGGAAGTGGGAGGCCCACGGGATTCGTGTGCAGAGTGGAAACACTCACGCGTAATGCGTAAAAGTCACTAGCAATAGTACAGTTTAGAATTAGACAGATTTAGGACACTTCCGGAGTAGCTAGGAAGTCGAGACTTGAAACTTAGACACTAGGATAGTCACTATCCTGATGAGCACCGGAGTACCCAAGTTACCTAGCCCACAGGCTGCGGGTGCATAGGGGTGAAGTTGCGTCGGGTTTCGTCGTCGACTCCTATGGATGCCTGAAGAAAAGATGCTGACAGGCAGTCAGTGAAGAGTGTCCGGTGGATCCCAAGCCTGGGATCAAGAAGAGAAGAAACCTGCAAGCAGAGGGGACAGAGTCAAGATCACTAGCCAGTGATCACGTGGAACCAGGAAGGAACCAGGCGATGTCGTGAAGAGTTGCAGGTGAAGGTGAAGCTTGTCGCTGCAGCCAGGAGGACCAGGAAGCGTCGAGGACGACCAGGACCAGGAGGCGAGCTGTCCCACGAAGGCTCTTGCTGTCGGCGGCGTCGAAGTTGGACTAGGACTCACCAAGCCTTGGCAAGCGGAACCCACGAAGAACAAAGGACTTGCTTCTGGTGCAGACCAGGAGGGTCTGGGGTGCTTCTTCTTTGCAGAGAAGCAGGAGCCAGTCTGGAGGAGCCAAACCAGCGCAGAAGATTTCAGGGAGCGTCGTCACAAAGGCCACTAGCCAGCGGGCAAGCAACCGGACAACGCGGCAAGCAGGAAAATGCTGAAGGGCCCCACGCAGGACTCGTGGAGTGTGGGGGGCTGATCTTCGGTGCAGATGGTGCTTGGGGGTGGGGCTTCTCAATCCCCGGTGCACAACTTCGAGGGTGCCTCAGAAGCTGCGCTGTAAGTCACTAGCCACTTTTCCCAGGTAGCCGGTCCCACGTCGCTCGTCGCCTCCACGGATCTCAGCTCTGCTGCAGATGTGGATGAGGGTCGGAGAAGTCTGGAAATCAAGGCTCTGGTCGGGCTCTGCAGTCGGTTCCTCGTCGAACGTTTCGCAAAGCAAAGGGTAGTCACTTGATGGTGCCTGTTTGCACAGGGTAGCCACTCCTTGGCTACAAGGGAGATTCTTCAGTCTTCTTCTTTCGTCGAATGTCGAAGGTCCAGAGTTTCTGTTCAGTTTTGCAGGTTCAGGATAATCTAAAGTCTTGAGGCCCAACTCCCACTCTTATACTAATCTGGGGGGCTGGGGCTACCTGCTAGGTCACGCCTTATGGGTGGGACCTGGGAGGGGGTGGTTACACCCACTTCCCTTTGTCCAGTTTCGCGCCAGAGCTGGGGCTGGAGTGCCCCAGCACCGGTTTGAACTGGACTATGCAAGGAACACCTTGTGTGCCCCAGGCATGTCTCATTCCTTTCAGCCCACCCTGCCCCAATACACTAAAGGCTGTCTGGGGAGGTGCTAGCACCTCCCCAAGCAGGAAACCTATTGTCCAGGCCTCCCTGGCTGGGATCACTCCCAGCTGCAGGAGGTCAGACTTGTGTCGTGGCAGCAGCATCCATTTTGTGATGCTGAGGCTTTGGTCAGAGGTTACACAGCAAAGTATGATTTTAACATGTCTCTCCCTCTAGAAGGGAGGAATAATATCCTCATCACCAGAAATGGTATGGGGGTATTATTCCAAAGTGTTAGACACCTTACACGACATGTTTTGATACAGCCCAACCATAGTTACCATAACCGTTTAAGATTATAAGGCACTTTAAGAGTATATGGTAGGCTATATCATAGAACAGCTATAAGGACATGGTTCCGAAAGCTGCAGACAGGCTCAGCTCATGCTAGAGCACCATCTCACATGTTACCAAGCACTCTGCCTCCAGGATTGTTAAGGCCTGCCATAGGAGTGACTGATAGGTACACATGTGTCTATATATAGGGTAGGTATAGGAATACTACACCTAAGCAAGGGGTGATTACACGACCTTGCCCCAGCTGAGTGATCAGCCAGTTGTGTCTGATTGGAAGGCCAGACCAGGGGTGGCATAATACATGCTGCAGCCCCTGGGAGGCCTAGGGTACACCTATGCCCTGGGTACCTAGGGTACACTGTACAGGGTCCAATAAGGTGATCCTTACCAATTGGGAATGTACCTAGGGTACATGGAATCCATTTTACAGAGAGAGCAGACAGCCTGAGACCCTGAATGGCAGGATCTCAGGCCAACTAAGTCGAAAAACCAGCTAGACACTAGGCAAAAAGTTGGGGGTAACCATAGTCAGATATCCACCTTCCTACATCTATCAACAGAGAGGATAGTCTCAGAATACTTCCTAGTCTAGGGACGCCCCATATATAAGCAAGGCACCCTGGAACCACTTTCATATATGTGAAGGTAAATAAAACAACAGCCTGAACCTATTGGCAAGTATAAAAGGAACTCTTTGGTGAACTGACAAGAGTAATACGTCACCCAATCCCAAGCAGCACAGAAAGTCTGTGTTCATTTACTAAATTCTGAGGAAAAGAGAAAAACAATACAGACATACTCCAAATCCTTACATCTGTATATTCCTATCTTAATCATTTAAAGACCCTCAAGAAAAAAGGAAATGTTCTACACTTTTACTCATAGACTTTGCATTACTTGTACAGGACTGCAGACACTTCTAAAATGATTTCTCTTAATAAAAGCACCTACATTGTATGCTTAGGACCATGCTCTCATGTTATAGGAACAACAGGAAAATCTAAAACTGCTAATTTAACAGGGATTCCTATTACATAAAGAACTAAAAACTTCAACATAATGGGTACATTATCTCCAGCAGAACATCTTGTGACAAACAGACTCCTATAAAACAATATTTTCCTCAAAAATGTTTGCTAAGGATCACATGGGCATCTTCCCTGCATTCTACTTTTCACAATCCAAACTATGCAACATCAGCTCTAGTAAGGACTGTCAGTTTATTTACACAGACTAGCTAATACAAACTAGCAATGCCCTTGCAAAACGGTATGTAGCATGAGAATAACAAACAATAGTGGTGTTATCACCTGAGAATTTTAGAACAAAAACTACCCACAGCTACTTCCCCTTAAAGATCAAATAAGGAAACCACAATCTAGACTACTCATCCTTTCATAATTTCATCAGACAGGATGGGCAGTAACATAGCAAATTTATGTATTCGTTTTATTAATGCTAATAATGTTTAAAACAGTATTACTGAATAGCCAATTAAATGTCTCATGGCTATTTCACAGACAGTTTAGACAGGCTCAAAAGAAATTGAGAAAAAGAGAGAGAAAACATAAATTTGCCTACCCTTAATTTGTAGAGGAGCTAGCCTTCTCCCCCCATTTTTGACAGTAGGAAACCTGTAACAGGTTTCATTCTGTCAACACTATCAACCCCAATTTGTAGCAACTGGGCATGAACAAACTCTGAGGAGCTAAATAGCACATTGAGTTGGCTAAAGAACATATTCCTTTAGCAAATGTACACGTGTAACACGAGGGCACATGAATTCAAACTAAATCCCATTGCTTCCTTAATTCAGCCCTAAAAGCATTAGTGCTATACATATGGCAGAGCCATTGTCTTAATAAGAGCTCACATATACCATTATTATTCAATCTGTTCATATGAGTGAACAAAAACTTGCTTTTGCAAAAAAAAGCAAGCAAAACCTCTTTCTGTCCCTGCCCTGCCATTTCGTCTTTCAAATGTCGAAATGTCAAAGCAAATGTTGCGCTGAGCCCTGCTTCTAAATGTAGAACTTCGACCTTTAACCTATTCGCAGCTGTTCCATCTTGAGTGCAAGGTTTTCATGCAGTTTTACAAATTCAAAGTGACCCTGGAGACTGAGAGCTCAACAGCAACCCACTCCATTCCTGTCTACCAGCAATACAGAGGTAAGCTTAATAACTTCTGCCAGTTTTTGTACATATTTATATTTGTAAGCAGTGTGCAGAGTGCTTGTCTAGCAGTATAGATGTCAGCTATTCATTCTATGCTTACATATGTGCATTTACTGGAGCCTAAGGCAGTTTAAAAGCTGCTCTGATTGGAATAACCTCATTTAAATAGTGAATTTGACTCAATTTCGACTTTTATGTTTGGGGCACTTAAAAATGAATATCCTACAATGTTTTTGCATAATAGTCATCCCCAGAATGTCCTCTACATATCCCAGAGATGTGGCATCAGAAATGTATAATGTATACCCTTAAAAAAATGAGTTTTGTACGCCTGTGTAAAGTGACATTTCACATGTAAGTGACCCCCTATTGCTGTATAGCACGGCTTAAATTCAATTTGGATGCTAGGAGGTCACAGCATCATTATTAGGCCTTATAAATATTAAAAAACGAATTTAATGCACCTATTTTAAATAACATTTTTTATATAATCAAAATATATATTTATTTTTTTTGTTAATAAATCCAATCATTTAGATGAGTCCACATATGAAAAGCAAGCTGCATCCCCTGCCTATCATATTTAAACGCAGTCATTCACAGCCCTAAGCTTAACTTGAAACATCTTAAGTCTGTACCACTTTTAAAGGACAGTCATTATTATTTAACATCAAAAACCACTCTTATCCTTATTTAAAAAGGCACTAAGAAAAGAAATCCCTACTGTCAATCTGTCCTCTGTTTATCAAAAATAATGACACTATATTTCTAACTTTTAAAACAGCAGTCTGAAATGCAGGATTTTACTCCGTGTTTGCACTGACTTAAGATGTAGTCGACTTCAGCGGTTTTCTGTGGCCGGAGTCAGAAATAGTCTAATGTTTACACAGCTGCTTGATACGAAAATGCGTCAAATTCACAAGCCTTTCAAGTCAGCCTTTCGAGCCAGCACAAATCTGTCGTTCTGTAATGTGTATTCAGGTCAGCAACAGCCAACTCACTCAGATAATGTGAATGCCTTTTAATACCTAATACAGAAGGATAAATGCTGTGACATTTTGTATCTTAATTTTATCTATTGCAAAACACATAATTTCGTTTTTTGAAGCTTTTTTTATTCCTATTAAATTTGGATTCTAATTTTATCTTTAACATTGTGGCAATTTGCACACATGTATAGTGTCTTACTCTGTCAATTTAATTATAGCGTGCAGCTATTTAGCATATATTATATAATTCATTGCTGGATTCTTTTAACATATATTTTATTTTAATGATGTTTTGCATAACAGAATGATGACAAAAAAAAACATTGAGCTCATTCCAGAAATTTTCAAAACGGTGTCATATACTCAGAACACATAATACAGGGCACTTAAGGCTAGCCATTCTTGCACCAAGAGCGCAATCGCTACTTACTCACACAAGTACCACTAATGACAAACCACAGACATTTAAACACACATTTAACCCACAGATCAACACTTAAGCCAGAAACAAAAGACAGCCCACAGACTGTACTTAAACCAAACTATTTGTAAATACTAGTTGTAAGTCATATTCACTAGATTTGGCTGGCAGAACACCAGGAAAAAAAACGATCCGCATATCACCACTTATGAATGTTACTAAGTGCACAGACCAGGATCCTTTCTACGTACATATTTAGTTCCTCTGGGTACTAGTCACCAAGGAAGAAATACGTTTTTATACCTAAACCTAGTTAGGTGTCCCCTCTAGGGGAGCCGGCTAATTCAATACAAGTTCCAAAGGGTACCTACAAGAAAGCAACACATTCTACGATGTGTGCTACGAACAGGCATGCCAAAAATATTGCAGCATATACAATATTATACACAAAGTAGCACTTAACTCAAAGTGTGCCGTTCAAGTTTACAAAAGTTTCTCATTACCTGCCTACATAAACTGCAGTTTACATACTTCCAAATTCCAAATATTGGCCAATTTCCATACAAATCCAAGAAGCGTCGCAACAAACGACCTTACCAAGCACAAGTTTCCAGATTCTAACTGCCAAGTTCTGAGTGACCAAACGGTCATTTTTAGAATACTCACGCCAAAAATGTTCTCAGTCAGGAGTGGTAAGCAGTTGGAGGAGTCCAATCAGGAAGACCAGAAATATACTGGGCTGCAGAGACAGAATCTCAGTTTTAGGGTACCTTTTTACTAGAGTCCTGTTCTGTCCTCCTCAGTAGATTCCTGTCTCCCATCAGGATCACTCCCTTGGATAGCCACTTCTCTGATGAGCCTCACAGAGGGCACCAATTGTAGAAATCAAAACCTTCTCAGGGGCTTCACTGATACACCTGGTCCTTTAAAACCAACAAAGAAGAGATTGGCACAGAAGCTGTAATATAAAAGACATCTTTTCATTTAACCTCTAAAGAGGGAAAAAATGTGTCACACAGCATTCTCAAATCACTGTATGAGACATTTTCTAAGGAGTACAGAGAACAGGGGCATTATATACCCACACAGGGGCTGAAAAAAGGCGGTACAAGTACACATGAGAAGAGTTATGCACATAGATGGTCATACAGAAACTGCACAGTCAACAAGTAGGAGGAGTAATAAGTTGCTGACATCAGTTAGAACAGCCTGACAGTTCTATATTAGGAACAGGTGCACTCTACTAGCTAGGCCCATCTGAGCATGTGCAAGACTCTGGGAGAGGGAAACAGCAAATGGCCAGCACATAGCTAACTAAAATGGCTGCCAAGTACAAAATGGCTTTCAGCTCATGCTAAGAGATTAAGGCAATCTTCAACAGGTACAGTTTTGGGAAAGAACACAGGCCCTGGGAACCTGATTGGCAGAGACCCAGGGCACATCCAGTCAAGTGTCAGGCAAAAAGTGTGGGGGGGGGGGTTACTACAACAGAAACCCACTTTCCTACAGGGCAGATTCTCACCCCTCTAGCCTCCTTCCTGACCAGTGCCCTCTCCCCCGCCGTTGCCCTTTGGGTCACATCTGTCCCCCATGTAGGAAACCTCGTTCCAACTGCCCATGTCCCGGTCACCGCTATAGGCCTTCTCGCTAACGCTAGGGGCAGATCTACAAGCCTTTTGCCGACTTGTGTCTGCTCGACCGCTCATCCCCGCCCTGCTCCTGTCAGATAATCCGTGATTGATATAGCGGACGGCTCGCCTATCGCCATGGGCAAGAATAAAGCAGGTTCGGCTGGCACCAAGCAGAGCACCCTCGATCATTACACCACGGCACCTAGAGGTGCCACTGGAGGTGACTCGAGCAGCGCAATGCCAGACAACGCAGTGTTCCTGGCAGCCATCACTGAAGCAAGGAACATGTTGGACGCTAAAATCGGTGCAGTGGGCACTGAGGTCTCTTTCCTCAACAATAGAGGATACCATAACCACCCTGCAACAGAAGGTCAACAAGCTCACGGTGTTTGCACAGGATTTCACATCCCGGGTCGAAGATGGAGAAGGATGGCACGACGAAACAACTTACGCTCATTGGTTTCCCGGAGGGCTGTCAGGGAACCTCTATGACCCATTTTCTCACCCAATGGTTAACGGACCTCATGCCACCAAATAAATTGTCTCTAAAGTCTCTAAAGTATTACGTTTACATTGCTTTTTGTTCTTGCACACGCGCAGCATTCACATCCCGATCCCACAGTCTTGATCCTGGCACATACAAATCCTGGGGATAGATGACAACTAAACGGAACGATCCCTCGCTCGGGGATCTGACTATAGTCTTGTGGAAAGTCAGGGGTATTCTTAACAAAGTGAAGAGGGGCGCCATTCTGCACCAAGCCAAATGCTTTGGGGCTGACATCCTCCTTCTTCAGGAGACACCTAAAGCGCCCTGTCTATCTAGATTTGGATATCATACTGTATACCATGCGGGGTTCACTAGGGGGTCTCGCTGGACCGCAATTCTTATTCACCGCCGTATCCCCTTTATACACACCAAACACTGGCTAGATCCCAGCGGTTGCAATGTCTTGATATCAGGGTCACTTTATGGGGAATGCCTGGCTCTTGGAAGCATCTATGCCCCCCCCCCCCACCTTTAAGCGCCACCTTTGTCTAATGGCTAACCCGTCTATGGGGTAAACTCTCGGGTGGCCTGACGCTTCCGGGAGGAGACTGGAATGACATCATGACAGTGAAAGATAGAGCACGTACATCAGGGCAAGAGCTCCCAGCAGACAGATCCAAATTCAATACATTAGCAACCACACTTGGCTAGTCAGACGTCTGGCGGGAATATCACCCCATCGAGTTAGGCTAAACATACCAGTCCGCTGTTCATAAATCTTTGTCCCGCCTAGACTACATATTCGTCCCACGTGGATACGTTCATCGGGTTTCCAGGGTGGCGCACCTCCCCAAGGGTCTTTCTGACCATTCCCCAGTCCAGTGCCTCCTTAGGGTACACTCATACAAACCCCTTTTTAGGTGGAGGATGTCCCCCTGGCACCTACGGGACCCGGAATACCTTGAGACTTTGTCTCTAGCGGTCTCAGACTACATTGCGCATAATAAAACATTGACTCTTTCCAAATGTACGTTATGGGAAGCCATGAAGCCTACTATACGGGGGTAGATATCAGCTTCCGCGCCATGTCTAAACAGAAGCGAATGGCGCAATTGACAGAGTTGGAGGACCACCAGAGAACTTCAGAGGCACAGTGCCTCACCGATCCAGACCCCGCTCTAAAACGTGCCTTACTGCAGGCGCAGCAGTCTCTACAGCGCCATCTCATGGGTGAGGCCAAAGAAATTTGGCTGGCAGCACAGCATACCAATGGGGAGACAAATCTAGTAAAATCTAGTAAAATGCTCCATAGATTTTATCAAGCAGAGAAGTCCCCTTCCAGTGTCGCGATGCGAACAGGGCCTTGTGCTCGTCCCCTAAGACAGTGGCTGTGGAGTTCCCAAGCTACTTCTTGTTGCTTTATACGAGCCAAGAGCAACGACCGGAGGCCGCTATAGATGAATTCTTGCAAGATATTCCCCCTGCAGACTTACAGACTCTGCACAGGACCAACAAGATGCCCCCATTACGGTAGACGAGTTCAGCGTCGCATTGGCGGCCATACACCCTGGTCGGGCCCCCGGGCCAAACGGCTTCCCAATGGAGTTCCAAAGACCACACTTGAACGTAATTGGTCCACATCTGCTAGACACCATACAGGAGGTAGCTGACCAATCCCAGCTTCCCCCGGAGTGGTGACACAGGGAGATAGTTCTTGTTTAAAACCGGGAACCCCACCAGAAGACCCCTCATCGTACAGACCTATCTCACTTATTAACTTCGAGCCTAAGCTTCTGGGCAAGGTTCTCGCCGACCGCCTAAGATCCTGTATACTGGATCTGATTCACCCGGACAAGTCTGGGTTCATGCCTCATCGCTCCACACGTCATAACATCCGACGTGAGCATAATGCTTTGGCTAGAGCCCCAGAGCTGGGACGCCCAGCAGCTATCCTGCTTGCAGATATAGACATGGCGTTCGACTCGCTTAGCTGGGTATACCTTTTTTGACTTATAGAAGCCGTTAACTTTGGCCCGTGCTTCCTAACTTATGTGCGCTTCCTATATTTGGGACTCACTGTCTCGATTCATGTTGCAGGACATTTCTCGGCCCCATTCCCGATGCAGTGCGGTACGCGGCAGGGCTGCCTCTATCGCCCATACTGTTTGCCCTCGCGGTGGAGCATCTGGCGGTGTGGGTGTGCAGTGATCCGGTGCTCAGAGGCTTTGACTGGGATATGTCTTGATCAGACCGCATAGCATTATATGCGGATGACGTCCTATTCTTTATAACGGATCCGTGGTTTTCAGGACCTCGCATCCTCCAGAAACTACGTGTTTTTGGTCAAACCACCAGGCATTGTACGAACCCCACTAAGTCTGTATTATTCCCGGTACACGGCCACCAGGGCCGTGAGAAGTGGGCTGAGCAGCTATCACGCGCTACAGCTGGCTTCAAGTACCTCGGCATTTTCATATCGCCCTGCTTACAGACCTCCTGGGCTCGTAACATTAATTCCCTCATTAAGAGCCTTAAAGACGAGATGGCGGTTTGGCCCTCTCTTCCGCTTTCATCATATGGGCGATCGGCCATTTTCAAAATGGTTTCTCTACCCAAAATACTCGATAGGCTGCAGAACTTCCCATATGCAATACCGCGGGCTTGGTTTGCTCAGGTGAATACCGTGCAAAATAAGTTCCTCTGGCATGACGGAGCGGTGCGAGTGGCGTTAAGCACATGCATGCAAATAACCTACTGTGGCGGTATTGCGGCTGTGGACATTTACGCCTACTATGTGGCCGCTCACTTACAAGTGGTTAATGAATGGTGGTACAAGCACTCATCAGACCCAGCATATGCAGTGGATCACGTGGCGATGGGGAATGTACCACTCCTTCAACTCCGACCCCGCTGTGGCATGGTACACTGCTGCGCCCGGTAACGGCTCTTACAGGATTCCGCAGGTGGGACCTGGTGGGAATATCCACCCTGGGAGACATAGTGAGAGGCACTGTATTAAAGTCATTTCAACAGCGCTAGACGGAGTTCCAGTTACACAAGTCGCAATTCTATAAATACCTCCAACTTCGGCACGCACTTGACCCCATACGACGACAAACAGATACCTTGCATCCCTTAGAAGGACGCCTACTGATGGGCGACATAGGTGCCCACAAAAGCCGTCAGTTATACCAAACCCTGACAACGCACAACCATACTACATTACACAAGACTGGTACAGTCTGGGAGGAGGACATACCAGATCTAACGGATGATGACTGGGCGGAATTAATATTGCGAATTTTTTATCTGTTATAATTAGATTTCTGAGGAAATGAATCGCATCCTTTTAAATGTATTTTTAACGGACCTGTTGTTCTGTTTTATTAACCTGTGCTAACGTGTTTTTACCTCTAGTGATTATTTCAAATGAAATTCGTATCTTTTAGTGTTTTTATTGTAGTATGCTTTTATGGTTTGCACTTAAACCGAATAAAGACTTTTGACTGACTGACTGGGCGGAAGCCGTGGCCAGCCCTCGAGGTGCGGCTACCTCAACACGATACAGACGGATACAGTTCAAACACTTGCACCGCATATGTTATACCCGATTCAGACTGTGGGAAAGGGGTGCTGTGCAGTCCCCTGTCTGCCTGAGACGTGGGGCGGCTGAGGGGACCTTCATGCACACTGCACTGCAGCCATGTTGGCGGAGGGTAGTGGCACGCCTGCGTCGGGTCTGTGGGGGGTTCTACCTCTTGAGCCGAAGTTACTGTTACTACACAGCACTGACAGTATTGGGGGAATCAACACTTCTCGCTCTTAGCCGTCACTATCGCTAAAGGGGTACAGCCCAAGAGTGGGAGAGCGAATCTCCTCCGAGGATCCGCGGGTGGAAAGATGGCGCAGACGCAGCGTGAATGCGGAGACCGCTGTGGTCCAGGCTCAGGGCCGTCCCCAGAAACACAAGAAAATATGGCTGCGCTGGGCCGACTGCAGGGGCGCAGACGTACCCCAACTCGCCGAGCCGGACCTTGAAAGACTCCACCCCTGGGAGCGACGGCCATCTGGTCACTTCCGAGCACGTATTCAGCATTTCGCTAATATTTGCTGGGGTTGGAAACGAACTGGCAATGTTGTTATTGTTATGTTTGAGTGTTACACAACAAGCACACACAGGTGTTCGTGGTAGTGTGTATATTCTTCGCAATGTCCTGGACTGTGCCATGTAAAAACAATAAAACATGTTGTTAATATATGTCATCTGTACGTAGTTAAATTGGCGGCATTTCAACCTTGCGTTCCTGAGATTTTTGATTGGAAACGCTAATCGTCTCCGCCACTCAGCGTCCGACGGCTAGTCTCACTGTAAGATCCTCTCCCATCTGTCCCACTAAGTAGTTAAGGGGCTGCAAACCATTGCCAGGAGAGATCGGTAAACCAGGTCACCAGGTGTCCAGTTGCACCCTTTGAGACCAACGCCTGCAGGACAGTGTGGTCGTGGGTTCCTCCCGCTCCCTGGCCCACAGACCCCTGGATGCTCACGCCGCTGCTTCGGACGTATGGCCCCGGCAAGTTATAAGGCTCCCCCATCAGGTGCCCCGCTGGTAGTAAGCAGCCCTGTTGATCCTGGTGGTGCAGTACTTACCTTAAACTGAACCTTGCCCAGTGTTGGTCAACACCCCCCGAAGACTGGAGTAGTAAGTTGTGTACTTACCTGCTGATGCATAGCACTGTTTCCCTCCCATGGGATCGCATTGCATTTCTATCCTATCGCATACAAAAGTCTATCTAATCCTATTGCAAAGTTCTACTGTTCTAACCTGATATTGCCAAAGTTTTTCTATTACTCTAAAGCATTGTTTACTGTCTCGCAAAAGAATCCATACTGCATTTGAAAAGTATTGCTACTTTTAAATTGTTACTTACCTGCAACTGAGTTCTTCTTGTTTCTCTAAAATAACAATGTAATATTTTTTTATTTATATAGCGCACTACTACCCGGAGGCGTCTAGGCGCTGACATCACAAGCTCCAGCCGGCCACGGGGAATGGAGAGAAGAGAAATAATAACTGTGCAGCTTTAGGCCCGGAAAAGCCAGCTCTTTAAGCTTTTCCTAAACGAGATTAGGTCTGGTGAGTTTTTCAGTGAGAGTGGCAGTTGATGCCATAGTCTGGTAGTAATGTAAAAAAAGCCGTTCCCTCCCCAGTTGGAGCGTCGTGCCTTGGGAACTTCCACCGGCTGATGGGAGGCAGACCGCAGCTTTCTTGGAGGAGAGCACCAACAGAAATGGCCCATTAGATAGACAGGACCCTGTTTGTGCAGCACCCTAAAGGCAATGCAAAGGGCCTTGAATGTTATCCGCTTCTCCACTGGACGCCAGTGAGGAGAACTAAGGGCCGCCTTTGCAGATGTGAATTTTGGTAGTTTGTAAAGTAGGCGGGCGGCTGAATTCTGCAGGACTTGCAACTTGTTGGGAAGGGCTTTGTTCACACCAATCAAGAGGCCCTTGCAGTAGTCCAGTCTAGACAACACTAATGCTGGGGCTACTGGTTTCTGTAGGTCGGATGGTATAAAACAGAAGACTTTTCTTACATTTTTTAGGATGAATCAGATGGCTGATGTCAATGCATTAACATGATGAGTGAATGCGAGAGTGGTATCAATGATGACTCCCAGTCCCTGGCCTGTGAGACTGGCGTGGGGAGAGGGCCAAGTTCTCTAGGCCACCAGTCCAAAGACCAATGGCAGACATCCTTGCCAAAGAGAAGAACCTCCGTTTTGTTGGCGTTCAGTTTAAGGTAATTTTCCGACATCCATTTGCTCACCTGTCTCATACAGGCCTGAAAGTTGTGGATGGTGCTTCGGGGGTCCTCTGAGATGGACACTATAATCTGCTTGTCATCGGCGTATGACACCATCGCGAATCCGAAGGATTGAATAAGCCTAGCCAGGGGAACCACATACAGATTAAAAAGAGTCGGGCTGAGAGACGAGCCCTGTGGAACCCCACACGGAAGAACAAAACTCTGTGAGCTCAGGCCCTCCATCTCCACACGCTGCTCCCGGTTAGAAAGGAAGGAGTTAAATAGTTGTAAGGCGGTGCCAGTGATGCCCGTTTCTTGAAGACAAAGTAGTAGGAGGCCATGGTCCACGGTGTCGAATGCCGCCGAAAGGTCAAGAAGGATCAGTGCCGCCATACCTACTTTGTCTACTGACCGCCTGATTTCCTCTGTGGCCGTGATCAAGGCAAGCTCCATACTGTGGCCGCCACGAAAACCATATTGGGAAGGGTCCAGAATGTTGTTGTTGTTGGTAAACTTAGTGAGTTCTTGATTTAAGTATTTATCGAGGATTTTTGCTGGCAGTGTCAGACGAGCTATAGGACGTTAGTTGACGGGGTCTGTTTAGTCCAGATTGGATTTTTTTTAAAGTGGTAGGATGGAGGTCTTTTTCCATAGATCGGGAAAGATACCGGTTTTCAGAACAAGATTGAAAAGCTCAGTGAGATGGCCGGCAATCAGTTAGATCACTGAGATTAAGATCTTGGGGGGCAGGGATCCAATGGTGAGCCCGATTTGGCGGCAGCGAGAAGTTTAAACGCCTGCTTGTATGTAATTGGAGGGAACACAGAAAGAAGCGTGGGATTTGGACTCCTGGAGTGTTGTGGCTCCAGGGGAGCTTGACTACTTGCTACATGAGTAGTGTTTGATGCAAATTTGTTGTAGATGTCCCGGACTTTGCTACAGAAGTTGGAAGCCAAGGTGTCACAGAAGGCTTGATCCGCGATCGTCTCTTTATGCAGGTGGACTTGGCTCAGTTTTTGAACAGTGGCAAATAATTATTTGGGATTATTCTGGTCTTTATCGATAGTCTCTGAGTTGTACTTGATTTTAGCATTGTGAATGCTGCGTTTGAAACGAGTAAGTATTTCCCAGTAGCGCTCTTTTTCTATGGGGTCGTACATGAGTCTCCAGTGCCTTTCTTGCCTACGGCACAGCCTTTTAAGTAGTCTCAACTCATCCGTAAACCAGGGTTCTGTGGGACCTGTCCCCATGATTTTTCCCGATTTTTGGGGCACGGTTGCCCGTGTCGGGGTCCGGATCCAGTCATGGTAATCTTGAGCTGCTTTCTCTGGGGCAGAGGATAGTGGGGGTCTATCACAACTAAGTTCGGAAGACAATTGCGTGTGGTCTAAGCGATGCCAAAGAAAATGGCTCTGGCTTTTTATGGGCACCTGCTTATTACTTGCAGAAGGTGGCAGGGCAAGATTGAACAGAACCGCTGCATGGTCCGACCATAGTAGATTTAAGTTTCTGTCGAATTTCAAGAGTGGACAATCGGAGAAAACCGCATGCAGCAAATGGCTGGCACTATGCGTGGGACCTTCTGTCAGCTGTGTTAGACCAGCTCTCGTAAATAGGTCCATCTGAGCCTTTTAGTCATTGTCATGCTGTTGGAGCCGGCCTCGTGGCGTGGTCCTGTTCCCCCTCGCCAAGCCGCACGAGGTCCCCTGCACCTCGGGGCTCCTCCATTTTGGATTGTACGTGACTCTGCGCACCAGCCTACGTGACCCCGCTCAACCCGGCCTCGGCCCCAGCAAGCCCCGACATCAAGGCACCAACAACTGGCCAGGGGGTACCACGTGAACACTTCCCCACTCCCGGCGGAGGGCAGTATCGATGGGACCCCCAACCGTCCTCCCACACCTAGGTGCGATCGCCCAACAGCTCTCCTGGGCCTGGCGCCTCTCCTGCTGAGCATATGGCCGCTCCCGACCCGGCCTCTCCGCCCCCCCGGGCGCAAGGGTCTGGACATCAAAGGGCTCCAGACCTTTATCTGGGGCGACCCTGCAACAGGACAGCAGTTGTATCCCGGAGTCAAGAGCCCTGCTGATCGGATCGCGGCTGACCCTACGGAGAAAGACTCATCCTGGAACCACCCTCTGAGCCATGCTGACTACGTCGTGGCTCCACCGTGCTTAAAGACCTTCACGAACCTTTGGGGCCCTGCTGACGCTGTCGCGGCCCGACCTTGTTGAACTTGCCTTCAGAGCCCGGCTGACCTCGTCGCGGCTCGACCGAAGCGGACCTACCACTGGAGCCCTGCTGACTGTGTCGCGGCTCGACCCAAGCGGAACTACCACCCGAGCCCTGCAGACCCCGTCGCGGCTCTCCACGTCCGAGCTGCTTTGAGACCAGCACCTGCCGCTCCGGTCCCCGGAGCCACCTTCGGCCTAACGCAAGGTCTGGCGCAGAGCTTCCCCGTACCAGGCTGGTACTAAGACTGTCCCGCTACCCTGTCCCTACAAAAACATTGAGACTCTTTCTGGATCTCTCGATCCCCCTGTAAATATTTCGAATGGGCTATTATTGATAAAGTACCTAGATAAGCAACTGATACGGAGTCCTGTGTGGTGGTGTTACTGGGCCTAGTACGATCATAGGAGAAAGACCTCTCCTAGGAGGCTTCTCAGCGGCGCTCGGCTATAACTTGGCGGTAGGAAGGTGCCCCGGAGTGGGTCCCCTGACTCCCCGGTGGTCCTCCCTCCAACATTTGGTGGCCAGCGACGGGATCCGAGCCAGACGCAATCGTACAGGCAAGTAACGACCCCCGCTGCCTAAACCAGACGGAAAAAGAAAGAGAACCACGAGCAGCCAAGAAACAACCATGGCCGCAACCTTCCAGCAAGAAAGGTTGGAAGAATACACCCACAAAGAATTGAAACAATTCTGCAAGGACAAAGGGATCCCAACCACAGGATTGGGCACCAAGGAAGAAATGCAGAAAGCCCTGAAAGCCTGGGCAGAATCCGAGGCCACTCCACCCCAAGGCGAAGGGACCTCGGCCCGGGACGAAAACCGGCCGCCGACCATGACCCCGGCAGATGGGGGACGAAGCATCCCGGAAGCCGGCCTATCCCACGAAGAAATGCGAGAATGGGAGAGGGTCCGGACACAATAATTGGAACTCGCACGACTCCGGCTGGACGGTGAACTCCTGCTGGCGGAGAAAAAGTTGGCCTTGGAGCAACTACGGCTGCAGGAGGAAATCGAAGAAAAGAAACGGCATCGAGAACTAGAAGAGAAACGGCTAACCCTCGAGCACGAGAGGGGCCTCAAGGAACTCGAACTGAAATCCAAAACGGGGGAGACCAGCACCCCCGGATCCCGGGACGCTCTGTCACTGACCGAGCCAAAGGTTCATATCCCCATGGATGTCGTCAAGGAGTACTATAAAAACGACGACATCCAGCAATGGTTCCGAGCATACGAGGTAGCCATGACCTCCCATCGGGTACTCCGGAAGGATTTGGGTGCCGGCCTATGGGGGAGGTTCCTCAGCGAGGGACGGGATACCCTGCTGCAACTCCCCGACGCGGTGATGACCTCGTACGACCACATGAAAGAGGCCCTACTCACCCGCTACGGACTATCAGCCGAGATGTACTGGCAGCGCTTCCGGGACTGCAAGAAGCTCCCCGGTACCACATGGGTCGAATACGTGGACTTCTTCAGCAGAGCCTTTGAAGGGTGGATAAGAGGGAGCAAGGTCACCTCGTACAATGAACTGTTCAACCTCATTGTCTGGGAGCACCTCGCCAACAACTGCTTTGTTGAACTAAGGCAACACCTCCTTGACAGCAAACTGACCGAGCCCCGGAAGCTCGCCGCCGAAGCCGACGGATTGGTCAACACCCGGGTCCCCCGGAACCCCGTGGGGGACTACCAACAGAGTACCACGGGACCTCCTCGCCAGCGGGGCGGAGGAGGGGGGTCCCACCGCAGTCGAGAATTCCCAGCCGGGCCGCTCCGAAGCCCACCACGAGGCCAAGCCGCCAACCACACGTCCCCGACCCTGGTCCGTAGGGGGACCCCCTTCGCCAGGCCTGGACCCCGACCAACAGTGACCTGTTTCGGCTGCCAACAGACAGGCCACTATGCGAGCGACCCGGCCTGCCCCGTGAACCGACGAAACGGGACCGCTGGGCTCCCTCCCCGACAAATAGCCGTCGCAGCCCTGGGGGAAGGAGAAGAAGAGGAGGAAAACCGCGACGTCGGGTCCCCCGAGTGGGAACCGGCTGCCATGTCACTCGTATGCCTGGGCACCCGAGAAATGGTGCCCCGAGCCCCCATCCCGAGCAACACCCAGAAGTACCAGCAGTGGGTCACCATCAATGGGCAACGGGCCGAAGCCCTTCGTGACACTGGGGCCAGTGTGACCGCTGTACGCTGCCACCTGGTGACCCCCGAACAGATCCTGCCGCATGTCCTATGCCCTGTCCGGACCGCGGACAACACCGAAAGCATGTGCCGGATGGCCCGGATCCCCTTCGAGTGGGGAGGAGTGTCAGGCACCCTGAAAGTAACTGTCCGCGACGACGCTCCAGTGGACTGCCTCCTGGGGAACGACCTGGAGAGCTCCCCCTGGGCCCAGGTGGAGCGCCGAGAGCATCTGGGGATGCTAGGGCTGCCCGAATGGGCCTGCGCCACCACCCGGTCCATGACCGCCCAACCAGCCGCTGCAGCGGCCCCCGTCGAGCCTGCGGGTCCAGAACTGCCACCCTCCTCCGGCACGGAGGAGCCTGACGATGAGGCCGGGCCATCCGAACTTTCCCCCGACGAGGCCGCCTCCCTCAGCGAGATCCCCGAGCTGGCCCAGTGGCGCCACGACGGGGGCCCCACCCGCGAACAGTTCCAACAAGAACAGAAGGCCTGCCCGTCCCTCGAGGGGGCCCGACAGCAAGCGGCCGCCCAGGCCACGGGGGACCCCACGGGAACCCACTGGATCTATTGGGACAATGACTTGTTATATAGCGAACAGAAAGTCGCCGAACTAGGAGCCGGCCGTGTGTTGGTGGTTCCCCTCTGATTCCGAGAGTTCCCCCTGAACCTGGCGCATGACGTGCCCCTCGCCGGACACCTCGGGCGAGACAAGACCTACAGCCGCTTGGTGACCCATTTTTATTGGCCCCGAATGCGGAGAGACGTGGACCACCACTGCCGGTCCTGCCAGACCTGCCAAGCCAGCGGGAAGACTGGGGGTCGAGTCAAGGCCCCCCTCCAACCATTTCCAGCCGTCCACACCCCGTTCGAACGGGTAGGGATCGACATCGTGGGGCCCCTCGACCCCTGAACCGCCCTGGGCCACCGCTTCATCCTGGTACTGGTCGACCACGCCACCCGATACCCAGAGGCCATCCCCCTCCGAACTGTGACAGCTCCAGTGGTGGGCCGGGCCCTGATGGGCATCTTCTCCAGGGTGGGGTTCCCCCGAGAAGTGGTGAGCGACAGGGGTACGAACTTCATCTCGAAATACATGAGATCCCTCTGGCAACAATGTGGGGTCACCTACAAGTTCACCACCCCTTACCACCCCCAGGGGAACGGACTGGTCGAGCGGTTCAACAGAACCTTGAAAGGAATGATCAAGGGCCTGGAAGAGCCCCTGAGGAGGAAATGGGACGTCCTGCTGCCATGCCTCCTGTTCGCCTATCGAGAGGTTCCACAGCAATCTCTGGGCTTCAGCCCCTTCGAACTGTTGTATGGGCACCCCGTCCGAGGGCCCCTCAGCCTGGTCAAAGAGGGCTGGGAGGCGAGCGTCCAAGATGCCCCCCCCGAGGTCTACAGGTACCTCTTGACCCTGCGGAACCAGACTCGGAAGTTCCGGGCCCTGGCAAAAGCCAACCTCGAAGCCAGCCAAGAAGACATGAAACGCTGGTATGACGAAAATGCCTCGACCATCGAGTTCGAGCCGGGCCAGCAAGTCTGGGTCATGTCGCCCGTGGACCCCTGCGCCCTTCAGGACAAATGGACCGGGCCCTTCAAGGTGGTTGAGAAGAAGAGCCCCGTCACCTACTTGGTCGACCTGGAGTCCCCAAGGAACCCCCTCCGGGTCCTACACGCCAACCGGCTCAAGCCCCACTTTGCCCGAACCGAACTAAGCCTGCTGCTGGCTACCGACGATGGGGGCGAAAGCGACTCCGAGCCCCTACCCGACCCCCTGGGGTCCTAGGACCAAGACGGCTCCATGGAGGGCGTCAAACTCTCCACCACCCTGACCCCAGAACAGCGCCATGACTGCCGGCAGCTGCTGCAACCCTTCGCTGCCCTCTTCTCTCTCACGCCCGGGGTGACCCCCTGGTGCGTCCACGACGTGGATACCGGGGACAGCCCCCCTGTGCGACACCGCGCCTACAGAGTGCCCGACCGGGTCCGAGCCTGCATACAAACGGAGGTCTCCAAGATGCTCGCCCTCGGAGTCATCGGGCCATCCGACAGCCCGTGGGCCAGCCCTGTGGTCTTGGTGCCGAAGGCCGCCGCCCCCGGCACCCCCCCGGAACTCAGATTTTGTGTGGACTACAGGGGCCTAAACGCAGTCACCAAGACCGATGCCCACCCCCTGCCACGGGCAGACGAGCTGATCGACCGCTTAGGGGCCGCCCGCTACCTAAGCACTTTTGATCTCACCGCTGGGTACTGGCAGATCAGGCTCACCCCCGGCACCCAGGAACGATCCGCCTTCTCCACCCCCGATGGGCACTACCACTTTCGGGTGATGCCCTTCGGTATGAAGAACGCCCCAGCGACCTTCCAGAGACTGGTGAACAAGGTCCTGGCCGGACTAGAAGCCTTCAGCGCGGCCTACTTAGACGACATTGCAGTCTTCAGCAACCACTGGGCCGCGCACCTAGGACACCTCAGAGAAGTCCTGGCCGCTCTTCAAAGGGCCGGGCTCACGATTAAGGCCAGCAAGTGCCAGATCGGTCAAGGATCAGTGACCTATCTGGGCCATCAGGTGGGGAGTGGCCAGGTGGCGCCCCTCCAGTTGAAGGTCAATGCCTTCCAGGCGTGGGAGCCCCCCGCCACCCAAACAGCTGTCCGGGCCTTCTTAGGCCTCACAGGCTACTACCGGCGATTTATCAAAGACTATGGCAGTATTGTGGGCCCCCTCACGGAGCTCACTTCCAAAAAGCAGCCCAAGACGGTGCACTGGACACCCCGCTGTCAGACCGCTTTTGAAACCCTCAAGGCGGCAATGTGCGCTGCCCCTGTACTACAGGCCCCTGACTACGGCAAGGAATTCGTGGTTCAGACAGATGCCTCGGAGTACGGGGTTGGGGCGGTCCTCTCCCAGATGGACACCGAGGGCCTCGACAGACCTGTGGCCTTCATCAGCCGCCGACTGCTGCCCCGAGAACAGAGGTGGAGCACCATCGAGCGGGAGGCCTTCGCCGTGGTATGGGCTCTCAAAAAGCTCCGGCCCTTCCCTGTTCGGCACCCACTTCCGAGTCCAGACTGACCACCGGCCCCTGCGGTGGCTAATGCAGATGCGGGGCGAGAATCCCAAATTGTTGCGATGGTCCATCTCGCTGCAAGGGATGGACTTTACCGTAGAGCACCGGCCCGGCAACGACCACGCCAATGCCAACGGCCTATCCAGATTCTTCCGCCTCGGCAAGGAGAACCCCCAAGGAGATGGGTGACTCTCCCTGCCTTCAGCTGGGGGGGGACGCTTGTTGGAGCCGGCCTCGTGGCGTGGTCCTGTTCCCCCTCGCCAAGCCGCACGAGGTCCCCTGCACCTCGGGGCTCCTCCATTTTGGATTGTACGTGACTCTGCGCACCAGCCTACGTGACCCCGCTCAACCCGGCCTCGGCCCCAGCAAGCCCCGACATCAAGGCGCCAACAACTGGCCAGGGGGTACCACGTGAACACTTCCCCACTCCCGGCGGAGGGCAGTATCGATGGAACCCCCAACCGTCCTCCCACACCTAGGTGCGATCACCCCACAGCTCTCCTGGGCCTGGCGCCTCTCCTGCTGAGCATATGGCCGCTCCCGACCCGGCCTCTCCGCCCCCCCGGGCGCAAGGGTCCGGACATCAAAGGGCTCCAGACCTATATCTGGGGCGACCCTGCAACAGGACAGCAGTTGTATCCCGGAGTCAAGAGCCCTGCTGATCGGATCGCGGCTGACCCTACGGAGAAAGACTCATCCTGGAACCACCCTCTGAGCCCTGCTGACTACGTCGCGGCTCCACCATGCTTAAAGACCTTCACGAACCTTTGGGGCCCTGCTGACGCTGTCGCGGCCCGACCTTGTTGAACTTGCCTTCAGAGCCCGGCTGACCTCGTCGCGGCTCGACCGAAGCGGACCTACCACCGGAGCCCTGCTGACTGTGTCGCGGCTCGACCCAAGCGGAACTACCACCCGAGCCCTGCAGACCCCGTCGCGGCTCTCCACGTCCGAGCTGCTTTGAGACCAGCACCTGCCGCTCCGGTCCCCGGAGCCACCTTCGGCCTAACGCAAGGTCTGGCGCAGAGCTTCCCTGTACCAGGCTGGTACTAAGACTGTCCCGCTACCCTGTCCCTACAAAAACATTGAGACTCTTTCTGGATCTCTCGATCCCCCTGTAAATATTTCGAATGTGCTACTATTGATAAAGTACCTAGATAAGCAACTGATACGGAGTCCTGTGTGGTGGTGTTACTGGGCCTAGTACGATCATAGGAGAAAGACCTCTCCTAGGAGGCTTCTCAGCGGCGCTCGGCTATAACTTGGCGGTAGGAAGGTGCCCCGGAGTGGGTCCCCTGAGTCCCCGGTGGTCCTCCCTCCAACACATGCGCATTATCAAAGTGAAAATTTAAATCCCTGAGTATAATATACTACTGAAAGTTCACTTTGAGTTCAAATAAATGCCCCAGGGATTGTAGAAAATTGGCCTTAGGACTAGGGGGGGCGATAGATGAGCATCCCACTAAAGGAGTAGGTGTGACTAAAAGTTAGTTGTAAAGAATAAAGTGGCGGACACACTTTCAAGATTAGTAAGTAATCCTGAGGGAGAAGAGTGTAATGACATTGGTGAGTGTGGGACTTGGCCCTTTTTGGCTAAAGTTCCCTAAACTTTTTGCTTTCCCCCTAGACCTTTTTTCTGACATGTGTTGCCAACTTAGATGCTCTGGACACTTTGCCACTGCTAATCAGTGTCAAAGTACAAGTGTTCCCTGTATAAAGTGTAATGGGGATTGGTTGTCCATTATTGGTATGTTTGCTTTACTAGTAAAGTCCCTAGTGAAGTGCACTATGTGTGCATGGGCTACCTGAACAAACCATTGGAGGAAGTAACCTTTGATATATTGGGACCAATACATGGGGATGGGGGTGAATACCATGTTCTGGTGCTCATGGACATGTTTTCAAGGTGGCCAGAGATGAAAATCTCTAAAGGAATTGAGACCAGACATGTTGTTTCCTTTCTTAAGGAGGTGTTTGGGAGAGAGGGAATACCCAACACTTTATTAACTGACAATGGGTGCAACTGGTTTAGAAGGAGATGGAAGAATCTTTAGAGAAATGCGTCATCAAGCATAAGAGATCTTCATTATACTACCCAGAAACTAATGGTATAATGGAACGCTTTAACCGAGTGTTGAAGGAAACTATCGCAATGGCTAAAGATGATAATTTAAGTTGGAAGCAGGAAATAACTAAACAGGTTGAAGCTTATAGAGTCTTGCCCCATGCCATTACAGGGAGATCGCCTTTGAATTGTTTAGGGAGAGACATCTTAACACCTCAGTGGCGCCTCATTGGGTGAATGATGCAGAATCAAGAGCAGGTATTCTCAAGACTGATGAGTGCTAGAAAGCCAGAGAAGCTGAGAAAATTAGGGCCTGTAAAAGCAATTATAACTCCAGAAAATCAGTCAAAGTAACATCTGTCAAAGATGGTGATTGGTTTATGATTAGGGCTCCTTATGGGAGAAAAGCTCCAGCTATGTTCCACAAGCCACACAAGGTGGTCAAGCTTCTGACTAATGCGGTCAAAACAAAAGATTCCCATCTGTGGAATCTTAACAGGTGGTTGTTCTCAAGAAGAGTTTGTAAGGAAAGAAACTGAGGACTTTGCCACCTCTGAAGTACTCCTGTGAAGTCCAAAAGAGACATAAAACTGCCATCACTCTTCAAAGATTTCATTTTGGAACAGGAAGTTGAGTTTGCCACTTTAGCTGTATGCCCGCCCAACTAAAAGAAGTATTTGCAATAGAAGCCCTGAGGGATACAGGTGCCAGTGTCACTATGGTGAGAGACACATTGGTTTCCCCAGAGAAATACCTGATTGGGAAAACGTACCCAGTCACCAATGCTGACAGTGTTACCATTAATCATCCAATGGCTATGGTGACATTAGGCTGGGGGGGGGGGGTTACTGGCCTGAAACAGGTAGTGGTCTCTCCAAAACTTCCAGCTGCCTGTCTGCTTGGCAATGACCTGGAAACCTCAGCCTGGGCTGAGGTTGAACTAAAAACCCATGCAGCAATGCTGGACATCCCTGAGGTTGTTTGTGTCGAGACTAGAGCACAGAGCGGAAAACCAGGTAAAAAATAAGTGTTGGAGCCTGAAAGAATGGCCCAACCTTCGATGAGAAAAGGTAAAAAGACTGGGAAATCATCTTCTGAACATCAAAAGATTCAGGACTCTTCTCAGGGAGAGGACTTGTTAACCCCAGAGGGAACTGAGCATATGGAACTTGACCCTTACCAGGTTGAGTTCTTAGGCCCAGAGGGACCCACTAGGGGACAACTGTGCCCTGGACAGCAGGACTGTCCAACTCTTGAAAGCCTGAGGCAACAAGCTGCTGAATAGGAAAAGGGAGATGTTAGTGGTATCCACAGAGCCTATTGGGAGGAGGGACTCCTGTATACTAAGGCCAGAGACCCCAACCCTGGTGCCACTAGGAAAGTGGTAGTGCCTCAGATGTACAGAGAGTTTCTACTCACTTTGACTCATGACATTCCCCTAGCTGGGCATATTGGCCAGACTAAGACTTGGGATAAGCTAGTTAGCCACTTTTACTGCCACCAGAAAGTAAAGGAGTTTGTCAGCTCCTGTGTCACCTGTCAAGTCACTGGTAAAACAGGTGGACACCCAAAGGCCCATTTAACTCTGTAGTAATGTAGTCCAGGCATAGAAATATGCAATAGATAGAATACAACAAACTCCAGTACCAGTGGTTGGAGTTCCCTTTGAAAGGGTAGGTGTGGACATAGTGGGTATTCTGGAACCTCCCACAGCCTCAGGAAACAAATGTATACTGGTGGCAGTAGATCATGCCACCAGGTATCTTGAAGCAATTTCCCTTAGGGCTACTACAGCTCCTGCAGTAGCCAAGGCCCTCATTGGGGTCTTTACCAGGGTAGGGGTTCCTAAGGAGGTGGTGTCAGACAGAGAGTCAAACTTCATGTCTGCATACCTCAAACACATGTGGGTTGGGTGTGGAGTGTAGTACAAGTTTACTACACCCTATCATCCACAAACCAATGGTCTTGTTGAAAGGTTTAACAAGACCTTGAAGGGCATGATCTTGGGCCTCCCTGAAAAACTCAAAGGGAGATTGGATGTTCTCTTGTCATGCTTGCTTTTCGCCTACAGGGAGGTGCCTCAGAAGAGAGTAGGGTTTGCCCCTTTGAACTTCTATTTAGCCATCCTGTGAGGGGACCACTCTGTCTTGTTAAAGAGGGTTAGGAGAAGCCTCTCCAAGAACCCAAACAAGATATTGTGGACTACATACTAGGTCTATGGTCCAAAATGGCAGCGTACATGGAAAAAGCTTCCAAAAATCTTGAGGCCAGCCAGGAGCTCCAGAAGCTCTGGTATGACAAAAAAGCTGCACTGGTAGTATTTCAACCTGGGCAAAGGGTGTGGGGTTTGGAACCTATGGCACCAAAGGCTCTCCAGGACAAATGAAGTGGCCCTTACCCCACCTTAGAAAAGAAAAGTGAGGTCACCTACTTGGTGGACCTGGGAACATGCAAGACCCCCAAAAGGGTGACCGCCTACACCTTTTCCATGACAGGGCTGACATAACCATGCTGATGGTGACTGATGAGGATCAGTAAACAGAATGTGAACCTCTCCCTGACCTCTTCTCCTACAGCCCAAAAGATGGGTGTGAGAAAGTGCCATCTTTCTTGCATGGTATGCCCCCACTTTTTACTGAATTGCTGAATGTACTTTGACTGAGTGTGCCCTGGACTCCTGCCAATCAGGTGCCCAGGGCCTATGTTCCTTCCCTAAACAAAAACCTCCAAATTGGCAAACCCTGGCCACATGTCAGCCCCTGGTAAATGGTACCCTAGGTACCCAGGGCCTTGTGACCAGGGAAGGCCTCTAAGGGCTGCAGCACTCATTGTGCCACCCTTAGAGGCCCTGTACCCTAACACACACACTGCCCTTGCAGGCTGAGTGTCTGGGTACAAGACAAAACAAAGAGTCCACATGGCACACATCTCTGTGTGCCATGCCCACCACCTACACTGCCCTGGCATACATCAGCCACCCCTCTAGCTGGGTGCCCTATGCCAGTGGTGTGGGCACAGGAGCATGAGCCCTGTGCCCCTACAGTACCCAGGTCCATTCCTGGGCACTGTAAGTGAAGTGCTGCCATTTAAGAGTACATGGTGCTGAGAGCTCATCATACACGAGCTCCACAGCACCATAATGGCACCACTGAAGACTGAGAAGTTTGGTATCAAACTTCTCAGCACATTAAACCCGCACTGATGCCAGTGTGGGATTTAATATAACAAGCACCATAGAGGGCATCTAAGAGGTGCCCCCTGAAACCTAACCTACAATCCACATCTGGTCTGAGAGGCTGCCTAGGCTGCCACACAGCAGACATGTTGCTGGACCCCTGGGTAGGCGAGCCTCTGCTCTCCTGGGCCTGCAACAATGCACATCCTGGGCGAGGTGCTAGGTCTCCTCCCCCAGGATGGACAGGGGAAGATTCAAAGGCATGCCGCCTCTGTGAGCTTCCCCAGGCCACTTGCAACCCCCTCTCTGGCGGGAAGCCTGGCCGGAAACCCCAAATAAGGATAGGGGATGTGCCAGCCTGCCAACCCCACCCCTCAGGTGCAGGAGGCGAGGTGAAGCACATCTCTGGGCGCTCGCCATCTTGAAGATGGGAGGCCCTGCCCAATTGGGACTAGGCAACTGCCCCCTTCCCACAGGTGAGTGGCAGAATAGGGGGTGTACCCACCCCAGGACAGGGACCCATTGGTCCCTGCCCTTTACCTACCTGTAACGCTCCTAAATCTAGTATTTAGGGGCACCCTGAACCTTCCTTCCGGAGATTCCAGATTCCAAAATACAGAGAAGATCAAGAAGAAAGAAGACCTGCCCTGCAGCTGCTTAGAAGAGGAAGACACCAACTGCTTTGGCCCCAGCCCTACCGGCCTGTCGACCCTCGAACCTGCTCCTTCTACAATCCGGCATCTCTTGTGGCCAGCAACCTCACAAACCCCAGAGGACCTGGCTACCTTTTGGATCTAAGCACCTGGGACTCCCATGAGTAGAGGCTCTACTCAAAAACTGCTTCTAATCCCTGGCAGCAGCCCGGAACCGCGAACCCTTCACACTCTGCACCCGCCAAGTCTGGCCAGTGCCAGAGTGAACAAAGACCACGAGGATGACCCCACGGCGACTGTGACCCCGAGTCCGGCACCCAAGGACTTCCCTCGAGGCTCCTGACGACGCCTGCAGCCTCAGAACCAGGTACCCCCCCAACCGCGATCAACAGAGGGTAGGATTTCCAGACTCCAAAAGGCACCCCTGCACCCGGCTCCCTGCAGCCCCCTGTGCCCAACTCCTGGGTACCTACCTATCCTCCAACTACCCAACTTACCTCTCGAAGTGGTGGTGGCACCTGAAGAGTCTTCGTCCCCGAGCTTTCAGTCTTTTTCTAAACCGGAGCTTTCCCATTGAAATCAATTGAGCGCCCGAAGGCTCGAAAGCACCATGCACCCAGCCGCCCGAGTGGCCCTGGCAGTGTAACCTTTGCACCTATCTACTTCCCCATTTGCCCTGAGCAAGTGACCAGGAGCCCAGCTCCCACAGCTGCGTGGCCTGCTAGTCAGCAGTCACCAACCAAGGCCCCCCTGCCTCCCATAGGATAACATTGGCCTAACTCTCTCTGCACCCGGCTGCCCCTGTGCCACTGAGGGTGTAACAACTGTACCTACCTGACCCTGGGAGACCCCTGAGTCTATGCCCAGAACCGTTACTCTGCCAGTCGAGTACTTATCTTAAAGCCGATAACTCAATTTTCTCCATAGGGTAACATTGACTGGTTTTTCCTGAAATTTCTTCTAAGTGTGGAGTTTTCAAAACTTAAAATATTCACTAAAAATCAGCCGAGTAACGAAAACGAAAATACTCACCTGCTATTAGGTGAGCTCCCAGTGCTGGATCTTGGTGCCCAGCACTGACTGAAAACTATTCACAACTGTTCTTACCAGTAACCCAATTTTCTTCCATACGAAATCATTGACTGTTTTTCTGTGAAATTTCTTCTGTGTTGATTTCTGCAAACTTTAAATATTCTTTAAAAATCGTACAAATTCTGAAAACGTAATTACTTACCTGTTTTGGATAAAGGTCCCAGTACTGAGTCTAGGCACCCAGTACTGGATTACAAAATTAACAAGAACATACTATACCTGCAACTTGAATTTTCTTGAATTTTCTTCCATAGGGAATCATTGACTGTTTTCTATGAAATATTTTCTATGTGTCAACTTTTAAAATACTTTTAAAATAGCAAAATATTACCTAAAAATCATAACAGTAACTAAGTCGACTTTTATCACTTGTACCTAAGAAATGACCCAGGACTGTATCTAGAATCCAGTCCTGGAATTACAAAAGACATCCCCCAGGGGTGTCACTTTATAAAAGGGAGGGGGGCCTCACTGCCCCGTTACCAGAGCTTCATTGGCCCCAGAGACTCCATCCCCTGGGGCCAGCTCACTTGCTGTGTCCAGGGAAGCCCACCACCGGGACACAGTGGTTTCCCTGCCCACACCGACGCAGGCAGGGATACTTGTGTTTGCTCCCACCTGGTGGTTGCATTTTTAAAACTCCCTCCACACACGATAAAACATTAAGGGCCTGATTAAGAGTTTGGCAGACAGGTTACTTCATCACAAACTTGACGGATATCCTGACCGCCGTATTACGAGTTCCGTTGTATCCAATGGAACTTGTATTATAGTAGACGGGATATCCGTCATGTTTGTGATGGAGTAACCTGTCTGCCAAATTCGTAATCGTGCCCTTAGTCTGCTGCTCCTGCCAGCTGGGAGCAGACGTGCATTCTGTTTTCCTGCCCACACTGATGCGGACAAAGAAACAGGACGAGATATTGTTCCCGCCTGGAAGGAGCAGCATAAATAGATGCTCCCTCCAGGTGGGAGCAATGCCGGCTCCCGAAGCATGCGGGGAGCTGGCTGGGGCTACTATTGTAGGAAGCTGGCTCTGTATATACTATACCAGAGTAAGGTTTAGTGTGCACAGAGTCCAGTGGAACCCCAAAGGTAGGCAGAGGTAAAAGTAGATAATACCTTACTCTCTATTTGTGGTAGTGTGGGCGAGCAGTAGGGCATTATCATAGGGTAGTGTTAAGAATTTGTTGTACACACTCAGGCAAGAAATGATGTCACACACCCAAAGACTGAACTCGGACCAATTTGTTTGTATGAAAATATTATCTAGTTATATTATATTTTATAGAACCAAGCAAGGCCTGGTACAGGTAAGTTTAATAGCACTTTGCAGGAAGAATAATGCAGTTGAATACAGTTTGAGTGCAGTTAAATGCAATTGGATTGGTTACAGGTAAGTCACTTGTTCATAAACAGTTGAGATTACTTTTCAATTACTTTTTGAAATTACTTTTTAAGATACTTTTCAGATTACTTTTCTTACTCAGTGTGGTATACCTAGATACCACACTGGGACATTAACTGGATAAAGGTAAGTAATGCAATTTGTTATCAAACCACACTTGTTTGATTTTTCATGCAATTCCAAATCCACTCTGGGAACTTTTTTACAGAAAAGCAGTCAATGCAATCCTAAGGGAGGAAATGGAGCTATCGGCTTAAAGGCAAGACCTTGGTTTTGGGAGTTCCGTTTCTGAGGTTAGAACAAGGGTTCCCCCAGAGTCAAGGATGAACTCTCAAAGCACCCTCAGCGGCACCAGGGTGGCCGGGTGCAGAGTGCTGAGGCCCAATTTAATCCAAAGGGGGATAGGGCGCCTCCGGTTGGCGGCTGCTCACGAGCAGGCCACAAAGTTGAGGGAGCGAAGCTCCTGGACTTAAGCTCAGGGCAAAGGGAGTTTCAAGTAAGCACCCAAGGTGCACCCACGAGGGCAGCCGGGTGCAGGGTGCTGTTTTGGCGCTGGGTGCCTTTGACTTTCAATGGGGCTTCTCTGGTTTGGACAAACACTGCAGGCTCTGGGATGAAGGTCTTCTGGAGGTGACCACAGGTTGGAGAGGTAAGTTGGGATATCGTGGGATGCCCGGACACTGTTAGTTGGCCACCCAAGGCAGTGGGCCGCGGGGTGCAGGGGTTTCTTTTGGCGTCAGGTTTTTCTTACCGGCTCCGGTCATGGTCATCCTCCAGAAATGGGCTGCAGGAGTCATCAGGAGACTCAAGGCAGGTTAGGGATCACCAGATCCCAGGTCAGGATTGGTGGGGAGACCTCCTCATGGTGTTGGGGCACTCGAACTCGGGCCGTGGGCTTCAAGTGCAGACTAGCTGATTTGGCCGGAGCCAGAGACTGTTGGTGAGCATATCCGGTGCTCACAGGAGACAAAGTCTGGTTGGGAAAGGCAGGGCAGCTTCTCTGGGTTCTGGGGGGCTGCTGGACACCAGGATTCCTGCTGGAGCAGGTCTAGGTCGGGACAGGCCAGGGGTGGGGCCAAGTCAGTTGGCGTCCTCATCTTCTTCCTTCAGCATGGCTCTTTGGTCCTTCTTCTTGTATCTTCTTGCCTGAGGAGGCACATTTTGGGGTTGCCCCTAAATATTAGATTTAGGGGCATTTCAGGTATGTACAGGTTGGGACTGATGGGTCTTTTCCTTGGGGTGGGTGTGCCCCCTATTACGTCACCCTCCAGTGGGAGGGGGCATGAGGTTCACTCTGGTTGGCTGTGTCCCACATCTTCAAGATGGAGGAGACAGAGTTGTGCTTCACCTCACCTCCCCCACCTGAGGGGCGGGGTTGGAAAAGGTGGGCACACCTCTCCTCCGATCTTGGTTTTCCTGTTGATTCTCCTGCCAAAAGTGGGGGGGGGGGGGTCAGAACTGGTGGGGGCAGTTGCTGGGAGCAGCAAATGGCTGGGGCAGCTCACTATGGTGGCAAGCCTGTGAAGCTTCCCCTCCGTGGACCCTGCCCGTCCTGGGGGAGGAGGCTTGGCAAGGATGTGCTTTTTTTCAGGACCCCGAGAGTGGAGGCTCTTGATCCAGAGGTCCAGAAACATGTCTGGGGGTGGCAGCTGGCAAGCAGCCAGTCAGCCAGGACACTAGACTCAGGTTGTGTTACAGGGGGTATCTCTAGGATCCCCTCTGAGTGCTGAGAAGTTTGAAATCAAACTTCCCAGTTTTCAGTAAAGCCATTATGGAGTTGTGGAGATTGTAATGACAAACCCCCAGACCTTATACTCTTTATGGCGTTACAGCACTTACAATGTCTAAGAGTGGACTTAGACACTGTAGGGGTACAGGCCTCATGCACCTGTGTCCTCACCAGTGGAATAGTGCACCCAGCTAGAGAGGTGGCTGACCTATGCCATAGGCAGTGGGTTGCAGGCATGGCACACAGGGATGTGTGCCATGTTGACTCTTCACTTTATTCTGCACCAAAACCCGTGGCCTGCAATGGCAGTGTGTGTGTGTGTGTGTGTGTGTGTGTGTGTGTGTGTGAAGATACAGGGTCTCTAAGGGGGGCACAATATGTGCTGCAGCCCTTTGAGGCCTCCCCTGGTCACTGTGCACTTGGTACCCATGGTACATTTTACAAGGGACTTGCATGTGGCCAGGGGTTTGCCAATTTGGGTGTGCAACAGTATATATTTAGGGAAAGAACATAGGCCATGGGTAACTGGTTGGCAGGAACCCAGGGCACACTCAGTCAAAGAACATCAAGGAAAAAGTGAGGGGCAACCATGCAAAAAGGGACACTTTCCTACACAACCCCCTCCCCCCCCCCCAACAAAGGATGATGAGACTAACCTTGCCCTAGAGAGTCTTCATTGTCTAAGTGGAAGAACCTGGAAAGTCCATCTGCCTTGGCATGGGCAGTCCCAGGTCTGTGTTCCACTTCAAAGTCCATTCCCTGTATGGAGATGGACCACCTCAACAGTTTAGAATTTTCACCTTTCATTTGCACTAGCCATCTGAGAGGTCTGTGATCAGTTTGAACTAGGAAGTGAGTACCAAACAAGTATGGTCTCACCTTTTTCATGGACCAAATCACAGCAAAGGCCTCCCTCTCAATGGCACTCCAACGCTGCTCCCTGGGGAGAAGCCTTCTGCTTATAAAAGCAACAGGTTGGTCTTGGCCTTCATCATTGGTCTGGGATAGGACCGCACCCATCCCTAGCTCAGAGGCATCAGTCTGCACTATGAACTGCTTGGTATAATCTGGAGCTTTCAGAATTGGTGCTGAGCACATTGCTTCTTTCAGGGTGCGAAAAGCCTTTTGGCAACTAACTGTCCAGTTAACCTTCTTGGGCATTTTCTTGGAGGTGAGTTCTGTGAGGGGGGTCACAATGGACCCATACCCCTTCTTAGCACCCAGTCAAGCCAAGAATGCCCTGACTTGGATCTGGGTTCTTGGAGCCTCCAAGTCCCGGATGGCCTGGATCTTAGGCTGTAAGGGTTTCACTTGGCCTCCACCCACAGGTGGCCCAAGTATACTACAGTTCCCTGCCCAAACTGCCAAGCCAGGTCCTCCATGGACCAGAAACAAGCATCCTGGGAGAGGTTTTGGGTGTCACCCCTCATCAGCCAGGCTAGCTTGAATCCAGTTTGTTTCCAAGCCAAGGAAGACCTGGCCTGGCAGTTCTGGGGGGACTATTCCCATGGGGAACAGGGTCAAGACTGATTTGCATATGGCTTGGTCTGAAGTGGGATGGCATGGGGAGCAAAAAAACGATGGGTTTAGGCCCAGATCTCTGCAGTGGGGTGAATGTTTCACATTGTCCAGCATTCCGTCCATCAATTGTTCTTTTTGCAGTTGTGAAAGAGGCAGCTTCACCTGGAGATACCACGGGGGATCGGCTGAGGAGAGCACCCCCAGTCTTTGCAGAGGAGGTGCCCCCAGCAGTACCATGAGGGATCGACTGAGGGGAGCCCCTGCTGAGTCTGTGAGGTAGCGGTGCCACTTGGCAGTACTACGGCTGGTCAGAGTTACTGACCCAGTCTGTGAGGAAGGGGCATCACTTGTCCATACCACAGGGAACCCACTCGAGCAGCGTCTCAGCCTTAGAGAAAATGATGGCACCTGGTGGTACCACGGGGGATCGACTGAGGAGGGCACCTGCTCAATCGGTGGGGTAAAGGGGCACAACCTGGTGGTTTGGGGTATCGACTGAGAGCACCTGCTCAGTCTGCGGGGAGGAGGTACCACCTGGTGGCATCATGAGGGGTGGGTGGGGTTGACTGATGTGAGCACCCCCTCGAATTCGAAGAGGTGGTGTCACCTGATGGTACTACAAGGCATCAAATGAGGGGCGCACCCAGGGCCGGACAGGCTTTCTATTCCACAGGGCATTTCCCCGGTGGGCTGCAGCTCCTGGAGGCCGGTTTAAAAGCCCTGGGCCACTGCTGGTGCCTCTGTCACTCTGCAGCTCCTCGAGGTTAAATGCAGCAGGCACTGGAGGCTTCAAGAGAGAGGGAGAAATAGAGGGAGAGCAGGTTAGAGAGAGCGATCGGAGAGGGTGAAGAGGAGGAGAGCGAGAAGAGATGGAAAGAGAGGGATTGCGCAAGGAGTCCGAAGTAGCTGGGCTGGTTTGAGCATTTCTGCCAGGGCCGCTTTTGGTCACAGACCGGCTATGGGAACCCATCCTATGAAGATATGGGGCCACCTGGTGGGACTGCGGGATCCGCTGAGAGCAGGGTGACCAAGCGTCCATAATTTTCACAGACAGTCCGTAAATTGGGCCTTAAGTCCGTTGGCCGTGATGAATATCTTCGCGGGCAGCATTTATCCATACTTTCAGCACTTAGCTAAAGTACAAAAGTTTATTTACACAATTTAGATTCCACAGCTACAGTGCAAGGGAGTCTCCTGCGCTCATTCCGGAAGGAGGGGACCGGCTGAAAAGAAACAAGTCCAGGGTGTCTGCTTCCCCAAAGAAATGCGAGGTACAGTTAGTAGACAGAGTTCATGAACTCGAAAATCTATTGCAAGACCAAGAGACGAGGACAGAGCGAGCTGTGAAAGAGGAGTTCAAGCGACAGAAAGAAGC
Organism: Triturus cristatus; assembly: GCF_964204655.1. Lineage (NCBI taxonomy): Eukaryota > Metazoa > Chordata > Amphibia > Caudata > Salamandridae > Triturus > Triturus cristatus. Next base: position 1,092,285,824 of record NC_140588.1, on the reverse strand, counting down.
ATAAAGCAAACATGAGCAAAAAAGGTACAGAGATCCAACTGCTAGATACCAGCTCATGTGCGATTTACTTCCAACCGCTTTATGGCAAGCCGTGGGAGGGCCACCTAGGAGCTTGGCAAAGAGAATATGGTCCTCCAAGTATACATTTTCTACTTTATGAAATAGTATGCAAAAGTGTGCAATAGCACCGTAAACTGTAAGATTACTCAGTGAGTCAAATTCCCATTGCTGACTTCTGAATATATTACAGCACACAGGTCTGCATCCTGTCAGGGGTCGCCCAGCTATTCATCCTTTCAAGTCTGATAAATTGTTTACAACTCAGTTCAGCCAAAAAGAAATCCTGTTAATAGGAAGCTATTCTTGTTCTCTGTTCCTCTGGAACATAAAAAATTCATTTTGGTTGTCTATTTACTTATATACTATTGCGCAATCTCCTCTAATGTGTGTGTAAAATGTACCTTTTGCCCTGAATTTTTAGTCCTGAATTTTGACCTACTGTCCTGATTTTTAGTCCTGAATTTTGACCTACTGTCCTGAATTTTTATTCTCACCGTCCTGAATTTGCACCCATGCCAGTTGGTCACCCTACTCCACACTGACACACATTTCATCGCGTGTGGGGAAAGGAGGAGCCAGCAGGGCTTTGTACCTTTGAGCACAATCCCGTGCTTCACCTGAGGCTTCCAATCGTCCATACTAGATTCTATTTCCTAAACTTGTGTTCTTCCCATCAGACAAGCCAAAGAAGTCTTAATGATGGATTGTGTGGGGGGGTGGTAGGGTGACCAATCGTCCGTAAATTTCACGGACCGTCCGTGATTTGGATCTCACGTCCATTGTCCGTGATGATCCCTTTCATGGACGCCTTTTGTCTGTAATTTTGGGCATTGGGGAACAGCGCTGTTCCCCTGCGAGAAGCCTCAACTCCCTGATGGGGCCGCCTCGCACTCATACTCGGAGAACAAGAGCAGCCCCGCTCATTGTCCGTCTGCATGCGGCCGACGAGCGTCACATACAGAATGACAATGGGCCTGGCTTGTTGTAGGTGGAATGTATTATATGTCAGGATGCAATAACAGAAGTAGCAGAGTACCCGTCGAGCAGCACACTATGCTAAGCACAGATTTTTAGCTTATGTGTTTTAAGCCACACCCTTAATTACATCGTACAGGCCCTTTGGAGAGACCCCCAAGTTTTTCCAACCTACGTAAAGCCCCGGAAACAACATCATGTCACCGTCACCTCACGTCCTGGCACTGTGCATCATGCATGACTTCCAAGTTTTCAGATTGCCTACGTGCAGGGGCATAGTGAACCCACACGACCCCAGCCCTTGCTTTAGGAACTACAGCAAGGGTGGAATTCTTGATAGGCCTCTTCTGTCTGCAACTCTACAGACAAAGGCTCAGCTCATAATTAATGTGAACAGGTGGATGAGTAAGTAAGTGAAGGAATGGATATATGGCTGGATGGATTAGTGAAAGGATGAATGGTTGAGTGAAAGGGTGAATGGATGAATAATGAAAGGATGGACGGAGGAGTGAGTGGAAGGATGGATGAGAGAAAGGGCAAATACATAGATACATGGGTGGAATGGTGGATGGATGGGTAAAAGGGTGGATGGATGGGTAAAAGGGTGGATGGATGAGTGAAAGGGTGGATGGATGAGTGAAAGGGTGGAGGGATTGATGAATTGATAAGTGAAAGGGTGAATGGATGGACGGATGAGTGAAAGGGTGGAAGTAAGGATGAGTGAGTGAGTGAAAGGGAGGGTAGATGGGCAAAAGGATGAGTGAAAGGGTGGATGGATGAGTGATAGGGTCAATGGATGGTTTCATGAATAGATGGGTTGGTGGTTGGATGGATGGGTGAAGGGATGGCTGAGTGAAGGGGGATGGACAGAGAAAGGGAGGATGGATGTATGAGTGAAAGTATGGATGGATGATTGAGAGGATGGATCAGCGAATGGGTGTATGGGCGAGTGAAAAGAAGGATGTATAAGTGAAAGAATGCATAGATGAGTGAAAGGGAGGGTGAAAAGCTGGAAGAAAGGATGGATAAGTGAAATGGTGAATGGATGGGCAAATGGATGGAAGAGTGACTGGGTGGATGGATGAGTAAGTGAAAGGATGGCTGGATGGGTGAAAGGCTAAATGCTTGGATGGATGAGTGAATGGATGGATGGGTGGAAGTGTGGATCTATGAGTGAAAGGATGGATAGGGTGAAAGGGTAGATGGATGGATGAGTGAAAGGGTGGTGGAGGAGGAATAGATGAGTGAAATGATGGATGGAAGGATAGATGATGAACAGGTTTGGAAGTGGTTGAATATGTTTAGATGTGGATGGGCATACAGATGGAAGGACAGAATGAATGGTGAAAGACTGAATGATGGATGAAAGAATGAATGGATGGATCCCACACCCCCGGGTGGCTCAACCTGCCATCACAAACTGACACATGACGTCAGGCAGCAAACGTGGATCTCGGGCTTGAAATGCTCCTTCTGCCTGCCAAAAAGCGGAAACTAATCCCTTATACAGCGCTGTGGTACCACAAGAGACGTTCCACTGGGTGGCGCTGCTTCCATGCCACTGGGAAGCAGCGCGAGCAGCCCTCCACCTGCCCCGAGGCCATGAAAGATGCATGAGGGCATGGCTCCGTGCAGATCTTCTGCATGCGGGTAAAGGCGGGCAAGACAACCTAAGCTGTTATTCCGAAGTGTGCTGGGAACAGAGTTTTAATAGGATCAAAACAATCAAGATACTTTACTTGGTGATGTCCAAATGATACATATTTGCTGAAACCACATTTCTACACATTATTGTTTGTGCGTTATATAGTTTTATCAGTAGAGCTGCATGTTGGCAATTTGCTTCCATTCAATAAAAAATGTTCTGTATGTGAAAGACAGTGTCTCCTTCTGCCCTTCAGCTATGCCTTGACAGTGTATACAGTTTCTAGTCTGCAGCGCACTTCTGTACATCAATGAGAATCTGCAGTTTACAGCTCACAGAAATGAAACAGCTCAAGCACTATACTATTTCCCATATACAGGTAAAACGAGGAGGGTCTCCTCATGGAAATCATTCCAGCCAAAGTTTCTCCAAACTCTAATGACATTTTTCTTGGCGACTTTAAATTGCATTGGAACGATCCTAAGGACCATCAGGTCAATGCCATCAGAGACTTCTTGGCCGATCAAGCCCTTATCCAAGCCTGCTCCCTCCCTACTCATTCGAAAGGCGCCACCCTAGACTGGATCATGGCTAAGGAATCAGCGGTCAAACTTATCTCTATTGACCCTTGTGAATGGTCTGACCACCACGCCATCACCTTCCTCCTGCCCAGCACCCACAAAACATGGACACCTCAACCCGTAATTCCCAAACGATGGGTCAGAGACACCAAGATCCTCGACCATGAGAAACTGGCAGCGTGTTGTGAATCCGACCTCCCACCCCCCCCACCTCACTGCACCTCGGTCGACAACCTAGCGGACCATTACTCCTCCACCATATCCGACAGCCTCGATGACCTGGCACCACTAAAATTAAAAAGAACCCAGATCAAAGACAGAAACCCCTGGTTCAGCGGATCCCTCAACAAAGAGAGGAGATCCCTGCGACAGACTGAATGAAACTGGAAACAACACCCATCAGCAGCAAAACTAAATCTCCTTCGCCAGGCCAGAAATGCCTACAATAAGAAAATCCTCAACACAAAAAAAGAATTATTCAGAACTGAACTGAAGAACGCCAAAAATCGCCCTCGCAAGCTGTTCGACTTGGTCAAACAGCAATCCAACAAACTAGCGAAAACCTCCAAAGAAAAACCAAAACCCCTAATATCAAGCGAGGAATTTTCATCCTTCTTTTGAGACAAAATCTCTGCCCTAGGAAATTAACTTAAATCCACAACTCACCACCAAAATCATAATCTGCCAGCTCAACCTCTTCTCTCCGCGTTGTCTCCCAAACCTCACCCAAAAACCTAGCGCACTGGTCCAACTTTAAAATCTATGACAAACACTTTATCTCGAGAATTCTTGCCTCCTTAAACCCGAACAATCACTTCAATGATCCTCTCCCCTCTAACTGCCGAGCTGCCACCTCTCAGGCTATCATCCCTTCCTGGACCTCAATAATCAACGCCTCCCTCCTAACAATCACTTCAATGATCCTCTCCCCTCTAACTGCCGAGCTGCCGCCTCTCAGGCTATCATCCCTTCCTGGACCTCAATAATCAACGCCTCCCTCCTAACAATCACTTCAATGATCCTCTCCCCTCTAACTGCCGAGCTGCCACCTCTCAGGCTATCATCCCTTCCTGGACCTCAATAATCAACGCCTCCCTCCTAACAATCACTTCAATGATCCTCTCCCCTCTAACTGCCGAGCTGCCGCCTCTCAGGCTATCATCCCTTCCTGGACCTCAATAATCAACGCCTCCCTCCTACAGGGCTCAATTCCATATTCGCCCAAGGCTGGCCAAGTTGTTCTCATCCTAAAAAAATCTACGCTGGACCCTGCTTCCGCTCACAACTATAGACACATATCCAACATCCCACTCCTAGCCAAAGTTCTAGAAAAATGTGTACAACAGCAGCTGAGCCTACACATCACCAACTTCCACCTGCTAGATGACTTCCAATCCGGGTTCAGACCTGGACACAGCACGGAAACCACCCTCCTCCACATCGTGGATGACGCCCTCCAAGTCCCAGACCTAGGCAGAACCTGTCTCCTAATCCTCCTAGACCTTTCCTCCGCCTTTGATACGGTTCACCACGAAATCCTCCTAGAACGCCTCAAACTCAGGATGGGGTTGGATGGCAACGTCCTTGAATGGTTTAGATCCTTCCTCCAAAACCGTTCACAGAGAGTCCTCATCAACGGTGATCTATCCGCCCCCTCTCAAGTCTCTGTTGGAGTCCCCCAAGGATCAACCCTCTCCCCTACCCTCTTCAATCTTTACCTTGAACCTCTCACTGAGGTGCTACGTGCCGCCAACATCTCCTAGCTTATGTATGCCGATGATACACAGATCTACATAAAAATCTCTTCCCCTAGGACATTTTCTCCCTGAATGAGGCCCTGAAGCTGACAGTCCATTGGCTCACCGCCAACCAGCTTAAACTCAACGCAAATAAAACTGAATTTCTTCTGATCTCCCCACCCAAACCCAATCCAGACATCCAGGAATGGATCAAGACCATCACAGCAGTAAACTGCCCTCCTACCATTGTTGACTCGGCAAAATCCCTTGGAATAACCCTTGACGGCAGCCTGAACATGCGTGGCCATATAAACTCGATGGCCAAAACGGCTAGATTCCACCTGAGCTACCTAAGAAACCTAAAACCCTTCCTTGATGTGTCCGACCTTAAAACGGCTACCCAGGCCCTAGTCATTTCCAGACTAGACTATGGATGCTCTACTCTCGCAGGGCTACCCAAGAACTCTCTGGCCCCATTGAAAGCCTGCCTGAACACCGCCGCCAGACTCATAACGGGCTCAAAACAATTCGACCACATCTCTCCCCACCTCAAAGTTTTGAACTGGCTTACCCTAGAGGCCAGAATCCAAATTAAACTGGCCTGCATTACTCACAAAGCCCTTTACTCCGATTCCCCTACATTTCTCGCACAAAAACTCGTGGTATCCGGAGGAGTCTGAAACTCCCGATCTGCCAAAGACCTGTTGCTGCAACCATCACGCTTCCGGAAGAAAAAAACCTACAATCGGGCCTTCTCTGGGGCTGCACCTAGAATTTGGAACTCTCTCCCACCCGCCATCGGAAGACTTCCGTCCTTGGCACACTTTAAGAAGGAGACCAAAACCTTCTTAGTGGGAAAATACCTTGTCTAATGAATACCTTACAATCTTCTCATCAACATGTTCCACCCTCCACCTCGGCATTATCCACGGCCTCTACGGATGATACTTCTTCTGCACTCCTGGGCATCCCCCCCAAGAGCTGAGACTGCGTGCCTTCTTGTATAATATATCAACCTGCTTTAATTTTTATCCCACATGCAGCTTGGACTTTAGACTGCGTGCTCTTCCTGTATAATGTATCCCCTATCTTTCCCAATTTGATCCCTCTCATCCTTATGCTTTGTATACCACCCCCTAAATCCTGTAAAGCGCTCGGATACCCTCACGGGTCTGGTTCGCGCTCTATAAAACTATAAAATAAATAAATTAAATAAATATGGCTAGCCAGGGCATTAGATAGTAATGTCAACTCCTTTCGAACCGCTCTGACCCACAATAACACCATAACACTCAGCAGTGTGTAGCCAAGTATAGCTCATAGAGGCTGGTTAATAAATCCGTTTTCCTGCTTCATGCTCTTACCCTCACACAAGACCTGCCCGCTACGGGTCCTATCCATCACTCAGTCCTGTACCCGCCCCTAAACCAGCCATTCACCAGGTGACCAGAAATGGAAAACCTGAAGCGCTCTGACACATGAAGCTGTCCACTCGGAGGACTGCACTCGAGTCCCGCACTGCAGGCCCCAATCACCTTATGCGCGGGTCACTCGGAGGACTGCACTCGAGTCCAGCACTGCAGGCCCCAATCACCCTATGCACGGGTCACTCGGAGGACTGCACTCTAGTCCAGCACTGCAGGCCCCAATCACCCTATGCTCGGGTCACTCGGAGGACTGCACTCTAGTCCAGCACTGCAGGCCCCAATCACCCTATGCTCGGGTCACTCGGGGGACTGCACTCAAGTCCAGCACTGCAGGCCCCAATCACCCTATGCGCGGGTCACTCGGAGGACTGCACTCGAGTCCCGCACTGCAGGCCCCAATCACCCTATGCGCGGGTCACTCGGAGGACTGCACTCGAGTCCAGCACTGCAGGCCCCAATCACCCTATGCACGGGTCACTCGGAGGACTGCACTCTAGTCCAGCACTGCAGGCCCCAATCACCCTATGCTCGGGTCACTCGGAGGACTGCACTCTAGTCCAGCACTGCAGGCCCCAATCACCCTATGCTCGGGTCACTCGGGGGACTGCACTCAAGTCCAGCACTGCAGGCCCCAATCACCCTATGCGCGGGTCACTCGGAGGACTGCACTCGAGTCCCGCACTGCAGGCCCCAATCACCCTATGCGCGGGTCACTCGGAGGACTGCACTCGAGTCCCGCACTGCAGGCCCCAATCACCCTATGCGCGGGTCACTCGGAGGACTGCACTCGAGTCCCGCACTGCAGGCCCCAATCACCCTATGCGCGGGTCACTCAGAGGACTGCACTTGAGTCCCGCACTGCAGGCCCCAATCAGCTGCACCCTATGCGTGCCGCTTTACATCTCACAATGGCACTGATGTGTCTTTTGTCCCAAAGTTTTGTTCTGAATTTTGACCTTCTGTCCTAAATTTATTTCAGTATTAAACCTCTACTTGTACTTTGTACGCTTTTGTAACATGCGCACGACACTTTTTCCTTTTATAACGTATCGTTTGCTACCTCTTGTATTTTGCTTGCTCTTGATACTTGCACAATTGTCACTATTGCCTCATGTAAGGTAATGTTTGCTTTTGTAACATGCTCACTTGTAATTTTCTCCTCATGTATCAGTACTGTTCCTATTGTGAAGCGCTCCGACACCTTTGGGTAAAGTCCGTGCTATATAAAAACGCATAAAAAAATAAAATAAAATAAAAAAAAAAAAAATTTGTGATCTGAATTTTGCCCCTTTGTCCCAAATTTTTACACTCACCGTCCTGAATTTGCACCCATGCCAAATGGTCACCCTAGCTGAGTGGAGCCCCTACTTGTTTCTTCGGAAGGGGGTCTCCCCGGCTGTTCACCGGAAAATTAGAGCAAAAAAACCAAAACTAAATCTGCTCCGTTTTTGGTCAATGGGCGCCACCTGGTGGCCCGTAGAGTCGGCTGTGAAGAGCAATTGGCAGTATTGTAGATTTGTGAAGAGAACTCCACTCGTTCTTGAGGAAGCGGCGCCACCTGCGGTATTCGGGGGTATTGGACCTTGAAAGCATTTCCTCAGTCAGTGATGAAGGGGGTCTCACCTGGTGGTAAGAAACGACTGGCTGATAAAAAGCACCCGCAGCTCATTTGTGAGGGAGGGGCGCCATCCGGTGGTACCGCAGGGGACTAGCTTATTCAGCTTTTTGTCAGCACCTGGTATGAGGCACCCAGACCTGTAAAGGGGAAACGTCAGACAGACAGCCGGCAATAGAGGTGGGGTTAACAAGACAGAGCCAGTGAAAGAGCCAGATTTATTATAGGGAAGACCAACAAAGCAAACCAACCGAGACACCCTCCAGGGGTGGGAGTGTAAACCGCCTTGAGCCTGCTAGAGGGCTGCAGTGCTGCCCTCGAGGCTCCAGGGCGTTACAATCAAACCCCAACACATAACGCATGGATTTCAACTCACACATGCGCACACTACTGCCTGTGCACAAGCGCAGACGTTTATTTATAGTATCTGCAGTGCTTAATTTGAGCTGGTGGTTACTGGTGGGAGGCCACCACCACTTGCGTTTGGGGACTGGCACTTATTTCCTGAAGCCAGATATTTACTGAGTGCAAGAGAGGGAACAACTCACGGATGGGAAAGAAAGAAAGAAAAATCTTCACAAAGCGGTAAACACAGGGCACGAGGCGGGGGACCACGCGTGTGGACGGCGTCCCCCCACTTATTTTACAGGGTGGACACCATCCCCCCTGCTCAAAAGCTGGACTATCTAAGATGGTGAGTTACTTGCCCAAACAGTCGCCCCTAACTTTCTAAGATCCTTACCCGTCCATCTCCCAACTACAAGACTGGCTGTCAATCTTGTGTAGCGCGCGAATGCGCTACCTATCAAAGTTCTGCTTTGCCCTCTGCAGTGTCCATGAATGGGAGGCAGGGACGGAGTGGGGATAATTTGCTATTGGCTGGCCAGGTGCGCCACGCCCATTGGGCTCAAAGGGCTTCAGCTCCCCCCCCCCCCTCATGTGTGTCAGCCGGGCTGAGAAAGCTTCCAGGGCGCACACACAGCCACAGCCGAGTACTTCACAGGTCTTTAAAAGACCATTTGCTTGTGAATGAGGCTTTGTTGGTTTTTCACCCCTACTTAGAGCCTCTGCATCTCCACTCTTCCTATTGCTGGAAGAATTAGCCGCCGCTCCCCCCCCCGAAATTTGGCTGTAGTTGCGCCTCTGTGGCAGGCCTACTGGCGATGAGGGCGCATGGACACATGCACAGAGGCCACTGGAATGCCCACAGAGAGCTCTCCCTGGCAGCAAATGTTACACCCTTTAGCAAAACACAGTGTAACAACAGCTGGCATAACACAACACATGGCACAGCATGCAAAGTAAAGAGAGGCAAACTGAACTCGGGGTGGAAGATGTGAAGGTGGTGACTGAAAGTGGCAAGCCACGTGCGTGTGAAATATCTGAAGGAGTCCCGGGAGGGTTAATCTGCGAAACATACATTTCTGAATAAAGCCATTTATGACAGGAAAAGCAGACTGGAATGTTACGACGACATTCATTGTGTGCACTCCCGGCGCATTAAATTCGGAGCACAAGCATGCAGGAAGCTGAGGTTATGAAAGCATGGCACACTGACTAGGTGGCACGGCATTCAGAAAGAGGCCAAGCTTGGTTTATGCATACCAAGTAGTTACCCCTAAACCCCATGATCCTTTATAGTGGTCTTAAAATTATTAGTGACAATAAAAGTGAGATATAGGGGAAATACAGATGTGTCAGGAAAGAAGGCCCCGAAAAAATTCAGCACACATCAGAGGGCACATGGTCCGCGGTGGTGTGCAGCTGCAGCAGCTCTTGGCTAGGTCCTCTTTTCCTGAAGATTGTGTGTTCCTCAGTTTTCCCTCACACGGTTATCCCTGTGCCACTCCAGTTGTTCAAAAGCACACTGCACTCTGGCAGCTGCTTCCAGTGGCGCCAATGTGTGTGTGCAATCACCATGTATTCAGTCCTTGCTGTGGGTGCCTTGCGACAGGTCTCCATCGCTATCATTTTGGGGCGCAGCGGGTGTACCTCTTTTGGCCAGCTTGATCCTCTGTTAAAGTTGTCTTAGGTTCCGTTGATTTCCTTGTTTGTGTTATCTCTGTCACTCTCCTGGAATCTTCTCCTGTGTTTGCCCATGGTGTGTAGTTGTTGTACTTTGGATTAATGTTATACACATGCCAAACTTTCTAAACTTTCTCACCTCTTCGTCATGTGTTAGTTCCAGTATTTTTAAGTCGCCCGACGCTTCCTTGCGCAAAACTAAGAAACCCCCAACAAGATGGGCTACTGGTTTTGCCAATGCTGTTTCGGGGGTTTAGGTGGTAAAGGAGGGAGGCACATGAGGGAGAGACCAACACGGAGCAGGGGAGGTGTTTTCCAGGTTTTGCGGTCCACAAAGGGAAGAGAGTGACAAGGAGTGCGGGGCAGGGGGTGTTTTCAGGGAAGAGACGCACACAGCGGGGGGAGAGAGTAACACAAAGCATGGAGGGAGTTTGCAAGGGGGAGTTCACGAGGAAGAGAGCAACACAGAGCAGACGGAGCATCGTCCTAGGGGAGAAGCACAGAACGGATAGGGAGGAACAGAGATTAGGGGGCAAGGGAGGTTGGAAGGGGAAAGAAGCGCACGAGAGGGAGTGAAATACAGTAAGAGGACCGGAGAGAAAGGAGCAAGACAGGGATTTGCAAGGGAAAGCACACAGGAGAGAGAGCTTCACAGAGTGCAGGGGTGTTCAGAAGGTGAAGAAAGCACATGATGGAGAAAGCAACACAAATCTGAAGAGTAAGATGTGTGGTCAGTACTTGTGCCTCGACTTGCCAATCTTCTTCAACGCTCCCATGAAGCATAGGTACTTTACCATCGCTTTTAACTGGCTGGCTTTTAGAAAGTTAAATTTCTGTTGCTTGAAGCATGTGTAGGCTAATCAGTATTTGCTCTCCAATTACTCACAACTATAGATTGCATTTGAATGTGCAAACATGGTATGAAACGTAACTTTTTATTTCAGGTGTTTTGCAGCAATTTCAAAATATTGTGGAGCTTCTCGTTGCTGAATGGGCTGCGATGACTGATATCGATGACTTTGCAGCTTGGTTTTCACTGAGTGGAAAGTGTCACTCCAAGCGTCACACATACACACTGAGACCATGGAAATGCCACACATACACACTGAAACCATGGAAATGTCACACATACACACTGAGACCATGGAAATGCCACACATACACACTGAAACCATGGTTGTTTCCAGACAGTTGACAGTGTTTGCTAGATCCCTGCTGCCTACCTGTGTGTCCCGCTGATCTTGGACCTGCCTGTTCTTCCTCTGGCTTCCGCGTCTCCCCCCCGCCGTCGCCCGACCTCGCGACCGCTGTGAGGGGGGAGCGCTCGACAGGACGGGACTACAATACCCAGGTCCCCCTGCGACCCGGAAGTGGATCTAACGCTCTTTGCGCGCCCGGAGGCGCTATTTAATCGATCCCGCCCCCCGTGTCGCGGGTTCGCGCGCGGTTCGGCGCCGGGCTGAGCCCGGGCAGAGGGCGGGCCGTCTGTGGCCGTCAGGGGCAGACAGAGGCAGGGCTGGGCCACCCCCTTTGCATCCACAGGCTGAACAGGTATTACCGAAAGCATGGGGAAACGTACAACGAAAACTACGTGTGTTGCCACTACCGCCTCTATTGAGTCATCTACGTCAATAGACTCATTGTTGGCCAATGCGCTTACTATGGTCACTAACGAGATTGCTGACACCGAACGCAGAATGTCATTTGGATTCCCCACCACTACTACTACTCTGCTATGTTCTCAATCTCCTAAGGCTCTATCTAACCTGGGCCTCCCCCTCTCCCCTACAGTAACGGTTATTAAACCAATTATTCATGTTGACACTTTAACTACGACTACTGATATATCTAGTTTGCCGACTACTGCTGTAACCGACTGTTTAGTGGAGCCAGAAGTAGATAAAATGCCATGCTCCAACAAACTTATAAGGGAGAAACGTAAGAGAGGCCCAGTGAAATGCATAATAAATAAAAGGAAACAATCAGGTCGTTGCAGAAATCAACCTACGCCACAGAGTATGTGGAATAAAGATAAAGCCAAAGATTGTGAAATAGTTATATCAAGTGCCACTGAGGAATTACTACTTTCCCCATTACCATCGGATGAAGGATCTGAGAGACCTCCCACTCTCATATGAAGATTAGAGTCTCCAACTATGGACAAAAGTATTTGTGAGGTCTCTATACTACCTAAGGAGAGTTGTGATAACACAGTCAGTACTCAGACTGAGTCCACCGCTCAAAACTCTCTACTTAAATTTAATGGCAATTTGATTGAAACTATTGTCGATACTATTTTTAAACAAATCGAAATTCAAATAGTTAAACAATTTAATACTGTTTTTAAGAGACTGGACAAAATCGAAAACCTTGTCAAAAAAGAGGAAATTAAAAGGAAAGGCACTATTAGTCTAGATGTTGTACGAGGCGAGAAAATTATTAGCAAATTGGAAACCCTATGTAATGATCTGAGGGCGGGGGGCCTGACTGCCGCTGCCGATTCTGGCCGTGGAAACATGCAAGGCCCAATTGTTGACAAAACTATTTTATCTAATAGCACTTCAGTCAATATTTAACCCACATTGCCCACGGGCCCGGGTCATGACCCTTCTGGTGTAGAAGGAACAGTAATGACTGGTACTTTAATTTTGGATGCTAAGACCCCGCTAGCCTCCTCAATAGATAGGACAGGTTTTACTTTGGATGGCTCAAACACTGGCAGAGGTACATCAGTAAGAAACAGACCTACTAATAATTTAGGGCCACCACTCAACTTACCCCCAGAATGTTGCCCATATGTTTTAGTGCTAGCAGGTGTACCTGCTCTAAAAGAAGGCCAAAGTGAGTCATGGGTACAATTACACAACAAATGTATCAATTGGCTGACAAAACACAAAGGGGCAAGATGGAACATATCAAATGAGATTATATTAACTCGTAGGGTAAGCTGGGTGGGGCCACAACAGAAAAACATCAGCGGGGACTGCATAGTGATTAACTTCAGACACCCAAATTTTGTAAGATTTTTCATGGACACACATAACTCCCATGTCAGTACATTCACTGCAATAAGCCTTCACCCACTGGGTTATTTCTATAGGCCGCCCCACAGACCAACTCAGACGGTTTCTAATACTATCCCTATATCCAACAGATTTTCCGCCTTATCGGATTTAGGAAGCCTAGACTGACAACCACCAATACCTTCTATTATATTGGATAAGGTCATCAATATAGTACCCCTGGATACGGCTAATCCCATATGTACCAATAAACCCAGCCCAGATAGAATAGTCCTTCCACATGTAGGTTGTTCAGATCGTTCCGTTGCTCCTACTCTTCCCATTACTATTCCGTCAACTGACACTCTAAGTGTCATTAGTTGGAATATTGCAGGGCTCCCAGGTAAGATGAAAATCAAAGATTGGGTTACCTGGATATGTAACTTTGATGTGGTAATGTTACAAGAAACATGGTGTACATGTACTCAATTATTGGAGGGTTTCTTTTGCCACAATCTCATTGTACCATCTCCTGCTTTGGGACGACCAAGTGGTGGTCTATCTATCTGGGCAAAAATCTCTAAGGATATGAAAATCGAACCATTACACGTGGTTAGTAAAAACTTGATAGCCGTAAAATATGTTGCAAGGTTAAAAATTTGTTTTATAAATTTTTACAATAATGATTTTGTCAACCATCCTAACCCCACCTTTCTAGAATTGTTCAAGTTTATCGATGAAGTTGCGGATGGTGAAAAATACGGTCTATTTGATGGAATTTGTGTTGGCGGGGACTTTAATGCTCACATTTATCTTACATCTCCGCCCTGTAGACGAGGCTCTGAACTATTGGATCTTTTACATAGCAGAGATTTAGATGATGTCATGGGCCATTTTGGAATTGATGAGGGAAAGGTACCGGCCCCCACGTATATTGGCCGTGGTTGTTCAACTACGATTGACTATATGTTTACTTCTTCCCTCCTTAGCGAAGTGTTACTTAAGTCTGAGGTTGTCAGTAGCCCATATAGTGACCATCTGCCGCTAGTAATCTATCTCAAATCCATTAAAAAATCTGTAGGCCCATATGAGGTTGGAGTTCAAAATATTAGTGTATCTACAGACAGACTAAGGATTATCTGGAGAGGGATTGATAATCGAGAGATCCTAACTAATGTGATGAAGAATAATCCCTTGTTGATTTCCAACTGCCTAACATTTGGCGGCCCTGATATTACTAGATCTTTCTGTGATCTATGTATTGTTATAAAAAGGGCAATCTCCAGACCAGTAATAGAACACAATTCAAATAATCAAAGATGGTTTGATACCAATTGTTCGAGGGCAAATAGAGAACTTCGGAAAGCTTTGGAAGCTAAACCCCGAGATGCATCCCTGGTGAGTTCATTACGTTGTAAATACAAACAGGTTTTAAAAATCAGAACTGAAGAGCTCTTAATAAGCCATTGGGATAACCTCACTAAAACAATTGCCCTAAAAGATACTACTGGTTTCTGGAAAGAAGTAAAAAGCTTGAGAGCCCTGGGAACCAACATCACCCCGATAAATTGTAACATCACTGGAGACTCATGGGTCAGCCATTTCTCCAAGCTTTATGCTGCAGCTGGGAATTCAACTGAGGATAATTTTCCAGATAATACCATAGTCATAACATTAGAGGAGGTGGAGGAAGCCATCGCGAACAGTGCTGGCAATAAGGCCCCTGGTCCGGATGGTCTGTCCATCGACCAGATAAAATCAAACACGTGGTTCTGGGCCCCCTTACTCTGTAACCTTTTTAATAACTTGAGTAAGGAATCCATCCCTCCTACATGGTCCTGTAGTACTATCGTACCAATCTTTAAAAAGGGAAATAGGTTGGACCCGGGGTGCTACCGACCAATATCCCTGATCGACAACACCCTGAAGGTCCTCGGTAGAGTCCTATTTGATAAAATAAGCACTTGGGCAGATGAAAACTCCATTATCCATCGTTGTCAGCTTGGGTTCCGGAGCAAGCTTGGCACGGTGGAACAATGCTTAAACCTTAACCTCATAATGGCCAAATACACGAGAGCTAAACGATCTCCTCTGTATTTTGGCTTTATGGACTTAAGTTCAGCGTTCGATTTCGTTAATCGCTCTCGCTTGTGGTCCATTCTTTTAAATTATGGTTTAGATGAACCTTTAGTCCATTTTTTGGCCAACCTCCATCGCAACCTGAAAGCTCGAGTTCGATTAAACAATGACGGTGAGGTTTCGAATGAGATTTTAATCGGCAAGGGGGTGAGACAGGGCTGTGTCTTGGCCCCCTTGCTTTTTATTCTATACATCAATGAATTAACTCATTCCCTATGTAATTTGACTAAGGACGTCCCAATTATCAATAATAAACCCATCCCGGCGTTACTCTACGCGGATGATGCGGTCCTTATGGGCCGCACTCCGAATGCTCTGCGTATTCTAATATCGGGATTTGTTAATTATATGTCCGATTTAGGGTTGTGCACTAATTTCAACAAATCCTTTATAATGACTTGCGGCCCTAAAAATTATAAAATCTCAAAGATTGTGATAGGCCCAAACATCCTAAAAAGCACTTGCACTTTTCCCTACCTGGGTCTGCTATTCTCTAACAGCGGTTCGTGGCAACCACACGTTGCGATGGGGAGAAATAAACTTTCAAAATCGATTAATTCCATTACCTCCCTACGCCAACCACGCCAGGCTGATGTGGTTCTTAGTTTACTACAAATTTACCGAACCCAATGTCTCCCAACTGGTACATATGGTGCTGAAGTCTGGGGGTTTTTGAACTGCATAGAATTACAGAGAGAAGAAAACAGATTCTGTCGAAAGATCCTGGGGGGAGTTATTAGTGCACTGACCTTTGTATGTCACAATGAATTAAAACTGCAATATGTAGAGGATTTTATTAGAGTGAGACCTGCATTATTTTGGCTAAGGATATGGCAAAACCCGGCAGCTTCCCTGACTCGTGAGATCATTTTAGATTGTTTGAAAAGTGATAATGTCACTCTAATCCCATGGATGAATGCGGTAGAAAGGAGCCTTGTGAGCGTCAACTACGGTCATCTTTTCACATATCCCGACAGGATTGATGGCTCCCATAAAAATTTGGTGAGAAAGGCACTCTATCAGCATTTTCACAATGAAAGGGAAAGAGTAGACTCTGTGAAACAATCCACAATTGATTATTTATTAATCCAGGACTCACATATTGAATCCCTGATGTCCCCCCAGCCCTATTTATGTAAAAAACTGGGTAGATGGACTAGATTTCTATTTTTTAGATTCAGGGACAGGAGCATTATAAACCTTATCTGCTTTCCACTGGGCTACATTAAAAACTCGGAAAAACTACATTGTCCTTGTGACCACGGTGGAACCCAGAGTATGATTCATTTTATTTTTGGTTGTGGTTTTTATATGAAATTTACAAGACATTATCTAATCCCATATTGTAGGAAATATGACTTGTTTAATCATAACCTTGCATATAGACACTTTTTAATGCTGGGATCAGATGAATTAATTTTTAGAGTTAGTAATTTTCTCAAAGCAATTGTACGCTCACGCAGGTCGTTGAAAATTGATTAACTTTGTTTAGACATTCACTTCGCACTTTATAGCATGTCTTGTTGAAACTTAACACCCTGCAATAGTTTCTTTATCATAAATTTATGAGCCATTTACTTTGTATAATTTTATATAACGTTGTATGATGGCCTTATGCACAGCCCAGTTAGAAGGATATTTGTGTTTTCATTGTTGTTTTTATAAATTATATTCTTACATGTAATAAGTTGCGGCCCAAAATTGTAATACTCAATGTGTATTTTAAAACTTTGTTTTTGTGCTTTTATGGATGGTTTGTTGAAATCCGAATAAAGTCTATTTGAATTGAATTGAATTGAAACCATGGAAATGTCACACATACACACTGAAACCATGGAAATGTCACACATACGTAGGCATCCCCGTTTTATGGTATTTTTTTTTTTTTTTACATTTCCGTCTTTATTTATCCATATTTATCTTTTGGCCGTTTTATCTGAATTTATCCATATTTATTTTGTGCTTTGCATACAAGTGAAGTTGTCAAACTGTACATTTCCATATTTATTTAACTGATAGACGCGCACTCATACTTTGCTATCTGTCGAGTTTTATCTATTTAAGCCGACAAATCTATATTACATAACAATACATCCACTTTAAATACTTTCATTATACCATAAATGTATGTTGACATATGCCACTATTTAAAGAAACGTCATCCTGTTTTTAAATTTCCATGCTGTCCAGCTGCTGGCCTCTAATTCATGAAAGACAGCACGGAGAGTCACTTAAAAGAAGGACAATTTTCTGTATTTATCCACTTTTAAAAATAAATGCAGACAGAAAACACATTGTTTTCTGTCTGTATTTATCTGTAAAACAATCCGTGAAAACAGGGAGCCTTACACATAAGCATCCTGAAAACTTGGCATGCCATGTTTTAGTATGTCTCGCTTACAGCACTTAATGGCTTGACTAATGTAGTTGTAACCAAACTTCATCCACATGTGGGCTGTTAATTCCTCCATACAGGGACCTTAAGTCACAGGCATAAGTACTGAGCAGCTTCAATTGTTAAATCTTGCAATACGTGCAAATGATAGATCTGCTGCACATGTGATGTCACTTCCAGTTGTGATGTCACTTCCGGCCGCGATGTCACTTCCGGCCGCGATGTCACTTCCGGCTGTGATGTCACTACCGGCCGTGATGTCACTTCCTGTGACACCACCTAACTTGGAGAGCCCCCCCCCCCCCCATTTCTTTTTTTAGGACTTGTGCCCTGGGTAAACAGGAGCCTGCAAGAGAGAGAAAAAGGGGCAGGTAGTGTCTGGTAGTGGAGTAAAAGACTACAAGCCTTAGTATGTGGTGAGGTGATGTTTAATTGCAAGTGATTCACAAATGATGACTGAGGCAGGTCAAGGAAAACCGCACCTACCACGTATACCCTTATCAGTGCAACATTTTTTAATCAAACCTTAGCTTCTGAAACAGGGGCCAGAGTTTGGGGGATCAGCTGACATGAGCCCTCTGGCAAGTAAAAGTCTTGACTCACAAACTTAAAAACTACTCAGCACGCCAATGTTTGCACAGTATGATTTGCAACGAAAAATAAGAAAATGTCCATAATATAGTTGATGATTGAAAACTTTATCAATTCATGCTTTACACGGTGAATCAATTCGCTTGTGTACGCTGGCGGCGGGAGCTCAAGTGCAGAGGGTTTTGGTCGGCTGGTGCACGTGCATCAAAGGCACCCAACAGTCTTGGTAAGAGCTGCAAAGGGGGGACAAAACAGGACAGCTGGGTCACTCTCAGTGCTGACCTCTGCGGTGCTGATGTCCCAAATTGACTGCTAAGTCTTTGCGGTGCTGGAGTCCGGATTGGACTCAAAGAAGCTTTGGTTGCTGAAAGGGGTCCAGTAACCCCGGTATTAGTGTAGGGCGGCTCCGGTTGGTCCTGGCATTTTCTCACTTGGTGGGAAGATGGATCTAACCTCTTGGAGCTGTCACATGGCTGATAGGGACATTGTCGACATCGCTAAGTTAGCATGAGCCCAGCAACCATATTGCTGCTTTTGCACGCGTTACTACATGGGTTTCACATGAGAACCGTCTGCTTGGTTCGTTCGATGCCTGTTCCTGGAGTTTAGTCTGGACACTGTGAGCAAGGTCGATAAACAATGCCCCTTGTTATTCTGTTCTGGTCAGTCGCTCGCACCTAGAAAGAACATGCTAAACACGGCTGCTGCTGGAAACTCGTGCTTTTATATTATGGGGAGGCATGTTCAGGTAACACACACTTGGAGAGGGAGCTTTCCAGGGAGAAGAGCCTATGAAGTAGAAATACCAAACAGGCACAAAGGTATGGGGTCTGCTGACAAAGCCCAGAAATCTTCCTTCATATAATAAAGCTTCTTCATACCAAGGGGAGGGTGGGAAGGCCGTATAGTCCTTTATCCACTGTCTTTCTTTTATGACATCTCCCTTTATGATGTATGGCCTTGCTGCAATGCTTACGGTGTTAGGTTTGTGTATTTTGCTGCTGGTTGTGGCTTGTTTACTGCGTTTTAGATCACAATAGTTAAAATAAACATTTTAAACTATATTCATGTTTCGGCCAATTCTTTTTGTGGACATGTATGAGAGAGTGAACGAAAAGGTGTCTTGTTACCGCGATTCCTGAGAGATCTGGGAGTGTTGTGTTCTCGGGTGTCTAATCATTTGCTTCTTCGTGAGTGTGTAGGAGAGCGAGTGAGACACTATAGGCAGTCGATCCTGGGTTTGTGGGCACTAAGGTGGTGGGAAGGCTTAGGCCCCATACACCGAGGTCCTGTATTCCTGCGCATAGTTCTGTGTATGTACAGAATCCCTGCCACAGAGCACGGTGACCCCCTCATGGGCGGCTGCTGCATTGGTGGACCCAGTGGGGAGCAGAACGGTAAACCAGATGTTGCGGTCGGCACCTGCAGGTTGCAGGGAAGTGGCTGCTCTACTTCAAGGGAAACGCTGATGGCTCTTGCGGAATTTTGGAGGCCCTCCGAGGCTTCTGGAGGATGCACAGCTTCAGGACGAGTCGAGCTGTTGCAATTATCAGGACAGGAGCAGGCAGGCAGGGATTAGCACTAACGTCCACTGGTAGTTCGCATTTCTCGCTGTTTTGGCTCTTCTTGGTCCTTCATTTCTTCTTGTCAGGTGAATCTAAGTTCCTGGTGTCAGGGACCCACCTAAATACTCAATTTAGGGGCGTTAAGGGGAGTGAAGGGTAGTAGCCATTGGTTACTTACCCTTGACATCACTACACCCCCTATATGACCACTTACTGTGGGGAGATGGCATAACCCTGTTCCAGAATTCCTATTTCCACCAAAATCAAAATGGTGGAACCCTCCTTTTGTGGAGCAAATCGGGCAGCCCACCTTAGGGGTGTGACTGGCCTGGTAGTGCACCACGCCTCCTCGCATAGCTAATTTCCTGTCTGTCCTGGTGCCAAATGGGCCTCAGGGCAGGGGCTGGCATCTCCCAGGTCTGGGGGAAGTCGGGGTCGCATATCAAAGGCAGCAAGGGCTTTGAAGTCCCTGGCCTTGCTATGCAGATTCACTAGCCATCCTGCTGGAGGAGGTGTGAACACCTTCCTCTGGAGCAGGCATGGTTTCTGGCCTTGGAGAGCACAAGGTCTCACATGCAGGGGTCAGAAACCTGTCTGTGATGGTAGGTTGGATGATACCAGCCCGCCAGCACACTAAGAGGCTGGTAGGTTTTCAGGCGGCACCTCTAAGGTGCAGTCTTCTAGTTGCATGTTTTAATAAATCTGCGACTAGCATTCAGTAAGACAAGGTGTTTGATACTAAACACCATAGCCATCATGTAGCTCGGGTACTCGTTTTGACCAGTGCCCAGTACATAGACTTAACCCCTTCGCTGCTAGGCCTTTACCCACCCTGTGCTAAGCATTTTTTGGGCTATTTGGGGTAGTTTGTTCTTAGGACCCTTTAACTTTTGACCACATAAGGTATCCACGCCAAATGTGTGTCCTTTTCTTCCAACATCACAGGGATTCTAAAGGTACCCAGGGTTTGTGGATTCCCTTGGAGTGGACCCAGAAATTAGCCAAAATACAGCAAATTGTTTTTTAGGGGGGGGAAATTGTAAAAAGGTGCTGCAAATGAAAGAGTCTGGTTTTGTCCCTGCAAATGGTATCAACAAAGGGTTTGTGGGCTGAAATCACCATTTTCACAGCTTTCAGGGACTGACAGACTTTTGTCAGAAAACCAAACTTTTACACAGTTTTGGCATTTTACTGGGACGTAGCCTATTTATGCTATTTTCTGTGATTTCAACCTCCTTCCAGTTAATGGTAGATATGGGTACAAAAGCAATAATGGATCCTGGAAAGCTATACATTTTCGAAAAGTAGACAAACTTCTGAATTCAGCAAGGGGTCATTTGTGTAGATCCATCAAGGTTTCTTTATAGAAACGAACAGTTAAATATAGGAAGAATTGAAAAGGAGTTGAAAAAAACAGCCATTTGTGCCAATGTTTTCACCTGTAACTTCTTCTAATTATGACAGATGTTTGAAAGCAATATACCGTTGCATCCGCTGGACATTACTGGTTGTGGGGATATATAGGACTTGTAGGTTCACCAAGAACCCGACGAACCTAGAGCAAAAAACTGAGCAGCGTCTTACAATGGTTTTTTATTATGGACCGGGTATATACCAATTAATTTGGGAAAATATGTACAGTGAAATATCGGGATGAAAGACACCTATGTATTTCTGAAATTGGAACAAAATATAGAGTTTAGAAACAGTGGCTACATTTCTGAAATTGTCAGTACCCATACTAGCATGAGAATTATAGGTGATCTTTCAAAGAGACTTCTTTTTTACACATTGTCTTTCATTTGGAAGACAGAATTGCATTGAAAGTCAATAGGTAATAACAATTGCTCTACAATTCTGCGTTACCCTAAGTCTCCCGATAAAAATGGTACCTCACTTGTGAGGGTAGGCCTAGTGCCCGCGACAGGAAACGGCTCGAAACGCAACTTGGACACTTCATTTTCACAGCGAAAACTGACCGTACCAGCTGTTGCTCTCGCTAGCAGGTATCATATATGAGAGCCCTATTTCAGCAGTAGGGACAGTATTTAATGTAGCGTGAATAGTTATTGCACTTATATGGATTAGTGCATGAACTAGATACAAGGTGACGGTTGATGGCTTTATATTATGTGTCTATATCTTGCCATACGGACCCTGTAGCTGTACTGGGTATATCATTAGATTAATTCATTTGTAGGAAGTATTGGATTATAGGTACACTAATTGAGATATACGTGTTCAATAATTATAGAAGGGACCTTTGTTGAGTCTGTTTAGAGATATCTACAAGTAAAAGATATTTACAGCTTAGAGGTATGTGTTCATCTCTGTAGGTGAATATTTGACACAGTAATAAGCCCATGAGGTTATTAGAAGCTTTTATGCTTCATATACAGAGGTGCTTTGTCGGACGGACTTTTTGTCCTGAAGAGACCCACACAAATTAGCCTGTGGGTCGAAACGTTGACACTAGAGTGGGGATATTTCAATATAGAATATTTATCTATTCTTGAATCAGTAATATTACTGGACTGCATACCGAAGTTGTGGACACACACGTATATATGTATCATATTTTAACGATTTCACCATGCACTTTGGTGTACTGTGCCATCTGCACATTTTGATTCATTTAGCACTTTTCTGATGAATAATAAATTATGACTAATGTAAATGATCAAGTTTGACCTGTAATATAATGTCATTAGTTATCACGATTGAGACCCACAGAACCATTTGTTCTTTGTTTCAGTACACCTAGGGCAGACACTTTTTAAAGTGCAGGCAGATTACCACATTCACTATGAAACACAAAGCAGCTTAGAAGCAGCGGTTCCATATTTCAGTGAACGTGCTGCCCTGGTGGCAATGTGAGCTTATGTCTGCCCTGTGGGCAGCACATTCATCATACTAGGGCGCGCTATTCCGGTCTGTGCCAGAAACACCTTTTGAAATGTGGACCGTGGTGCAAACAGGGACAATATGTCTTCTGAATAATACATGGCAAGGTGCGCACCCCTCTCCAGGGACCCTGCTATCCTCACGTCCACAAGGTGCGCACCCCTCTCCAGGGACCCTGCTATCCTCACGTCCACAAGGTGCGCACCCCTCTCCAGGGACCCTGCTATCCTCACCTTCACAAGGGTGCACCCCTCTCCAGGGACCCTGCTATCCTAACATCCACAAGGTGAACACCCCTCTCCAGGGACCCTGCTATCCTCATGTTCACAGGGTGCGCACCCCTCTCCAGGGACCCTGCTATCCTAGTCTTCACACGGGTGCACCCTTCTCCAAGGAACCTGCCATCCTCACGTCCACAAGGTGTGCACCCCTCTTTTAGGAACCAGCTATCATCACGCCCACACAGGTGAACTCCTCTCCAGGAACTCTGCTATCCTCACCTTCACACGGGTGCACCCCTCACCAGGGAACCTGCTATCCTCACCTTCACAAGGGTGCACCCCTCACCAGGGACCCTGCTATCCTCACCTTCACAAGGGTGCACCCCTCACCAGGGACCTGGCTAGCCTCACCTTCACACGGGTGCACCCCTCACCAGGGACTCTGCTATCCTCACATTCACAGGGTGCGCACCCCTCACCAGGGACCCTGCTATCCTCACCTTCACACGGGTGACCCCCTCAACAGGGACTCTGCTATCTTCACCTTCACACGGGTGCGCACCCCTCTCAAGGGACCCTGCTTTCCTCATGTTCACAGGGTGCGCACCCCTCCCCAGGGACCCTGCTATCCTCACATTCACAGGGTGCGCACCCCTCTCCAGGGACCCTGCTATCTTCACCTTCACACGGATGCACCCCTCACCAGGAACCCTGCTATCCTCACGTCCACAAGGTGTGCACTCCTCTTTTAGGAACCAGCTATCATCACGCCCACACGGTGCACTCCTCTCCAGGGACTCCTATACTCACACCCACATAAACTACCATGGGAGACCATGTAAGCACGGTGACCTCCGCATGCTTCATGGTGCTCAGAATTATCAGGAAAATTAGGTTCTTTTTGACTGAAGCGAGTTTGCGAACGGTAGTGACAGCACTTATTATGTCGCGTCTTGACTACTGTAACAGTCTATTTCTCAATATTCAAAAACAACATCTGAATAGGCTGCAGGTTGCCCAGAATGCAGCAGCTAGACTGTTGACGGGAACACCCAGATTTATCTCAGTTAAGAAAAAAATTAAAGAATTACATTGGCTTCCAATACATCTGAGATCTCGCTTCCAGGAGTTGTGTATTGTTTTTAAGATGGTGAATGGGATGGGTCCTGAGTTTCTTAAAACTAAGTTCTCATGGTACATTCCAGGCAGAAATCTAAGGTCTACAGGCTCTAAACAGGTGAAAACTCCCTCTTTTAAGAGGACAATTTGGGGGGTAGAAGCTTTGTTTATGGTGCCTCAAAAGCCTGGAATGAACTGCCCTTCACTCTGAGAAGCATTTCCGACCTCACCTCTTTCAGGAGACACCTCAATACATAGTTTTTCTCCCAGTTTTAGATCTTTTCTGCCGCAGGTATTCAGTGCTTAGTGCCAGGACACCCCAGGGTAACCGTGCGCTCTACAAGCTTTAATAACATAACATAACATGGGTGCACCCCTCTCCAGGGACTCTGCTATCCTCACCTTCACACGGGTGCACCCCTCACCAGGGACCCTGCTATCCTCACCTTCACACGGGTGCACCCCTCACCAGGGACCCTGCTATCCTAAGATCTAGAACCAGCACATCTCTGTTCCGCAGCTATATTATGACACCTCTGATGAATGACTTTCTGAATCTTAAATAAACATAAGGATACACTAATGTTGTCTTTATTTACATATCAAAAGCACAATGTAGAACACAGTATAAAAGCAGTGCACTGGAGAGGGCCCGTTTCGGCTCTAGTCTTCAGTATTTGAGCTCCAATTGAGAAGTCTATCAAGCAGGGCAAATGACCTCAAGGAAAAGACGATCAGATGAAGCAAGGGTGTGATACGACAGGAAGACGGCTTGAGTAGCCAATCTGAAATATCAGGACGTCTCACTTGGAGAGACTGTCTGCCACAATAGGCTTTCTGGCACTGGAAGCTGACGTGGCCGCCTGTCTGATGCATTAGGAGGTCGGGCACTGCGGGTGACAGCATCTGTGCCCTGAGAAGTGCAAATGGCGAGCTCAGCGGTGACCTCTAATACTCCACCTGGTATCCAAATTCATAAAGGGAGTCACACACCAAACTCACACTCTTCTTTCATTAACCAAGAATGATGCAGTTTGTCAACCGGACTGGCGTGTCCTCCCAAATGCTTTAAATGTACCACCTTCAGGGGTCTTTGCCACATCGCCATTAGTACTTTGCTACCTGGCTGATGTCAGCTTTAAGGGTTTGTCCCAGCTTTGGCTGTGTGTCGCGTGAGCATCAGGTGCGTAACACCTACCAGACACAGAGGTGAGGGACAGTGGCAGCGGTTTGGGCTTTGCAACATTTGTACTGGAGAGCATACATCTACTTCTGTTGGTTGTCTTGGAGTCCATGCTTCAATGCTCTCTACAGTTTGCATTCTGGAATTGCTGGGTCCAGGGGATCAGTATCAAACATATCGGACAACTTTTGAATGCCACACGAGTTCCATCACCTGGGAGATGCTCTTTGTCTGAAGCTTGGTTTGGGTTACAGAAGTTGTTAGCAGCAGTAAGGCCTCCTATAAGCTCTAACGGACACACAATCTAAGTGGAAAAAGGAACTGAAAGTGAAAAGATACTGTAGCTTGAGTTGAGAGCTTTAAAAAGTTGCTTTAGTGTTTCTGTTGAGAGCATTACAAAGTTCTCAGGGTAATGCAACTTGTTAAAATAGCACCACGCTTCCAGATTTTAACGAGCAGCATGGACCACACCTAACATGATCAGGTCTATCTCAGTTGCTTCTGGTGAAGCATCATGCTTGTCTCTGGAGCTGTTGCCTTTTCTTTGGAGCGCGCAGTTTCTGTGGATCGCTCAATGAACTGTAATGGCTGCAGACATCACATCCCATCTCCAGCAGATAGGATCGCCCCACCTCTCCCCTCGAGGAAAGACGCTTGCATTGACCCTACCCATCTTGGGCTAAAATGGGAGTTGCAATCGGGTTGATAAGAACATTTAGTGTTCAGATCACAGTTCTCTTCCTTGGCTGATGGTGGTGTTTGCAAAACATCGGTCTCCATTAGCCAAGGTTAACCCAGCGATCACGGCCATGTTTTTTTCAGTGGCGTCCGCTGCTGTGGCGGCTGCAGTCTTCTTGCACCGAGGTGGTTACACAGCTTCATATGTTCTGCTGTGATCTGCCACGGCCCTTGGGATTCTTCCTTCTCAAAACCGAAGGATCCTGTTATTCGTTGTCAGAGTCTAGATCACTATCTCCACCAATGGAATGAAACTCTTCACTATCGTCGTCTTCGGAGAGTCGAACCTGATTTAGCACGCTTGGCCCAAGGCGGCGTTCCTCCTCTTCATCCTCATCTTCCTCGGAGATTCCATACCCTCCCATGCTGCTGAAGCTTGTGTCTCGCGTGTTGGACTTTGGGCCTCGCTCTTCGTAGCTTTCATAACTGTAAGGAAAAAGAGAACATGGTGTTGAAGAAATTTACATTTTTGCAAGTGCACTAGTCCTAGTAACACTCCTGTCTAGATGTGAGTGCTTCATTGAGATCGGTGCAGTTAGTCCTGGGTGTAACATCATTTCTGTGAAACCTTAATTATGCTATCAAAAATTAAAT
This sequence comes from Triturus cristatus, assembly GCF_964204655.1. Taxonomy (NCBI): domain Eukaryota; kingdom Metazoa; phylum Chordata; class Amphibia; order Caudata; family Salamandridae; genus Triturus; species Triturus cristatus. Next base: position 1,092,259,306 of record NC_140588.1, on the reverse strand, counting down.
TAACAAACCTTTGTATTTAGTAAAGAAATAAATATTACTAACACCCTTTATGGAAGGCTGAGATTGACTCAACTGTTTCAAAGGCATAAGATAGGCATGAAGGAAAATTTTACTTACCCTGTAAGCATCTGTTCTTAGTGTGTAGTACGTACTCCTGCGATCTAGTGTCAGGTTGGGACGTTTGTAAGTGGCTTTTCTTTGAAGAAGTCTTTGGAGTCACAAATGTACTAAGATTCCTCCCTTGGTTCACTATGCATATAGGCACTCTTTCCGTCTTAGTTTTTCACACAGAGTTTTTCACACAGCAGGTGAGCACATGTATTCCATGTCGAGTGCGCATAGATAGGTGCACCATGCGTATGTAGTCGAAATTATTAATTAATTAGGAGCTCTGAGATCCTTACAAGCTTCTGAGGGGAGGGAGGACACATGAATCTAGAGCGCTAAACTTTTCAGACACTCATCCCCAGGCTTGGCAGTTTGGGCTGGACTGTTCCCATGAGGCACAGGGTCAAGACTGATTTGCATATAGCTGTGTCTGAACTGGGGTTTCGAAGTGAGCTAAAGACCGATGATGGATTCAACCCAGATCTGTGACTGGGGGCGAGTGTCTGAAAAGTTTCAGCGCTCCGTCCATCATCTCCTTGTGTTTGCCCTAAGTTGGCAGGGTATGCCCAGGTGTGGGTCCCTTGCTCACTTTGCCACTGGAGTCAAGCTAGCCTGGCTGATGAGGGCTGTCAGCCCGAAATCCGTCCCAGGATGCTTGTTTCCAGTCCAGGGAAGACCTGGCTTGGCAGTTTGAGCTGGACTGTTCCTATGAGGTACTGGGTCAAGACTGATTTGCATATAGCTGTGTCTGAACTGGGGTTGCGAAGTGAGCTAAAGAACGATGATGGATTCAACCCAGATCTGTGACTGGGGGTGAGTGCCTGAAAAGTTTCAGCGCTCCGTCCATCATCTCCTTGTGTTTGCTTTGTTTGCCCTAAGTTGGCAGGGTATGCCCAGACATGGGTCCCTTGCTCACTTTGCCACTTGATTCAAGCTTGCCAGGCTGGTGAGGGCAGTTAGCCCGAAAGGGGTCTCCGGATGCCTGTTTGCGGTCCAGGGTAGACATGGCTTGGCAGTTCGGGCTTGACTGGTCCCATGAGGCACAGGGTCAAAACCGATTTGCATATAGCTGTGTCCGAACTGGGGTGGCGAAGTGAGCTAAAGAACGATGATAGATTCAACCCAGATCTGTGACTGGGGGTGAGTGTCTGAATAGTTTCAGCGCTCCGTCATCATCTCCTTGTGTTAGCTTTGTTTGCCCTATGTTGGAAGGGTATGCCCATACATGGGTCCATTGCGCACTTTGCCACTGGATTCAAGCTAGCTGAAAAGTTCGCTCCGTCCATCATCTCCTTGTGTTTGCATTCTTGATCTGCCAGGCATCGCCAGCTGAGCTCATCAGCCTGAACTTTAAAGATCCTGCCAGGTGGTTTGGTACCATGTTTCCAAACCTTTTCGACTCGCAACCATCACCACTCGACGGTATTGTTTTGTTTGTGTGTCCTTCAACGCGCTAACTCCAAACTCCTCGATTCCGGTCGTCAACGCGGGCCGCTGGGCCTATCGGCGCCCTTCGGGATTACGGCTAATGGAAAGGACTCCATTTACAAAATGCCCCCGATGTGGAGCTAAACTTCCATGCAGTGACCACCACAAGGTCTGTAACCTTTGCCTCTCGCCAGAACACGAGGAAAAGGATTTGCGAGCCTGTGCCTCTTTCAGATCCAAAAAGACTATCCGTGATCGCCGGGCTCGACGACACGTTATGGCTCAACAGGCTGCTCCGGTGCCAGACGACATTTTCAACGAAGGCCTGATGTTCCAGAGGCAGAAGATTCAGAGGAGCTAGACATCGTCTCCGGAGCCGATGATTCCAATGACCACATCACTCCAGGTCAATGAGTGAGTACAAACGTCCATGCCCCTGTCCCACCCGATAAACAGAAGGCTCCGGTCAAAACTTCGCCTGAAGGCCTTTGTCGAGACAGAGGAACAACTTCAGAAGCCCCGCCTCCGGGCCAGGCTCCACAGACAGGCTTCAAAGACAAAGGAAAAGCCTTCCAGCAGCTCGGGACCGAGCAAGCTGCATATCAGTACCCATAAAACACCTTTGGTACCTGTATATACTTTCAAATGCAAGACTGTTCAAGGAAATGCAGTCGTGCTTGCAATAGCAGATGTTACAGCTTTGTATCACTTTTAAATGCAGTCTGTATAATACAGTAAGTACTTTCAGATTACGTTTGGGCTACTTTGAGTACTGGAGGTGGTGATAACACACCTTAGGATCTCTACATACAAACTAAGTACAACTTTTATACTTTGCAATTGAGTTTGCTGTTCTCCATACATTAACAGTTCCACACTTAGAACATTCTTAGGCCCAAAATCTTATAACATGGGTTCCAATGGGAGAAAAATGAGTGAGCTTTGGGGGTTAGGACCAAGGTTCCCCAAGGTCTAGATGGGCACTCAAGTTGCACCACCAGCAGCACTGGGGCGGCTGGGTGCAGGGGCCCAATGTTAGCCAATGGGGCTAAGGGGGCCTTCGTTCAGGGACTGCTGACAAGCAGGCCACTCGGGTGTGGGAGCAAATCTCCTAAGTTTAAGGTCAGCACTGCAGGGGCCAACGGCCAGCAGAGGTGCTGCACCGCCAGTGGCACTGGGGCGGTTGGGTGCAGGGTGCAAAACAGACTTTGGGGACCCTGTGCTTTCCAATGGAGACCTTTGGTTTAGGAAAGATGCTGAAGGCTCAGGCGGGGAGACTTCTTGAAGGTAACCTCTGGCTGGAGTGGTAAGTTGGGATCTTGGGGGATGCCTGGACACCGTCGGTTGGGCCACCCAAGGACGTGGGGGCGTCGGGTGAATGGGTGTCTTCTGGCATCGGGTTTTCTTACCAGCTCCAGTCGCGGTCGGGGGGGAACCTTCAAGTTGAGGCTGCAGGCGTCGTCAGGAGTCTTGAGGGAGGTCGGGCATCACCAGATCTCAGGTCAGAATCGCTGGGGAGACCTTTTTTGGGTGTTGGGCCACTCTAACTCGGGCCGTGGGCGCCGGGTGCAGAATAGCGGAGTCAATGGAATCCGGATACTGGAGGCGATTCTTTGGGTGAGCAAATCTGGAGCTCACTGGAGACAGTCTGGGAAGGTCGCAGAGTAGGTCCTCTGGGGGTTGCTGGCTGCTGGACTCGCTGGGGTTCTTGCTTTAGGCAGGTCGTAGACGGGACAGCGGGTAGGGCTGGGGCTAAGGCAGTTGGTGTCCTCTTCTCCTTCCTGGGTCAGCATGGCTCTTTGGTCCTTCTTTCCTCCTCGAATTTGTAGAGGCAAGGTTCAGGGTTGCCCCTAAATAGGTTTAGGGGAGTTAAAGGGGTGTACAGGTCGGGACCAATAGGCCCCTTCCTTGGGGTGGGTACACTCCCTATTATGCCACCCTCCAGTGGGAGGGGCCATGTGCCTCTTCCTAATTGGCTGAGTCCCCTCATCTTCAAGAAGGAGGGGACTGAAGTGTGTTCATCACCTCGCTTCCCCCACCTGCGGAGTGAGGTTGGCATGGGTGGGAACACCTCTCTTCAAAGCTTGATTCTCCCGCTGATTCTCCTGCCCAAAGTGGGAGTCAGAACCGGTGGGTGCCAGTTGCTGGGGGCAGTAAAAGGCAAGGACAGCATCCAAAGGCCTTTGAAGCTTCTGCTTTCCTGGGCACAGTCCATCCTGGGGGAGGAGGCATGACACCTCTGCTTGGATGGGCTTGGTTTCTGGACCTAGAGAGCGGTGGCCTCTACCCAGGGGTCCAGAAACCCCTGGGTAGAGGCCTGGGGGTGGAAAATGGCAGGCAGCCATTCACAAACCACACCATGGCTGGTCAGGGGGAATCTCTACGATGGCATCAGTGTGGGTTTAATGTGCTGAGATGTTTGCTACCAAACTTCCCAGATTTCAGTTAAGCCATTATGGAGCTGTGGTGTTCGAAGTTACCAACTCCTAGACCATATACTCTTTATGGCTTTACTACACTTACAATGTCTAAGAATTGACTTAGACACTGTAGGGTTACAGGGCTCATGCCTCTGTACCCTCACCTTAGGGCTAGTGCACCCTGCTGGAGGGGTGGCTTACCTAGGCTTTAGGCAGTGGATTGCAGGCTTGGCACCGAGGAATGTGTGCCATGTCGACTCTTCACTTCTCTCTGCACCAAAACATGCAGTGGCAGTGTGTGTGGGTTAAAGTGCAGGGCCTCTAAGGGTGGCACAATAGGTGCTGCAGCCCTTGGGCACTTTCCTACAATAAACTAAAGCGGTTTGGAGCCTGATGCCCCACGGGCAGGAGCCTGAGCAAAGCGTTGTCCCTGGTGAACTGCGTGAAGTCTGCTTGATCCACGTCCTGGGCCACGAAAGGACTGGGGTGGCTGCTGTGAGGCTGGCGGGGCCTGGCGCTGTCTGTATGTCAGACCTGTGGAGCGACTTCCGAAGGAGCAAAACTGATAGGGACATTGAGGAGGGGGGTGGAAAGTCCCAAGCAATTAGTAGTGGCTCTGCTTTCCTTAAAGCTTTGAAGGGCAGAGTCAGCTTTTTTTGTCAAGTATGCAGCACCCATTGAAAGGCATATTCATAAGGGATGCCTGCACATCTCCAGAAACTAAAGTAGATTGCATCAATGCATGTCAGCAAAGCACCACTACACGCCAAAAGCAGAATCCAGGCCAGCCATAACCACATACCTGGCTACATCCTAGACGAACGGAATAGTTTGAGCCAAAGAAGTCCAACATTCTTCCGGAAGCTCTCACTGGCAATGTCCCACAGGGCATACGTATAACGAACTAAGAGACAGACCGCACTGAGTGCCCTCAATGCCAAGCAGGCAGAGGAGAGGAGAGCACCTGCTTCCAGAAAAGCCTCAATAGGTTTTGACTCCCTGTTTGAAGGACATGTAAGGAAAACATTAGGATTTACTTTTCTAGTGGAAGCCAGGACCATCTAACTCTCAGGAACAGGATGCTGTGTACGTAAATCTGGCTGACCAGGCACCAGCTTGTAGCATCTGGCCACCTGCCCGCTCATTGGTGAGAAGAGCACCAGGCACCAACTTGTGGCATCTGGCCACCTGCCCGCTCATTGGTGAGAAGAGCACCAGGCACCAGCTTGTGGCATCTGGCCACCTGCCCGCTCACTGGCAGGAAGAGCACCAGGCACCCGCTTGTGGCATCTGGCCACCGGCCCGCTCACTGGTGGGAAGAGCACCAGGCACCAGCTTGTGGCATCTGGCCACCTGCCCGCTCATTGGTGAGAAGAGCACCAGGCACCAGCTTGTGGCATCTGGCCACCTGCCCGCTCACTGGCAGGAAGAGCACCAGGCACCAGCTGTTGGCATCTGGCCACCGGCCCGCTCACTGGTGGGAAGAGCAAGGCTTAGCCCAAGTCCCGAAATTGGTGTCAATCAGGGCTTCATTAAATGGAAGTCAGGCTTCAGATGGGGCTGGCTCAGGGAGCAAAGCCTCAGTAAGGACATGGGCCTTTAGTACAAGAAAAGGCTTTTGAATGTCCCGAGCCTCAGCTGCACGTCTACCTCCTACAGCAGATGAAACTCTTCTCCATTGGAGGTCCAGGGGCAAAATCCACAGCGTAGAAAGGGAGTATCAATCTCACTTCCTCCTGCAAATCCATGTACACACTGGCATCGTCACGTGGAGTGAAAACATCAAGGTGGTGGCAAACATTTGTCTGAATCTGAGCCAAAAGGACGATGGCGCCACTGAGGAAGCATTGTGTCTTCACAGCGCACAGGAACCGGACGCGCTGAAGTGGAGTAATGGCGCAATCTTGGTCGAGATGAATTCGGTTTGTGGTCGGACACCATAGCTGGCAGAGGGCCAAGCTCCAGTGGCAGCAACATCGGGATGGTGTAGATGAAGAAGGAACTGGTGCAGAGTCTGTGAGGAACCAGGGGGTAGGATTGAGGGACTCAGATGGCTCCTGACTGGTGGCCCTAATCAATCCTGGGGGCCCAAAGGTGAGCTAGAGGGAGTTGGAAGAGTGCCAAAAATACACATCTGGGCTTCTTTAAAGGCCTTGATTTGCTGTGGCATCGCCGATGGCCGAGGAAAGTTGCTGAGCAGCAGGACAAGTTGTGGAATCGGCTATTCGATCAGGGATTAGGAGCAAGAACGGCTGGCTTCTTGACCCCCCCCCCCCCCCCCACTTCCCCAGACTGCTCTTTGGACAGAGTGTGGTGGGATGGGGTAGAGTCCAGCTTTCACCGCTTCTGCTTCTTCTTAGACTTTCACTAATCGTATGACAAACTGTGAAGAAGACCTGCTGCGGGACCGGGCCTGTGCCCTTGACCGGGACTTGTGCAAGGCTCATGGCTTCTTTCAGTGTTCAGTGACATTCAGCTTCACTACATGGCCTGAGACCCCTTTTGGGTGCATGAGAGCACATTTCCCCCGCACACTTTGGAGTTGTGACCCAAGCCCAAACACCAGGCCTCGTGCGGTCAATAACTATTATCTGTTTACGTCAGTCACTGCATGCTTTGAGCTCTATAATCTTCAGTGGGGACATCATTTCCTTGCACACTGGAAAAAAGTATATGAAAGGATTTCTCACTCGCCATAAAAAGGGAGCGGAGCTCTGGATCTATATGCAGTTCTGCTTAGTCACTTTCGGAGCAGAAAGATGTTTTTTTTCTCGCCTGGGTGTTGGACCATTAATTTGTCCTTTGGAGATTCTTTTTTGCTCTTTGGACCTGCAACTAGCATATTGCGAATATTGGGACAGTGATAAATGGGAACATTCCAAGTACTTAAGTGTGTATGGTTCCTGGGATTGTGGAACTGTTGCGACGTGAACCCACTGGATCTCAGCTGTGCCATTAATAACCCGGTTTTGGCGTTAATTTATCTGATTGGATGGAACTCTGCCTTTCAGTATGAAAGTTTAAAAGATTGGTGAACACTCAGGAAGATACCTTTTTTTTTTTTGGTCTCCGTTACAATTCAGTGCCCTGAAGAAGTCCTGGTTCAGGACGAAACGCGTCGGCTGGTCTTTCTGTAGAGTCATATGAACTGAATGTCATGTCTCTTGAAATTATCATAAAAATGAATATAAGGAATGATCTCTGAAGAAATTTTATAATTACAAATGAATTCTGTGTCCTTAAGTTTCTCGTGTGGTGCACCTCTCTTCTGTTGGTATATACTCTGATTCCTAAGGGAATAGGCATTGTAACAGTGGGTGCCATTGAGTGTGCACACGAATTTCCCTTAAATAGAGGGTTGGTACTGTGAGAGTAACAATAGGTTAGGTGCTGGTCAATTGAAGGCTCCACTGTTACTGCTGTTCTAAAGATGTTAATGAAGGGCTGTACAATGCCAACTAGCAGACCTAATTCCCTGAGGTACCTATGGACTCAAGCTGCCCTACAATGTGGCACACATTTTAGAGCCATTAAGAGGCCTTTTGTTTCTTAAGTTTTTAACAATGAAAAAATAGATATGCAAAAAGTTTTTTTAAAAGGCACTTACATTAAAATATTCTATACTAAATATCTTGTTTGTAGGTAAAATAATACATAGTTGTTTGCACAGGTGGTAGTGTAGGCCTCACACCAGTGATGCCAGGAGTGGGGCTGGAAAACAAAGGAAGAAGACAGAGATAACTTTATGGAATAAGTTTTTAACCTTAACTAAATATACAGAGGGAATATAAAAAATGCCTCCCTTCCACTACTGACGATGAAAGAGAATTCAGTAGGAAATAGTAATGATGTCATGTCTGCCCTTCTGCCGGCCATGTTTATTGAAAGAACATAGTATAGTGTTTGCAGTGTTCAAAAGACTCATATGGTGAGGTTCAGGTACAACTTGACAGCGGGTAGTACCTTCGTCCAGTGACGGAGTCCTCTTTGCATGATGATACTTATAGCTTTGCTATTCCCGTTATAAATGCTGCATTACAAGTACCAAACTGCAGAAACAAGACCTCTGAAGCCACTGTTGCTTTACATGGGACTGATCGCTTATCAAGTGATGACCACCTTTTCATGGAGGCATAGAGAGTCGTAGCTGTGCAAACGGTTTAAGGCATTCCGGTCCATGTGAGTGGATATTTTTTGTTCAGTAGCCACAAGAAGACCATATTCAGGACATCATCTTTGTCATCATCTGCCTTTCAGTTTAAGTAAGATCCGGGAACAACGTAAAAGGTCTTGATTGCACGTCATTGACAGACTGATGCATAGCTCAGTGTTGGCATTATGTTGAAAACCAAGCGCCGACCTTAGTGCAGGCAAGCAACAGTAAATGCGAACAGACGAGGACTGAGAGACACAAGAGAACGACCAAGTTGAAAACAGCAGCTGGCTTAAGAAGAAAATAACCTCTGGGAAGCTTGGTAAATGCCCCTGTCACAGTACTTGCCTGATGTTACTGTCCTCAATCACGTGTGTGATGCCCCCACCATCTCCTCCATAGGACATCATGCTTTCGTCGTTGTCCATGCTCATGCCCATGCGTGTGTTCTCCTGCAACATGTGGGGCTGTTTGTGTCTCATCCCACGAGACTCCAGATCAGAGTCGCTGCCGCTCTCACTGAGCTGGATGGCTGGAAGAGATGAAGACAACAATCAGCAGCAGAATCGAATCAACGCAGCAAACATAAATCTGCCAATCGGAGCAGAGAAAAGGAAACAATAACAGTTACTTTGGGGGATCGACACATAAATGGAGACGAGGACAACACTTGTTCAGACCGGCCAGATCAGATCAAGAGAAATGAGGACAATGGTTGCACATGGGACGGCATCAACTGAGCTCGGTTCTGATGTTAGGGGGGCCCCCAACATGCACCCTTTTCGAGTGACAAAGCCTCCTGTCTTCGGGACCCAATCTATGCTTTGACTGTCTTGCACGGGCACAGACATTTTTATCTGTATCCTTGTAGTGGGGGAATGGTCCATTCAGCCTTGGATAATGGGGGTCTTACCTTTTTACATGTCTCAGACATCTTTGCCGGATGCCTCTTGAGTGTGGGTTTGTTTGATTATAACTGGGCAGGGGGGTCTCAGACATGTATGCCGAATGCCTCTTGAGTGTGAGTTTGTTTGATTATAACTGGGTGGGGGGTGCCGAGTTCCACAGGACCCCATGTATATGTGCTGCACAAGGTGGCAGTCTTCTTTGTGCTAAGTGCTGGTGATACCCATCTCGAACACCACAGCTGTGTAGGCTGAAGTCGTAGTGGCAGGGAGGGGTCCAGCAATACCAGTCCCTTTGTTTTTACATAGGTCCCCTCACCCCTCCCTTGTTTCCTGTATTGTGGCCAACTCGCCTGAAAAGAGAGCCTCCAGACATGGAGGATACACATCACAGCTGAGCCAGCTCAAACTAGTCTCAGAGGCTGCCAGGGCAGGAATCTCGCAAATGTGGTCATCAAAAGGATGAGAAAGTGTCCCAGAGGACTGGAGGGGTCAGACCTCTTCAAACCACAGGTCACTGGTTGGCTCGGGCTGTGCACCTTGGGCCATTAGATAAAGATAAGTACTCTCCCCCTCCCCGGCCCCCCCCCCCCCCCAGCCTATGTTTGGCTCATCTGTTTCCCAGACCCCCAGAAGGTTTACAGATCAGTAAAAGCAGCAAGACCAGGAAGACCGGGACCACAAGTAGAGCTTCTCTGCAGCTGCCATTCCTCCTCTGGTCCTTGACTTGGAAAGGAGGAAGACCAGGACCACACGTAGAGCTTCTCTGCAGCGGCCATTCCTCCTCTGATCCTTGACTTGGAAAGGAGGAAGACCAGGATCACAAGTAGAGCTTCTCTGCAGCTGCCATTCCTCCTCTGGTCCTTGACTTGGAAAGGAGGAAGACCAGGATCACAAGTGGAGCTTCTCTGCAGCTGCCATTCCTCCTCTGATCCTGGACTTGGAAGGGAGGAAGACCGGGACCACAAGTAGAGCTTCTCTGCAGCTGCCATTCCTCCTCTGATCCTTGACTTGGAAGGGAGGAAGACCAGGACCACACGTAGAGCTTCTCTGCAGCTGCCATTCCTCCTCTGGTCCTTGACTTGGAAGGGAGGAAGACCGGGACCACAAGTAGAGCTTCTCTGCAGCTGCCATTCCTCCTCTGATCCTTGACTTGGAAGGGAAGAAGACCAGGACCACAAGTAGAGCTTCTCTGCAGCGGCCATTCCTCCTCTGATCCTGGACTTGGAAGGGAGGAAGACCGGGACCACAAGTAGAGCTTCTCTGCAGCGGCCATTCCTCCTCTGATCCTGGACTTGGAAGGGAAGAAGACCAGGACCACAAGTAGAGCTTCTCTGCAGCGGCCATTCCTCCTCTGATCCTGGACTTGGAAGGGAGGAAGACCGGGACCACAAGTAGAGCTTCTCTGCAGCTGCCATTCCTCCGCTGATCCTTGACTTGGAAGGGAGGAAGACCAGGACCACACGTAGAGCTTCTCTGCAGCGGCCATTCCTCCGCTGATCCTTGACTTGGAAGGGAGGAAGACCAGGACCACACGTAGAGCTTCTCTGCAGCTGCCATTCCTCCTCTGGTCCTTGACTTGGAAGGGAGGAAGACCGGGACCACAAGTAGAGCTTCTCTGCAGCTGCCATTCCTCCTCTGATCCTTGACTTGGAAGGGAAGAAGACCAGGATCACAAGTGGAGCTTCTCTGCAGCTGCCATTCCTCCTCTGATCCTGGACTTGGAAGGGAGGAAGACCGGGACCACAAGTAGAGCTTCTCTGCAGCTGCCATTCCTCCTCTGATCCTTGACTTGGAAGGGAGGAAGACCAGGACCACACGTAGAGCTTCTCTGCAGCTGCCATTCCTCCTCTGGTCCTTGACTTGGAAGGGAGGAAGACCAGGACCACAAGTAGAGCTTCTCTGCAGCGGCCATTCCTCCTCTGATCCTGGACTTGGAAGGGAGGAAGACCGGGACCACAAGTAGAGCTTCTCTGCAGCTGCCATTCCTCCGATGATCCTTGACTTGGAAGGGAGGAAGACCAGGACCACACGTAGAGCTTCCCTGCAGCTGCCATTCCTCCTCTGATCCTTGACTTGCAAGGGAGGAAGACCAGGACCACAAGTAGAGCTTCTCTGCAGCGGCCATTCCTCCTCTGATCCTGGACTTGGAAGGGAGGAAGACCAGGACCACAAGTAGAGCTTCTCTGCAGCGGCCATTCCTCCTCTGATCCTGGACTTGGAAGGGAGGAAGACCGGGACCACAAGTAGAGCTTCTCTGCAGCGGCCATTCCTCCTCTGATCCTTGACTTGGAAGGGAGGAAGACCAGGACCACACGTAGAGCTTCTCTGCAGCGGCCATTCCTCCGCTGATCCTGGACTTGGAAGGGAGGAAGACCGGGACCACAAGTAGAGCTTCTCTGCAGCGGCCATTCCTCCGCTGATCCTGGACTTGGAAGGGAGGAAGACCGGGACCACAAGTAGAGCTTCTCTGCAGCTGCCATTCCTCCTCTGATCCTGGACTTGGAAGGTAGGAAGACCGGGACACAAGTAGAGCTTCTCTGCAGCTGCCATTCCTCCTCTGATCCTGGACTTGGAAGGGAGGAAGACCAGGACCACAAGTAGAGCTTCTCTGCAGCGGCCATTCCTCCTCTGATCCTTGACTTGGAAGGGAGGAAGACCGGGACCACAAGTAGAGCTTCTCTGCAGCTGCCATTCCTCCTCTGATCCTGGACTTGGAAGGGAGGAAGACCTGGACCACAAGTAGAGCTTCTCTGCAGCGGCCATTCCTCCTCTGATCCTGGACTTGGAAGGGAGGAAGACCAGGACCACAAGTAGAGCTTCTCTGCAGCGGCCATTCCTCCTCTGATCCTTGACTTGCAAGGGAGGAAGACCAGGACCACAAGTAGAGCTTCTCTGCAGCTGCCATTCCTCCTCTGATCCTGCACTTGGAAGGGAGGAAGACCGGGACCACAAGTAGAGCTTCTCTGCAGCGGCCATTCCTCCTCTGATCCATGACTTGGAAGGGAGGAAGACCGGGACCACAAGTAGAGCTTCTCTGCAGCTGCCATTCCTCCTCTGATCCTGGACTTGGAAGGGAGGAAGACCAGGACCACAAGTAGAGCTTCTCTGCAGCGGCTATTCCTCCTCTGATCCTTGACTTGGAAGGGAGGAAGACCGGGACCACAAGTAGAGCTTCTCTGCAGCTGCCATTCCTCCTCTGATCCTGGACTTGGAAGGGAGGAAGACCTGGACCACAAGTAGAGCTTCTCTGCAGCGGCCATTCCTCCTCTGATCCTGGACTTGGAAGGGAGGAAGACCAGGACCACAAGTAGAGCTTCTCTGCAGCGGCCATTCCTCCTCTGATCCATGACCTGGAAGGGAGGAAGACCGGGACCACAAGTAGAGCTTCTCTGCAGCTTCCATTCCTCCTCTGATCCTGGACTTGGAAGGGAGGTAGACCGGGACCACAAGTAGAGCTTCTCTGCAGCTGCCATTCCTCCTCTGATCCTGGACTTGGAAGGGACGAAGACCGGGACCACAAGTAGAGCTTCTCTGCAGCTGCCATTCCTCCGCTGATCCTTGACTTGGAAGGGAGGAAGACCGGGACCACAAGTAGAGCTTCTCTGCAGCTGCCATTCCTCCTCTGATCCTTGACTTGCAAGGGAGGAAGACCAGGACCACAAGTAGAGCTTCTCTGCAGCTGCCATTCCTCCTCTGATCCTGCACTTGGAAGGGAGGAAGACCGGGACCACAAGTAGAGCTTCTCTGCAGCTGCCATTCCTCCGCTGATCCTGGACTTGGAAGGGAGGAAGACCAGGACCACACGTAGAGCTTCTCTGCAGCGGCCATTCCTCCGCTGATCCTGGACTTGGAAGGGAGGAAGACCAGGAGCACACGTAGAGCTTCTCTGCAGCGGCCATTCCTCCGCTGATCCTGGACTTGGAAGGGAGGAAGACCGGGACCACAAGTAGAGCTTCTCTGCAGCGGCCATTCCTCCTCTGATCCTGGACTTGGAAGGGAGGAAGACCGGGACCACAAGTAGAGCTTCTCTGCAGCTGCCATTCCTCCTCTGATCCTGGACTTGGAAGGGAGGAAGACCAGGACCACAAGTAGAGCTTCTCTGCAGCGGCTATTCCTCCTCTGATCCTTGACTTGGAAGGGAGGAAGACCGGGACCACAAGTAGAGCTTCTCTGCAGCTGCCATTCCTCCTCTGATCCTGGACTTGGAAGGGAGGAAGACCGGGACCACAAGTAGAGCTTCTCTGCAGCTGCCATTCCTCCGCTGATCCTTGACTTGGAAGGGAGGAAGACCAGGACACAAGTAGAGCTTCTCTGCAGCTGCCATTCCTCCGCTGATCCTCGACTTGGATTTGTTTCTGTGGTCAGTTCCGCGTCATCACGCCTTGGGGACTTGACCCTTCACAAGGCATGTGAAGTCCAGCTGTGTCCTGGCCCCTTTGGTGCACAGAAAAGGTAAACAGGAGAGCCCCTATGGGCTTATATTGGGGATGAAGCAGGCTCACCCTTCTGGCCTTTTGAAATCAGTGTAACAGCTCCTCGACCCATGGTAGTTTTTGCTTGTTCTGGTCACCTGGGTTGGAGTGATCTTGTGGCATTGGTAAGTCACTGTTCCTTCAGATCCCCAACGCCCATCCGGCAGTGCCTTGTGCGTTATTCCTCTGAATCAGAGCCCATCCTCCTGACAGGGACAGTCCAGCTCCTTGTGTGGACAGGTGTGTCTTCCTCCCTTCCAAGTCAAGGATCAGAGGAGGTCCTCGGATCTAGAGGAGGGATGGCAGCTGCAGAGAAGCTCTACTTCTGGTCCTGGTCTTCCTCCCTTCCATGTCCAGGATCAGAGGAGGAATGGAAGCTGCAGAGAAGCTCTACTTGTGGTCCCGGTCTTCCTCCCTTCCAAGTCAAGGATCAGAGGAGGAATGGCAGCTGCAGAGAAGCTCTACTTGTGGTCCCGGTCTTCCTCCCTTCCAAGTCAAGGATCAGAGGAGGAATGGCCGCTGCAGAGAAGCACTACTTGTGGCCCTGGTCTTCCTCCCTTCCAAGTGCAGGATCAGAGGAGGAATGGCAGCTGCAGAGAAGCTCTACTTGTGGTCCCGGTCTTCCTCCTCAAACGACTACAACGCATCCAAAACGCCTCGGCACGACTGATCCTCGACGTACCACGCCACAGCCACATCACCCCCCACCTGAGAAACCTGCACTGGCTCCTCTTCAACAAGAGGATATCCTTCAAGCTCCTCATCCACGCGCACAAGGCACTCCACAAGACCGGCCCTGCCTACCTCAACAGACGTCTCTCCTTCTACATCTCCAACCGCCAGCTCCGCTCCGCCGACCTCTCACTAGCCACCGTCCCGCGCATCCGAAGAACTACCACCGGCGGGAGATCCTTCTCCCACCTCGCCGCCAAAACTTGTAACACCCTCCCACTGAGCCTACGACAGACCCAAGACCTGTTGACCTTCAGGAGAACACTCAAGACCTGGCTGTTCGATCAGTAGCATGCCCCGCTCCCCCCAGCGCCTTGGGACCCTCGCAGGTATGTAGTGTGCTTTACAAACGACTGATTGATTGATTGAGTCCGAGTGTACAGCAGCACCTAGAACTGGTCCGGTACGCTGTGAAGCGAGGAGCCAGAGTGTGCAGCAGAACCTAGAACTGATCCGGAACACTGTAAAGAGAGGAGCCTGAGTGTGCTGCAGCAGAATCTAGAATGGATCCAGTACACTGTGAAGCGAGGAGCCAGAGTGTAGCGCAGAACCTAGAACGGATCCAGCACACTGTGAAGCGAGGAGCCAGAGTGTGCTGCAGAACCTAGAACTGATCCAGAACACTGTGAAGCAAGGAGCCAGAGTGTGCAGCAGAACCAAGAACCGATCTGGTACACTGTGAAGAGAGGATCCCAAGTGTGCTGCAGCACCTAGAACTGATCCAGTACACTGTGAAGCGAGGAGCCAGAGTGTGCAGCAGAACCAAGAACCGATCTGGTACACTGAAGAGAGGAGCCTGAGTGTGCTGCAGCAGAACCTAGAATGGATCCGGAACACTGTAAAGAGAGGAGCCAGAGTGTGCTGCAGCAGAACCAAGAACCAATCTGGTACACTGTGAAGAGAGGATCCCAAGTGTTTTGCAGCACCTAGAACTGATCCGGTACACTGTGAAGAGAGGAACCAGAGTGTGCAGCAGAACCTAGAACTGATCCAGCACACTGTGAAGAGAGGAGCCAGAGTGTGCTGCAGAACCTAGAACGGATCCAGTACACTGTGAAGAGAGGGGCCAGAGTGTGCTGCAGCACCTAGAACTGATCCGGTACACTGTGAAGAGAGGAGCCAGAGTGTGCTGCAGCACCTAGAACTGATCCGGTACACTGAAGAGAGGAGCCAGAGTGTACAGCAGAACCTAGAATGGATCCAGTACACTGTAAAGAGAGGAGCCAGAGTGTGCTGCAGAACCTAGAACGGATCCGATACATTGTGAAGAGAGGAGTCAGGATGTACTGCAGCATCTAGAACTGATCCAGTACACTGAATCGAGGAGCCAGAGTGCAGCACCTAGAACTGATCCAGAACACTGAAGCGAGGAGCCAGAGTGTGCTGCAGCAGATAGCACTGATCTGGTACACTGTGAAGAGAGGAGCCAGAGTGTGCAGCAGAACCAAGAACCGATCTGGTACACTGCGAAGCGAGGAGCCAGAGTGTGCTGCAGAACCTAGAACGGATCCAGTACACTGTGAAGAGAGTAGCCAGAGTGTGCAGCCGCGGCTAGCACTGATCTGGTACACTGTGAAGAGAGGAGCCAGAGTGTGCAGCCGCAGCTAGCACTGATCTGGTACACTGTGAAGAGAAGAGCCAGAGTGTGCTGCAGCACCTGGAACTGATCCAGCACACTGTGAAGCGAGGAGCCAGAGTGTACAGCAGAACCTAGAACTGATCCAGCACACTGTGAAGCGAGGAGCCAGAGTATGCAGCAGAACCAAGAACCGATCTGGTACACTGCGAAGCGAGGAGCCAGAGTGTGCTGCAGAACCTAGAACGGATCCGGTACACTGTGAAGACAGGAGCCAGAGTGCGCTGTGAAACCTAGAACAGATCCAGTACACTGTGAAACAAAAGAGCCCAAGTGTGCCGCAGCACCTAGAACGGATCCAGTACACTGTAAAGAGAGGAGCCCGAGTGTGCTGCTGCACGTAGCACTGATACGGTACACTGTGAAGCGAGGAGCCAGAGTCCGCTGTGAAACCTAGAACGGATCCGGTACACTGTGAAGCGAGGAGCCAGAGTCCGCTGTGAAACCTAGAACGGATCCGGTACACTGTGAAGAGAGCAGCCAGAGTGCGCTGCCAAACCTAGACCCAAATGAGAGTGCATGTGGGATTTAGAAGAACATAAAAACACAGCATACCTGAGAAGGGGTTATCGCCTTCTTCATCACTTCCATCATCATCCTCTCCATCAGACATGCGCAAGTCTTCGTACAGGACACTAGCTTGAGGGTGCCGTATGGAGCCCTCCTCTTCATCGCCGAGGTCACCATCGTCATCCATCTCCTGGTAGCACAAGAAATACAACAAAGAGGTCACAAGGCAGAACCTGATCATGTTACTTACCCTGTAAGCATCTATTCATGGCATGTAGAGCTGTAGATTCACATGCTTTGCATACTAGTGTTGGGTCCGTAAGTTTGCAAATTATTTTTCTTCAAAGGAGTATTTCCTGTCACGAGGTAGGTGACTCGGTGATAGAGCGCATGGGCATCGACTCTGTTGTTAGATTGTTTTCCCGCAGAGGGTGAGAAAGGAGTTAGTAAGAGTGGAATAGAGATGTCAATGCATAGGTATTTGTTAATAAGAGAGAACTGCAACAGGTACAGGTACCTGGGGAGGTGGGTGGGCGCATGTGAATCTACAGCTCTACATGCTAAGAACGGATGCATACTGGGTAAGTAACATTATCTGTTCGAGGCACGTGAGCTGTAAATCACATGCTTTGAATAGACTATACAGCAGTATTCTCCCAAAGCGGTGGCTAACCTGTGTCTGAAAGAGTGTCCTAGAGCTCTTTGAGTATCTAAAGCAGCTCCTAGATAGTTTTGAGTGTTGGAAGGTTGAAGATGCGATTTCAACACATTGACTGTGAACCCCAATTGGTGCAGTAACTGCAGTGTTATGCGTGTGTGCTGGAGGCACTTTGGGTACGTACTGGCTTTGATGAGGCAGTCCTCCAAGTACGGGAAGACATGAATGTGTGGCCTTCGAAGGTGAGCAGAGACTACTGCCAGACTTTTCGTACAGACTCTGGGAGCAGTAGCGACTCCGAATGGGAGTACCTTGAATTGGTAATGGTGCCCCGCTATCACAAATCTGAGAAATTTGCAGTGAGCGGGATGTATTGGAATGTGGAAATACGTGTCCTTTAAGTCTAGAGTAGACATAAAGTCGCCCTGCTGTAACAGTGGGAGAACTTGTTGAAGCGTCACCATGTGAAAGTGATCTGATAGTATGTAAAGGTTTAATTCTCTGTGGTCAAAAATAGGTCTGAGAGAACTGTCCTTTTTGGGTATGAGAAAGTACAAGGAGTATACACCCGACCCCTGATATTGTAGTGGTACGGGCTCGAAGGCTCCCTTTAAAAGGAGAGACTGAAACTCTTGTTTGAGGAGGTGTAAATGGTCTGGTGACATTTTGTGTGAACGCGGAGTTATGTTTGGAGGATTGTTGGTAAGCTCCAGGCAATAACCAGAACGGACAATTCCTAGCACCCATTTGTCTGTAGTTATTTGTCAGCCCGGTAGGAATTGGGAAAGACGCCCCCGACAGATGTTAAATGATCGGGGGGAGTGAAGTCACTGTTTGGTATTGGTGGCTGGGGGTCTCGGGGGGGAAGTTAGGAAGGGGTGCGTGTGTTGGGACCTCTACCTCTACCTTTATTTATTTGAAAGGTTTTATATAGCGCTGGCTAGACCCGGGGGTATCAGAGCGGTTTACATGTGCGAAAAACAAGGATTACAGGAGTTGCTCAAAAAGCAGGGTATGAAACAATAAATAAATAAAAAACAAACGTTCCATTGAGGTCTTATAAACAGAGACATAGCAAGAGCAGATACATTTAAATACATTTTTACATAGGATGTGGAGATAGAAGGGGAGGGGAGAGGTGAAGAGGAGGGAGTGAAGTAGAGGAGGATAGGGTCATCGGAGGCCAGAGGTAAGATTTAGGGACCCCAGTATTTGCCGAGGAGGTGTAGTTTAAGGTTTTTTTTAAGGCAATGTAGGAGGGGTTGCAGCGCAATTCCTTTGGTAGGGCATTCCAGACGATCGGCGCATTTCCAGAGAAGGAGCGAGATTGAATGGTTTTCTTTTTGAGTAAGGGGGGGATGAGGAGTAAAGTGTTAGTGCTGCTCATCGTTCTGGAGCTGCCCGCTCTTAAGTTTGTTTGTGAGGTACAGCCGGGCATTCTGGTGTAGGGCTTTGTTTGTGATGCATGCTGACTTGTAGGAGGATCTGCCATCAACGGGCAGCCAGTTGAGAGCCTTCAGGGCTGGGTAGATGTGATCAATACGTTTGTAGCCAGTGATGAGCCTAGCTGCTAGGTGGAGCACAGATCTGAGTGGGGCTAGGTGGACTTTGGGGGTTCCTGTGAGGATAGCATTCCCATAGTCGATTTTTGAGAGTACCAGGGATTGGACGACCCATTTGAAGTCTTCCGGTGGGATGAAGGGTTTGATTTTCTTCAGGTGACGGAGAGTGAAGAGAGCTCCTTTAGCAGAGTTTTTTATGTGGTCGTTGAGGGTTAAATATTTGTTAACGGTAAAATCAAGAGATTTCACTGAATTGGACATAGAGAGCGAGCACATGAGTGCACTGAGGTCAGAGATCCAGGTTTGGATGGGCAGTCCGTTATTTTGGGGGGAGAAGAGGATGATTTCTGTTTTCTTAGGGTTGAGTTCGAGGTGGTTGGAGTGGAACCAGTGGTGGATCTTGTTTAGGGTATGGTTAAGATGAAGTACATCAGTGTGGGACCTAATCTTATAGTACAGTTGTGTGTCGTCGGCATAGAGGTGGTAGTTGATTCCTGCTTGTTGTAGGATGAGGTTAAGAAGTTCCATAAAGAGGTTAAAGAGTGAAGGGGAGAGAATAGAACCTTGGGGGACACCTCGGGAAACTGGAGAGGGGTTGGATAGACAGTTGTTCATTTTGACTTGTTGTGTTCTGTGTTGGAGAAATGAGGTGAACCATTTAAGGACCTGACCATTAAGGCTGAAGTGGAACTTGAGAGAGTTAAGAAGGAAGATATGGTTGACTGTATCAAAGGCAGCCGAGAGTTCAAGGAGAATGAGTAGGCAGGAATCACCGTTGTCAAGGGAAGTGTGAATGCTGTCGATTATATTTAGCATGGCGGTTTCCGTGTTACAGCCTTTTCTGAAGCCGGACTGCAAGGTGTCATGAAGGTTGAAGTTGTTAATGTGTTCATCTAGTTGAAGCAGAGCACATTTTTCCAGGGCTTTGGACAGGAGAGGAAGGTTAGAGATAGGGCTTAGGTTGTTCAGGTCATTTGGGTCTGAGGTGGGGTTTTTAGGGATAGGCGTGATTTGACCAAGTTGAAGTGAGTCCGGGACACAACCTGTGGAGAAGGAGGTGATGATGTTAGTCCAGTAAGGGGCAATGATGGGGTTGAGATTCTGGATAAGCCTGGAGGGGATAGGGTCTTTGGTGTGTGAGGACGGTTTAAGTTTGGTTATGATGTTAGAGACTTCGAGCTCAGTCACGGGGTGGAAATTAGACCAAGATGCCTGGTTTTTTAGTTGCTGGGGGAGAAGGCTAGGATCTGGAGGGGTAGTAGCGAGAGGGGGAGTGGAAGGGTAAGAAGACAGAGTAAATACGGGAGGATCGTTAGTGTATTGTCAGCGTCAAGAGGGGGATTGGGTGTGATCTCAGTTAGATGGAAGGAGTGATCGATTTTTGCAATTTTATCCGAGAAGAAGTTGGCAATTTCCTCACATCTATTTGTTGAGGAAGTAAGTTTGGTGGGGGCTGTGGATGTTTGGTTGCGAACAATGTTAAATAGTTCTCTGGGTCTGTTTTTTGCCCGTTCGAGTTGTATTCAGAAAAAGGAGGCCTTTTCCTTGAAGATGTGTTTTTTATAGGATGATCTAGTGGCTCTGAGACAGGCAAGGTGGGCGGCGGAGGGGTGTTGTCTCCAAGATCTTTCAGTCAGTCTAAGAGATCGCCTTTCGTCATTGAGATCAGAGTTAAACCAAGTTTTAGATGGAATAGTTCTTTGCTTTTTTAGTTTGGGAGGGGCTAAGAGGTCTATGACCTCACTGGTGGTCTTGTTGAAGAGATCGGTGAGCTCATTTGCGTCTTGGGAGAGAGGGGTGAGAAGAAGTTGAGCTTGTAGTTTAGACTCCAGTTCACCAGGAGGGATTTGGTTGAGGTTTCCGGTCCATTTCAAGGGTGGGTGATTTTTAATAGGGAGGGGGGGGGGGGGGGGGGGAGAGGGGGCGGAATTGATCTTAAACAGGATGAGGTGATGGTCAGACCAGTCAATGGGAAGGATGCTGGAGATGGTAGCTAGGTCATTATTGGGTATGATGGCATCGAGAGTAGCACCTTTGGTGTGGGTGGGCGAGTGACAAAGTTGAACAAGGTCATTGATTTCTAGCAGATTGCAAAGAAGGGTGACTGGGGGTCGGCAGTATTGTTCCAGTGGATGATAAAGTCTCCAAGGAAGATGTTTTTCGCATTGGAGAGAGAGGATTGTGAAAGAAGGTCGGATAGTTCCTCAGCGAAGGGGAGCGGATCACCCGGAGGGTGGCAGATGTTATGTAGGCGAATTGGGGGGGAACCCCGAGTAATGAGTTCTGCGCCAAGGTATTCAAAGGTTAAGTGTTCTGAGTTTTTAATACAGGAGAGTTGCACATCATTTTTGTAAACAATAGCTAGGCCACCTCCAATTCTGTCTGTTCTGTCTTTCCTAATGATGTAGTAGCCCGGGGGGGATGGGGGGTGGGGGTCAAGGATGGCTGTTGAGTGGTCATTAAGCCAGGTTTCTGTAAGGAAGGCGATGTCGATGGATTCACTAAGGAGGGTTTCGGATATTTAAGTTGTGTTTCGGACCGCCGAGCGGCAGTTAACGAGCATGCAGGATAGGGGCTTAGGTTGGCTTTGGCGGTAGTGCACAAGTGTATGGTGGTAAGTTGGGTTGTGGGTCTGGGCGAGATGGGAGTGGAGGGGGTTCTGCTCGTTCCCAAAATCACTAGGATTCTGGAGAAATGGAGGGTGTGTTCGGGGATCAGGGGTTTGGGAAGGTAGGAGTTGCATAGGTCCGTAGTCGCAGAGGGGGAGAGACTGTACCTAGCACGATGCGGCCTAGAAGATCTGTTGTAGAGGGGAATCGTTTTCCAGGGGTTATGTTGGGAGGGGTGAGTGAGGCAAGGGCGAGCGGGGCCATTCTGATTGAGGAGGGCCTTGTTGTTACCTTTGCCATTGTTGCCTCTGCAGCACCCTCTGAAGGAACCCTTGGAAGCAGAGGGCCGATGGTTGCCCTTGTACAGTGTAGAGGCAGTGTCTGAGGAGGTATTCCTGGACCCCCCACGATAGAAGGAGCGCCTAAAGGAAGCCCGGGCAGAAGGGGACTTTAGGGCTCCCATAGATTTTGCCTGGTCTGTGCCTTTTTTCATTTTTTCTAAGGACGTGTCTACAACAGGACCAAAAAGGTGTTGTTTGTCAAACGGCGTATTAAGAATAAAAGCTTGAACTTCTGGTTTAAACCCAGAAATTCTTAAACATGCATGTCTTCTTAGTAGCACGCTGGTGTGAAGGGCTCTAACTGCAGTGTCAGCCCCATCCAACGCGCACCTAATGGAAATGTTAGAGATGAGCTTTCCCTCTTGCACTAGGTCTTGAGCTTTGGACTTGTGCTCATCAGGCAGGAATTGTAGCAATTGCTCCATTTCGTCCCAATGAGCCCAATCGTATCTGGCTAAAAGAGCTTGGGTGTTAGAAATGCGCCAGAAATTTGCAGCTTGGGAGGCTACTCTTTTTCCAAAGGCGTCTATTAATTTAGACACTTTGTCTGGAGGTGGAGCATCTCCTGACGTTTGAGAATTGGCCCGTTTACAGGTCTTAGAAACAACTAACGAATCTAAGGGTAACTGGCCCCTGATGCAAACTGGATCTGATGGTGCAGATTTATACCTTTTGTCTATCCTGGGGGTGCGAATATGTGCCCGAACAGGATCCTTAAATACGTCATCCACATGTCTTAGCATACCTTCGAGCATGGGGAGTGTGTGAGTGGATCTTTGGGAACTGCTAAGTGTTTTAAAAAGGAAATCCTCCTCTACAGATTCTTTGTGTAATTGAACCCCGCGATAATCAGCAGCTCTGCTTAACAGTTCTATATATCCTACGTTGGTATCCGGTGGAGAAGGTTTAGTAGGGTAAAGATCAGGATTGTTACTCGTGGTAGAATCTGTGTTGTAATCCACCCAGGGATCTGCAGGTGCAGGATCACTGTTCCCATCCCCATTCCGGTCATCCTGATCATCAGGTGTGTATGGTGGTGGTGAATTAGTACGGGTAATTAACAAGTGTTTTGTTTACGGTGAAGGAGGTGATGGAGGAGGAGAAGGGTTAGTACTCACATGTTTTCTCTTTAAAGGAATGTGATAGGCTTCCTCTGAGTCAGATTTGCATTTGAGTGGTAATTTGATCGCAATATGTCCAGTTTTTTGGATTGATGTACAGTTCTTTTTGTTTTGGGTCAGGTTTTGGTGGCGGGACATCGAAATGGGGCTCCTTCGACGTTATCAGAGCATCTTTATGTTTCAGCACCAAAGTTTTTGGTGATGGTTTCTTGGAATGCCGAAGATTTTGGTTTCGAAGGCAATTTCAGCATCGAAGGAGGTGGGCCTGAGACTGGTTTTGGCTTTGACCCGAAGGTTTCGGCTCGGTGCCCGAGTGTGGATGACTCGATCCCGAGCCGGAAGGCTTTGACGTATGTTTAGGTGTCGAACCTGTATGTTCTCTGAGCCGACTATGGCCCGAAGGCAGAGGTGGGACCAAGCCTTTTTCTTCGACTAAGTTGGACTTTGGGCCAATGGAGGATCGGTACTCATGATACGCTGACCTTGCGGAATGTCTTCGTCCACATCGGAGCCGGACTCGGAGACGGATACAGGGTCCTCTTGTTCTTCCTTGGCTCCTATGGCATAGCCTGTTTCTTGTTTGGAATCTTCTCCAAAGAGGTCCGGAATGGAGTTGGTGTTTTGACTCTGCATGTCGCGATGTCAAGCCCAACGGTTGCGGAACGTTTCCTTTGAGCGGATAGATTTACGCGTGTCGCAATCCTGTTCGTTGTGCTCCAGGGATAAGCACAGGTTGCACACTTTGCGTAAGTCGGAGTGCGGGAACGTCGCGAGGCACTGAGGGCAGAATTTGAATGGAGTCCGTTCCATCGACTGCGATGTGGACCAATCCTGGTAGGCCCGACGGCCTTCCATGAGTTTCCCAATCGAAACGAGTTTTTTGTATTAAATACGAAACGCAGAGAAGGAGAATACGTGATCAAAAACAATACCGTCGAGGGTAAGTGGATTGGCACCCAGGGGAATCTGAGAAATGGTGTCAAACCGGAGAGCAGCAATTCATATCCAAACCCGATGGCGGGAAAAAAACTATCTAACAATGGAGTCGATGTGCACTATCACCACAAGAGGAGTCACCTACCCCGTGACTGAAAAGACTTCTTCGAAGAAAAACAACTTGCAAACATCCAGACCCAACACTAGATAGCAGGAGCATGCAAAGAATGTGATCTACAGCTCACATGCCTCGAACAATATGTTTTCACCCTGCTTGAAGCAGTTCCTGATTTACTGTCCATGTAAGTATTAGCACATACAAACCGACAGACTGTACTCACAGGAGACAGAATGTGCTTTTACACACTGTGGCAAAGGCCTGATTCATGGACCAGTCTTTGCAAAACATGCTATGGAATACAGCTACTGGGACTCCGGAGTCACCATAGCATTTATGTACAGACTGATCAATAAAATCCTCAGCAGGTTTCATCAAAGAACTAAACACACGGCTGTTCAGGGCCCCTTACTGTTACCTGGTTGGCAACCATGTGAGCCGCTGGACGCCGGTTCACGGCACCTAGAAGCCATTCGCTTGGGTATGAGTTGCGCTTTAAAGGACCTGCACTCTCAGAATCCAAAATGTGCTTATACAGAGATATCAGGAACTGCCCTGAGAGGACCCACCATGTGCTTGCAATAGCCATGCCAAGGGCTTATGCAGACCATGCCAGGTGCTTTACTCACAGGGTCACGCATGAACGGCACCCATAAGACCCTGTATGTACTTAGAGAGACCGCTGCAATTCCAAAACTCACATGCGCACTTCTAGACTGTGCCAGGAGCTGCAGTCACAGAACCCAGAGTCTAGTATTTGCTTGTACAGACTGTATGCACACAAATTGAACTACCCGAGAATTTACATTCAGTTACGTTACAGTGTACCTCTCAGCGCTGCTCAGTAGGAGTGCTGAACATACATGAAAATGTAATGAGTTGTCCTCACACACCATCAGGTGTCATGCTTCATCATAGGACAACCCTCGTTCTCCAAAAATAACGTTTGATGGAGAGCATGCCTACAACTGAAGACAGGGAGGCACTTCTAGTTTAGGGTGTGAATAGTGAATTAAAAACCAATGTGGCATCCCCTTCCTATTTATTCATTGGACAAAACACATCGTATTAAAAGAAGAAAATGGGGGGAAAGGGGAACTAGTACCCCGTCACCACTATTGTTGTTGTCTACATGTTTCTGCTTTGTAGCTCAACTGAGTCCACGGCATTCTTCAGGACAAACAAATGTGCTCCTAATGAGGCAATTTCATACTAAGAATAGCCTCGTTGGTAGGGCAACCTATGTCTACCTCTTATTTGAAACGGCTCATAGATACCTGTTGTAAGAAACTGGCTCTATATATCCTGTACCAAAGTGAGGTACAGTGTGTATAGAGACTAAAAAGTGGCCCGACACTCCCATGCGACACCCTGGCATATGGGCCATGTTGGCCCTAAGAAGAGTATACAATGACCACATGCATACAGTCCAAAGCACAATATGAGGTGACCAAACAATAGTAATCTGGTGCCTCCGGGCACTTCTTTACACTGTCCGGGAGGAGGTAAATATGACTTAACATTACCATCCGGCAACTAGAAACGACAACTCTCATGAACCAATGGAATAAAAGCGACAGCCGGGGATGCTACATCGTCACACGTACCCCAGGCAGGCATCGCTTTGAGACACCGGAAACACACAGGTGCCTCCAATAACAAACGCACTGGCACCAACAGTTCGCCTCATTTAGCTCCACAGGTGCAGAGCATCTCGGATTCCTGTGCAATGAGTTGAGCTTAAAACACATCCTCCCTTCCATTCTAACATTGTCAGGAGCAAGGAGTGGACGCGCGTTTGTGTAAGGCGAGAGACGCACCTTGAGGCAGTAAGAGATCGAATGAGATAAGGCAGCTACTCCCTGAATATATCTGTATGAGAGTATGTGTGATATTGTCTCACTTCAACTTCCCTTTTAAACTTACTATAGCTAGAGTGTGACCACAGGGGTTCTTTGAGCCCTTCTTCCATGGGGCATTGAAGACCCTATGTTGGGGTAAGATTGTGAAATCGTCTCAAAATTCAGTAGAGAAAAGTTTTTTTACGATTTCCTCACCTGTGAAGTGTCACAGTATCAAATTAGCATGCGTATGCTGCATGCTTACATATCATATAAGCGTTACTTATGTCTCCCTTTCTCAATAATAGCATCTAAATTAGCCATTTGTGTATTTACAGGTATCTATGAACCATTTCTGATGAGGTAGACAAAGGTCACCCGACTAACGAGGCAATTCTAAGTACAAATTTGTCTCATTAAGAGCCCGTTTGTTCGTCCCAAAGAATGCCGCGGACTCAGTTGAGCCACAAGGTAGAAACATGTCGACGACGGTTATAGTGATGATGTGGTACTAGTTACCCTTATCCCCAAATTTTTATCTTTTAATAACAAGTCATTTCTCCAATAAATAAATAGGAATTAGGATGCCACATTGATTTTTAAATCACTATTCACACGGGCCCATCCTAAATTAGAAGTGCCTCCCTGTCTTCAGGTGTAGGCTCGCTCTCTATCAAACCATAATTTTGGAGATCGAGGGTTGTCCTATGATGAAGCATGACACCTGGTGGTGTGTGAGGGCAACCAGTCACATTTTTATGTTTGTCCAGCACTCCTACTGAGCAGCGCTGAGAGGGACACTGTAACGTAAGTGAATACATTTCTCCGGTAGCTCAATATAGCCTATAGTAGGTTGGAGGCCGGCTCACTCTTGTGACCCGCATAGCCTCTAACTCCCTCCCCTGGGTAGCCCTGGTGTGTGTGTTGACTTGTACAGACTGTGCCAGGGGCTACATTCACAGGACTAAGAGTCGAGCATGTGCTTGTACAGACAGTGCCAGGGGCTGCTGTCACTGAACCCCAAGTCTAGCATGTGCTTATAAACCTTTGCCCGAGCGGTACTCACAGGAGCTGGAGTCTTGGGCTTCCCATCATCATCATCATCATCATCTTCAAAACCTTCAATATCAACATCAGAGTCTTCCTCACGTAATCGACCTCGGCCTAAACGCAACTGTAAAAAAAAAAAATGGACATATTAGGGTTGGTCATGGGGAGATTTCCAAGACTATGCTCTTTTTTAGTATTTCTACCTGTAAGCAGACCTCAACACCATTAAGGTCACCGAGGCTAAACATTGCTCTGCCGAAGCACCATCCATATTCCCATCTGAAACCCTCTCCAAACCAGTGTCCTAAGTAGCGTGCACCGATGCCTTCAGAGCCTTATTCGAAGCATTGCAGCAAAGTCTCATAGCACCATCTGGATCCATACCCTATGCACCATCATGAGTCCCAACCTTTGACCTCTCCTAAGCCCCATCCTACACACCCTCCGGCCCAAAACTAGAACACACACAGCCACCTCAAGAATGAAAGATTCGTAAAAAATGTATGTTTTAAATCACATTTTAAGCTCTGTGCAGAGCAATCCCCAGACCCATAATCTAGCAGCTCCAGAGCCCCAGGTACCACCTAGGGACAGATCCTAATCAAGATCAGGAGCTCTCTCCAGAGCCACATCCTAACCAAAATCAGAAGCTCCCTCCAGAGCTGCATCATACACCACTGACAGGAGCATCCTCCAAAGCCACATCCTAACCAAGATCAGGAGCTCCCTCCAGAGTCACATCCTAACCAAGACCGGGAGCTCCCTCCACATCCACATCCTAACCAAGATCAGGAGCATCCTCCAAAGCCACATACTAACCAAGATCAGGGGCTCCTTCCAGAGCCATATCCAAACCAAGAACAGGAGCTCCCTCCAGAGTCACATCCAAACCAAGATCAGGAGCCCACACCAGCACATCCTAACCATGATCAGGAGCTCCCTCCTGAGCCACATCCTAACCAAGATCAGGAGCTCCCTCCAGAGCCACATCCTAACCAAGATCAGGAGCTCCCTCCAGAGCCACATCCAAACCAAGATCAGGAGCCCACACCAGCAAAACCAAACCAAGATCGGGAGCTCCCTCCAGAGTCACATCCAAACCAAGATCAGGAGCCCACACCAGCACATCCTAACCATGATCAGGAGCTCCCTTCTGAGCTACATCATAACCAAGATCAGGAGCGCCCTTCAGAGCCACAGCCAAAAAAAGATTAGGAGCTCCCTCCAGAGCCACATAGTAATCAATATCAGGAGCTCCCTTCGGAGCCCTGTACAAACCAAGATCAGGAGCCTCCACCAGCACATCCTACCTAAAATCAGGAGCCTCTTCCAGAGCCACACCTTAACCAAGATCAGCAGCTCTCTCCACAGACACATACTAACTAAGATCAGGAGTCCCCTCCAGGGCCCCATCCTAATCAAAATCAGGAGCTTCCACTGCACATCCTAATTAGGATCAAGAGCTTTCTCCAGAGACACATTCTAATCAAGATCAGGAGTTACCTAAAGAGCCAAATCCAATCCAAGATCAGGAGCTCCCTCCAGATTTTCATCCTATCCAATATCAGGAGCTCCCTCCAGAGCCACATCCTAACCAAGATCAGGAGCTCCATCCAGAGCCTCATCAAAACCAAGATCAGGAGCCCGCAACAGCACATCCTAACCATGATCAGGAGCTCTCTCCAGAGCCATATCCTAACCAAGATCAGGAGCTCCCTCCAGAGTTACATCCAAACCAAGATCAGGAGACGCACCAGCACATCCTAACCATGATCAGGAGCTCCCTCCAGAGCCACATCCTAACCAAGATCAGGAGCTCCATCCAGAGCCTCATCTTATCCAATATCAGGAGCTCCCTCCAGAGCCACATCCTAACCAAGATCAGGAGCTCCCTCCAGAGTCACATCAAAACCAAGATCAGGAGCCCGCGCCAGCACATCCTAACCATGATCAGGAGCTCCCTCCAGAGCCACATCCTAACCAAGATCAGGAGCTCCCTCCAGAGTCACATCCAAACCAAGATCAGGAGCCCGCACCAGCCCATCCTAACCATGATCAGGAGCTCTCTCCAGAGCCACATCCTAACCAAGATCAGGAGCTCCCTCCAGAGTTACATCCAAACCAAGATCAGGAGCCCGCACCAGCACATCCTAACCATGATCAGGAGCTCCCTCCAGAGCCACATTCTAACCAAGATCAGGAGCTCCCTCCAGAGCCACATCCAAACCAAGCTCAGGAGCCCGCATCAGCACATCCTAACCATGATCAGGAGCTCCCTCCAGAGCCACATCCCAACCAAGATCGGGAGTTCCTCCAAAGCCACATCCTTACGAATATCAAGAGCTACCTCCACAGCCACATCCAAACCATGATTGGGAGCCTCCCTCCAGAGCCACATCCTACACCACTGCCAGGATCCACCTCGAGAGTCACATCCAAACCAAGATCAGGAGCCCGCACCAGCACATCCTAACCATGATCAGGAGCTCCCTCCAGAGCCACATCCTAGCCAAGATCAGGAGCTCCATCCAGAGCCTCATCTTATCCAATATCAGGAGCTCCCTCCAGAGCCACATCCTAACCAAGATCAGGAGCTCCCTCCAGAGTCACATCAAAACCAAGATCAGGAGCCCGCGCCAGCACATCCTAACCATGATCAGGAGCTCCCTCCAGAGCCACATCCTAACCAAGATCAGGAGCTCCCTCCAGAGTCACATCCAAACCAAGATCAGGAGCCCGCACCAGCCCATCCTAACCATGATCAGGAGCTCTCTCCAGAGCCACATCCTAACCAAGATCAGGAGCTCCCTCCAGAGTTACATCCAAACCAAGATCAGGAGCCCGCACCAGCACATCCTAACCATGATCAGGAGCTCCCTCCAGAGCCACATTCTAACCAAGATCAGGAGCTCCCTCCAGAGCCACATCCAAACCAAGCTCAGGAGCCCGCATCAGCACATCCTAACCATGATCAGGAGCTCCCTCCAGAGCCACATCCCAACCAAGATCGGGAGTTCCTCCAAAGCCACATCCTTACGAATATCAAGAGCTACCTCCACAGCCACATCCAAACCATGATTGGGAGCCTCCCTCCAGAGCCACATCCTACACCACTGCCAGGATCCACCTCGAGAGCCACATCCTAACCATGAGCAGGAGCTTCCTCCAGAGCCACATTCTAATCAAGATCAGGCGCCTCCACCAGGACGTCCTAACCAAGATCAGGAGCCTCCGCCAGAGCCACATAGTAATCAAGATCAGGAGCACCCTTCGGAGCCCTGTGCAAAACAAGATCAGGAGCTCCCGCCACAAACACTAACTAAGATCAGGAGCCCCCTCCAGAGCTACATCCTAACCAAGATCAGAAGCTCTCTCCACAGCCACATCGTACAGCACTGCCTGGAGCCCCCTCCAGAGCTACATCCTAAACAAGATCAGGATCCCCCGCCTCCCCCCGATACCACGTAATGAAGCAGCACCAGGAGCCCCAAATCACATTTCAACTAAGAACAGAAGCCCCCTCTAAAGCTGCGTCTTAGAGCATCACAAGGAGCCCCTGCCAGCGTCACATCCTAAGATAAGGGATCCCCTCCTGAGCCCCACCCAAAGACTTATCCGGGGCCATCTCCCAAGCATCAATCAAACCCTCATTCCTGACCCACAATACGAGTTCCATAAAGAGCTACTTCCGAAGCACTATCAATGCTTCGTCCAGGGTCACATTCTCAGAGCCATCCAGAGCACAATGAAAACACCAGCCCCACCGCACAGGTGAAGGTAAGCACTCAACAGAGCCTCGTCCTGAGAACATAAGCACCCTCCAGAGCAGCATACGAACAATACGCTAGAGCCCCATCAGAGCACCATCTACCTCTCTCATTCTATGAAACGCTAACAGCCACATCCTATGGAGGCTCCAGAGCACCAAAGTCAAATGCTAAGTACTGCTCGCAGCAGTAAGTACCATTCTGAGCATCCCCCAAACAGCATCATATACACAATGCACCACTCTCTGCAGAGCTCCGCACAGCTTCCATAGTGGCTTGCTAATCATCCATAATCAGCACTCTCCGTCGCCTCGACCCAAGAACTGCCCTAGGGACACTACAGAGCACAAACATCGGCATCCTAAAAAAGCTCATCTAAGCCACCTGAAGAAGTTCATGTAAGCCCCTCCAAAGCCTCATCTTAGGCAGCTTTCAGTGGTCACTTAACATTATCTGGGTCCTCTCCAGAGCCCGGTGAAAGCTTCCTCCAAAATCTTGGCAAACCCTTCCCCAAAGTGGCTGATCCCAAGCAGACTTCAGATCCTCACTGGAAGTACCAGATAGAGCCCCACCTTATGCAGCCTTCACAGCAGCATCCCAAACTCCGTTCGGAGACTGAGATCAACCCACAGTTGGGAGCTCAAAGAACCTCCTCTTCATCTCAATATAAGAATTATAGATAGCTCGGTCTCTAGCTATGCCACACAGCGTCATCGTCACAAGCTTAGGCTGCAGCAGTGCCTGGCTCTAACTTATATCATTCCATGTCACCTTCTGTCTCCGACTACACCTACTGCCCTAGAGCCCTTGACCCCCGGCTCTGCTTATGCCTTAGCTCTAGCCATGCCACTCCTGCCCCCTGACTACTTCCAATGCCCCAGAACCCTTGACCTTATGCCTTAGCTATGCCTTCCCTGTCTCCCCTGACTACTTCTACTGCCCAGACCTCTTGACCCTAGGCTCTGCTTATACCATAGCTCTAGCCACGCCACCCCTGCCACCTGTTACTACTTCCACTACCCTGGAACCCTTGACCTCAGGCTCTGCTTCTGCCTTAGCTCTAGCCATGCCAATCCTGCCCCTTGACTACTTCCACTGCCCCAGAACCCCTGACCTCAGGCAGCTCTGCTTATGCCAAAGCTTTAGCCATGCCACCTGACTACTTCCAATGCCCCAGAACCCTTGACCCTATGCTCTTCTTAAGCCCAAGCTTTAGCCATGCCATCCCGGTCACCTCAGACTACTTCCACACCACCCCTCCCACCTGCTGACTGTCCCAGAACCCTTGACCCCAGGCTCCGCTTATGCCCTAGCTCTAAGTGTGCAACCTCTGCTATCTCTGACTGCTCCACTGTCTAGGCCTCTTGACCCTAGGCTCTGCTTATGCTCTAGCTTGTCATGCCACCCCTGCCACCCGACTACTTCCACTGCCCCAGAACCCTGGACCCCAGGCTCTGCTTATGCACTAGCCACCCAAACCCTGCCACCTCTGAATACTTACACTGCCCCAGAACCCATGGCCCCTGGCTCTCTGCTTATGCTTTTGCTCTAGCCATGCCACCCCTGCCACCTGCTGACTCTGAACATCACTCCTGTGGCAGAAGAGAAAAGTTCCTTAACTAAAACTACCGTTCTCCTATGTTGGTATTTTCATAGATTCACATACTTAACGTGCTATGGTAATAACAGAAAACTATTGTTATTGTAAAAACCTGAAATGCAGTAAAACTAGTCTTGACCATACACACTCGCTAAGGCTAGATCACCTCAGACTTCACGAGCAAGTGTCAAAACCACAGAATACTGAACGATGAGCCGCCATCCGGGGAGGACGAGGGAACACATGTGAACTCATAAAAGAGAGCAACACTGGAGAACTGGAGTTCTAGGTAAATAACTTTTTCTTTCTCTGTGATTGGATCTTTCATAGATTCACATGCTGGAATTGTAATATCAAGCACGATCATACATTACAATCAAAACACTGCAGCTGGTGGGTTCATAGAATGGCTCATCCTTATCAGAAAAGATGATGCCGTACTGATCGTCCCACTGCCATATCTCTGCCTGGAACGGCATCCAGACAGTAGTGCTGAGTAAAGGTATGCCTATCCTTCCAGGTAGCTGCTCGGCTGATTCCAGGAATGGACCCCCGGCTTAGAGGGACACTGGCCCAGCCGTCTGCCCAATGCAATGTGCTGCAGCCGAGTTTACCCGAGGAGGTCCTGCTTTCATGAGAGAAGGCAAGTGCTGCTCCTACCAACCTTGAGGGTCCTTGCTTTCCTTGGGTACGTGAATAATACCAGAAACTAATCAGACTTTCTGCATCCTTTTGTTCTGTTCAGACAGACCTTCAGACACCTGAACATATCCAGAGAGGCCCTTTCTGATGCATGCATAGGTGTCTGGGAAAAAAGACTTAATGACCAATGGTCTATTAAGGTGCAAATTGGCTGGAAGCTCCGGTATAAACCACGGATTTGTTCAGTGTCACACTGTCGTTCGAGATATGCAAGTAGGTTTTCTTTAAAATTGTAAACGCCTGCTTTTCAGACTCTCTGCACGTGCCAGATCCAGGTAGGGAAAACATCTGATGACTTTGTTTTGGAAATGGGCGTAGGCAGCTGGATGAACACTAAAGACAGAATGTCATCTATTTTGATGTATAGGTCCGAAATTCAAGCGCCAAGCTGACAACAGTGGCGATCGCAGACTGTGGCGAAGAGCCTGCCTGCTGTTCCCACGGGGTGGAGTTGGTGGCGACCCCGACTGGATAGGTGTTACTGCTGTTGTTTAGGAGATCTGTCTGGGAATTTTGGAGTGATTCAGATCATCCGGTATGGTTTGAGTTTCAGTTCAGCAATGATATGTGTGATTGATGGAGCAGGACAAAGATGGCATACGTCTCTGACCCCACAACCCAGTGGGTGGATACCTGCGTGCATAGAACTGGCATATCTTGTTTGCGCTTGCTGCGAACAGGCCTAATTTAAGCTTGTGCCATACATGGAACACTCTCCTCAGCCTAACATAGCTGAGCTTCCACTCGTGGCAACTCTGAGAAAGTCTGCATGATCAATGTCTGATTCGGGTAGATGTTCCGCCTTTAGAGATTCCATGGAGAGTACCTGAGATCTTGTGTCTACATGTTGGTTGACGCAGAAGAACGATGCTGTGCGGTCTGTTCTGATCAACATTGAGGAATGGCATTCACAATAGGAATGACTAAAGGGCTCACCTCAGTTCTAACACAGTGATGAGCATTTTAGTTTCCTGTGTGGACCATCGGCATTTGGCCAACAATTCTTGAAGGTGGGCTCTCCTTTCTTCCACTGAGGCTTCCAAGGTTAAGACAAAGTTTGCTTGGGGTGGAAGAATCAAAAGTCACATTCCTGTGTTATTTGCGCACAGCCACCGCAGGAGAGTCTCTCCCATTGTTGCGGTCACTTGAATCTGGTCGTCGCAGAAGCCGGATATTTGAGCTCACTGCTTGTCCACTTCTAGCCAGGCCAGTTTTTGGGGAACAAAAGCAGCAGGCAGCTGCTGTTGAGTGGCTATGAATGGCGACGCCCTGAGTCTTTGGCTGGGTAACCCATCTGCCAGGAATGCAGCCTGTTTCAGTGCAATACTGAATATAAAATATGCTGTGCTAGGGTTGAGAGATTTTGTAAATTGCTATTTAGCCTTTGCTGTGAGAAACCATAGCGATTTGATCATGCACTTTAGACTTGACATTGAGGTTCTCTTTTCAGGCCATACGGGTGAGGCAAAGATTTGGCAATAAGCCTTTACCACGTTTTAATATTACGTGGCTATGATACAGAGGGATTTCTCTAAAGAAACCCCTACATTATTATTACACTGACGAGGTGGGTATAATAAATTGGAGCCATTCTCATACTTTGGGTGTAGAGAAACTCTGCATAATTCTGTTCCCCTTTGGGAGGACCATTAAGTGATTTTCCTTCAAACTATATAAAAAATGTTTTCATAGGACTGGCAGTTGAAGACTCCGACTGATCGGGGGATACTGATTAAGATTATTTTCCACACCTTTTTAGGTGGGGTA
Organism: Triturus cristatus; assembly: GCF_964204655.1. NCBI lineage: Eukaryota > Metazoa > Chordata > Amphibia > Caudata > Salamandridae > Triturus > Triturus cristatus. Next base: position 1,092,224,867 of record NC_140588.1, on the reverse strand, counting down.
GGAAGTGACTTTCCTCTTGTGGGATCACAAGAGAGGTAGGTTAATTGCACTATAGTATTTTATGGCAGCCCTACAAGTTAGGCACGGGGAGATTTAATCTGTCATTAATGTTGCTAGTTTTTAACTAGGAACGTTCGCTGAGCCCTTCAAAAAAGCTGAGAACAGCCTGTGTATTCGTCAAACCTTCATAGCTTAGGTGAGTGCAGACAGATCCTTGGAACACATGAATGATGTGTGGGCGAAAAAATTAATGTGGGTTCACTTTCCAGTCCTGATGGGATAACGTGGGGCATACGTGTATGCAAATGTATACAAATTGGGGGGCACCAGTTGAGAGAATTTTTTTTTTTAAATTGTTTTAATTAAACATTTTAAATGTATGATTATGTTATAAAATGGTTTAGTATTGTATCTGTAGGAGGCTTATGCTGTAACTTTAACAATGTAGAGATTGTAACTAAAGGGGGTTTTAGCTGATATTTACTCTATGTTTTTATACAGGTGAATCTCCTAGGCCATTTGTTAAGAGGGATAGATATATTATTGTTCTGAGGAAGGTGGCTTCATCCGGTTTTACCACCGAAACGCATTGACGCTTGTAGTTTTTACGGTTAAATTTGAGGAATGAGGTGTTGCATGTAAAACGATTATATCATGACAATACTGTGATTGATTCCTTTAAACTAACTGTGATGAAATGACAAATTTATGTCTCATATTGTGTCTCTCTCTTTAATATTGTGTGAAATAATTATTTATTCTGTTTTGAACTGTCTTTTTGTAATTTTGTATACATATGTATGAGCAAATTCTTTTTTTATAATACGAGAATAAATTTGGATTACATAAACTGGTTTTGGTTTTCCCTTTCAGGACTGGTAGAGTGGTAACCTGGAGTGCTTCTGGGTATGTGAGCTGAAAGATCGAATACTAGCCTTCCAGTTTATGGTACCCGGACTCTTGGAATAGAGGGGTCGCTCTCGTGTTTTTATATATCCATTGCCATTGGGACTATTGTGGATGGGACTACTTTCGGCAGGACGATAATCAACGGGCTCTTCAACGATGGGACAGTCAGCGAAGGGACGGTCAGCAGCATATGTCGTCAGTTGTTTCTTCTTCTTCGATTGGGGTAGGCAGCAGTGTCAAACTCCAACACTGCAGTGGCTGTCAACGGAGAAGACAATGACGACTTGACCTTTTTAGGTTGAGCCAAAGCTGATGGCAGCACGGAGGCATTTACAAGTCTTCTTTTACAACTTTGACCTTGGGTGAAGGAGACACATCCCTGCTAGACATCTTGTGGACTTTGTTTGGTCAGCTGGTCCACAGAAGATGACTCTTTGTTAAGGCTTATAGTGATAATCGTAATAGACTGATCGCTGACAGGATCACCATCGAAGGGATGGTCAGCAAGATAGTTGTCGACATTTGTTTGTTTTTCTAGACAATAGAGTGCCAACGGAGTAGCCAGAAGTTTTGTAGGCTTCAGCATTGTTGATGGTGAAACTTCGGTTGATGGTGCGGTCTTCCCCAGAGTAAACAGCGACAATTTCATCATCTTAGGTTGAGGTGAAGCTGGTGGTGGCAATGAGGCATCTGAAGTCTTCTCTTCCTAACTTTGCGCACCGGCATAGAAGGCACAGACCTACTAGATTTCATGTGGGCCTTTTTAAAAAAAAAATCTGAAATTTATAGGATGTGGAGGCCAATTCGGCCGCAGAAGAGGACTTCTTTATTTGGTAGTGTCCATCTGGCACTTATGGGCTTTTTTCCCATGCGCAGGAGGAGGAGCAATCTGGACGGACTCATTCCTAGATCAGGGGGTTTCAGCTTCTTAAGATTTTCATAGCCACTTCAGTAGCCTTACCTACGATCAGTGAGAGTTTTGGCTACACATTTTCTGTAGTCTTTAGATCTGTGATCTGGGTGAAGATTATCTGAATTTTTGCCACAAGCTCCACAGGCTGTGAAGATACACATTTTGGAAGAACAAACAAACAAAAACACAAACACACTTACTTTTGGGATGGATTTCAGAAATAAATAACATACTGTTGTAGCTCACCGTAGAGCACTGACAGCCCGGGGGCGACATGCCCGTAGGAGACGGGCGTAAGGAACTACAGATCCCAGCGCGCTTTGCGAGATGACGCTCCGACGTCATCGCGCACGGCGCGAAGACGATGAAAAGGAACTTCCGGCATCAAGCGGGTGCCGGTTATTTTTGGATTTCCAGGTTCGAGTACGGACGAGATCGAGTGCGGACGATAGTGGCGTTCTGGTAGGGGTGCTTCGCACCAGCCTTGACTTCCCGCTGCCTTTGTCGCGCACTAGTGTGTGTGTGTGGTTTTCCCCAGTCCGTGCTAAAAGTCCGAGGGTGAAACAGAACCGCTGCGGTTCCGTTGGACGCCTTTCCAAGGCATTGCGGGATCGCCCGAGCGGTGAGACATTTGCACTGTGTTTATGATAAATTGCATACCAGCGACTAAGGATTTGAGCCGTTCCTATTTTCCTCCAGTCAGAGGGAAGCCTTCCCGGGGAACGATAGTAGGCCCACCCGCTGGGGTGCTCTTTAGTTCACGCTATCCCAGGAGCATGGGAGTAGCGCTCTAAGTTTGTACAGAAACTGGTGACGGAGCTGCAGGCACTGAACAGGGCTTAAGCTTCGCTGCACCTCAATTGTTTATTTGTATTCCAACAGGGGCGGAGAGGACTTCTGACATACGTCCTTCCCCTCCCCCTGTTATACCCGAGGATCAGGAATTGTGGTAGGTCCGTTTGTTCTGGGGGTAAAGGAGAAGGAGGGGAAAAGCAAGTAGGGGTATCTTGTGGCTAAACCATATCCTTTCTATAGGTCACGAACTGCTTTGTTCCTCGGCTCTCCAGGTCTCCCAGTCAGGAGTGCTTTCTTTCCTTTACAGGTACAGCAGGGGAAATAGGGGAAACATTGGGTACAGGAGTCTAGGGGTTGTCCTAACCATATTGCCTTGTGCTTTCTCTTTCAGATCTCCCTCCCCGCAGTCCCCTTCCTTTCCTTCCCTCGCCTGATCACCCTTTTGTGTCACATACCAGACCAAGGGGCTATCGGGAGGTGGACCCCTTACAGCATCGTGCGACCCTGAGGACGTTGGACTGCGACAAAATAACCGGCCCACGAATAGCAGTCCTCCCAGTCGCACGGTGGGATGGCCACCTTAGAGGACGTGTTGGCTGCTTTGGCCCTGTTACAGGCCGAGGTAGTCACCTCTAGAACAGAAACTGCCACACTACAGGCGCAGGTAGACCGCTTGGAGCGTAACCCCTTTGACGCTGGCACCCCCCGCGCTATCCCAGCTGCTCCTGTGGTGGTAGAAATCCCCACGCCTGTTCCGTTAGCCACCCCCGAAAGATATAGCGGGGATAGCGGGAAATTACAGGTCTTTCTCACACAGGTAATGCTACATTTCACCTGTAAGGCCAGGGCATTTAACACCAACCATTCGAAAGTCGCCTTCTTGCTCTCCTATTTATCCGGGGACGCTGCACAATGGGCCGTTCCATTGGTGAGAAGAGACGATCATATCTTGTATGATTGGAACGCCTTTTTGATAGAATTTGAGAAGACCTTTAATCGACGAGCGGCCACGCTCTCGGCCGACAGAGATCTCCTGGAGTTGCGTCAGGGCAATCGGGACGTCATCTCCTATCTCAACGATTTTAGGAGACTGATTACGGAAACCGAGTGGCCTGAAGGGAAACATGCGGCAATCTTCCACCAGGGTCTGAGTGAAGACATGAAAGATGTGTTGGCTCAGATCGACCCTCAACCCTCCTCCTGTGAAGCTCTCATTAGTTTGGTCCTAAGGCTGGACCATCGCATGAGCGAACGTAAAGGGGAGCACCGAAAGAGGGAGAAACCCGTGCCAAGCGTGGACTACTCTCGATCTACGAACACCGGGGTACAGAACAAGACAGAGCCCATGGAAATAGGCGCTGTTCGTTCCCCGCTATCGGCGGAAGAAAGAGACTACCGGAGAAAGCGAGGGCTGTGCCTGTACTGTGGTCGAAAGGGTCATTTCATACGAGAATGCAGCCTAAGGCCGAAGGTCCCCCGTCCAGAACAAAAGGCCGCGGTAACCCGCACAAACGGCTCCACTGCGGGAAACGACTCTGCTTAAAGGAGGAGGAAGGGAGTCCTTTGAGCGCAATGTACATCCCTTCTTTGGAGGACCTACACCTACACAACAAAAACCACTTCTATGTCGAAGTACACATCCTGGTGGACGAGGAGTGGATTCCGGTTAGTGCATTGGTGGATTCGGGGGCCACGGGGTGTTTTATGGATCAAGCCCAGGTGGTAAGGCTAGGGATCACCTTGCAAGAGAAAGACAAGCCTGAGATGGTGTTCGCCGTAGATGGGAAGATGTTGGAGTCCGGTCCGGTGAGATATCATACCGAGCCCTTAACGATGAGACAGGGGACTGAGCATCAGGAACTTCTTTCCTTCAATGTCATACCGGCACCCCATTATGGATTAATCCTGGGGTTGCCGTGGCTACGTCTCCACAACCCTCTCATCAATTGGCAGGAGAAGACCATATTATATACCTCAGGCTACTGCTTGGTTAATTGCAACGGCTCACCCAAGAACCCAGCCTCATCGTTGGCTATCTGCTATCAAGTAGCGACTGCCGTAGAACACGCAGTCAACTTACCAGACGCATACAAGGAATACGAGGACGTCTTTAATGAGGACATGGCAGAAGTCTTACCACCGCATCGGTCGTACGATTGTCAAATCGACCTGATCCCCGGAGCGGTCATTCCAGCTGGACGCGTATATGCCCTAACGGAGCCCGAAAATAAACACCTCAGGGAGTATTTGGATAAATACTTGAGCTTGGGCTTTATACGAGTGTCGAAGTCTCCCGCTGCATCGCCTCTCTTTTTTATCCCTAAGGCGAACGGCGAGCTGCGCGCGTGTGTGGATTTCAGGGCCTTGAACGCCGTTACGGTGAAGAACCGGTATCCCCTTCCATTAATCAATGTCTTGCTGGAGCAGGTCAAAGAGGCAGTGATATACACACGTCTTGACCTAAAGGGGGCATACCATCTGGTCCGTATGAGGAGAGGAGACGAGTGGAAGACCGCGTTTACAACGCGCTTCGGTCTCTATGAATATTTGGTTATGCCGTTTGGGCTGTGTAACGCCCCAGCGGCGTTTCAGTTCTTCTTAAATGATGTCCTTCGTGAACACCTTGACCGCTTCGTCGTCGTATATATAGACGACATCCTGATCTACTCTACGGACACCAAAGACCATCCACAACACGTTAAGACCATTCTGCAAACCCTGCGACGACATCACTTATTCTGCAAAATCAGTAAATGTGAATTCGGGGTAACATCGGTAGAATTCCTAGGAGTAAACCTCACCCCTTGGGGTCAGGAAATGTCGGAAAGAAAAGTATTGGCCGTAAAGGAATGGCCAACCCCACGTAACCTTAGGGATGTGCAGTGTTTCCTGGGGTTTGCAAATTTTTATCGTCGTTTTATCGACCGCTTTTCGGAAGTGGCAAGCCCTCTCACGCAACTGCTGCGTAAACAGTCGACGTTCCAGTGGACTGAAAAAGCCCAAAAAGGATTCGAAGAGCTAAAGGAAGCCTTTTCGACAGCCCCGGTGTTGGCCCATGCTCACCCGGAATACCCCTTCATTGTGGAGGCGGACGCTTCCGACACAGCGGTGGGAGCAGTCTTGTCACAAAGACATTGCGAGACAGGACGTTTACATCCGGTGGCCTACATGTCCAGGAAACTGAACCCCGCTGAATGCAACTACAATATTGCAGAAAAGGAGCTGCTAGCCATCAAGAATGCCTTCAGTGAATGGAGGCATCACTTGATGGGCGCCAGACATGTAGTTACGGTCTACACGGACCATAGAAATTTACAGTTTATGACTGCAGCCAGACACCTCACACCCCGTCAAATGAGGTGGACACTCTTTTTCGCAGGGTACAACTTTCTTGTCACTTACAGACCCGGAAAGGATAACAAGAAAGCAGACGCGTTATCCCGGCAAGCATCCCAAGACATCACCTCAGCTGATACTACAGGAGCCATAATCAGCCCAGAACAAGTAATTGGGGCGACTTGCACGGATCCATTCTTAAGGAGCGTGTCACAGAACGTGCGGACACCAAAGTGGAAGAACTGGCTGAAAGACAATCCTGATTGGAAACTAGTACAGGGGCTACCGATACGAGGAAAACAACTGCTCCTGCCCATCAGATCATTAAGGCTACAAGCGTTCAAATGGTGCCATCAACTGCCCTGTGCAGGTCACAACGGCAGGGAAAAAACTCTTGACAGAATCCTGAGACAGTTCTGGTGGCCGTCGGTTCGGAAGGATGTGATCACATGGGTCCAGGAATGCGGGGTTTGCAATCAAATGAAGGCTTCCCATACCAAACAAGCAGGTTTATTGCAACCTCTTCCCACACCCGACCTCCCTTGGGAGAACATCTCGGTAGACTTTATTGTGGGCATGCCGCGTGATAAGGGATGCACAGTGATCACGGTGGTGGTGGATTATTTGACGAAGATGGCGCACTTCGTCGCCTGTAAAGCTCTGCCCTCGTCAGGCCAGTTGGCGCACTTGCTCTTGGAGAACGTGGTACGCTTACATGGATTGCCTAGAAAGATTATTTCCGATAGAGGCGGCCAGTTCACTGCCCATTTCTGGAAGGCCTGGTGTTCAGCCTTGGGAATCGAATCCAACATATCCACCAGCTTCCACCCGCAGACGGATGGGCAGACAGAACGGGTTAACCAAACCCTTAAGCAATACCTTAGGTGTTACTCCAACGCTTCTGATAACGAGTGGGTGGATTTCCTATGGTTGGCGGAGGTAGCATATAACAGCGCTACGCACACGTCCACCAAACTTACACCTTTTTATTGCTCTTATGGGTTCCATCCTTGGTTTTCCCCTTTCCTGAATCCAGCGCAGGTTACCAAGATCCCCGAGGCGCAGAGTAGGATAGAACGCATACAGGCAAACTTACTCGTAGCAAAGAGCAATCTAAGGGCTGCGAAGCGCACCTACAAGGCATCCGCGGACAAGCACAGAAGGTCAGGGCCTGTCTATAAAGTAGGTGACTACGTGTGGTTGTCCACAAGACACATACGTTTTAAACGCTTCAGCGTTTTTAATCCCAAATTCATCGGTCCATATCGGGTGCTTAAATTGGTAAACCCTGTGGTAGTGAAGCTATCCCTGCCTTCAACATTACGCATCCATCCTGCATTTCATGTCTCCCTAGTGAAGCCCGCACGGGTAGGGCCCAATCGACAGCCTGCACCGGTGGTGGTACATAGCGAGGCAGAGTACGAGGTGAGGGGTGTGCTGGACTCCAAGATTTACCGCAACAGGTTGTGGTATCTCCTTGCGTGGGAGGGATACGGGGAGGAGGAAAATTCTTGGGAACCTGCCTCCCAGGTCCACGCTCCTAAACTCGTTGCCCTGTTCCACAAGAAACATCCCACGAAAGCGTGCTTATGTCAGTGCTCTTCGGGGGAGGGATGTACTGTTGTAGCTCACCGTAGAGCACTGACAGCCCGGGGGCGACATGCCCGTAGGAGACGGGCGTAAGGAACTACAGATCCCAGCGCGCTTTGCGAGATGACGCTCCGACGTCATCGCGCACGGCGCGAAGACGATGAAAAGGAACTTCCGGCGTCAAGCGGGTGCCGGTTATTTTTGGATTTCCAGGTTCGAGTACGGACGAGATCGAGTGCGGACGATAGTGGCGTTCTGGTAGGGGTGCTTCGCACCAGCCTTGACTTCCCGCTGCCTTTGTCGCGCACTAGTGTGTGTGTGGTTTTCCCCAGTCCGTGCTAAAAGTCCGAGGGTGAAACAGAACCGCTGCGGTTCCGTTGGACGCCTTTCCAAGGCATTGCAGGATCGCCCGAGCGGTGAGACATTTGCACTGTGTTTATGATAAATTGCATACCAGCGACTCTAAGGATTTGAGCCGTTCCTATTTTCCTCCAGTCAGAGGGAAGCCTTCCCGGGGAACGATAGTAGGCCCACCCGCTGGGGTGCTCTTTAGTTCACGCTATCCCAGGAGCATGGGAGTAGCGCTCTAAGTTTGTACAGAAACTGGTGACGGAGCTGCAGGCACCGAACAGGGCTTAAGCTTCGCTGCACCTCAATTGTTTATTTGTATTCCAACAGGGGTGGAGAGGACTTCTGACATACGTCCTTCCCCTCCCCCTGTTATACCCGAGGTTCAGGAATTGTGGTAGGTCCGTTTGTTCTGGGGGTAAAGGAGAAGGAGGGGAAAAGCAAGTAGGGGTATCTTGTGGCTAAACCATATCCTTTCTATAGGTCACGAACTGCTTTGTTCCTCGGCTCTCCAGGTCTCCCAGTCAGGAGTGCTTTCTTTCCTTTACAGGTACAGCAGGGGAAATAGGGGAAACATTGGGTACAGGAGTCTAGGGGTTGTCCTAACCATATTGCCTTGTGCTTTCTCTTTCAGATCTCCCTCCCCGCAGTCCCCTTCCTTTCCTTCCCTCGCCTGATCACCCTTTTGTGTCTGTCATATACATACCAGACCAAGGGGCTATCGGGAGGTGGACCCCTTACAGCATCGTGCGACCCTGAGGACGTTGGACTGCGACAACATACTATCTATCTAAAACGAGAGCAAAACTCTGACACAACCTTTTCACAACTGTCTGCAGAAGAAATCGGAGGTCATAGCCTACTAATGAGATACTGTTTCAATGCCTTTCAGGGCTTTTATGCCCTAGTACTGGTTTTGTAAGGTTACAGAGAGAGACTCCAATCTCAACAAAAGCTGACATGCTGAAAAATACCTTAATCTAGAATTCTGGCTATTGGAAAGTAGACACTCCCTCTGTTCCATACTCCCACAGTGCCTGTTCTCCTGCTAAGTCACCCAGTGTCATCACTAGAACTTAAAGACTCAAGAGACCCTCTCTGTCTGAGAATCCTTCAGAGCAGTCTCTAGCCGTGCCCTTCAGCATTCAGGCCCTGCAACTCCTTGTACCCTATGACACCAAGGACCCGAGTCATAATCTTAATCCAAAATGGTCATGATCCTGGGCTTTACTACATTATTGAGCATAAGAACACAGATCTGATCAGATCCTGACTACCTATGCTCTTGACTTGAAACAGTCCCACAAGCGGGGTGGGGGTGTGTTTCAATAGTGTTCTGGACAGTTTTCAAAGCAGGGATATGATAATGCTCAAGACAGATGGCTCCACAGATTCTAGCATGCTTGCCACATCACAAAGTATGGGATTATCCGATCCTATGTACTGTTCACAAACCGAGATTTTATTATCCTCACGTCGTGGTGTTATGTGTTAATTGTATACGATAATCCTTGCTACATGGGAAGTGGAACACATATAGAAGAGAATAACTAAATAACAGAATGCCTTTGTTTGAGCTGAGTAAACAGAGGGTGAAAATTGCTTACTAAAAAGTTTCAAGAGCATTGATTTGTAAACATCCACCAGCCATTGAATACATTAAATCCTAGAAAGTAGGCTCTTTATTTCAAACAACCCTCTACAACCCACACTGACTCATAGAGGTATTACCTCGGTCATTCCAAATCTATTTACAAAGCACACCCACAACTATGCTCCAAACAGCCAAACATGTCTGCCTTTCCTTTTCCGCTACTAAGCATGGTTTCTATTTAGTTTACCATATGTCTCAGCGCGCGCCGTTTCTCTGGTGTGTTTGTGGGAGTGTCTCCGGACGACAAGTTGTCTTCATCCTGGTACATGGAGGCATCGTGGGACATGCTCATCGATGTGTTGTTGTCATAGTAGTCGAGAGGCTGCAGCACATACATGAACAACATTAGCGGAGAAAGGAGCAAGGAGACAAGGACATCATCAAAGGAACTTTATCTTTAAAAACATGTAATCCTCAAAAAGATGGAGGAGAGATAGCCAAAGAAGAAACTGTGACGCACTTCCAATTCAACTGATGTACAATTACGATCTGCAGTTTACATTTCAGAAACAGTATGTAGGAAAGCGGACTCTTTACACACCTCTAATGTTCTATCATGAGTTCCGCTTCACTGTCAGTCTGTGCAGTAGAAACTGAAAAGAAAGGCTTTTTCAGGTTTACCCCCCACTTTTTGTTCCCATGCTGACTACTAGGTACTGGTGTCACGGTTCTAAAATGCCCTATGCCCAGCTAAACAGGACTCCGTGCATGTGCTCTGGTCCTACAATGGTGCATGTATAATTGCCAATTGGCATAGCCTAACTGAACTGTAAGTCCCTAGTATAGTGTACTACGGGTACCCATGGACTGTATATAAATGTCTCCCAGGGACTGCAGCACCACCCTGTGTAGGACAAGGTAAAGCCTGGCTCCCAGTCTGCCACTGCGTACTGGAACGGCTGTGTTTAATTGCTAACTCAACTAAACCATTGTAAGTAATGGCAAAGTCCAGAATTCCCTTTTGAATCTATGCAAATCACCCCTATGCAGGACGAACGAGCTTTAAAGCAGAGCGTGGTATGTTAAAAAGTGGAACATGCACCTCTACATGTTCCAGCAGTAAAAATCCTAAATTGCCATTTTTACCGGGAAAAGGCTAGAAAAAATGTGCCTCTTTTGATATGATTAGACTCCACTTTTTGCCTGGAAAATGTTATGACTTTGATTGTAGTGCACACGGTTTTTGACAGCCAGGTCCCCTGTGCCAGTGCATTTTCGTAAAAACTGTTCCACAATTGGCCCTTCAGACCCCCTGTAAGTCCCTAGTAAATGGGACCTAGGACACTGCGACTGAAGAGTGTCTCCCAGGGACCCCTCACCTAGGCCATGCAAACTACCACTGCAGCATGCACGCCCTGGTGCAGACAAAAGAACAAAGTCGACCAAATCCGAATTGCCAGGAAAGAACATAGAAAGGCAGTTTTGAGAGCCAAGCAAGCTTGGGACGAATCCCGTTGGTTGGCCCTCAAGGCTGCGAGCCTGGCTAAAGACGGAAACGCATTTTGAAATCTCTGTAAACACTCTAGAGCAGAGCTTTCCAAACTGTGTGTCGCGACACAGTACTGTGTCGCCTCCCATGTGTGGGTGTGTCGCAGGACCATGACGTCTGCAGGCAGATTAGGGCGAATGCTCTCTTGGACGTTTGCATTCAGTGACGCAGTACGCCGAGGAAGAAGACGCGTTAGACGAGCGTGAGCTGAGCACGCGGCCTTGTTTACTTTGCGACGCAGTGACCACCTCTGCTCCCCATCCCAGGCGCTCAGTAAGTTTTTCGGCCTGTTACTTCGTTTTCTGTTGTGCGTTCATAACAGTTTGTTGTTTTCTGCCCTCGGGTTTGAGGAACAAAGCTCTTTTGTTTGCGTTGTGAGAGACGGAGCATTTGTCAGCATCCTGTTCAATGCGGGATGGTTTGCATGCCGGCTGCAGAGTCACAGATTTGAATTCTGCAAAGACAGACTCAGTTTTGATACATTAGGAGCCGTGGAGGTGGTTATTAAATCTGTAAGAGTAAATTCATTCTTTCTGTTTACATGCTTGCAATTCTCGATAGCACCGCGGTGTTTATTTTCTCGCACTCCTTATTTCCTTCAAACTTCCAGTCCCTTTCTATCGCTTGCCCTTTTCTCTCCTTTGCGCCCCCTATTTTATCTGGCCCCCTTGTAGATTATATACAGATCTCGCCAACAGGAACGGTAACCACTTAAGCAAAGAAGCAGTGACAGGTCAAGTGCACACGCGATTTACAGTGCTTCTAACTGAAGCACTGTGAGGAAAAAAAAGACTTACCAACATCAAATAGAAGGGAATTACAGAGCCACAACTGGAATCTTAGGGAGCAGGTCACTCCGTTATCTTCCTGTTCTGTGCATCGTTCAGTCAAGCACCTCACAGCATACGCCATTTCACAGACTATAAAAATCATCTATAAAAACCCTGTAAAAATTACATACAAACTTGAACCTATAAATTCCCTTTTCTAACTTTGTTGGTTCCGTTGCACAGGCGGTGTTCATGCTTTATGTACCTGCACCTCTGCAAATTACAATGTTGATATTGGAGAGCGGTTTTGAATTAGCACGTGTTTCTTTTAACCACTGGATGAATTACCTTGGTAAATAGACCCTGCGAGTTGCATTGGTCCTTGTGAATAGTTGCAGAAAAGATTAATGAGTCGTCTGTTGAGCAAACTTATGCTCGCTCATACAAGGACTGCCAGAAGCTTCCTTCTTTGCTGTACTGAAGGAAACCTGGGGGTGCAGAAATCAATTATAGAATACTGGAAACATTTTGATGTTCAATTTTGAACTCAGTTTAGCTGGGAGGTATAGAAGAAAACAAACACTGAGAAAGGTATTTAGTCTGTGTTGCGTTTGCTGTAATAATTGACGTCCGGCCAGCCTTCTTTTTATTTCACAGCACTGGGCTGTGCCTACAGCCACACAAGTCCTTGTAAAGGAAATGGGTAGTAAGTGAGAACCAGCTAAGCTTTACCCGATCTTAGGTTCAAAAGAAAGAGGCACGAATGAAGGTCGCCATGCGTTTAAGGCCACTCTTTGGATCAACTTGTACCTGACTTTGAGATCTCAATCAACCTGTCAGCTAAACAGAAAGAAATTGAAAACACAACTCAAAGAAATCTGTTTCTGCTTGCATGAAAAAACCTAACACCACCACCTTTCCTGTTAAAAGAACCGGGACCTTTCTAGAAAGCTAACAAACCCCTCAGAATATATGCCACGCTTTATAAACCACCCATAAAAATAATTGTGAAGACAGTGTAAGTGCAGCGCTGTGGTGAAAGTACAGCAATGCCTGGTAGTGGTATGTGTTGCTAATGAAGCATAGTAGGGTGCATGTTATGCTATCTAGAGAGGTAGAGTGGCACCGAAGGTGGTAGTGTAGCAATGTAGGGAGATAGGAAGTGATGTTAGTGCGCTGAGGAAAGCGGACCCACCTGAGTTCAATGGCAGAGACCGGCTGATAAGTTGCATGATTGTTTTACCACTCACAATTCCCCCTTCCTGAACGGATTTTTGTATAACTCTTATTCAGCAAGGCAGCAGGCGGACTTTGTGCATGGTTGAAAGGGTTGGCAGTGCGTGCACCCGCCCTTTTTGTGCTGTAAATCACTGGGGCATGTGTCAATGTGTGCGTGATTATATTCTTGTTTGCAGGCAGAAACCTAACCTTGCTTACACCCAGTTTTGCCAGTCACTGTCTTTGTTAGAACAGATTCACAATTTCTTTATCAACCTTCCTGCTTTCTCACATTTCCTTGAAAATGCACCATTTGCCCACTATTTTTTCAAAATTTTCTCGGGGGGGGGGGGGGGGGGGTAGGGGGGGGGAGGTGGTTTGGGCTCGCTCGTTACGCTCACTCGCATTACCGTGTCGCAAAATGAAGATTGTCTAAAAGGTGTGTCACCAACATGAAAAGTTTGGAAAGCTGTGCTCTAGAGGTTGTGACCCCGACGCCATCCCAAACCATATCACGAGCCAGGAGTGGTTCGATCACTTTAAGAACCTTTACTCGGGGGAGGACATTCAAAGCCCCCTGATCACTGTACCTACTACAATGACCATTCCTATTTCCGAGGGACATGATCCTTTCACAGAGGCGGAAGTTGAGATTGCTATCAATAAAATAGTCCCAGCAAAGGCCCCTGGACCTGATGGTCTTCCTGGCGACCTGTATAGATCGGACCCCAAACACTGGGCAAAGTATTTTGCCATCTTTTTTAACGCCCTTCTTAAGGGGTCCCTTATCCCTGATTCTTGGAAGGGAGCTGAGGTGATCCCAATATTCACAAAGGGTCCCAGAGAGGACCCTGTCAATTACCGACCCATCAGCCATATTGACGCTGGCCAGAAGATTATTGGCAGGGTCCTCCTAGAAAGAATCCTCTCATGGGTTAATGAGAATGACATCCTCTCCCATTACCAAGCAGGCTTTAGACCCAACATAAGTACAATCGACCAGGTCTTTAGACTCTTTCTTCTATATTGGAAGGTGGTTTTGATAGGCAGGGGTAGCCTACATCTGGCGTTCATAGATTTAAAGACCGCCTTCGACCTAGTCCCTCGGGATCGCTTATGGCAGGTCTTGAGGGACTTGGATTTGCCTTCCCCTGTCCTTGACCTCTTGGTTCGGTTGCATGAAGGGAATTATGCCCAGGTGAGGTGGGGTACCCAGGCCCAGAAGACTGCAAAAATCCCTGTAAACAGGGGAGTTCGGCAGGGCTGCGTGCTGGCTCCCACTCTTTTTTCCTTGTTTGTAAATGGAGTGGTAAAGTTTTTACAAGATGTCCCTGCTGACGCCCCGACATTGGCGGGTGATCGAGTTCCTACTCTATTATTCACCGATGATACCTTGCTAATCTCCAAAACCCCAGTAGGTTTGCAAAAACTCCTGGACAGGTTTTATTTGTTTTGTACCCAGAGAGGCTTGAGCATTAATACCCTAAAAACCAAGCTTCTCTCATTTAACTCACGAAAACTATCTAATGTTGTCTTTAGGCTTGATGGAGTTCCTCTCGAGATTGTCAAAACTTTTGATTATCTCGGTATAAGAATCTCCGACAGTTTGAGCTGGAGACCCCATATAGATAAAATGCTCTTAAGCCATAAACGGGTAGCGGGAACAATAAGCAAAGAACATCGTACTTCATACAGTAGACCAATCGCTCCCGCATTGGTGATTTATCAGGCCAAAGCTGTAGGTTCGGCATTGTATGGAGCCGAACTCTGGGGCTTTGACAATCTCGAGGACATCTCCAGGTCTGAAAACAAATTCATGAGAGAGCTGGTTTCCCTCCCGAGGGGAACGCCACTCAAGCCCCTTTTTAGAGATCTGGGTAGACACACGATAAAAGATATGGCAAGATTACGCCCTTTGCTTTTCTGGGTTCGTCTATGGCGCACCCCTGAACTAGCGAAGTATACAGAGGGCCTAAGAGAAATAATAAATTCTTCGGGGTCCCACAAAATCCCCTGGTTACGCTCTATTAAGAAGTCCTTTTTGTCATTGGGCCTTAGCGAAGCCTGGGACCAAGGTGCCACCCTGGGTAAAACAGATCTGAAAAAAGCGTATTGGACATGGATAGACGCCCAGTAATCCAGCAGTACTGATATAGGCAGTCTGACCGAAGCTTTCTTTATGCACAAACTGGCTGTTAGCTTCGAGCCGTATCTAGACTTTGTACAGAGGCCTAGAGATAGATCTCTGTACATTCAATTTAGACTTGACATACTGCCATCCCGCGCGTACATGAACAAATGGAATCCACCCCATCAAACTCCGTCCACCTGTTTGAGTTGTAGCGGGTTGATGGAAAATACGGCACATATCATGTTCGAATGCCCAGCCTATACAAAACCAAGAAGTCGATGGCTGGGACCTGTATGTCGATTGCTGGGCACGTCGAACTATCGGGTAGCACTGAGAATATTACGTTCCGACACTAGCCCAGTACTAGTTTGTGGAGTGGCAAAATTTCTAGGGTGGTCTTGGAACATCAGGGCCAAATGTTTACATTTAAAATCATGAATTCTTTTATAACATGTTTTTATTGTAAAAATGTCTTAACGTACATATTTTAAACTGATTCTTATAATGCACATCTTTTAAACCTTTTAAATTTTGCACTTTGGTGTCAATAAGCTTTCCTTCTCCCTTCATTGTATAGCACTTCATATGTTTGCACATTAATGCTTTTATGATATTACTATATCGAAATAAAGCTAACTTGACTTGACTTGACAAAGTCGACATGGCACACTGCCTTGGCCATGTCATCCAGCACTGTCTAAGGTATAGGTAAGACACCCCTCTAGCAGGCCTTACAGCCCTAAGGCAGGGTGCACTATATCACAGGTGTGGGCACATCTGCATGAGCAGATATGTCCCTACAATCCTTAAGTCTATTCTTAGATATTGCAAGTGCCAGGGAAACCACAGAGAGTAAATTTGCTGGGAACCCGACAACTCGAGTTCCACAGCACCATGATGGCTTCGCTGAACACAGAAGTGTTTGGTTCCAAACTATACCTCTCAATAAACCGACAATGCTTCCAGTGTGGGATTTATTGAACCATGTATTCAGGAGGCACTTCAGAGGTGCCCCCTGAAATCCTACCAACCCAGGTGTGGTAACAGACTGGCTTTAGGCAGCCTGCCACTACCAGACATGTTTCTGGGCCCCCTGGGTCAAGAGCCACCGATTTCTGGGACAGGAGACAAAGCACATCCCGGGCGGAGGTGTCACACCTTCTCCCAAAGGATGGGCACTGTGCTTGAGAGACGTTTCAAAGGCCTGCCACCTTTGTAATGCATTCCCCAGCCTCTGCTTCTAGCAGCAGATGGCAGCCCCAGGTTTAGACCCACACTTTGGTTGGGAAAACCGGTGGGAAAACTAGGAAGAATAGAAGGTGTGCTTACCTCTGCCAACTCCACTACTAAGGTGGAGGAGGCTAGGTGAAGTACACCTTTCAGTACCCACCATCTTGAAGCTGGGGGGACTCCTCTAATTAGGGCTAGGACTATGCCCCCTCTTACAGGAGGATGGCATTACTGAGGGTGTAGTCATCCCAGGTAAGGTGCCCTTTGGTCTACCTGTCACTCCCTTACAATTCCCATAAATCTAGTATTTAGGTGCGTCCCCCAGACCCTGAGGTTAGTTCCTGCCAAACTACAAAGAAGGACGAAGAAGATGCTCTGCAGAGAAGACAGTGGATGCCCACTGACTTGAACCCAGCCTTACCGGCCTGTCTGTAGCCCTCGAAGATCCTGAGAAGAAACAACACCTGTCCTGCAGTCAGCGGCCTCCACAACCCCTAGGAGGACTGCCTGCCTTTGAGGAGGACCAGATCTCTAGAGGACAACGGTTCTGTCCTCAAGAGAGCAACACCAAGGACTCTGGTGCCCTCTGGATCGACACCTCTGGCCTGTGTCCAGGTGGCCCACCGATTCAGAGAAAGGTTCCCCAGTGATCCTGAGTCTAAGTCCAGCGTTGGCTGACCCCTCCTGGACTCCACGACGACACCTGCAGTGTGAATCAGAAGGCTCCCCCGGAAGCGACTGGATCTGGTAAGAATACTTCGAAGTCAAAAGGCACCTAAGCCCCTGGGCCTTGAGGAGCTTGACTGATGGTGTCCCTATGACCTACGGCATCTCAACTTGCCTCTGCTGTCGCTGATTTCCTTCGGGCAGTCTCCAGTTCATCGCCTGCAGCTTATTTTCCAAACCGAGTTCCTCCACGGAATTGCATTGAGCGTCCAACACTGTTTGCACCCTGAACCCAGCCACCCCCCCGTGCCGCTGGCGGTGTATGTTTGGTGCTGCCCTGTGCCCCCTCACGCTTGTTTTTATCTCCGATGCTTGAGCCCTGCAACCGATCTACTTACCTGCAAGCAGTATGTCTTCAAGCACCTCCAGTCTCCATTGGGTAACATTGAGCCTGATCTTCAACTCTGACCTCTGCACCCCGCCGCCCTGTGCTGCTGGTGGTACAGTGTCTGTGCCTACCTGAACCTTGCCATCTGCTGACCCTGCAAATTGAAGACTGGATATGTAAGTTGGTTACTTACCTGTAAAACCGCAATACTGTTTTCCTCCATAGGTTAACATTGCAAAGAATGAAAGTGCCCACTTTTGAAACTGAAAAGAAATTCTATTTAAAAACTTTTATAAAATTGGTGTGGATCTCCTTTTTGAGTCGTGTGTCTTTTATTGGTCATTGTGTGCACAATAAATGTCTTACACTCTTCTGTGTTAGGCCTAAGACTGCTCACCCACAGTACCACTAATAGAGCACTTTGGGTTTGCATTGAGCCCTGTACACTTCTGGGGGAATCTCTGGACCACCAAGTGGTTTGCCATATACAGAGCCAGCTTCTTACAAGCCCTATTGGCCAGTATAGAGTTGCAGGCTAGCACCCCAGCCCTACTAACTTCTGAATGGGACAACTAAGGTTGGTACTGTTTGGGTTACAAAGAAACAGCGCATTGAATCGGATTTAATGGTTACATCGAATTTAATGTCACTGGTGGGTACAGTGCACCTTTAGAAGTTGCCACTTTAGTTGCCCAAATGTTTCTAGTGTCAGTTTACTCGTGTACATGAGGCTGACGTATAGAAAGCTTTCTGCCCCCCTGTGGAGACGAGCTAACGACTCCCAGGAAAGGACACAATAGGGGCCTGCAGGGGAGTGAGGTGTTACCTCCCTCCTGCAGTAAGCTATACAGGAAAGGCGAGCTTCAAAGGAGAAGCCATCTCTGAAGGCAAATGGGAAACACTTAGGAGAGGGGCTGCCCTATAGCCTATAGTTTAGACAGACAGGCTAACATTGGGGACAGGAGAGGAGAAGCCAGTTGTCAAAAACATTTTTCCAGGGGCGAATAGCCCTCCGACATCCACACCTCTGGGGAGTGGGCAGAGTTGTGCATCCTGGGATAGCCAGATGCCACAGTTCCCAAGAAGTGGTCATCAGGAGGAAGGGAACTTGGTAGCCCCTTGGCTACCAACCACATCCCATACTGAGAGCATTTTCTGAAGATAAATAGGGCACCCTTAGCACCCACAACTGAGATCTCAAGTGACTCGGAAGAAGGACTAAAGAAGGACTGCTGTGCTGCACAGAGGGACCAGCAAAGAGAGGCTGCACCAAAGAGGACTGCACCTGGTAGTAGAAAAGAAAGGGGTTTTGCCTGCCGTGTCCTGCTCAAGGAGAAGGTGTCTCCAGAGCCCAGACAAGCTAAGAGAACTCCAAGGGCTAGCTGACAGGCCTTCTGTTTGCAGCACAAGGACACAACAACTGAAGAAGCTTGCTGGGGCATGTTGGTAGCGTAAAGTCTTCAAGCCGCTACCACCGATGCCATGAGGACCAAGAATCATTGCACAGAGTTTCACACAAGTTCGATTATCCCACAAGTGCTGTCAGAGTTGCGAGTGCTGTCAGACGGGAAGTTATTGACCTAGGAAGGACTAGTCTGCGAAGGGGACAGTGGGAGACTGGTAGTCCAGTGGCAGCTGGACTTTGGCCAGACCAGAGAGGACTTTGTGGGATGTCGACCCTATAACCAGGACCCCCTCACCATCTTCGAGGAACGAGGAATCCCTGTAGGAAGACCCATTGACTGAGTCGCATTCACAGCATTTGTAGAGCATCATCAGCATCCTTCATCCTTGCTATATTTAGGGGGAAAAAACAGACACTTTTTGGTAGAGCACTTTTTTCCAGTATGCATCTGTTCTTGGCATGTAGAGCTGTAGGTTCGTATACGTGTGCATAGATCGCCATCTGGTGTTGGGCTCGGATGTTTGCACTTTGTTTTTGTCTTGGAAGAAGTCTTTGTAGTCACGAGGTAGGTGACTCCTCCTAAGGACGATAGTGCGCATGGGCATCAACTCCATCTTCAGATTGTTTTGCCATGGAGGGTTGTAATGGAGTTTGTAAGAAATAGCAAAGGATATCCATGTGTAATGTATCTAAGTAAGATGGTACTGGAACAGATAGAGGTATCCAGGGAGGCAGCTGGGCGTATACAAATCTACAGCTCTACATGCCAAGAAAAGATTCATACTGGTAAGTCGCATTTTCCGTTTGAGGCATATGAGCTGTAGATTGTATACTTGTGCATAGACTATACAGCAGTTACCTCCTTAGCGGTGGCTACCTGTATCTGTTGCAGTGGTTTGAAAAAGTGTTCTTAATACAGCCTGACGCACGTTAGCTTGTTGCTTTGCTTGCACGTCTACACAATAGTGCTTTCTGAACATGTATGGTGTAGACCAAGTTGCTGCTTTGCAGATGTCATCTAGGGGAATGTTCCCTAAGAATGTCAGACGCCCCTCGTTTATGTGTGGAGTGAGCTCTAGGGGGAATAGTTAATGTGCTGTTAGCTTTAGCATAGCATGTTTGGATGCATTTAACAATCCACCTTGTAATCCCTGTTTTTGAGATCGGATTGCCTTTATGAGGTGGGGAGAAAGCTACAAAAAGTTGTTTAGTCTTTCTAAAGGATTTTGGGCCATATGTAGGAAGCCAAATTGCAATCGCAAATGCTGAAATTCGCCGAATTTCGGCGTTTGCGATCGCAACTTGGGCAGTGTGCTATGTAGCACACAAAAACCCACACGCAAAATAAGGAATCGCAAAATTTGCAATTCCTTATTTTGCTAATGCATTTAAGGAATCCCACATTGCGATTCCTTAAATGCAATGTAGGAAGCACCCAAGTTGTGCAATTTTGGCTTAAGGAATCGCATATTACCACCAACCTCAGGTTGGTGGTAATTTGCAATTTCCTTGAAAAATGCACTTTTTTGCATTTTTCAAAGTGCCATGTGGCGCACATACATGCCCTTAGCGCATGTATGTGCGCCACATGTGCACACATGTTTATTTCAGGGGTGCAAAAGGGTATCCTATTGACACCCTTGCAACCTTGAAATTGCATTCTCAATTTGCGATTCTCTAATTGAGAATCGCAAATTGAGAATATCTGCCTATTCATTCCTATGGGCCTTCTACCTCATAGGAATGAATGGCAAGGTATTCCTTATTTGCGATTCTCAATTTGGGATTCGCAAATAAGGAATAGGTGGGAATCGCAAAATATTTTGCTAATCCTACCTACATTCCGTTTTGCAATTCTCTAATTGCGATTCCCTAAAAATTGCAATTAGAGAATCGCAAAACACGTTTTACCTACATATGGCCCTTTGTTCTTTCAATGTAGTAAAGTATTGCTCTTTTTACGTCTAGCGTGTGAAGAGCTCGTTCTGCTGAGTCTGGTAGAGGGAAAAACACTGGGAGTTCTACAGACTGGTTAAGGTGAAAAGGAGACACTACCGTAGGTAGAAATTTTGGGTTAGTCCTAGGAACCACTTTGTTATGATGAATTTGCAGAAATGGTTCTTGTATGGTTAATGCCTGGAGTTCACTGACTCTTCTGAGAGAGGTGATCGCAACCAGGAAAGCTACTTTCCGGGTGAGAAATTTTAACTCGCATTAATGCAGAAGTTCAAATGAGGGACCCATGAGTCTGGTAAGGACCACATTTAAGTTCCATATTGGTGAGGGTGGAACTCTAGGTGGGATTATTCTTTTGAGTCCTTCCATAAATGCTTTGATAGCTGGTTTTGGAGATAGGCTGCTATTGCAGGGAGATGTAGTCGAATGGAGATTACATTGTTGTAGATGCAAGAGGTAACAGATGATGTTTTGAATAAAAGCATCTAGTGCGTTGATTTTGTTATTTGTACAGTAAATTGCAAATCTTTTCCACTTAGCGGCATAGCAAGCTCTTGTGGTAGGACGTCTAGCCTGTTTAATGATGTTCATGCAGTCTGGCAGGAGATTGAGGTAGCCAAACTCAAAAATTTCAGGACCCAGATCACAAAAGGTTGAGTTGACTGGGATCTGGATGCCTTATCTCTCCATGGTTCTGAGTGAGAAGCTTGGGTGAGAGACGTAGCTTATGATGAGGAACTACTGATAGTTCCAAGAGGGTTGTGAACCATGGTTGTTGGGCCCATGTTGGTGCAACCGGGATCATTGTGAGGGAATGCTGTCTGAGCCTCCGAACCACTAGCGGAATGAGTGGGAGAGGCAGAAGAGCGTAAGCAAATTTGCCCGACCAGTTCATACATAGAGCATTGCCTTTGGACAATGGGTGCGGATACCTGGATGGGCAGCTTGGGCATTTTGCGTTTTGGTGTGTGGCGAACAGGTCTATTTCTGGGTAGCCCCACATTTGAAAGAATGGAAGCAGAACTTGAGGATAAAGTTCCCATTCGTGGATCTGCTGTTTTTGACCCCCGAGCAGATCCGCAATCTGATTGTATACTCCTGGGAGGTGTTCTGCAAGGAGGTATATGTTTTGCGGAATGGTCCATCTCCATATGCTTTGAGCTAGGTGTGAAAGCTGCAGAGAGTGTGTCCCCCCCCCTGTTTTTGTATGTAATACATTGCTGTCATGTTGTCTGTACGGATCAGGATAGCTTTGCCTGCGAGGTGGCATTGAAAGGATTTTAACGCTAGGAAGCTCAATAGCAATTCCAGATAATTTATGTGGAACTGTTTTTGTTGAGGGGACCATAGGCCCTGAATAGTATGATTTTTAAGATAAGCTTACCAGCTGGTGAGCGATGCATCTGTTGTGAGCACTATCTGTGGAACCGGGTCGAGGAATGGCCGCCCTTTGAAAAGGTTTTGAGTGTTCCACCACTGCAGAGAGCGATGGGTGCGGTCGTCTACCAACACCAGATCTGTTAGCTGACCTTGAGCCTGGTTCCTCGGACGTGCCAAACTCGCCTGTAAGGGACGCATCTGGAGTCTTGCGTGAGGGACTATGAGAATGCAAGAGGCCATCATCCCGATTAACTGCATGAACACTCGAGCTGGTAATGAGTGTTGAGGTGTACATTTTGATATGAGGGCTTGCATGGTGCTTATTCTGACTGGGTTGGTATATGATAGAGCTTTTGAAGTGTTTATTGTAGCTCCTAGATATTGTTGTGTTGTGGACGGTTGTAGATGGGATTTGGAAAGGTTGGTTGTGAATTACAAATCGTGTAGCAACTGTATTGTTTTGTATGTGTGTTGAACACAGCTGCTGTGTGACTTGGCTTTTATGAGCCAGTTGTCCAGGTAAGGGAAAACGTGAATATGTTGTCTTCGTAAGTGAGTCGCCACTACTGCGAGGCACTTGGTGGAGACACTGGGTGCTGTGATTACTCCGAATGGGAGGACTTTGAATTGGTAGTGTTGTCCGCTTATCACAAACCTGAGGTATTTCCTGTGAGCGGGGTGATTGGGAATGTGAAAGTAGGCGTCCTTTAAATCCAGAGTGGACAGCAAGTCGCCTTGTTGGAGTGGTGGGAGTACCTGTTGGAGAGTGACCATATGGAAATGGTCTGACTGAATGTATAGATTTAATGGCCTGAGGTCCAGTGTTGGTCTGAGAGAGACGTCCTTTTTTGGGATTAGGAAGTACAGTGAATACACTCCTGTGCCTTGATGAGGCAAAGGGACTGGTTCTATCACATGTTTCTGTAACAGAGAGAGAACCTCTTGTTTGAGAAGAGCGAGATGTTTGAGGACATTGGGCGTTCTCTGGGAGGAATGTTTGGTGGAGTACCAGTGAGTTCCAGGCAATAACCATACTGGATCATTTGTTTCACCCACTTGTCTGTTGTAATGGAATTCCAGACAGGTAGGAACTGTGATAGGCGTCCCCCGACAGCAGTGGAATGGTCAGAGGGTAGCGGGGGGAAGTCACTGCTTGGTTGCAGGGGAAGTGCATGTGGAATTATTTTTGCCTCTTCCCCTATTGTTGTTTCCTCTATATCTTCCTCGATAGTACCCTCGGGAGGAGGAAGGTTGATTTTGGTTTTTGTAATTAGAGGAGGTATTCTCTGATGGCATTGTTTTGGAGCCGCCCCTATATAAGGAGCGGCGAAAGGAGCCTCTGTTAGAGGGTAGTTGTAGCGCTCCCATAGATTTGGCAGTTTCTGTATCTTTCTTCATTTTTTCTAATGAAGAGTCTACATTTGGTCCAAAAAGATGTTGTTGGTCAAAGGGTTGGTTTAGTATAGCTGACTGTACCTCTTGTTTGAATCCGGAGATTCAAAGCCAAGCATGGCGGCGTAGCAAGAGGCTGATGTTAATGCCACAGGATGCTCTGTCAGCGGCATCTGTCAGCGGCATCAAGTGCACATTTTATAGAGTTGATTGTAATTAATTTACCCTCTTGAATGAGGTTGCTGCCTTTACCCTTGTATTGATCTGGTAAATGCTGTATTAGCTTTTCTAGTTCATCATAATGCGCTCTGTCATAGCGTGCGAGGAGGGCTTGCGCATTGGCAATACGCCAACTATTAGCGGCATGTGATGCAATTCGTTTGCCTGATGTAAAAAACTGGCTCTATACATACTGCAACAAAGTGAGGTACAGTGTGGATAGAGTCCAAGAGTCCCCAAAGGTAGGCAGAGGTTAAAGTTAGATATAACCTTACCCTCTAAAGTGGTAGCTTGGTCGAGCAGTAAGGCAGTATCAGAGGACAGTGTTAAGCAATTGATGCACACACTGTGAGCAAATGAATTCACACACTCAAGAACTGAATTCTAGGCCAATTGTGTTTGCATAAAAATATATACTGTTTATTTTTAGAACCAAGCAAGCCTGGTACAGGTAAGCATTAAATACTTTTCAGTAATAAGTTACTGGATCTAGGACAGTTTGAAAATGCAATAGAAATTGTACTTTGTTTGATTTACAGGGGAGCAGTAGTGTGAAGCACTTAGCAAATACAGTACTTTGGAATGAATAGGCTTTTTCAGTAAATTACAGGTACGTTACTTTTACATTACTTTTTCTAACTCAGTGCTGGATGTCTAGATTCAGCACAGGGACATATCCTGGAAACAGGTGAGAAAACACGTTGTGGTTATTTGTACGATTTTTAAAGAATATCTTTAGTTTTCAAAACTCCACACTAAGTAATTTTTTTGGAGGGAAAATTGTCAATTTTATCCTATAGAGCAAAAACATGTTATCGGTTTGCAGGTAAATAAATGACTGTGGGAGTTAAGGTTCTGGGGTTAGACTCAGGGGTCCCCCAGGGTCAGTGATGCACTGTTGTTGCACCCTCAGCGGCACTAGGGTGGCCGGGTGCAGGGGTCTGTTTTGAGGTCGGGTGCCCTGTTGTTTCCAATGGAGAACCTCTGGGACAATGAAACACTGCAGGCTCGGGGACGAGGATCTTCTGGGTGCGACCACCACTTCGAAGGGTAAGTTGGGATGTCGTGGGTTGCTTAGGCACCGTTGGTTTGGGCACACAAGGCCGTGGGGCGTCGGGTCAGGGGTGCCTTGTGACGTCGGATTTTCTTACCCGCTCTGGTCGCGGTAGGGGGGGGTCCTCTGGATAGAGGCAGCAGGCATCGTCTGGAGGCTTGAGGCAGGTCAGGGGTCGCCGGATCTCTGGTCAGGATCGCCGGGGGGGACCTCCTCGTGGTGTTTTTCCACTCAAGCTCGGGCCGGTTCGGCAGGTGCAGTGGGCTGGATTCGCGGTCTCTGGCTGGCACCAGAAGCTTCAGTTTAAACATGTCCGGTGTTCACAATCTCGGAAGTGCAAGCTGGCAGGTCCTCCGGGGTTTGTGAGGTTGCTGGCTGCTGGACACGCCAGGATTTCGCAGGAGCAGGTTCGAGGGGAGACTGGCCTTTAGGGCTGGGGCCAAATCAGTGGGCGTCGTTCTCTTGTTAGCTCTGCACGGCTCTTCGTCCTTCTCTTCTTGTAGGTAGGCTGGATCTGCCTTCTTGGTTCAGGGCTGCCCCCTAAATACTGTCATTAGGGGTGTTTTAGGGATCTTGAGGTCAGTAGTCAATGGGCTACTGACCTTAGGGTGACTACACCCTTGGTGTGCTCACCCCACGTGGGGGAGTGAGCATAATCCCTAGTCCTGATTGGGGAGTGCCTGCCATCTGCAAGATGGAGAGCACTGGAGAGTGGGCTTCACCTCGCCTCCCCCACCTGAGGAGTGGAGTTGGCAGAGGTGGGCACACCTCCTGGGCTGGCTAGTTTTTACCGCCAGTGTTCCTGCTGAAAGGGAGGGGAGACAGGAAGGGGGCCTGCTCCTGATAGCAGGAGAGGCTGGGGGTCGCATTACAAAGGCTGCCAGGCCTTTGAAGCTCCCCTGCCACAGATGGCTCTTCCTGGCCTGGGGGAGGTGTGAACACCTCTGCCCAGGAAAGGCTTTGTTTCTGGGCTCAGGGAGTGTAGGCTCCCGCCCTAGGGGTCCAGAAACATGTCTCGTGGTGGCAGGCTGGTGTGTACCAGTTAGGGAACCCACCAGAGGCTATTTTCTGAGATGCCCTCTGTGTGCATTTTTCATTAAATCCCACACTGGCATCAGTGTGGGTTTAATGGGCTGAGAAGTTTGATACCAAACTTCTCAGTTTTCAGTGTAGCCATTATGGTGCTGTGGAGTTCGTAATGACAAGCTCCCAGCACCATATCCTCTTAATGGCAGCACTGCACTTACAATGCCTAAGAATGGACTTAGACACTGTAGCGGTACAGGGCACCCAGCTAGAGGGGTGACTGATCTATGCCAGAGCAGTGAGTTGTAGGCATGGCACACAGGGATGTGTACCATGTCGACTCTTTACTTTGTTCTGCACCAAAACACGCAGCCTTAAAAGGCACTGTGTGTGTGTGTAAAGGTACAGGGCCTCTAAGGGTGGCACAATAAGTGCTGCAGCCCTTAGGGATCTTCCCTGGTCACAGTGCCCTGGGCACCTGTGGTACCATTTACCAGGGGCTGAACTGTGGCCAGAGATGCCAATTGGGTTAGTTTTGGGGAAATAACAAAGGCCCTGGGAACCTGATTGGCAGGGACCCAGGGCACACCAAGAAAAAGTGCATCAGTAGTCTGGCAAAAAGTGGGGTGTTACTGCAACAGAAACCCATTTTCCTACACCGGACGCGTCTATAAGCTTTGACTCCTTATCAGGAGGAGGCGCGTCGCCTGTGGCTTGTGAATTAGCTCGCTTTCGGGCATTAGATACAACAAGGGAGTCCAGGGGGACTTGATCTCTAATATAAACTGGGTCAGTAGGAGCAGCTTTATAATCAACTCTTGGGGTAAGTATTCTTGCTCTAACTGGGTCCTTGAATACTTCATCAGTGTGCTTTAGCATGCCTTCTAACATTGGCAACGTATTACTAGATTTTTGGGATGGAGCGAAAGTTTCAATGAGGAAATCCTCCTCTAATGGGTCCGTGTGTAATTCCACTCCATGATATAGAGCAGCCCCATTGATAAGCTGTGTGAATCCTATATTATCATTGGGTGGTGACGGTCTGGAGGGATATAGGTCCGGATCATTACAATTGTCTGGGTCTTTATCAGAGTTGTCCCTCTTGTGGTATGGTGTGATGGTCATTATCCCCATCCCCTTCCTTGTCCCCATCCCAATCAGTATGGTCATCTGTGTCATTATCCCCTTGTGGGTCAGGGCAGAAATGAGGTGGTGGTGAGTTATATGGAGATATTAGTAAGTTAGGATCAATAGGTGGAGGAGAGGGAGGTATGTAAGGGGGAGAGGGGTTAGTACCCATGTCCTTACTCTTTTTGGGAGGTATATGGTGTTCCTCTGAAATGTCCTGTTTTAGTTTCTTAGGAAGGGTTGCTACAAGATGTCCAGTTGTTGGATCAATATGCTGTTTTTTTTGCTTGGGATCCATTGGTTCTTGTAAAGGAAGTTCTTTAGGTGGTAATTCCTTCTCTTTGGGTGTTTCAGAGGGTATTTTATGGGTAGTCAGTTTTTTTGGTTCCGAATCCTTTGGTGCATGTTGCTTATGCGCCGAAGGTTTGTGTAAAGGCTTGTCTTTTGTAACTTTTGGTTCCAAAGGTTTGTCTGTTTTGGATCCGAAGGCTTATCTTTGGGTTTCGGCTCCGAAGATCCGGGTTTAGTTATTGCTGGTTCCGAAATCTTTGGTTTATGAGTTTTCGGGTCGGAGTCTTTCAGTGCCGAAGATGACTTCGGTGCGGGTATCGAAGCATCGGATCCATGCTTGGATTTGGTTTTCGGTGCCAGAGATGGAGTTTTGGTACCGTGGGGACGGTTCGATTCAGAGCCGGAGGCTTGGTCTTTTGGTTCCATAGCCGGGCCGGAGGGCGGGTATCTGAACCATGTTTTTGGTGTTTCCCTAGGCCCGTGGGCGAAGGTAGGCTGGCAGAACTTGCACTGCTGTGATGCCGATCAGTATAACTCATCTGTAAGTGTTGGAAAGGCGTCTGCCGGAAGGGGGTTCGATACACGTCTTGCCCACCCCTTTGACCCACCTCTCCCAAGTAAGCCGAACCAGGCACGCACACCCTGATCTGCACTGTAAACAGAGGGATACCACACGTATTCTTTGTAGGACGATAAGTTCTTTTATCGATGATTTCAGGGGATCTTTATGACCCAAAGGCAAATAGTACAGCAGTGGCACAACGTACCACAAATCAGTCGTGGGGAATGGGGGTAGCGGGACAGTCTTTCAAGATAGTGTCTCTGCGAAATACCCTGCGGAAGCTCACAATCCTCGAGCTGGAGGGTGTCGTGTCTCTGGGCGATCTCTTATCGAGTCGTCCTCAAGGGGAGCGCCGCGAGTCTCTCAGCAGGCACAGGTGGTCGGAGTTCAGGAGCCGCGATTCCGTCCGCAGGGCTCAGATGGTTCAATAGCTGGGGGGCCGCGAGTCACTCAGCAGGCCTAGGTGGATCAGTGTTCGGGAGCCGCGACCTCGTCCGCAGGGCTCAGATGGTTCAATATCAAGAGGCCGCGAGTCACTCAGCAGGCCCAGGTGACTTCAGCGTTCAGGAGCCGCGACAGCGTCAGCAGGCTCAGATGGTTCCAGGTCTTCTCTGTCCTTGTTCCTCCGGCACCCCTTGTTATACTCCGCTGGTTCTTTGAAGTCCGGAGTGCTCGCAGAGGGGGGACTGGGGTGACGGAGGGGGTTCGGCGGGATTTCCTGCCGCTCACTTCTTTGGTCTTTTCAGGTGGGTCTGGGAGGGACCCCAGACGCTCGGTAGGGGAGGCGCCTGCTCCCCAGGGGCCGGGTGGCCGATTGAGTCCTCCCGGGGAAGGCGACCCGAGGTGTGACTGTGCTGGCGCCTCTGGGTCTGGCTCGAGGGTTCCCGCTCCCTCGGTTGGGCATGCGTGGTAGGGTGTTGAGTCTGTCAGGTCTCTGGCCGGCCCGTGGATCGGGGGTGGCTGGGGCGGCCGGAGTCGGGGATGTCGTGTCTTGAGGGTGGTTGCAGGTTGGCGGGACGATGGAGAGGGCAACGCCGTGAGGCCGGTCTCACAGTAAGTGATTTAAAAATGGGATGCCTGTGTTAAAATAAATAACTTCTCTGGCTCTGTCCTTTTCAGCTTGCATATTAGGGCCTTTGTTTACTTTTCCAAGCTTAAGGACTTTTTTTTATCTTTTTAAACTTTGGACTCTAAAAATGTTGATATTGTAATGTGTTTCTTTTATTGTTCACACTATTTTTGCTGGCTCCATTTCTGGGATGTTGGAGAAGG
The DNA here is from genome assembly GCF_964204655.1 of Triturus cristatus. Taxonomy (NCBI): domain Eukaryota; kingdom Metazoa; phylum Chordata; class Amphibia; order Caudata; family Salamandridae; genus Triturus; species Triturus cristatus. The sequence goes on along the minus strand of NC_140588.1, from coordinate 1,092,195,745 downwards.
GAGCAATTCAAGGGGATAACTTTAGACAAAAGTAAAAGGTCACATCACCGTTTCTCCCTTATGCTGTGCCATGAAACAGTAACACTGTAAGGGGGTTTCTCTACCTTGAAAGCGACTAAAGTAAAAGCGAGGTTGGCAACTGAGAGATAATCGTACTGAAGTTGTGAACGCATTACTTCCCAAAAATACTGACCTCTAGCTCATCTTCAGTGGCAATGAATGGCCTAATGTCTCCATAATGAATTCAAGTTTTCAAGACTCAAGTTTTCAAGACTCAAGTTGGCGGTAGTATTTGTCATGAAGCTGTGAATTGTGCCTGAGCTGTGCTAAATGATTTTGGGAGCAAGGATCGGATGAATGCATCAATTAATAAACATCACTAAAGAACGTGAGGTTATCAGCGATAAAAATTATCAGTATATCCACAAGGAGATAATCGTCTAAATGTCTGCAAGGGGAGTGAGGGTAACTGATGAGGGATAGCCTCAAACCCGAGCTCTGCCTGTGAAATTGATGTTTCGCGAGATGTCCTGTATTTCCGTATGAACTGATGAAGTACAGCCAGGAGGAAGACAAAGGTACGTGAATGTACGTGATAGTAGTGGAGAGGGAAGAGATCAGGTTTTGTTCACATAGAAAGCTCAACGCAGACTTTGACATACAGACATGCCAGTGTCCACCTGGTGCGATCGAGTACACTAACCTGTGAGGAGATAAACTCAAAGTGAAAGATGGTGTGCGGAACACTGACCTGTGGCGTGTAAGGTCCCGGCGTCATTGGCTCATAGCTCTCCAGGTCCGCTTCATCCAGAATCGCTTCTTTGGCCGTGGAGATGTCCTTCTCTAGCTGTGTCAGGTGTTCGTCGTACTAGAGGATGAGCAAGGAAACGTAAGCTGAGGCAGATGGTGAAGTGTGTGAAAAACAGAAAACAATAACGGGATCATCACGATCCCCTCACAGGCTTTGACCGATGAATTACATACTGTCTAAAGGACCCTGACATCCACAGGTTGGATAGATATTGACTACGGTGGGTTGCGACTCACGCATTGTTGTGTCCTGAGCTTTCAACACAATAAACCAGGAACTGACCTTCCAAGATGACTGCTTATATATACCAGTGTACTCTGAGTCAGAGACTCTCTGGCCTGATCCCAAACACGGTAACGTCTGACCGCTAACATGTATAGACGACCAGAAGTGTCCATGGCGGCTGCAACTCAGCCTGGGAAGGTGGGTCCATCAGTTACAAAGAGAAACCAGACACCTGCGATTCTTAGCAGTAACTGAAGACGAGCAGGAGAGGGGGAACACAGTTGTGACAGAGATAAGCTAATTATTACAGATGTTTCTACAGGTGCGGACGATTGTGATGTAGCCCATGTACATCTGTACAGCTTAGAAGATGAAGTACCCGGCACTCACAGACTAGAAAGGTGGTGGTCATGTGGAAGCCCATGTTTCAAAATAAAAACATCAAACTCATAGAAGGCTCTTGTCAAAAAGTGATATTAATACAATAAGATTCAAAACGTTTGGCTGTTAATGAAGGGTTAGCTCATTAGTGGGAGCTAAAAAGCTATTTTGTATGGCAGAACCAATGAGTTATTAGTCGAACGAAGCCTCGGAACAGAGCAGAAATCTTTGATGAGTAAATGTAAAGGCCAAGAGCAAAGATGACCTTCAAATCATGGAAAGTGCCCTCCATCTTTGGAGAACAGGGTCTAACATACATTTTAAAACATGCAAACTAATCAGCTTAAATTTAAACCAGATGTAACTGGTTAAATATCACTATTTTGATATATGACCGGATAATGAGAGAAGAATGAGGCTTTAGTGCCATGGAGTGTTTGGTAAAAACATCATGGTTCAACTTCGGTACAGGCACAGACAATATAAAAATATGGAATGGTTCCCAGTGAAATTCTCACTAATTAAGAAGAGTTGCGGTAGTATTTCTGTCCACTACTTTTGTGTTGTCTCTGAGAGTGAAATAAAGTAGGAGAAGCGTGCCCAGGTGGTGCTTCCAAACTTGCTGCGCCAAAATAACACTTGTTGTTCTAAGGGGGCATTTAACAATGTTTAAGTTTTTCAAATTACAGCAGAGTTTCTCATTGGAGCGCTCTGCCCCCTTGGTTCCTCACAAGAAGTTACTTGCCTTTGGTTACATTCTTTCTCTTGGATACTCTATTCACATATTCCTCACCTTTAGAATATCCCCAGGCGTCTGACAGGATCCAGAAAGCTTTCAAAGTGTGCACTCCTGCACGCCAGCAGGTGGCGCCATGCTGCTCTACAGTGAGTCCGTTCTGCTAGAGAAGTGTCAGAGTGGAGCCGTATATAGGTGCCATCCATGCGTACTAACAAACAAGTTACTTACCTTCGGTAACGATGTATATGTAAGAAACAGATCGAGAGGCGAGTGGAGCAGAGTGGCGAATCTCGAGAAGCTTACAGGACCGCTCCCGTCTAGCCTTCGAGGTCAGGGCCTTACAGTCCGAGCACGACTCCGCGTCGTGGTCGAGGCCCAAGCAGTACAGGCACCGGCGGTGATGGTCCGTAACCGACATCAATCGGCTACAGTCCGTACAGGCTTTAAACCCAGGCATCCTACCGGCACCGGTGTCGAGTGACAGGATCAAAAAGGATCAAAAAGTTAGTCAAAAATTGACTAAAGGGGTAGCTCTCCCGGATCTGCGCTTACTGGCGCGGAAAAAAGAAGAACTGACGTCAGCGCGCGAGGGCGGCGTCTAAGTACTCCGACGACGTCATTCCGGCGCACGACGCCGACGACGGATGCGGAGCCGCAGACGACGCCTAGCGACGCGCAAGGGGTATTGCTGACGAAAAATCTTCCGGATCCAGTCTGACGCCTGGGGATATTCTAAGGTGAGGAATCTAACTAACGTGTTTCTTTCAGATATCAGCTTCTTTCTAGGCTATGTCTTGGCGTCCTCGAACACAGTGCACACTGCCAATCCGCGGTACCGGTACGCAGATTTCTAATTTGGGGGGTATAGAAAATTAAACCATTGCACAGAATGGGGAGGCAGGAGGGCAGTCAGGAATCGGTGGTTAGACAGAGGATCCACAAAAAAAGAGCGTTACCGTCTGCTGGGTCTACTTCTAACTGCAACTTCATCACCTTTAGAACAGACAGCAAAGCATATGTCTCAAGGGGGGGCTCACACCAAAGAATCCGGCAAGACTAAAAGGGCAAAAGGCCCTTCTCATCTGACCTGGCGGTCAAGGCAACAGTGCTATGTGAATGTGTGCACTGATATCCACGTGCACGGATAGCAATGTCCCAGATTGACAGATATCAGGAGCAGTCACTCCGCGTGCCAATGAAGTGGCATCAGCCGTGGCCCTGGTGGAATGGGTGCTCGGTCCTTCTGAGGCTGCGTCTTGGCCAATGCATAGCAGATCTTAATGCTGAAGAATACCCATCCATCTTGGGGTGGGTTGCTTCTACACCTTGACAAAGCCTTTTCTGCACCACCTTTCCTTTCCTTGCCCCAGAGAACCCCATGAAAAGCAGATCATCCGTACCATGATCTTTGATGCAATCAAAGGTTCCAGTTATCCTACTCTCCTTCCCAGTCCAGACTGCTACGAGGACTTGGGCCCAGGTGCGCCTGATCTTCAGACGATTGTGTATGATATTGTGTAGTGAGCACATCCGCTCTTGAAATAGCTTCGTGAAATAAAAAGAAATGATAAAAAACAGAAGGTGCAAAAAAACTGGAAGATTCACCTGGAGTCTTGCTTGGGAATATTTGCAAGGGTTTCCTTTAAAACTGGACTTAGCAACATATATTGCAGCTCCTTCGCAACAGTGGCGCTGGAACAATTGTAGAGTGGGGGAGCGGACATCAATGCTACATCAACTGTGGAAAACCCTAGCTTCACACACAGAGTAGCGAATGCATTCAGTGGGAGTGGTAAGGGTGCAGTATGTAGCTGGTGGAGCATTTTGGAGCGCACTGTTACAAAAAGCATCATGCAGGAGCACACTGCCATTTACAAACAGCAAATGTTCCATTCAAATGGGCACTAAATTTCCACAGATGCGCAGCTTAACTGTTAAAACGCTATAGCACACAAATGACAATGTTTGGAAATCAGGGAATCAGTAATTGTTTACAATTTATGCATCGCCAAGAAAGTGTCATGATGTGTTTTGATCCTATTAAAATCTTTGTTTCTATCACAGTTCAGAATTACAAAAAAATGTACTTCATTTTTGCTTTCCTAACTGCTAAAATAATATGAAATATGTGTACAGTTCATTTGCAGGTATTTAAAGTTGTTACAAAACAATGGCATTACAGCTGTTCTTTTAATGTACTTTACTTTAAAAAAAAAAACCCTCTTACTTTGCAGGCAGAGAAAGAAAGGTAAACACCAATCCCCATGTTAAAATAAGCAGCACTTTGTCAGAAGACATAGCCTCACATTTGACCTCCGTCTCTGAGGCACAGCAAATTTGACAAGATGAATACAAAGGTGAACGCATCTTTATTTATTGCTCTTTCTCGACTCACCAGAAATCGGCAGGTTGCCCACCAGTGGGTCGCCACCCTCAGTTTGGGAAACAGAGGTACTTCGGAAGATACTAACCAAAGGCTAATGATGATCTTAAGAAAGGGAGTCCTGCACACCACGGACAAGCACAATGATTCAAGGCAGGCTAGATAGCTAAATTCATTGGTTTCTCAATTTAATGGGTGTGGACAGACTGCAGGTTGAACAGTTGAAATAATGTCCTTACTAGAGGTTTTCAGAAACTCCTGAACCACATTTGAAATTAAGTGAAAACAAATGGTCCAGAAAAGATTTTGCTCCTCAAAGAATTGAAGGTGTTTAATTGTCTTGATGGTGGGGCACGGTTTGGGTTATGACTACATATGAAAACAAGGAGAGACTGATTTTATTCAAGTTCAAATTCAAAAACAAGTTTATTTAGACCAATAGTCCTTAACCCCTTTGCCGCAGCACGAATTCCGCCGCGGCGCTGTGGGGGTGCGGGGTGAGCGCGGCGCTGCCATGCTCATGACGGAACCACGCCGTCATGAGTCATGGGCGAGCTGTGCTCATGACGGCGTGGTTCCGTCATGACTCCGCCCACTTGCATTGATCGCCCGCACAGGCAGGGAATCAGTGCCGCGTGGGCGGAGCGGCCGCCAACGGCCGCAGCATGACGGAACCACTCCGTCATGAGCACACGGCGCCCGTGGCTCATGACGGAGTGGTTCCGTCATGAGCAGGAAACAGGTTAAACATTTTTTAAACTTACATTAATACAAAATTTTTAAATCACAATTCTTTTCTTAAAAACATCATAAAACATGATACAATTTCATGTAATATACTCAATGTCCTTTCCACGGGTTCGTATACACAGAGCACCTAAACTATAAAACAGCCTTTCAATTACACTCACATTTGAGGAACACTAACTTTTTGAATGAACTTCCTCATGGCACAAGCTATGACCAAAGTACTCATTTCAGTTAAAAGGTTTACTGCCTGAACCTTATTTTTGATATCATACTTAAAAATCGGGCGTAAAAACTCTTTTCGTATATCTACAACCTTCTGACAGTCAAATAATATATGTAAAATGTCACAAGATGTTCCCAAGGTGCAGACACAGTTTCCCTTACTATCAATCATGGATCCTTTTACCCCATTATTAACATAACAGGGGTTAACCCCAATTCTTAGCCTTAGTAATTCCCTTCTTAACCAACAGCAGGCCAACCTATCAATGTAAGGGAAATGTAGTTTGTTTTGCCACGCAGTGGCCATAAAGCGTACAGAACGTTTCTGCAAGAGGTAATCTTCGTCGTGTGCTCGAGAGATTTCTTTTCCCAGGTCCCTGAGTTCTCTCTTATCTACCTCAATTTGATGAGTCTGAGGACACAGCTTAACCCTCAACATGCAACACGCTTTACTAATGGTAACTGTTATGTCTTTTGCCCATGTTAGCTCACTTTTTAAAATCTTGTTTCTGCACCATTGCGAAATCTTCTCTCGTTCACGGACGCTGCCCGAATCGTAATAGGGCCATGCAAGCCGTTATACTTCATGAGGTAATTCCCAATTCCAATCTCATCGCCTGCACCATTGAAGATTTAGGCAATGAGAATAGGTTTTTCAGGGTTTTTCCCTCCTCAGCATCCTACCCGTTTTTGCCACTCAAATATAACAATTCAGCACCATATAAAAATTTGTGGTAGTACCATTGCTGCGTAGGCTTTTAGGACTGGCCTATCGGACATTTCACCATAATTACCATTTAATTTTTTCGATCCACTAACCAATGCTGATGCCGGAGCTTGAAAGCATCAAGGTGGGTGTGCCAATGCAGACTTTTCTCGAACCACATCCCCATGTACTTATATTCGGCTACCTTTTCCAACTTCTCAGAACCCAGGAACCAAGTAAACCCTATTTTCCTTCCACCAAAGTATAGAATCTTGGTCTTGTCCGTATTGACCTATTTAGCTTTTTTTGTAGGCCGATCTTCGTTTGATCTATTATAACAAGATCGTCCACATATAATAGACATGAAATGTGTTTCCCATCTAACTTCGGACTTATCCCCCTTTCATCACCTAGGATTAAGGGTAAGTCTGCAATGAGTAAGGAGAAAAGTAAGGGGGCCAATACACACCCCTGCCTCAACCCATTGCCAATCTGTATTTTCTGAGATAGACTCCCCTCTACATCTAGAATCATCTGGGCCCAGTTATCAGAATGAAGTGCTTGGATCAGCCCTAGCAAATCTCTTGGAATGTTCTACCCAACCAACGTCTCCCACAGCAGCTCCCGGGCCACTAGATCGAATGTGGTGCGGAAGTCCACAAAGCAGCAGAACAACCCTCCCTTCTGCTCTACCGACTTCCGCGTGATAGACCAGAGTGAAAAAATAGTGGTCAACCGTTGTGTCCCTCTTTAAACCCCCCCTTTTCTGGGGGCTCTATCCGATTAGCTTCTACCTAATCCTTAAGCCTTTCCAGAATTATTTTGGCGAATATGTGTCCGCCTATATCGAGCAGGTTTATTACTCTGTTGTTCTTCGGGCCTTTTGAGTCACCTTTTTTATGGATTGGTCTTATTATTGCTCCTTTCCAGTTACCGGGTATAATGCCTGTATAAGGATCCCCCGATACATTTTTGCAAAGAACTCAGCCCACCACTCCGGCCTTGATTTTATGATCACTGCAGGCAAGTTGTCAGGGCCTGCGGCACGGTTATGGTTTAGGCCAGATATAACTTTTGTAATAGGACTGGGAGTAAAATACTCCTTTATCTCCTCCCTCACTCCTGGCCAGGGTATTATACTCACTTTCCCTACTAAAGGCCACTTTCCATAGATTTCACCGAGATAATTCACCCACTCATCTTCCAGGACAACACAAAGCAGAGATCCTAATGTTTTACCGGAACTTTCTTGGACCAATTTCCAAAATCCTTTCTCATTTCTAGACTCTATCGCAGCCAGAAAACTTGCCCAACCACTATCTTTATAAGTTCTTTTTTTATTCCTAATAATCGTTTTATATTTTCTCCTTAATTTCAGGAGAGTACGGGACACTTCAGCATTAAACCTTACTCCTATTCTTCATTCTCTTTGCCTAATACTTGCTTTTACTTTTCGACATTCATCGTCAAACTAGGGTTGTTCTCTACCTTGGGTTCTATTTTTACTTTCTACCCCATGTTTGCCAGATTTAATTTCCACCCTTAAACATTGCACCAGGTGTCTTATTGTGATTTCAAGCCAGTCATTGCCCTTGTTAGTCTGAATGTTTTCTGGTGGAAGAGTCTGCTGTACCGCAATTCATTTTTCAATAAATTCCTCCAATATACGGGTTGTAAGCCGCCTTGGGTAGTCCACAAGTAACTTAAAGAAGGTAGTGATCACTACCTTCCACACTTACCACCTCAAAGCACTTAATTCAAAATTCCAGGCATGCATGAACACATAATCAATGGGACAAGGTTGCCGGCCTATCATAAATGTGCGCTTTGCCTGTTGATCAGCCTCCATTCTACCATTCACACATACCAAACCCATACAGCCCAGAAGTTGTCCTAAAGCCATATCTTGGGCTGAAATAACCCCTCTGGGGAATATGGCCTCCTCTATATTATAGGAGATCAACAATTCCTCACACCATGGATGTATTCTACGGGGATCTAGTTTATGGTTAAAATCACCCAACACAATGATAGCATCTTTCAGGTAGTGTTCGGATACAGTCATCAAATCTTCTTTAACATTTCTCCTTATATTCATCCTTCTTCCCCTTCTGTATGTATACGTTAACAACGACTATACCTTCATAGCGGGGGCCAACACAACATTCTGCACCCTAATGCCCATTTACATTTTAATTCCAAAAATTTCACTCTCCTGACAATTTTTGTGGAAATCAACGTCAATTGACCTCCAGAAGGTCTAACAAGGGGTTGCTTCTTTGCTACGTTTGACTGGTGGGCAAACCCTTCGATTACGGGGGTTTCGTCACACAGCCACGTCTCCTGTAAGCACACAATATCGTTACACTCGATAATCTCTTTAAAACTTTCTTGGTTCAATATCCTCTTATAACCATTTATATTCCAGAATGATATAGAGAGGCTGTGCGACGACCCATGCTCCTAGTCGTTCTCACTCAAGCACCCTTCTTCCTCGTAATCTAAAAATGCTAAGGCTCTTTATCCATTGACAGCTAATGTAACTTCCTCACCTCTCACTATCTCACTACCTCCTATTGTAAGTTTGAGTTCTCCCTTGTTGTTCCAGCAGGTATCCATCAATCTTACCTGTCGGACTCCCAGCCATGCATGATTCGTGAGGGATGGCTTCCCCTGCCAATTCCAATCCCACATATTACAATCCAGCAATTCTTCCCTTTTTTCTAATCTAATCCCTTCCTTTAGTGACTCACATTCTGCTTTTATTAATGCTGTTTTTACCAGGGCTGAATAAAGGAGGATCTTAGTCACTTCACTCCCGTTACTGTTTGCCAAGAGCCCCACTTCTCCAAGATCCTCGGTGCCGATATTCCATAAACTTGCACATTTAGAGATAGGGACAAAAGGAGCGGAGATCTATTTAATGGGATTAGTTTCCTCACTTGTTCCCAGCTTTACCCAGACTTATTGGCTCTAAGAAAACCCACAGGTCCTGTCTACATTCTGCCACTAGACCCAGTGGGTCCCCAGATGGAGCAATCTCCCTTCTTCCTAGAAGATCTGCACCCTCGCCTCTATTCAATCAGCCTCTGTAACTGCAGGGGGTCCTGGGACCCGCTTTAGGATCTTTTCCGTCCTCCCTACCGCATCGCCCCTTGCTTCTTTCTCCCCCGGGGTTTTCTTGATATTATTTTTGGTACTCCTAGTTTTTCCTATACCTTTTACCCCCCTTGTCTTTTCTTCAGGTTTGCTATTAAATATTCCTTTTCCCTGGGTGTTTTTCTTTATCGGGCTGGGTCCACGTTCTTTACTAAGCTCACAGGTTCTTTTTCTACCCCCTTACCACTTCCCTGCCGCCTTGGGGCTTGGTCATTTCTAGGGATATTCTCCCACCTCTTAGGGTGAGGGATGCGCTGTTTAAAACTCCTCCTTTCACCCCGATGTTTTGTGATCATTGGGTAACGAGATGTGTATACACTAGGCTCCTCCTTCTGATTTAGGGAATCCTTCGTCACTCCTTCCTCCCCGGTGACTACCCCTTCCTGGCGGGCCCCGACTGGCCTAACTATAGACGGCATTAGTCCTTTTATTTGTATCAATTCCCCTACCATGGTTTTAAACTGTTCCTTTGTGTTTTTAAAATCTCATTATTCAGCATTGAAACCTCTAGCAGGCCGTGCAATGTTTTTTGAAGCATTAACAGTGCTTCAAGCATTGAGGAACTTGAGGTGCCCGTGACCTCCACACTGGGTGTAGATGGTCCCGATGTTCACTTCCTGTACCTTGGGGGCGATCAGCCTCTTCCTTCACAGTGCTTCAAGCATTGAGGCACTTGAGGTGCCCGTGACCTCCACACTGGGTGTAAATGGACTCGATGTTCACCTCCTGTACCTTGAGGCCTTCACAGTGCTTCAAGCATATGGTCCGTTGTGTGGTTATTGTCCTTTTTACTCTGAACCTCGCTACTTGAGACTTCCTCTACATCCTCCCTTTCAAATTCTTGATCAATAGAAAGCGGGAAGAGTCTTGGTGCTGAGGACAACCTTGGTTCCGGGGGTAATACTGAAATATTAAAGTTGGTATAGATGGTAGAGTCAAATTCCTGGGCTGCCATATTATCCGGGGTTGGATTAATCTCAACAATGCTCAGTTCTTCATCGATCGGTTCTTTCTCCCTGAAGTGTTTCCCCAGAAAGTCTTTTGAAACTGAGGCTCCTCCTTTAGCCATCCCTGTGTGGCCTCCTTGGTCGCCTTTTACATTTTCTTTCTGGTTTCCCTCCATAACCTCTATCCCCAATTCGATATTATCAGTCTTTTTAGAGTTTGTTGAGGCTTTCTGAACTTTTGCTTTCCCCAATGCCATCCTTTTTATATTCTTCTCCTTTTCCTTTTGCCACAGGTATGCTCCCTGCTACTCCTTAGATCTTCCATATCTCTAACACGGAACACTTCCGGATGTCTTTAATTTCCCTTTTTTACTAGGGCCTGCACCCACCCAGGAAGGGCACTCTCTCTCTCAGCTGCAGTCGCCAACTAGCGCTCACTCTCTGTAGCACTCTGCCGCACCTACTTGTTTTGCTGCTACCCTGTGCCCCAGTGTAGTTGGTGGTGGTGCTTCTGCGGAGGGGAGACAAATCCGCCACTTACTGGTCCTTTTTGTCCTCCTGAAGCGCTTCGCAAAGTTCCTTGCAGCAGCCGCCGCCTCACAAGCCTCGCGTCCTACCACCCTCACATTCTCAGGGCCACAGTTACACAAACCACGGGCTGTCCCTAGCTTGGGCAGAGGTACCGCCGCCTTACTGCAGACTACAGCTCGTGCTGCAGGTTACAGGATCAAGAAGCAGCGGGGGCACTATGGGGTGGCCTAGACTTGGTCGCACTCATTCGCGCTTGGCCACAACTTGGTGGTGTTTTGTTGGGGCCACCACCGTGAGAACAAAACTTAGCGGAAATGCGAGGACACAAAGCAGCAACTCAGCGCCCTCCTCGCACACTCACTTGCTGGGGGTCGGCGTGAAAACGTGGACTGGAGTCAAAGCTGATTGCCGCATCAACCCTTGTTGGAAATCAATCGATCAGAGTCTGGGGCTTGTAAGATCCCAACAACGTTTGTCCTGTGACTGATTTTATGTTATGAAGCTGTAGCAAGATCCAGATATAGTTTGCAACAATTTGACAGACTTGATGAAAAACACTCGAGATGATTATGTGGTCTAAATTGATCAAAAGTCTGATCTAATAATAACTAAAAGGGTAATAGACTAAGAGCTTTTCTATATTATTGATATAAAGAGAGTGAACTTACCTCTGCCAGAGTCTGCTGGCAAATGTTGACAATCTCTTGGGATGTCTTCGTGTATGGACTGTGGGAGCCTAGGAAGAAAGAGACAGAGAAAGAAGAGTGACAGTGGAAGAGTGGTATGAGGACAAGACCGAGCGAGAGTCTGCGTGTCACTCTGAATCATATCACTCACATGTACAGGGCAATGCATCATAACCGTGGGATTCGTTCATGGGCTACGTCTCAGATGGATAACTGGTACAAAATAGTATCTGCAAAAAGCAAATTTCCAAGAAAGTTCCAAACTGCATTTTCTTCTCTTCCCGTGAAAGATAGACTTGACTATTTAAATGAATTCAATTCCATTGGTGGCATTCTATAACGCACCAGTCTGACTACTTTTTTCCGTCCTGGTCATACTGATGCATTAACCTGATGAAACTGGCCTGAACTTGCATTTTTCTGGAAATTCTGTATTCCGTTCTCACCGAAAAAGGCCAGTACCACAATTCTACTTAAAAAAGTAGTTACCGCTCCTTCTCGGGATTCAGTGTCATTTTTTAAACTAAAGAGTTTCAGGCCTTTCTCAACAAACGTAATGCCTTTGTGTGCAATCGCCCCTCTCACCGGAAGACCAATGCCTCGCTGCAGGATTTTGAGGAGAACATTTAGAGGGGGCACCTTGTACTGCTAGCCTTATGACACCTCTCAGCGGCTTCAGATGTGCTGAACCATTGTTGTGACCCAGGTCCTCTGCATGGCTTTGGGATGCTGGGTCACCCTGCTCTTGTACGTTTTCTGGACAACCCTGTTTTTTTCCTCAGTGCTCTCGAATGACATACATGACGCTGGCGGTGCTTCGTGTCTTTTTTATTTTCTCAAGATCAGAGTCCTCTCAAACCACACCATAAGTTGACTTGGCGGTGGTGACAGCGAGATTTCAGTCCGGAGCACAGCCCACTTCATCTGCCCAGTCACTCTCCCCAGTCAGACGCTTAATGAACTTTTCTGGCAAAACTACTTAAAACTATAGGGACTGGACAGAAGCCACAAAGCAGGGCACCAGTATCTACTGGTGTCACTATGCCAGGTTACTCACCATTGTATTTGTTGCTGTTTTCGTAAATCAGCCTAACATCGTGCAAGAAGAGCTCCCGGTTCTGGTATTTGTGCTTGGAAATGTTCTGAAAAAAAATTGCAGTGATCCCAAAAAGTGTGTTAATGAAGCAAAGAGAACAACAGGACATAATCTAGTTCTTAACAGTGAGACGCGTGGCTGGGGCTACAGGTGGGAAGCGGAGCTATACAGTCAATCCAAGCTCTATTCACTGCTTACCTAGGACAGCGCTGCCTGCCAGCAGACAACTGCAGGTCTGGAAGAACCAGGCTGTAACCACTCCCTGTGTGTCTTCAAGCATCAAGATTTGCTTGCTTGGGGGTGCAAATGCAGATACACAGACACACACAGTCATTCAACCAGACATCATAACTCGGGGAACGGTGCTGACACACCCTGCTTCTCTAGGCTATAGATGCTATTAGACGATAGTCTTGGGAGCGATGCCGTGACACACTGCTTATGTGGGACAGCGATGCTGTGACACTGCTTACGTGGGACAGCGATGCTGTCACACACTGCTTACGTGGGACAGCGATGCTGTCACACACTGCTTACGTGGGACAGCGATGCTGTCACACACTGCTTACATGGGACAGTGATGCTGTGACACTGCTTACGTGGGACAGCGATGCTGTGACACACTGCTTACGTGGGACAGCGATGCTGTCACACACTGCTTACGTGGGACAGTGATGCTGTGACACACTGCTTACGTGGGACAGTGATGCTATGACACACTGCTTACGTGGGACAGCGATGCTGTCACACACTGCTTACGTGGGACAGCGATGCAGTCACACACTGCTTACATGGGACAGTGATGCTGTGACACTGCTTACGTGGGACAGCGATGCTGTGACACACTGCTTACGTGGGACAGTGATGCTATGACACACTGCTTACGTGGGACAGTGATGCTGTGACACACTGCTTACGTGGGACAGCGATGCTGTGACACACTGCTTACGTGGGACAGTGATGCTGTCACACACTGCTTACGTGGGACAGCGATGCTGTGACACAGTGCTTACGTGGGACAGCGATGCTGTGACACACTGCTTACGTGGGACAGTGATGCTATGACACACTGCTTACGTGGGACAGTGATGCTGTGACACACTGCTTACGTGGGACAGCGATGCTGTGACACACTGCTTACGTGGGACAGTGATGCTGTCACACACTGCTTACGTGGGACAGCGATGCTGTGACACAGTGCTTACGTGGGACAGTGATGCTGTCACACACTGCTTACGTGGGACAGCGATGCTGTCACACACTGCTTATATGGGACAGTGATGCTGTGACACGCTGCTTACGTGGGACAGTGATGCTGTCACACACTGCTTGCCTTAGATCGGAATCCTGTCCGAGCCTGCTTGTCAGAGGGAGCCACGCTTTTCTTAGGAGGAGATGCAGTTGCACATTGTTCATCTTGGAGAATGACACATCCACACACTGCTTGTTTAGGGATGCAATGTTCTCACGCTCTGCTCGTCTAAGATAGTAATATCGCCATACTTCGCTTCTATGCTGGCGCAATGCTGTCATACGTAGCCTGTCTTGATGACTGATGCTTTTGTATAATGCTCATATAATTGAAAATCTGATTCATCTGGAATAAATTAATTTATTTACATTGAAAAACAAAGAAATCAATTCTAAATGTACATCTAAAGTCAAAGTCATTGATGCGCTCTAGCCTTGTAAGTCGTTTAATAAAGCCACAAGAAAATCATGTGTAATTGATATAAAACATGTAGATTAAGCACATCGTGTTTTGGTCTATTGATCCATGTGGCGCCCCAGTGACCATCCTAGATTCAGGTGTCCTCGACATTACAAAAGAGTACGCAACGCCGTCAACACCAAAGTGCACTATTCAGTGCTGGCCTAGAAAGAGCTGCCACTCTACTCATTACCACATGGGCGCAATTGCAAACACGTGACATATTGAAAGTGGCTGCCTTTATATAAAACTCACTACTAGTTCACTTCTATGTGTTCTTTCACACTGGGACACCGCGCACTAGAGTTGTCTTGTTTGTTTGCTATTCTCTTGATGTGATTAATGTACAGATTCTAAGTGATTTACCTGTAACCACACTACAAGGGATTTCCTTATGGTTTAATTAAACCACTTGCAAGGCTAGAGGCTATCAATCAATTTATTATCTTAGATGAGCGCTTAGAATTGATTATTTTCCTATCAATGAAAATGAATAAATAAATTCCAGGTGAACCATTGTCCTAATGTACAATGCCCAGGTCCCCACTGGCGTAGGGGAAGCTCTGGTTATGAGGGATGTGTACAATGCTGGTCAGTAATGATGCCACACACTTCTTGACCGGTGAGTGATATTCACACTAACTGCTCATCTGAGAGCAGAGAGAGGTCACTCTGCTTCCTTAGGAGAGCAGCCGGGGCCTCAAATCCATTTTCTCCCCCATGCTACTCACCTGTCGAATCGTCTCCAGGTCCATGGGTTGGATGATCACTTTGAAATAGTCGGGAATGAACTTCTTGTTAACTGGATAATGGAATGGCCATGACTGGTGGAAGAAAAGGACAGAAGGTCAGAAGTGCACCAAGGGGGCACAAGAGGCTGTATGCACAGAGATCTGATTTAATTCAACATGTGTATGAACCAAGAAAAACTGCAGCTTCCTTGACAGAGTTTGAGGCCCTACCCCTAAGGAGCTTAAAGCAAGTAACTCTGGTACTTTCGGATGCGTAGCTCAATCAATTATTTACATGAGGTTTAATCTCACTAGTAGCCAAAGTACTTGAACAGCAACACCAGTGCATAAACCCTGCCGCACCACCACACCTGCCGCCACCAGCATACTTGGTATTGAATTTATAAGTTCACTTCTTCAATTATGTTGGGATGCTGAGCAGAGACTAGAGGTTTGGTTGCATCACTGAAAACGCTACAGGACAGACCCACAGTAACTACAGCCAGTAAATGAAACGGAATCCTATGTCCAATCCCATTTAGTCAAAGACAACTGAGATGTCTGGTACCAACTATGGAAACAAAATGTAAAGCGTAGGAAACATTGGCAGGCTATGACCTCTGACGCTTAGATTCAATGTTGTGATAACCCTTGTGGTTGCTGTACCAATGACATTGATGGGGACGTGTCTCTGAATGACCCTAACCGGCCTTCAATTGTTCTTTTTGCTTTTCTCACCCCGAGTGGGACAGGTATGTCCAGACATGGGTCCCATGCCCTCCATGCCACTTGAGTCAAGCTAGCCTGGCTGATGAGGGCTGAAAGCCTGAAACCGGTCCTAGGATACTTGTTTCCAGTCCAGGGAGGACCTGGCCTGGCAGTTCGGGGTGGACTGTTCCCATTGGGCACACGGTCAAGTCTGATTTGCACATGGCTGGGTCCAAACTGGAATGGCATGGTGAGCAAAAAAACGATGGATTTAGGCCCAGATCTCTGTACAGGGGTGGGGTGAACGTATGACATTGTTCTGCATTCTGTCCATCAATTGTTCTTTTTGCCTAACTCCAACAGCATGGATGCTAGAAGGTCAAGGATTGTTAGGACGAACGTACTCGGTATGGCTTACTGAAGTCTTGCTGTCATGCCCTTGTACACATTCTGGACTGCCCTGAACACTTTTCTCCCAGTGAGCTTGGCATTCATGTGAGCCCACAGGAGTTGTTCCTGTTTTACTGACACCCTCCCCCAAAATAAGCGGTCTCTGCGGGTGGAGGGAGGGCGCCCTCCAGAACCCCCGTGACGGACCATAGTTGGCCGCTTCTCCTTCCACATTCATGATCTTTATTGCTTTGGAGACGATCTCCTGTCTGAAGCCACTTCACATTTCACCTCAGTCACTCAAAGGCTACCAGACCAAGATCTTCCCAAAATGGAAAGTACGTTTTTAACGAAAAATCGTTTTCCTTGTGAAAAATCGTGACTTAGAAACATTGTCGGAAAACAATATAGCAGCTAAACAGGTAAGTAAAGCACTTATAAATTCAGTCTTCGGACCCAAAAATCAGCAAGGGGGAGGGTCATGGGAGTAACAAAACTGCCCCACCAATGACATAGGGGAGGCCGAGGGCAGAGGTCAAAAGGCAGAGCTTGGTCCAATGCTTTTCAATGGAGACAGGGGGTGCCTGGAGCCACACTGCTTGCAGGTAAGTAGATCGGTTGTAGTGGCCAAGATTTGGGGGTTAGCACCAGCACAGAGAGGGGCCACAAAGCAGCACCAAACATACATCACCAGCGGCACAGGGGTGGTCGGGTACAATTTCGACGTCGGGTGCCCAATGCTTTTCAATAGGTATTCTTCCTTTGGTAACTAGGCTGCAGACGTGGCACTGGAGGTTGCAGGAGGGAGACCAGCGACAGCCGAGGTAAATAGAGATGTAGCGGGTTGTAGGGGCACTGTTGGCTCAGTTCACTGAGGCCTACGGACTTCGGGTGCAGGGGTGCCTTTCGACTTCAGAGTCTTCTTACTAGAGCCGGTCGCGGCCAGGGGAAGCCTCTGGATTCACACAGCAGGCGCCTTCATGGAAATCAGGAGAGGGCAGTCAATGCTGGACACGAAGTCAGGATCGCTGGTGGACTCCATTGCACAGGTGAGCTACCTAGAGAAAGGCCGTGGGCGCTGGGTGCAGAGTGGGCAGGAAACATGGATTCACCTGGATCCGGGGTCCTTGGAGCTTGTTTCTTTGTGGACAGGTCAGCTGTCCATGGTAGATTGGAGTATTTTCCTAAGGCAGCAGTCCTCTCAGGGTTTTCAGAGGTCCCTGGCTCCAATCTGGTTGCAGGTTCGCAGGTCGGTAGGTAGGGCTGGGGCAAAGGCAGCCGTCGTCTACAGTCTTCTCTGCAAGATTGTCTTTTTTCTTCTTAGGGCATCGCAGAACCAATGTCCAGTCCTGGGGGAGCCACCTAAATGCTAGATTTAGGGGCGTTTTAGGGGACTAGTAGGTAGGGCCAATGGGCACCTTAACTGGGGTGACTAAACCCTCCATTATGCCACCCTCCTGTGGGAGGGGGGCAAGGACCCAGCCCTGACTGAAGGGGTCTCCCCATCTTCAAGATGGTGGGACTGAAAGATGTGCTCCACCTCGCCTCCCACACCTTGGTGGGGTTGGCAGAGGGGGGCACACCTCCTATTTTTTTAAGCTTTCACACCAGTTTTCCCACCCAAGGGGGGTGTAAACCAGGGGCAGCAATCTGCTGCTAGCAGCAGAGGCTGGGATTCGCATTACAAAGGCGGCAGGCCTTTAAAGCTTCCCTCTGCCACCACTGGCCCATCCCAGGGGAGGTGGTGCAACACCGCTGCCCAGGATGTGCATTGTTTCTGGTCCCAGAGAGCAGGGGCTCTCTATACGGGGATCCAGAGACATGTCTGGTGGTGGCTGACTGTCTATAGCCGGTCAGAGCCCACACCAGGGTTGGTAGGTTTTCCTCCGGGTACATGGCACAATAAATCCCACACTGGCATCAGTGTGGATTTATTGAAAAGAGTGGTTTAGTACCAAACTATCTTGTGTTCAGTGAAGCCATCATGGTGCAGTGGAACTCGAGTTGTGGAGATGTTTCAGCCCATGTACTCTGTATGGCTTCCCTGGCACCTAAAATATTAAGGGATGGACCCCAACACTGGAGGGGCATATCTGCTTATGCAGATATGCCGTCACCTGTGGTTTAGTGCACCCTGCCTTAGGGCTGTAAGGGCTGCTGAGGGGTGACTTACCCATGGCTTTAGGTAGTACTGGCTGGGAAGGTACCCACGCAGTGTGCCATGTCGACTTTGTCATTTCCTCCCTCACAGGGGCATGCAAGCTGCAAGAGCAGTAGCATGGTTGCAGTGAACGGGGTCCCAGGGGACCTTCCCCAGCCCCCAGGCCCTACGTACCCAGGGTATTATTTACTAGGGACTTACCGGGGGTAGAAGTACCAACTGGGGATTTGTTGTTAGGGAAGAAGCACTGGCGCAGGGGACTGGGATGGCATGGACCCTGTGCACTACAATCGAAACCACATCAAAACCAGACAAAAAGTGGAGGCTAACCATGTCAAAAGAGAAACCCTCTCACAGTCAAATAGTTTGCGAGGGGGCAGGTGACGGCTGCACCACCCCAACAGGAAACAAGCTCTCAGCAGCGCCTGAGACGGTTCAGGAAGGAGCTCGGGACAATGCGTACTATCCAGAGCAAGGAAGCGGATGGATCTACTTATAAGTCATCGTTAATCCGCCCCTGCACCAAGGACACACGCATGCAGAGGGGATTCGTTCCTGGTTTTAGGCTGCCGGCTGGGATACGATTGCTTGAAGAAAGGACAATTGGACAAATCAGGGCATTCTATGATTAGTGCTTTTATAAACATCGAAATGTATTGATTGTATCTGTGTTAACGATAAAAGGAGATGAGCCCAAACCGGAGCTACAAATGGAAACTTCTGCTTGAGACGTTATTGAAGCAATACAAGTCCGGAGCGTTCCCGACTCACCCGCCATACGAGTAGACAAAATGAAATGTGCCTGAACAACAGATCTAAGAACCTAGGGAGAGGTTTTAGAAGTCAGTGGATTAATAGGAAACAATTTACTCATCTGTGTACAAGAACGTCTGTGCTCTTAGTCCTACCTTCAGCCCCTCACAGGTGTCATAACAGCGTCAGATTAATTGTTAATACATCCGTGATGAGATTATCTGTCACTGCAAGGACAGGACGCATGCACAATTCTAGAATGTACCACAGTTCACGAGCTGTGTCTGTTCCTCACCAGACATACCCTCAGCTCCCTTATAACCCTCGACCTTAGTGATATTAAGCTTCAGGGAAGGAACGTGGGTCACTGGTGTAATTAGAGATTAGAAAGAGCACTTCGTGCACAAACAAGTAGATTTTCATTCCTTAAGAAAGCCGCTTCATACGAATGTGTGGTGGTTTCAAAATAGAGCAGCAATTAAAATCAACAAAAAGTAACTTGTTAGAAGGTGTTTGCGAGACGGTTGTCTTATGAAGGAATTAGCCCTGGAGCAGTACTTGCAGGAAATGTGAAGGCCCAGGAACTCAATCAACTTCAACGAGGCCCCCGAGTAAATGTCAAATGACACCTGGGAAGGCATCAAACTCTGCCCATGTAGTCATGCTGCCACCAAACCCAGAGGGGGAGAGCTACCGCCAGAACCAGTGTTGAGTCCTCTCCACTGTGGTCACTCAAAAGGGGTACACCTCCAAGTGTCACCTAACATCTGTTTGTGACAGGGCAGCCCCTTTGAAGATTATTAAGATCCTGTGCCCACCGAAAGGCAAATTACCCTCCAGCAGCTTCTGGCAGGGTGACTGTCTGTTGAAACCCATAGTTGTGACTGTGTTAAAAAGAGTTGCAGAGTTTGAGAAAAAAAACGTTCTGTGTCACGGACTTCACAGGCGAAATTTTGAAGGTAGGGAGTGTGCAAAGAGACCATAATTCATTAGAACATTCTTTTCTCTACCAACATATACAAAGACCAGCTATGTGAATAAGACATGGGTATGACTAAACGACAACAGACTATATCAAACCAAAGTCGTACATCTGGCACGGCCATCATCTTCTGAGTCACAATGTTGTCCAGGATGAAAGAGAAGGCTACTTGGTCGTCGTCATCAAGGAGAGGGTTGATGGCCTTTTCCAAACGAGCCAACCGGTCTTCTTTCTGAAAGACAAACATGGCAGAATGTTGGTACTTGGCTCTTTACTCTTTAAACTGCAGATTTACTTCTTGCAGTTAGTAAGGAATCGCTTGATAACGGTTCGTATGCTAATGTTCATGGTCCGCTAATGTCCCATACACAGGATAACTGAAGGCCAGTGAAAACAACACCCCAGTCCTTGATCTCATGAGAAACCAAATAAATCACTGAAACTTGATGTTGGAGTTTCAGAGCGAACACTGGGATTCCACAACTGTAATGGTTAATCGATCCCACAGTGAATCTGCAGATCCAAATTCACTTGAAGAGAGAGGAAGGTACGGTCACCATAGCTAGTCTAGAAATCATAATTTGAAATTGCTTCCTAGAGGGGCAGAGGTGGTTAGTGGTCCTGCTGCCTCAGCACACTGGGGGGCGAAGCATCGGCAGTCCTGTCACCGCCGTCTTCAACATGCCCCACAGAGAGTGTGGACAGAAGATCTTCAAAGTATGAAAGGAGCCGCGCTTCCTCATCCTTTTATGTCACACAGACTCTTGCAGCAAACCTTGATTGAGCTCCAAGAAATAAAGGCTACTGGAGCGGTCAGAGTTCACGATCTTATGTCCAAAGCTCAAGAGTTCTTTCAGCTGTGACCTGACCTGGTGCGCGTTATTGTACTTACTTCTCGCAGCTTCTCATCGCACAGCTCCAGCATGGCATGGGCGATCTGGGTCAAGGAGTGCTTGGGCCCTGCAACAAGAAAACAACAGTTATGAGAACAAGCATTTGCAATGCAAAAGGTCTCGCATTAGGAAAGTTTGAGCTTTTTGTATTGTAAATTGACTAATTTTTTATTTATGTGTTGGTATTGAAAATATTGAAATTACTAGCTTTCTCATTTACAATGTCAATAGTTTTAACTGTTGCAAATGTGACACCTATAGCATTTGTAATGCAATATGTGTTGTATTTACGTGACTTAGATGTATTGATATTACAAATAACAATGGCTTTTAATTTTTGCACATAATTAATACTTAAATAAAAGTTAATGTAAATTATAATGGCAATCGTTTAAACTTTTGTTAATAACTCTTGTGAAGATTATGTTTAGTGTATTTAATTACGCCTAAAATCCAAGAACAGAAGTTAAATATTATCATTTTTTTGTGCCATTTGTAATAAAGCCTAAATATTGAGAGAACATATTAGAGCCAGTTGTTGTTGAATGGTTGTACAGATTGATACTGTGGTGGTGTCGAGTGATGCTGTGGCGTTAATTGATGCTGTGGTAGCGCATAGTGATGTAGTGGTGCCCTTGAGTGATGCTGTGGTGGTGCTAAGTGATGCGATAGATAGAGTGCAATAGTCCGATAGATAGGTAGATAAGGTAGATAGAAAGATAAGATAAGATAAGGTAGATAAGATAAGATAAGATAAGATTAGATAGATAGACAGACAGACAGAGACAGACAGACAGACAGAGACAGACAGACAGATTATGTGTTGTGTAATTGTTGGAAAACCACACTCCCACTCTGAAAGGGTGGTGGTGGTCTTCCGGACACACTGTGGTAGCTTGGCTCGAGTGGTCAGGAAACAGGCGCAGTGCTAAGCATACAATATACCCATACAATAACCATGCGTGCATCCGTTCCAAAAACGACTCTACACCGTAAAAATTATGAAAATATTCTTTCTTTATCTTTTTCTCTTAGTTGCTGATTGGAAAAATAAATAGGTCAATCACAATATACAAGTTTCAATTAGTGCAGGTCAAATAGATATTGGCTGTTTGATGAAATAAATAGGGGTGATCATAAATAACAGGGCATAAATACAAGTGCAATATATACAGACAATTAAATACTTTGAGGCAATAAATACTGTACCAATAAATATTGTACACCATCAAGTCCTGTGGACCTATAAATATAGTGAAGCAATAAATAGGTAAAAACTCAATAAATACAGTACCCCCAATAAATAATTAAAAGTATACAGCAACCCTCATATAATCAGATGACACTTCACTTCTTATGGGCTGATTTGGCCCAGGCACAGCTTGTAGGGTTGTGGAAGGCTTGAGGGGGGGGCTACTCCCTGGCTGGGACAAGGCTGAGGCCTAAGCTGAGGTAGATCAAAGGGGGGAATACCAGTGCCCTGGCTTTCTCTCTCCACACAACCTCTCTAGGTTAGTCCCAGTTCACCCCAGGCACAGTCAGGTGGGTTTCAGCACCTCCCTAGCCCCTTAGAGCAGTCTCTCAGGTCTCCACAGGGCCTTAGGCGCCCTCTACTCCACTTACTGCCCTTTTTCTGATGTTCCGACGCCGCTGGAGTCGTGTCGACGCCGTGAGGCGGTTCCGGTTCGGTCTCGGCGGCCTCGGCACAATGTCAGTTCTTTGACGACGCCGGCAGGCGGTTCCGGTCCGATGTCGGTGGCCTCGGTTCGATCTCGACCTCCGATTCGACGGCGTCGGGCAGTCTCTTCACGATGTCGACTTCGGGCGGCTCCGGTCCGATGGCGCTCTCGGCTCCGATGACGTCGGCCGGCCTGGCCTCGATGTCGACTTCCGGCGACTCCGGGGTGCGATCCTCACCCCCGACCTCCGGTGCTCCTCCTCACAGGCTCCGGGCGACTCCGGAGTGCGATCCTCACTCCCGACCTCCGGTTCACCTCTACCTCGGTCTCCGACGACTCCGGAGGGCGGACTTCACTCCTCCGATGACGCCGCTCGCTCGACCTCGGTTCACTCCCTCCTCGACCTCTGGTATTCCTCACGACCTCCGTCGGCGCCCTCTCACGACCTCAGGCGGCTCCGGGTACGACGTCTGCTACTTCAGTCAGCGCCGCTTCTCCACCTCGGGCTCCAGGTCTCAGGCTACTCGACGCCGGACTCCAGGGAAACCAGTTTCCAGGTCAGGATCTTGCTGCTTTCTTGGTTCTAAGGCCTGTTCCTGCTGTCCAGGTCCTTAGGATAAGTTTCTTCTGTCTTCTTCCCACACAGGGCTATAGGCTGGGATCCATCAGTAGGGACAAGTATCAAGGGTGGGTTTATGGACCCCACTCCAGGCACAAGTTTCCACCCCTGCTGCTTCACTCCTTCCTCCTTCACTGTTGTGCTCCTCTCTCTTCACCAGTCAGGTGCCAACTGCCAGCTCCAACTGCCAACTGCCTCTCTTATCCTCCCAACATTCTAAACGGTTTCCAACTGTCACACAGTTCTGGAATCTCCTGGAAGGTTCTGGAAGGTGCTGGTAGGTTCCAGTGGATGCTGGTGATGTCATAGGTGGCCACCATTTTGTGCTTCAGGCCCTCAGACAGAAGTTTCAGGGGTAGCTAAAATGGCTCCCTGAATCTGTAGCAACACGAAAAAGTCTGGTGGTTCCCAAAAAGGAAAAATTCAAACAGGGTTTGAGGCAAAAGTGGGACAAAATAAATAATGATGAGGAGGGACCACCCAAAGGGCTGACAGGTCTAACACGCGTCCCCCCCAGCTGAAAGTGGGGAGAGCTACCCAACCCCTTGGGAGTTCTCATCACTAAGGCGGAAATACCTTGAGAGACCGTCTGCATTGGCGTGGTCCACTCCAGGCCGATGTTCCACCTGAAAGTCCATCCCCTGTAGGGAAATAGACCACCTCAACAACTTGGGATTCTCCCCCTTCATTTGCATCAGCCAACGAAGGGGTCGGTGGTCGGTCTGAACTAGGAAGTGCGAGCCAAACAGGTATGGCCGCAACTTCTTCAGAGCCCATACCACTGCAAAGGCTTCACGCTCTATTGCACTCCACTTCTGTTCCCTGGGAAGTAGTCTCCTGGATAGGAAGACCACGGGTTGATCCAGACCCTCTTCGTTGAGTTGCGATAACACTGCCCCAATGCCATGTTCTGATGCATCTGTCTGGACAATGAACTTCTTGGAAAAGTCTGGGGCCCGTAAGACCGGGGCCTCGCACATGGCTTTCTTCAATTTCTCAAAGGCTTGCTGACAAGCCTCCGTCCAGACTACCCGTCGAGGTTGTTTCTTGGACGTGAGCTCCGTGAGAGGGGCTACGATGGTACCGTACCCCTTCACGAAGCGGCGATAGTATCCCGTGAGGCCCAAAAATGCTCGGACCTCAGTCTGTGTCTTGGGGGGTTCCCAGGCCATGATGGCCTCGATCTTCGCCTGGAGGGGTTGCACCGTTCCCCTACCCACCAAGTGTCCAAGGTACACTACCGACCCCTGCCCGATCTGGCACTTGCTGGCCTTGATCGTCAATCCAGCTTGTCTCAGGGCCTGGAGAACAGCTTGCAGGTGACGCAAGTGATCCTCCCAGCTGTTACTGAAGACGGCTATGTCATCCAGATAAGCAGCAGAGAAACTCTCCATTCCGGTGAGGATCTGGTTTACCAGGCGCTGAAACGTGGCAGGTGCGTTCTTGAGCCCAAAGGGCATCACACAGAACTGGTAGTGGCCATTGGGCGTGGAGAAGGCTGACCTTTCCCTTGCTCCATCAGTCAACGAGATCTGCCAGTACCCTGAAGTAAGGTCAAAGGTACTTAGATATTGGGCAGCTCCCAGCCGGTCAATCAATTCATCCGCCCTAGGGATCGGATGAGCATCAGTCTTTGTCACTGAATTCAGTCCCCGGTAGTCCACACAGAACCTCAGTTCTGGTTGGGCACCCGGTGGTGCAGCTTTCGGTACTAACACCACCGGACTGGACCAGGGGCTGCTAGAAGGTTCAATCACTCCTAGCTCCAGCATCTTAGTGACCTCACTATGAATGCTGGCCTTCACCTTGTCTGACATCCGGTAGATCTTGGACTTCACAGGTGGGCTGTCTCCTGTGTCCACGTCATGGACGCACAGGTGAGTCCTACCCGGGACAAGGGAGAACAACGAAGAGTACTGCCCCAGGACCTGGCGACAGTCCTCCTGCTGTTCAGGAGTTAGAGATGGGGAGAGAATCACTCCCTCCACCGACCCATCCTTCTCTTGAGACGCAAACAGATCAGGGAGAGGCTCGCTTTCCACGTCCTCTCCTCCGTCAGTCACCATCATCAAGATGACTTCGGGCCTCTCGTGGTGGGGTTTGAGGCGGTTGGCATGCAGCACCCGCAGGGGCTGACGAGGGGTCTTCAGGTCCACCAAGTAGGTAGCCTTACCCTTCTTCTCCAACACCTCAAAGGGTCCTGACCAGCGATCCTGGAGGGCACTAAGCTCTCCGGGTTCGATCACCCACACCTTCTGGCCAGGCTCCAACTCCACCGGGTGAGCGTTGTGGTCATACCACGCCTTCATCACTGCTTGGCTGGCTTCCAAGTTGTCAGAAGCTTGCTTCCACAACTTAGCCATTTGGCTCCGGAAGGCCAGCATGTAGCTCACCACATCCTGGGGGAGCTTTCTGGGAGTTCTTTCCCATCCGTCTCTCACCAGGTTAAGAGGTCCACGTACAGGGTGCCCATACAGAAGCTCGAAGGGGCTGAAGCCCACTCCCTTCTGTGGCACTTCCCTGTAGGAAAAAAGTAAACAGGGTAGGAGGACGTCCCATTTCCTCCGCAGGCTTTCAGGCAGACTTCGGATCATGCCTTTTAAGGTTTTGTTAAACCTTTCCACCAGACCATTGGTCTGGGGGTGGTAAGGAGTTGTGAACCGGTAGGTCACTCCACACTCCTTCCACATTGCCCGCATATATGCTGACATGAAGTTGGTCCCCCTGTCGGACACAACTTCCTTGGGAAAACCCACTCGGGTAAAGATTCCCATCAGGGCCCTAGCCACAACAGGTGCTGTTATGGTCCTCAGAGGTATTGCCTCTGGGTACCGTGTGGCATGATCCACCAGAACCAGGATAAACCTGTGACCAGCTGTAGTTGGTGGATCTAATGGACCCACAATGTCGATGCCCACCCTTTCAAAGGGGGTGCTAACGACAGGAAGTGGTTCCAGGGGAGCTTTCAGCTTCACCCCTGTTTTCCCACTGGCTTGGCAAGACACACATGTCCGGCAGTAGGTATCGGACGACACTTTCATCTGAGGCCAATAAAAGTGTGGGACAAGACGGGCGAAGGTCTTGTCTTGCCCCAGGTGTCCTGCCAATGGTATCTCGTGAGCCAACTCCAAAAGGAAGGCTCGATAACGTTGAGGAACTACCAAGGCTCGTGACGATCCATGTAGGGGTGCCTTGGGTTCACTGTAGAGGAGGCCATCCTCCCAGTAAACACTGTAGTTCCCTTCAACGTTCCCTGCTGCCTGGGCTTCGGCCTGTCGCCTCAGCCCCTCAAGGGTAGGGCACTCCCTCTGGCCCTGGCAGAATTCCTCCCTGGACGGGCCTCCCTCCACGTGCCACTCGGCCGGGATGGGTAGGTCCTCCAGGTTGGTAACGTCCCCCTCCGCAGACTCCTGGTCCACCACCTCCGGTGGCCTATCCGTCCTACGGGGTGGAGACGCCGAGGCAGGCTCCTCCTGTCCTCGGTTCTTCCCTTGACTGGCAGCTGGCTGGGCCTTTGTTCCAGGCTCCAGCCGGAATGAACTCCCTCTTCGGGTAGTCGCGGACCTTGTGCTAACACAGGCCCAGTCAGGTGTACCCAGCATCTCGGTGTGAGTCCGGTATTCCACCTCCTTCCAAGCGTTGTGCTCCATGTCATTGCCCAGCAGACAATCGACTGGCACGGCAGGGCTTACGGCAACTCGAAGTGAACCTGCAACCCCCCCCCATTCAAAGGGAACCTCGGCCACGGGATAGTGGCCTGTTCTGCCGTCAGCCATCGCGGCTGGGTGGAGTACATCGGGAATTACCTGCTCTGGAGACACCAGCTGGCTACGCACCATAGTCATACTGGCTCCTGTGTCTCTCAGAGCCTCCCCTCTTTGGCCGTTGATGGTGATCCACTGCCCATACTTTGCGGTATTTGCGGGCACCTGGATCTTAGGAACCATCTCCCGTTCTCCCAGGGACACTAGAGTGACACCCGCCCACTCCCTTCCCTTAGTTAAGGGCATCTCCTCCCCGAGCACTACACTAGCTACTCCGGGGGGCTTTCCTCCAGTGGGAGGGGGTGATCGTTTCTGACACTTCGGATCTCCTTTATAGTGTCCAACGCCACCGCACTCGTAGCAATGGACAACCCTTGGCTGCTGACTCTGGCCAGGATTAGGGTTTCTGGGTGGGTTAGCCTTAGAGGTGAATCCTGTTCCCTTCCCTTGGAAGTTATTTTGGGGGCCTTTGGAGAACTCCTTTTTCTTTTCCCCTCCTTCTTTCTTCTGGGGGGCGCCCTGTCCGGCCTTTTGAGTATCCCCTCCAGTCCCCCTTGTGGACACCCGGGTACTAGCCCAAATGTCCGCCTCCTCAGCAAGCTTCCGGGGGCTGGTCAGCTTGCTATCCACCAGGTGTTGCCGCAGTTCAGGGAAACATTTCTCGAGTAGGTGTTCCTTCAGTACTAGGTCAAACAGCTCCTCGTAGTTCCTTACTTCACTGCCCTGAATCCAACCTTCCAGTGCCTTCTTTGCATAGTCCAGGAAGTCCACCCAATTCTGTGTGCCCAGTTTGTGACTACCCCTGAACTTCTGTCTGTACTTTTCAGGTGTTAGTCCAAACTTTCTGATGAGCGCCAGTTTCATGGTGGGGTAGTGGGTCTGCTCATCCTCTTCGAGGGCCAATAAAGCATCCCTACCAGCTGGAGGCATGTACCTATACAATCCTCCTCCCCAATACTTCACTGGAACCCCATGGGCCCTCAACGAGACCTCATAGGCTGCTAGCCACTTGGCGATGTCGTCACCCGCCCCATAGCTAGCTACTATGTCCTTTGGCAGGTAAGGTTTGGATTCCCTGGTGATTTCTTGGTCTTTGCTGCCACCATTAGGAACAGTTGGTGCCCCAATTCTTAAGATCTGAAGCTCTATCTCTTTCAGTCTTATCTCATGAGCCATCCTCTCCTTCTCCGTCTCATGAGCCAACCTCTGTTCCTCCTTCTCCTTCTCCAGCTTTGCTAAATCCCATGTGAGCTGTCTTTTCTCTCTCCGATCTGCTAACTCCACGCTGGATAAGCCCCCGCTAGAGACAGTGCTGCCCTTCCTAGAAAGTGTCCTGGGCCCTGCTGACAGGTTCCCCACCTCAGGTTGGTACATCTCAGCCCCCTCGGGGTCAGGCTCTCCATCCCTGTCTTCCTCCTCAGCCTTGCTTTCTCGGCGTGCCTCCCCCCAAGCCCTTAAGCTGGTTTGGAGTGCACCCTTCTTTGCTCCTGGGGGACAGTACACCCCCTCCCGCTGGCAAAACTCCCTGAGTTGGGCCACAGTGTACGTTTCTAGATTCTCTAGTACAAACTCCATCTTGCCCACTCAGGTTAGAGGACAGGTTTTGTGCAGTAACAATGTAGGGGGGTACCTTTAGTAATACCTCCTCCCACCACCAGAGTAAATTTGGAAAAAACAAAAACCCACAATTAGGAAGGCCGCTGTGAGAAAACTCCCGGTGTAGGCCTATGGACTACCCACAGTTATTGTTGAGTATATGTAGGCACAGCTCTATCCCACCACTGAACACCAATTTATGTTGGAAAACCACACTCCCACTCTGAAAGGGTGGTGGTGGTCTTCCGGACACACTGTGGTAGCTTGGCTCGAGTGGTCAGGAAACAGGCGCAGTGCTAAGCATACAATATACCCATACAATAACCATGCGTGCATCCGTTCCAAAAACGACTCTACACCGTAAAAATTATGAAAATATTCTTTCTTTATCTTTTTCTCTTAGTTGCTGATTGGAAAAATAAATAGGTCAATCACAATATACAAGTTTCAATTAGTGCAGGTCAAATAGATATTGGCTGTTTGATGAAATAAATAGGGGTGATCATAAATAACAGGGCATAAATACAAGTGCAATATATACAGACAATTAAATACTTTGAGGCAATAAATACTGTACCAATAAATATTGTACACCATCAAGTCCTGTGGACCTATAAATATAGTGAAGCAATAAATAGGTAAAAACTCAATAAATACAGTACCCCCAATAAATAATTAAAAGTATACAGCAACCCTCATATAATCAGATGACACTTCACTTCTTATGGGCTGATTTGGCCCAGGCACAGCTTGTAGGGTTGTGGAAGGCTTGAGGGGGGGGCTACTCCCTGGCTGGGACAAGGCTGAGGCCTAAGCTGAGGTAGATCAAAGGGGGGAATACCAGTGCCCTGGCTTTCTCTCTCCACACAACCTCTCTAGGTTAGTCCCAGTTCACCCCAGGCACAGTCAGGTGGGTTTCAGCACCTCCCTAGCCCCTTAGAGCAGTCTCTCAGGTCTCCACAGGGCCTTAGGCGCCCTCTACTCCACTTACTGCCCTTTTTCTGATGTTCCGACGCCGCTGGAGTCGTGTCGACGCCGTGAGGCGGTTCCGGTTCGGTCTCGGCGGCCTCGGCACAATGTCAGTTCTTTGACGACGCCGGCAGGCGGTTCCGGTCCGATGTCGGTGGCCTCGGTTCGATCTCGACCTCCGATTCGACGGCGTCGGGCAGTCTCTTCACGATGTCGACTTCGGGCGGCTCCGGTCCGATGGCGCTCTCGGCTCCGATGACGTCGGCCGGCCTGGCCTCGATGTCGACTTCCGGCGACTCCGGGGTGCGATCCTCACCCCCGACCTCCGGTGCTCCTCCTCACAGGCTCCGGGCGACTCCGGAGTGCGATCCTCACTCCCGACCTCCGGTTCACCTCTACCTCGGTCTCCGACGACTCCGGAGGGCGGACTTCACTCCTCCGATGACGCCGCTCGCTCGACCTCGGTTCACTCCCTCCTCGACCTCTGGTATTCCTCACGACCTCCGTCGGCGCCCTCTCACGACCTCAGGCGGCTCCGGGTACGACGTCTGCTACTTCAGTCAGCGCCGCTTCTCCACCTCGGGCTCCAGGTCTCAGGCTACTCGACGCCGGACTCCAGGGAAACCAGTTTCCAGGTCAGGATCTTGCTGCTTTCTTGGTTCTAAGGCCTGTTCCTGCTGTCCAGGTCCTTAGGATAAGTTTCTTCTGTCTTCTTCCCACACAGGGCTATAGGCTGGGATCCATCAGTAGGGACAAGTATCAAGGGTGGGTTTATGGACCCCACTCCAGGCACAAGTTTCCACCCCTGCTGCTTCACTCCTTCCTCCTTCACTGTTGTGCTCCTCTCTCTTCACCAGTCAGGTGCCAACTGCCAGCTCCAACTGCCAACTGCCTCTCTTATCCTCCCAACATTCTAAACGGTTTCCAACTGTCACACAGTTCTGGAATCTCCTGGAAGGTTCTGGAAGGTGCTGGTAGGTTCCAGTGGATGCTGGTGATGTCATAGGTGGCCACCATTTTGTGCTTCAGGCCCTCAGACAGAAGTTTCAGGGGTAGCTAAAATGGCTCCCTGAATCTGTAGCAACACGAAAAAGTCTGGTGGTTCCCAAAAAGGAAAAATTCAAACAGGGTTTGAGGCAAAAGTGGGACAAAATAAATAATGATGAGGAGGGACCACCCAAAGGGCTGACAGGTCTAACAGTAATTATGTGCCCCTGAGTGGTATTTGGGGTGTATATTGAATCCAGTGGAGTGTAAATATGTGGCGTGTAATTATGTGGCAGTAAGTGGCATTTGCAGTGTATGTTGCATTGAGTGCAGTGTAATTATTTGGCATGTAATTATGTGGCACTGAGTTGTATTTGGAGTGCATGTTGCCTCTAGTGAAGTGTAACAATGTGGTGTGTAATTATGTGGCACTGAGTGTTATTTGGAGTGTATGTTACATTTAGTGCAGTGTAATTATGTGGTGTGCAATTATGTGGCACTGTGTGGTATTTGGAGTGTATGTTGCATTGAGTGCAGTGTAATTATGTGGCGTGTAAATATGTTGCACTGAGTGTGATTTGCAGTGTATATTGGATTGAGTGCAGTGTAATTACGTTGTGTCTAATTATGTGGCTCTGAGTGGTATTTGGAGTGTATGTTGCATTGAGCGCAGTGTTATGTTGCGTGTAATTATGTGGCATTGAGTTGTTTTTGGAGTGTATGTTGCATTGAGCGCAGTTTAATTATGTGGAACTGAGTGCTATTTGGATTGTATGTTGCATTGAGTGTAGGGTAATTCTGTCACATGTAAGTAGGTGGCATTTACTGGTATTAAGAGGGTATCTTGCAATTAGTGCGGTGTAATTTTGTGATGTGTTATTATATGGCATTGAGTTATTGTTTTGTGGGTTTGTCGTATTGTGTGCATTGTAATTATGTAGCATATAAATATGTGGTGCTGAGTGGTATTGTGTGGAGTGTGTGTTGCATTTAGTGCAGTGTAAATCTGTGGCGTGCATTTTTTTGCGTTTATTATTTTCACGTTGGAAGTAACTTACTCCACATGTGCTGTAAAAATCAGACTGCAGTAGGGGGTTTGGGTGTTTTGAATGTCGCAGGAAACCTCAAGGATGGAGACGGTGTCTATGTGTGTTAGTGTTTCCCTCTTGCCTGTGGCTTTATTCCCGCTAACACGTCCGAAATGCAAATAGATTAATCATGCAGGATGCCTCGTTTCCCCTGAGTGGCACCTCATGTCTGCCCCCCCTGTAACGCTATAGACTGTTCCGTTGCTGCTGCAAAGGTTTGTGAGTTAATATGCTCATGTTTAGAGGCAGGAGAAGTTACCTAGTAGTGTAGGTAACAATGAAATTCCCCAAAAGAATGGGCAATGTATGTGTTGTTAACGCACCACATGTTTTAATTAGCTGTGTGGTGAAAAAGCTGCCTTTGGAGAAGGTCAAAATGGGCCGACAGCAGTATGTAATTTGTGGCCATTGCATGCTTGTGTGTGTTGTAAGGGTGTTTTTGCAGCATTTTGAATGTGACGCAACACAGCTAGGTGCTTTTGAGTGATTGCTCCTACTTCTAATTTTTTTGAGTCAACTTAGTTGTGATGCTGGTGTCTGTGCAAATATGTAGATGTTTTTGAAAGTTACATTGGGTAAGTGTGTCCTGTAGGGCCAGTGTGAGTGTAAATACAGTAATGGGGCCGGATGCCTCTAGTTTTGCCCGAGTGGCACCTCACGCCTGCTTCCCTTGTAACACTTTTCCATTTCTTTTTCATTAAGTTGTACGTTTAAAGCAACTTACACCACCTGGGCAGAAATAGGCAGACTGCAGTCGGTGGTTTGGGGGGTTTGAATGTCACAGGAAACATCAATTAAGAAGGCGGTGTCTATGTACGTTGTTGTTTCCTTCTTTATTTTTTCGCTAACACGTTTAAAATGTTAATTGAGTATTTAGGCAGGATGCCTCTGTGTTTGCCAGGGTGGCGCCTTATGTCTGTTTCTCCTGTAACGCTATACAATGTTCCATTGGCGAATTAAATTATTTGTTTTGAATTCCATGTTTAGAGGCAGGAGATGTTATTTAGCAATGCAGGTAACGTAGAAACTCCTTTAAAAGACTGCCCAATGTATGTGTTGTTAACACACCACATTTTATTTATCTAGCACTTTTGGGAGCACTTTGAAATGCCCCTCTTACTAGAGTCTCGCCTAGCGATTGCGTAAACGCAATAGCTAGGCGAGACCTCAAAACAAGTTACTTGCGTTCTGTAGCTCTCTTTCTGGTGTACAATCCATGTAACTGCAGATTCCCTGCCTTAGAATATGCCTCAGAAGCAAGACCAGCTCTGGAGAATTTTGTAGCATTGCTCCATACCACCAGGGAAGTGACAGACGAGAGACGCATATAAGTGTGCCACCCTTGCACGGTGGCACATGAATAACTGCTGGTAACAGTGTGCTAATCACAAACTTGGGACTTATTTAGCTGTTAAACGACTCCATTCCATAGTACAGGGAGGTGTGAGGGCAGTGAGAGTGCCTGCACAGAATAGACTGTGAATGGTCAGTCACCACTGAAGATCTTGGGCGGTCTACTCGGAGACCTGAATAATGCGGGAAAGGCAGGATTACTGCTGGGCCCACTGGGATTGCAGGTTGCGCTGGCAGGGCTTACATGTGCCACCTAGCACAGCTGACAAGGAGGATCAGAGCCATCTTCAATGGGATTCCAGATCAAGCCTCAAATATCCAGATCCTAGGCTGAATATCAGACTCATTGCAGTGGAGAAAAAGCCCTCACCCCCATCATGTCCAGGAAAATAACAACCCTGCCATCCTCCAAGCCTGGCACCCTACGAGAACAACAGGTGTACCTCCTGTAGCAGTATGGACAAATGCTCTTCTGAAATTCATTCTGGTGTGCAGGGCTATTGGGCAGGGAGGAGAGAAAAGACAGGGCAAAGCCTTTTTGAACAATTTGTAAGACACATTGGACGTGATGGGCTGCCAACCGGGGAGAAAATGCGGAGCGCTAAATCCTGCTTCACACTGGCTGGGCAAGCACTGCTAAAGGGAAACTAAAGCGGTTCATAGCTGGTGTACCAGGGGAGAAGTCGAAAGGCTAGCATCACTACTGGCCTGCATGCTGTCTGCCAGGCTGAAAATCCGGAACCTCAAAAGAACTGGACGGTCTACCGCAGCACTGGGTGGGTAGGCAGCCTCCGGGTGGGTAGGCAGCCTCCGTCTGTATGTCAGCCCTCTGGAACAGACCCGAAACTTTTGCAACTGTTGTGGAAATTGCTTGGCACGCTAAACAGTACCGAAGAACAGGCTTTAGCTCTTCTGTCTTTAAAGCACTCCAAAGTGGAGTCTCTCTTCTCCCTAAAGAGGCGAGAACCCATCAAAGGGCCTGTACATCACTGGAGGTCGCAGTGGTCCATATCTAGGCCTGTCCATGAAGGGCGACAACCCTGCCCAGGCAATCAGGGATAACATACCTGGCGGCATTCTGCCCATCATGGATCTGGGCCAAAGAGGTCCTCAGTTGCTTCAGGACCGTCAGCGAGATCTTGTTGGCCATGCCCAAAAAGGCACGTGTGTAGCAGCACAGCAGGCGTACTGCGTTCTCAAATCGCAGCAACAGATTGGCCAAAGAAAACAGGTTTATCAAAAGCAACAATCCTCTTAGATTCTCTATCCAGAGGAGTCGTCGTAAATGAATTCGAATTCACCTTATTGGTCAAGGCCTGTGCATTGAGACTTTCCAGAGTAGGGTGCTTAGTGAGAAAATCCGGGTCACTGGCCACCAGCCTAATTCACCTAGCCACTGCCCTCCGAACAGGCAGGTAAAAACATGGTTTCAACCAGGAAGCCATCATAGTATATGTGAGGGCATCCTTAAATGGAAGAAGGGGAACAGATATTGATGACACTGGCTGCAGAATGTGTCAAAACATTTGTTTTAGTCTCAATGGAGGGAAGCTGTAATTTCAGCACCTCAACTTCCTTCCGCAATACCATTGAAAATTAGCCACTCTCTTACACTGGTGGCCCGTGTGGCGAATCAAGCGCTGTCTGAGGAGTGGTATCAAGCCCAGTGTTCTTTTAACCAAGATACACAGCACCACAAGTGTAATGAGGCGGTGGCAGCAGCAGCATAATCATCATCCCGCTTTGTACCATGCTACGGTACAAGATCAGATCCAGAGACAAAAAGATAATGTAGCCTATGGTGATGGCTTGGACACGATAGAGGCACAGAATCAGGATCAGGGTGCATAACCCTTTGTAATCGCATAGTAACCATCAATTGATCTTAGGACGCCGGTTTGGGACCAGACATAGGTGTAAGCACTGGAATATCCTTTGGGGCCGGCAAGGTCGGGGTAGCATAGAACGGCATGGATCATGGGGCTGGATTGGAAGTCTGCACCACAGTTGGTAAGGGCTCGGTAATTGGTCCCAAGGAGACAGATTACGCCAGGGTTGGACCCACCAGAGGTAACCCAACTGGAGGACCCTGCAATTCCATAGTGCCCAAGGGCGTGCCCAAAGGAGCTGGGAGTGCACTGAAAGTTTGCAGTACGACCTCTTTGAAAGCTGCTATTTGCTGCTGGGTTGACAGTGGCCCGGGAAACTCAGACGCTTCACAGCTGAGTAATCGTTTTCATGGCAGGTCACCTCGAAGGAGTACGACTTACATTGTTACGCCCTAATGCTTTCTCCTTGAAGTCACAGTGGCAGGATGGGGTTGAGTCCTACGTCCCTTTTTTATGCTTGCGTTTGGACTTGGACCTGGAGCAGGACTTCAAGCACAAAGGTCGACACATGGTTGCTGCAGTTGTGGCACGGCTCAGAAACTGCTGTTCGGACTGTTTGTTTTGAACATAGTCAGAAAACTGTCAATCTCAGCAGCAGAGCTCGGGATCTACGCCGGAAGGCATTTATAGAGAGGAACTGACACCTGTGTGCAGGGTGTGGTACTTATACGTGGCCTACTCCCTCATTTCTGGGGTGGTCTGGAGCCAACGTGAAAGGCACAACACCACTTAGCAGCATGTGGGAGCAAGGATATGAAAAAAACCTCAAGATCCATTGTGTTCTAACCATAAGTATGCATCAGAAATACTGTTGTCCATTACAAAAGGTGGAGTTGGAAGAGTACGTCCAGATATGCAAATGTGTGCATAAAGAGACAAGAGTGTTTGTGTTGTAGAAGGGAGAAGTAACAATAACTATTGATAATGCTAGGGTATACCAGTAGGAGGTTTGCGGTGGAGATGGGGTCTAGTCACAGACCACAAAAGTTGTGGCGGTAGGGGAAACAAGAACGACAAGAACCTCTAAGTGGAAACCCTGAATTATTGTATAAGATTGGGTACTAGAAGGAGAAGAGATACTACATGCACTGCGATGTAGGCATGAAGACGGGTAGAGGAGTTCCCCTTTGGTTCGTACCGTTGTAGGTAATGCTGTTCTTCAAAATAAGCTCAACCTGCTCACGGAACTCCTCGCGGGAAGGGTACATGCGACGGCGTACATTCTCACGTAGGGTCTGCAAGTCCATGGGGCGAAGGACGATCTTGTAGTAATCCTTCACAACTTTGCCGTTCACTGGTGTGTGAAAGGGATACGTCTACAACAAGCAAATGGAAACAAATTTCACTTGCGGAGAAAGCAGGTCATATTAAGAAATATTAAAAAATATGTTAGGACATTCAACATGCTAAAAAAATACGCTATATTGAGTCTATAAAGTCTGCAATGCAAAACACTGAACATTTTTATCATCCCCATCATGTTCAGCCACGGGTACAAGCATGGCACAGCACACCTACAAGCTCAATGCACAACTGCTTTAATAGCACATCTATTAAAGATCTTATATGCTATTCCTACCATATAACCTCCACCGAGGTCCTCTTTACAGTTACTATTACATAGCGTTCCAACTTTGCAACATTTACTAGAGGCCTCCTACGACACCCAATAAAGCTCTATTCTGTTCCTCGTATAGAACATATGCTAAACGATTCCCAACAGACGAGATTTACTTGAGTCTCGCTATACTAGTCCTATGTGGTCACATCGACTAGAGGCCTTTCATAATGCTGCCGTTATAGAACTGTGGGAATCTGGCTCTGTATACAATATACCGAAGCGAGGTATAGTGCGCACTGAGTCCAGTGGATCCCCAGAGGTATAGCAGAGGCTGAAGTAGATAATACCTCGCTGTAAGAAGCTGGCTCCGTATATACTATACCAAAGTGAGGTATAGTGTGCACAGAGTCCAAGGGATCCCCAGAGGTATAGCAGAGGCTGAAGTAGATAATACCTCACTGTAGGAAGCTGGCTCTGTATATACTATACCAAAGTAAAGTATAGTGTGCAGACTCCAGTGGACCCCAGAAGTGTAGCAGAGGCTGAAGTAGATAATACCTCACTGTATGAAGCTGGCTCTGTATATACTATACCAAAGTGAGGTATAGTGTGCACAGAGTCCAAGGGATCCCCAGAGGTGTAGCAGAGGCTGAAGTAGACAATACCTCACTGTAGGAAGC
The DNA here is from genome assembly GCF_964204655.1 of Triturus cristatus. Classification (NCBI taxonomy): domain Eukaryota; kingdom Metazoa; phylum Chordata; class Amphibia; order Caudata; family Salamandridae; genus Triturus; species Triturus cristatus. The sequence continues at coordinate 1,092,158,595 of NC_140588.1, read as the reverse complement.
AGGCTCTGCATATACTATACCAAAGTAAGGTATAGTGTGCACAGAGTCCAGTGGATGCCCAGAGGTATAGCAGAGGCTGAAGTAGATAATACCCCAACTGTAGGAAGCTGGCGCTTTATATACTATATCAAAGTGAGGTATAGTGTGCACAGAGTCCAAGGGATCCCCAGAGGTATAGCAGAGGCTGAAGTAGATAATACCTCACTGTAGGAAGCAGGCTCTGTATATACTATACCAAAGTGAGGTATAGTGTGCACAGAGTCCAAGGGATCCCCAGAGGTATAGCAGAGGCTGAAGTAGATAATACCTCACTGTAGGAAGCAGGCTCTGTATATACTATATCAAAGTGAGGTATAGTGTGCACAGAGTCCAAGGGATCCCCAGAGGTATAGCAGAGGCTGAAGTAGATAATACCTCACTGTAGGAAGCAGGCTCTGTATATACTATATCAAAGTGAGGTATAGTGTGCACAGAGTCCAGTGGAGCCCCAGAGGCATAGCAGAGGCTGAAGAAGATAATACCTCTCTGGAGGAAGATGTCTCTGTATATACTATACCAAAGTGAGGTATAGTGTGCACCGAGTCCAGAGGACCCCAGAGGTGTAGCAGAGGCTAAAGTAGATAATACCTCACTGTAGGAAGCTGGCTCTGTATATATTGTACCAAAGTGAGGTATAGTGTGCACAGAGTCCAGTGGATCCCCAGAGGTATAGCAGAGGCTGAAGTAGATAATACCTCACTGTAGGAAGCAGGCTCTGTATATATAGGAAGCTGGCTCTGTATATACTAAACCATAGTAAGGTATAGTGTGCACAGAGTCCCGTGGATCCCCAGAGGTATAGCAGAGGCTGAAGTAGATAATACCTCACTGTAGGAAGCTGGCTCTGTATATGGTACACCAAAGTAAGGTATAGTGTGCACAGAGTCCAGTGGATCCCCAGAGGCTTACAGAGGCTTAAGTAGATAATACCTCACTGTAGGAAGCTGGCTCTGTATATACTATACCAAAGTGAGGTATAATGTGCACAGAGTCCAGTGGATCCCCAGAGGTATAGCAGAGGCTGAAGTGGATAATACCTCACAGTAGGAAGCTGGCTCTGTATATACTACACCAAAGTAAGGTATAGTGTGCACAGAGTCCAGTGGATCCCCAGAGGTATAGCAGAGGCTGAAGTGGATAATACCTCACAGTAGGAAGCTGGCTCTGTATATACTACACCAAAGTAAGGTATAGTGTGCACAGAGTCCCATGGACCCCAGAGGCTTAGAGAGGCTTAAGTAGATAATACCTCATTGTAGGAAGCTGGCTCTGTATATACTGTACCAAAGTGAGGTATAGTGTGCACCGAGTCCAGTGGATCACCAGAGGTATAGCGGAGGCTGAAGTAGATAATACCTCACTGTAGGAATCTGGCTCTGTATACACTATAACAAAGTACGGTCTAGTGTGCACAGAGTCCCATGGACCCAAGAGGCTTAAGTAGATAATACCTCACTGTAGGAAGCTGGCTCTGTATATAGTACACCAAAGTAAGGTATAGTGTGCACAGAGTCCAGTGGATCCCCAGAGGTATAGCAGAGGCTGAAGTAGATAATACCTCACTGTAGGAAGCTGGCTCTGTATATACTATATCAAAGTAAGGTATAGTGTGCATCGAGTCCAGGGGATCCCCAGAGGTATAGTGTGCACCGAGTCAAGTGGATCCCCAGAGGTATAGCAGAGGCTGAAGTAGATAATACCTCACTGTAGGAAGCAGGCTCTGTATATACTATATCAAAGTAAGGTATAGTGTGCACAGAGCCCAGTGGATGCCCAGAGGTGTAGCAGAGGCTGAAGTAGATAATACCTCACTGTAAGAAGCTGGCTCTGTATATACTATACCAAAGTAAGGTATAGTGTGCACCGTGTCCAGTGGATCCCCAGAGGTATAGCAGAGGCTGAAGTAGATAATACCTCACTGTAGGAAGCAGGCTCTGTATACAATATACCAAAGTGAGGTACAGTGTGCACAGAGTCTAGGGGATCCCCAGAGGTATAGCAGAGGCTGAAGTAGATAATACCTCACTGTAGGAAGCAGGCTCTGTATACAATATACCAAAGCGAGGTATAGTGTGCACAGAGCCCAGTGGATCCCCGGAGGTATAGCAGAGGCTGAAGTAGATAGCACCTTACTCTCTTTTATGGTAGAGGGGTTGAGCAGTAAAACTTTATCATAGAGTAGTGTTAATCATTTATTGTACACACACAGGCAAGAACTGATGTCACAAATTGAAAGACTGAATCCAGACCAATGGTTTGTATGAAAAGTGACTTTGTAATTTTATTTTTAGGACCACGATTTACTTATTAGCAGATAAGTTAAACTCTTCATAAAGTGTGATTTTCAGTAATACAGTGAGTACTGGATTTGTAGGAACATTCAGATTATTTTTACAGTTCAGAAAACGATTTGTAAACTGTTCAAAAATGCTTGTAATTAATTTCAGGCTACTGTTCTATATTTATACGAAACACACTCCTAACAGTTTACACCACACAGGACATTTGAAAGCAGGTTAGTTCTTGTGCAAGCAATAGGTTACCTTTTGTGCAATACAAAACAGTTCAACACTTAAAAAAGATTTTCCAGAGAGAATCCACCACTAAGTTCAATGGGTAAAAAGTGTTAAGCTACACGTGAGTGAAATGGTTTTGGAACTGGAGTTTTGGGAGGTAGAACCAAGGTTCACGTTGGCACTCAAGAGGCAGCACTAGGGCGGCTGGGTGCAGGGTGCCAATGTCAGCCAAAGGGGCTAAGGAGCACCTTGGTTGAGGACTGCTCAAGGGCAGGCCACCTGTACTCAGGAGTCAACCTCCTAGGGTTAAGGTCAGGGCAAAGGGGGTCCCAGGTTTGCACCAAGTCCACACCACCAGCGGCGCAGGGGAGGCCGGGTGCAAGGTGCTCAGGGGGTGTCAGGAGCCCAATGCTTTCCAATGGAGGATGTCGGTCGTGAAAAAGGACTGCAGGCTGGAGCCAGAAGACTGATTGAAGGGAGCCAACGACTGGAGGGGGAAATTAAAGAGTTGCTGGACACTAGGACACCATCGGTTGGGCACCTCAGGACTCAGGAGCTGCGGGTGCAGGGGTGTCTTTTCGAGTGGGATTCTTCTCACCGGTTCTGGTCGGGGGGACCCTTCAGGATGAGGCTGCAGGCGTGGAGGAGAAGGTTGGTGGAGGTCGTCCAATGCGGACACTCAGGTCCGGATCACCGTGGTGTACCTTGCTGGGTTGTTGGGCCACTCTGACTCGGGGAGGCCGGCTTGGGTTGGTGTTGGACAAATCAGGTGTCCACAGGAGGTAGGAGTTCTTTGAGAAGGCAGGGAAGGTCCCCTGAGTGCTTGAACGCTGCTGGCTACAGGACATGCCGGGTTCAGCTCGCAGGGGTTCCGAGCAGGAGACAGGCTGGTACGGCTGGGGCCAAAGCAGCTGTTGTTGTTCTCCTCTTTTGCAGCACGGCTCTTCGGTCCTTTTTCTTGTAACGACGAATCCGAAGACGCAAGGTTCAGGGGTGCCCTTAAATACTAGATTTAGGGGTGTTACAGTGGTGTACAGATTGAATGGGTCCCCTCCCTGTGGTGTCTACCCCCTCCAGTAACCACCCTTCAGTGGAAGGAGGCATAAGCATCTTCCTTATTGGCGTGGTCCCCCCATCTACAAGATAGTGGGGACTGAGATTTGTGTTTTACCTCGCCTCCCCCCAACTGAGGGGTAGGGTTGGCAAAAGAGGGCACACCTTCCTTCCTGGATAGGTTTTCCTGCCGGTTCTCGCACCCAAAACGGAAATACTAGATTTAGGGGCGTTACGGGCAAGTAATGGGTCCTTCCTGGGGAGGGGGTACACCCCCTAATATGCCACCCTCCAGTGGGAGGGGGGTATATGCCTCACTCTGGTTGGCTGGGTCTCCCCATTTGCAAGAAGGCAGGGACAGAGTTGTGCTTCACCTCGCCTCCCCCACCTGAGGGGTGGGGTTGGCAGTGGTCAGCACTCCTCCCTTTCTCACTGCACCAAAACACGCAGCCTGCAAAGGCAGTGTGTGAGTGTGAAGGTACAGGACCTCTAAGGGTGGCACAATAAGTTCCTCCCTTAGAGGTCCTGTACCTTCACATTACACTTAAGACTGGGAAGTTTGGTATCAAACTTCTCAGCACATTAAACCCACACTGATGCCAGTGTCGGACTTAATGTAAAATGCACAACAGAGATGCCCCCTGAAACTCGACCAACTTCTAGGGACCTGACTGAGTGGCTGCTTAGGCTGCCACAAACAGACATGTTTCTGGACCCCTGTGTTGAGAGCCAGCTGCTCTCGGGGGCCTGAAACAATGCACATTCTGGGACGAGGTGCCAAGCCTCCTCTCCCAGGATGGGCAGGGTTCACGAAGAACATTTGCTGCTTTCAGCAACTGGTTCCCACTGGTTCTACCCCCACTTTAGGTGGGAGAACTAGTGGGAAAAACACATGAGGGAAAGAGGTGTGCCCACCTCTGCCAACTCCACCCCTCAGGTGGGGGAGGCGAGATGAAGCACAACTCAGCCCGCGCTATCTTGTGGAGGAGGGACCTAGCCAACCAGGGACAGGCTCCTGCCCCCTCTCACTGGAGGGTGGCACGATAGGGGGTGTACCCACCCCAGGGAAGAGACCCATTGGACCCTGCCCTTACCTACCTGTAACGCCCCTAAAGCTAGTATTTAGGGGCACCCCGAACCTTGCTTCCTCAGAACCAGCCTGACAAAAAGAAGAAAACAAGAAGGGCCGAACAGCTGTGAAGCCAGCTAACAAGAGGAAGACGCCCACTGACTTGGCCCCAGCCCTACCGGCCTGTCTCCCCTCGAACCTGCTCCTGGGAAATCACGGTGTGTCCTGCAGCCAGCTACCTCAAAAACCCCAGAGGACCTCCCTGACTTCACTTCCAAAGACTGCTTCTCCCGTGAACACCAGATTTGTTCAAATGCAACCTTTGGCAGCAGCCAGAGACCACGAATCCAGCCCACTCTGTACCCGCCGAACCCGGACCGAGCTAGAGTGGAAAAACACCATGAGGTCGTCACCCCGGCGATCCTGACCCGAGATCCGGAGACCGCTGACCTGCCTGAAGCCTCTAGCCGACGCCTGCAGCCTAAATCCAGAAGGCCCCCCCTGACCGCGACCCAGAGCTGGTAAGAAGATCCAACCCCAAAAGCCACCCCTGCACCCGATGCCACACGGCCTTGTGTGCCCAAACCAACGGTGCCTAACCAACCCTTAACTTCCCAACTTACCTCTCCTAGTGGTGGTTGCACCCAGAAGTCCTTTGTCTCCCTCCCTGCCAGCAGTGCTTTTGCAAACCGGAGGTTCTCCATAGAAAACAACAGGGCGCCGGACGTCGAAACAGCACTCTGCACCCGGCCACCCCAGTGCCACTGAGGGTGCACCTTTTGTGCTACTTTGTTACCCAATTTGTAAAATGCACAACAGAGATGCCCCCTGAAACTCGACCAACTTCTAGGGACCTGACTATTTGCAGTGCTTGCTCCAGCATTTTGGAACTCCCTCCCCCCGGAACTCCGTATGTCATCTTCCTACATTGAGTTCCGGAAGGGTCTTAAAACTTTTCTTTTTCCCCGAGCCTACAATGCTTAAATTCCCCTCTGCTCCTGCCTGCTTCTCACAATCTAACAGCGCCAAGAAACCGCATGGTAAAAGTGCGCTATAGAAATGTTTTTAAATTCAAATTCAAATTCCAATTTGCCCAGACCTTAACCCTAGGAGCTTTGCTCCCACAACTCAGTGGCCTGCTTACCAGCAGCCACCAACCATAGGCCCCCTATCCCCCTTTGAGTAACATTGGGCCTCAACACTCTGCACCCGGCCGCCCTAGTGCCGCTGAGGGTGCAATAACAGTGCATCAATGACCCTGGGGGACCCCCGAGTCTAACTCCAGAACCTTAACTCCCACAGTCGATTACTTACCTGAGAGCTGTTAACTTGTTTTTCCTCCATAGGATAACTGACAATTTTCTTCCAAAAAATTACTACGTATGGAGTTTTGAAATCTAAAGATATTCTTTCAAAATCCTGAGAATAACCAAAATGTAGTTACTTCCTGCTCGGGAGCCGTCCATTCCTTCCATCACCCCGTGGAGAAGAGCCAGTGGAGTAAGGGGCACCTCCCATCCCAGTGCCACTCAGTCCCGATGTGACTGAATTATATTCAATCTTAATGAATATAGATTTGTTGCTTACTTGTAGTCCTGCTTCTGCATTGCAGGACCTTCAATGGAATCATAAACATTAGAATAATTTCCAACTGCAGCTCACTGGTCACAGGTTGCACAGCAACAGGATCGCAGCACCTTTACATTTCAATCACACTCCTCAAGGATTAGTGCACCTTTACATTTACAGCCCTCAATGATCGCTGCACCTTTACATTTCTATCACACTCAGGGATCGCAGCACCTTTACATTTCGGTCACACTCCTCAAGGATCGCTGCACCTTTACATTTCTGTCACACTCAAGGATCGCAGCACCTTTACATATCTATCACACTCCGGGATCGCTGCACCTTTACATATCTATCACACTCCGGGATCGCTGCACCTTTACATTTCGGTCACACTCCTCAAGGATCGCAGAACCTTTACATTTCTGTCACACTCAAGGATCGCAGCACCTTTACATTTCTATCACACTCCGGGATCGCTGCACCTTTACATTTCGGTCACACTCCTCAAGGATCGCAGAACCTTTACATTTCTATCACACTCCGGGATCGCTGCACCTTTACATTTCGGTCACACTCCTCAAGGATCGCAGAACCTTTACATTTCTATCACACTCATGGATCGCTGCACCTTTACATTTTGGTCACACTCCTCAAGGATCGCAGAACCTTTACATTTCTGTCACACTCAAGGATCGCAGCACCTTTACATTTCTATCACACTCAGGGATCGCTGCACCTTTACATTTCTATCACACTCAGGGATCGCTGCACCTTTACATTTCGGTCACACTCCTCAAGGATCGCAGCACCTTTACATTTCTATCACACTCAGGGATCGCTGCACCTTTACATTTCGGTCACACTCCACAAGGATCGCAGCACCTTTACATTTCTGTCACACTCAGGGATCGCAGCACCTTTACATTTCTATCACACTCAAGGATCGCTGCACCTTTACATTTCGGTCACACTCCTCAAGGATCGCAGCACCTTTACATTTCTATCACACTCGGGGATCGCAGCACCTTTACATTTCTATCACACTCAAAGATCGCAGCACCTTTACATTTCTATCACACTCCTCAAGGATCGCAGCACCTTTACATTTCTATCACACTCCTCAAGGATCGCTGCACCTTTACATTTCTGTCACACTCGGGGATCGCTGCACCTTTTCATTTATGTCACACTCAAGGATCGCAGCACCTTTACATTTCTGTCACACTCCTCAAGGATCGCAGCACCTTTACATTTCTATCACACTCAGGGATCGCTGCACCTTTTCATTTATGTCACACTCAAGGATCGCAGCACCTTTACATCACACTCAGGGATTGCTGCACCTTTACATTTCTATCACACTCAGGGATCGCTGCACCTTTACATTTCTATCACACTCAGGGATCGCTGCACCTTTACATTTCTATCACACTCAGGGATCGCTGCACCTTTACATTTCTATCACACTCAGGGATCGCTGCACCTTTACATTTCTATCACACTCAGGGATCGCAGCACCTTTACATTTATGTCGCACTCAAGGATCGCAGCACCTTTACATTTCTGTCACACTCAAGGATCGCTGCACTTTTACATTTCTATCACACTCAGGGATCGCAGCACCTTTACATTTATGTCGCACTCAAGGATCGCAGCACCTTTACATTTCTATCACACTCAGGGATCGCAGCACCTTTACATTTATGTCGCACTCAAGGATCGCAGCACCTTTACATTTCTATCACACTCAGGATCGCTGCACCTTTACATTTATGTCGCACTCAAGGATCGCAGCACCTTTACATTTCTATCACACTCCAGGATCGCAGCACCTTTACATTTCTATCACACTCAAGGATCGCAGCACCTTTACATTTCTGTCACACTCCTCAAGGATCGCAGCACCTTTACATTTCTGTCGCACTCCTCAAGGATCGCAGCACCTTTACATTTACAGCCCTCACGGATCGCTGCACCTTTACATTCCTCTCATGCGAGATCATCAAAGCACTCTTACATTGGGCATGTCTCTCAAGTCGTTGATGATGGACTCCAGCGTTGAAGACAGAGTGACCATAGGATCCGTACGTCGCCGGTGAATGGACTTATGAGGCCGCTGTAAGGAAAGAGAAAGGACAGTTGGCAAAAGCCAGAAAGAAGTCCAGAATCTGAGGTTCAATGAATCCCCCAAAAACAGACAGAGGTGGAGGATTTGGTATGGGGAGAGAAGACACAGGATTTAAGGCAGAGTGAAGATTTTGGACGAATGGATATTAGGCAAAATATTACTTATTGTTTCAATCAAGACGTGGCTGTGATTCCCTAACACAAAACAATGAACTTTTTGACACTGATTTGAGAATTAGTGTTAAATCAAACAGACAAGGCAAACTGTGTTGTGTATTGGTTCTTCTCTAGGTCTAGCCTCCCCTGCTTTATAACGACCAAAACCACATTTGTAATTGTAATTTCCAGAAAAAGGTATATAGGCGGTCTCAACTAACCTCTGTGGCAAAATACAGTCCAACTGGAAGCTGCCGTGTTATACAACAGTGAAAATGATGACGTGCTGAGCTATGGGAGCCGGCAATTTGAACTTCGACTACAAGAGATTAAGTGCTGAGCCATAAGCCAGACGGTATTCAGGTTCGTAGAACATTATTCTGCATACGAAGGGACATACATGTATGTTAATAGGTCTGAACTCACGTTTAGGTAATCACAGTGCACTGTGGTCCCAACTCGCCGTTTCTTCTTAGGTGGAAGTGGCTGCTTGGGGAATTTCAAGACTAAGGACTTCCTCCGCACCTCATCCGCACTGGGGTTAAAGGAACAGAGAAGCGATCAGCGTCCACGCAATCACATCACTAATTCAGCATCAGTAATGAAGCTCGTATCCAGGAAAAGAACCAAGCAGTGTGTGACCACAGGAGAAATGAAGCATGAACCAAGAGCTGGTCTATCACTGATACTACGCACTCTGGGGAGTTTATGGTCTCATACAGTTTGACATCCAGACACATAAACCGCCTCTGTCTCAGCTAGCGATCATGAAACCCCTTCACTATTCAACCTTGGACTCGCATAGCCCTTCCAAAATATACACTTACAGCCAAAAAAGAGCTCAATACATGGAAGCATATCAGTAACAAAGCTTACAAGCATGTAAACCCATCACTACTTAACATTACATCCTTGCAGGCCTTTTACTGCCCATGTTTACGATCTTATGAACCAACCTCCGTCACAATTGAAGCTTCCAATTTAACAGATAACCCTCCTCAATATCCAAGCACAGAATCATATTCCACAATCTGTTTAACCTTCCAATGCAACAACCCACATCACTATCTGTGCTCACAATCAAATAATCCCAGTACCATTCAAGCAAAGCATCCTAAAACCAGTCACCAACCGTACGTCCACTCGTAGATACCAACCACTGTTTCCTAAGTTTCAACTCTAGGGCAGAGCAGTATTCCATCCACGGTCGAACCTTACAAACCGCATCACTATCAACATCTTTCAATTCTACAGACTCACTAGTCACTGCCAATTTACCTGCTCATGGTCTCGCCTTCTACTAGCACTATTTTGGTGGACTTTTATCTCACACGGGATTCCCACACAGTCCAAGACCCTCCCAGACACTACCCGGGTGATTCGCTCATTGGCTGGGACTTGGCAAACTTCGTCAGATGTTTTTGTGCCGTTCATCACCTCTCAATGAGCGTCTTCCCCAAGACGATCTTGGTGCCTTCGACTTTGATGAGCTCCTCGTTGTCGTTGTGGATCACGGTCTTTTCCAGCTCCTCCTCTTGCTCCTCGGTCATTGCGACAGGGTTGGAAGGAGGAGCGTTGGTTTGGTAATAGAGAGGACAGAACTTGTTGGTCCTCATGTGCCCAATAGCACCGCAGGCTCCACACTTGAGCTGCAAAGACAGAAATAACATGTAAATGCAATATATGGAGATACGGTTAGAAAGTTCAAACTCATAAAGATAAAGTAACAATTCAATGCGAGTCAACAATATCTACTAATGTAAAGATATCGTCCTATTGAATACTCAAATGTTCTGCAGTCAACAATGAGCACCTGTGGTCCAAGCATTTAAGTAACAGCGCTATCCAGATACAGACTAATAGCACGCGCTGCCCATCTATTAAAAAATATAACTTCACCACCTCAGTCACCAGACTTCAGTGAGCTACAAGAGCCAATATCATGCTGCACCCACAACCAAACAACAACCTCTGCCTGAATAACCTGCATGACAGGCAGCAAACCCCAAGGCAACGGAGGGATCAGAGCAGAACGCTCTCTTCGTTGCTGTTCACAGTTTCGCACCTTATTGGGTATCTTTGAGACAGTTTCCAGGTCTACGCTTACCAAAGGTCAATTGAAAGGAATGAGATGGGCCGTTAAGTAAAGCCATGAGACTGCACGAGCTGCACGGGTATGTATAGTGGACGTCATCTGCTTTGGTGTGTTTGTGGCAGGATTTCTGCTGGTGTGACTGGCAACTCCTTCGTCTCTGCTGAACATGTTGCCTTGAATCAGACTCCCTGGGCTGCATCAGATATGCTTACAAGTCTCTTTTCAGTCTCATTATAAAGCTCATCCTGCATAGCTGGAGTATTCTCCTAGACTGTCTTGGGATTTCTATTAACAGTGACATATACAGAGATCCATGCAAGGGTACTTTCCTTGTAGTTCTATAAGACATTGTGTAAACACTCAATAAAGAAGACTGGAGGTTGCTGAAAATATAGTTTCACGGCTAGAGGAGTGGAGTGTCAGACATATAGTACCATCAACAAGCATGCTCTGTGGTCCTTGGGGAACCCGCAGCTTAGAGGACAGTACTCTCAAACAAAAAAGAACTATGTAAGGACATTGTTCTACCAGTATGAGCGCCAGCAAAGGTGGATGTGTTCCTTGCTACCAGGAGTAATTCAATCGACCAGGATCATACATTCTACGTCTCATGCAAATCACCATCTCTCACCAGTGCTGTGACTAACCATCCGTCTATTACCAACCTCAACAGCCCATCTGTCGGCTCACAGCCCTTTTGCCTGAACAACCCAGTCAGTATCTTCCAAACAGAGTTCTAAATCAAACTGCTCACCTAGCAGTAGGCAAACTTGTTCCTCTCCTGTGAGGAAATTGGGTGCATTATATGGTGTGGTTGTGCGACCTCATAGTGTAATACACTTGTCAACGCCCTCTAGTTCCAGTAATGTTCGTCTGGGAGATTCACTGGACTCTGTGCACACTACAGCTTACTTTGGTATAGTATATACAGAGCCCGCTTCCTACAATTACAATCTGCCAATGTTTAAAAATTGTCCCGATAACAAATTCACTTAAACCGATAATAGAACATCCACAATAAATAGAGGTAAATTTATGATGGAATGGGAGGAGTTAGAGGTCATATAAACTTGGTAAAGCGGTAACAAAGGGTGTCTCGTACAGCATGAACAGTTATGAAAAAGGTGGCATGCTTGCTGGTGTGTTCTTCACACTTTGTTAACTTGTAGGAATAAAACAGAATATTCTAGAATCAAATCTCTTAATGATTGATTTACCTTAAGGTCTGGTCGCTCCTTCATTTTTTTGGGTTTCTTTTCTGGAGGACCCTTCAGTTTTTCCTTTTCTTGATTACGTTTTAGTCTCCGAAGCTGTTCTTGAATTCGTCGTCTTTCTTTTCTCATCTCCTCACGGTGTTGCTCATCGAACAAGGCAAACTTCCGGCTAAAACAGACAAGTTCTGTTAGAGCGTATCAAGACACAGGTTGAGCAATGCATGAACACTCATTACCATCTCTGCCACCAACACAACAAAGCAAAACAGACAGGGCTTTTGGCCAGTTATCTATTGTTTGCTCCTTACCAAGGCAATCGCTCCAGTGCCAGGGCTCGTCCCAGACTCACACAGTTATGTAATGATATCTGTATTTAATAAGCACACAAATCACCCCCGAGGGGGTCTCTCGGTGCTGGTGAGCCCCACACAGGTAAGAAAATAAAATTAACAAATATTAAAGGTTAATAAGCCAAGCTTTTGGGAATTTTTTTCAATAAAACTAGTTCAAGGCAGGAGCGTAGATGTAGTGGTAGTGGATTCCAATGTCGAGGGGCCAGATAAGAAAAAGAGTGCCCCGCATGCCTGGCAGTACGAATGCGCCAAAGTAGCGGCTGCTTACTAGATCCAAGACTGGGCTGGAATTTAGGGCAGGAGCTTGTTCTGCAAATAACGTGGGCCACTTCCATGTAAAGACTCATGGACCAGGCGAAGGAACTTAAAGGGGGCATACAGTGCACCAAGATCCAATTCCAAGCTTGGTAACTCCAGTCCTGGGCACGGGAAACTGATGGATACGATGGGTTCCACGTTTTCTACCTTAATAGTAGGACTATTAGCCCACCTGTTTGAGGAAGTGGGTAATAGGGCTGCTAGTTTCTTTTCATATGTGCCAATAGGTTCTGGGATGGGCACCATTGGAAAGCAACCAGTGTTCAGGATTCCAAGACATAATTGGGATCTCCCTTGGGTTAAGAGCCGGTGCCCAAACACAGCCTCTGGGTCTACTCTCTCTGGGTGTTTAGAGAAAGAACAAATGTCACACAGGAAGAAGTGCTGGCGAGGTAGGGATGATCGAAGTAACACGAGACATTTAGTGGTCAGGATACCTCTAGGCGACAGACGTGGGATATGAAGGTGTGAGAACCTGGAGAATACCAAAAGGACAGTTATTGCTAAGGGCCCTTCCCTGACCCCTTCCAAAACACTGCTGGTTCACTGACCACCCAACAAGCTCATACACCCTCTTTCTCGAAGAAGCCGTGAGGGCTTTTGATGCATCTGCTTTTCCTTAATGCGTCAAATTATCTTTTGTCTATCTGAACACATCTAACAACGCACGTTCATCAAACTGCAGACGTCTGTGAACTGTGAATACTGGTCTAAAGCACATCTCAACATGTCTTGTGAATGAAGTAACGTGACTGACTGAGAGGCCTGTTACAGCTCGAGAAGGGAAGCAGCAAGTAGTGTGCCTTCGAGAGAGTCTGACATAAAAGGTGTTCTTCGAATGCAGGCCCTACAGAACATGCCACAGGAGACTACAATGTTTGGCATATAAACAAGTGGGGGGACCATGCTTTCTATTGCAGCAGAAATGTAACATGTTATGCAGTCATATGACCCAGTTATCAAGATTCTCCAGGAGTTCACCCAGAATCCAACACAGCACCAGCCTTCAGCAGTATGCCACCTTCAATGATTCCAATCAAAAACCCAGGCTTCTGTGAACTGAAGGGCTTCGGCAATTAAAATGTGGATTTGCCAGCGAAAGACAGTATCCTTTAAGGGACGGTTTAATAATTGAAGACGAGTCATTAGAATATTATATTGAATGAGTCAAGTATGAAGCTCAAAAAGGCTCCAATACAAACAGCATCTCAAGATTGTGAATGGGTCATAAAATAATCCTAGTATCTATGGATGGATGTATGACGTTACAACGCACACTTTTACAACGCATGCACTTACAACGCATTTTTTACAACGCAAAATCCATTACAACGCCTTCCATTACAACGCATGACACTACAACGCATTTTTAAAAACTACCTTTACAACGCATTCCATTACAACGCATACTACCTTTACAACGCATACCATTACAACGCATAATATTAAATTGCATTTAAGGTAAGTATTAGATAGTATAGGGGTAAAAATTACTTTTCCTACTCCAGGGGGTGCAACAGTAGGGTAAGTGTTGGATAGTATAGGGGTAAAAATTACTATTCTAACTCCAGGGGGTGCAACAGTAGGGAAAGTGTTGGATAGTATAGGGGTAAAAATTACTATTCTAACTCCAGGGGGTGCAACAGTAGGGTAAGTGTTGGATAGTATAGGGGTAAAAATTACTATTCTAACTCCAGGGGGTGCAACAGTAGGGTAAGTGTTGGATAGTATAGGGGTAAAAATTACTATTCTAACTCCAGGGGGTGCAACAGTAGGGTAAGTGTTGGATAGTATAGGGGTAAAAATTACTATTCTAACTCCAGGGGGTGCAACAATAGGGTAAGTGTTGGATAGTATAGGGGTAAAAATTACTATTCTAACTCCAGGGGGTGCAACAGTAGGGTAAGTGTTGGATAGTATAGGGGTAAAAATTATTATTCTAACTCCAGGGGGTGCAACAGTAGGGTAAGTGTTGGATAGTATAGGGGTAAAAATTACTATTCTAACTCCAGGGGTGCAACAGTAGGGTAAGTGTTGGATAGTATAGGGGTAAAAATTACTATTCTAACTCCAGGGGGTGCAACAGTAGGGTAAGTGTTGGATAGTATAGGGGTAAAAATTACTATTCTAACTCCAGGGGGTGCAACAGTAGGGTAAGTGTTGGATAGTATAGGGGTAAAAATTACTATTCTAACTCCAGGGGGTGCAACAGTAGGGTAAGTGTTGGATAGTATAGGGGTAAAAATTACTATTCTAACTCCAGGGGGTGCAACAGTAGGGTCAGTGTTGGATAGTGTAGGGGTAAAAATTACTATTCTAACTCCAGGGGGTGCAACAGTAGGGTAAGTGTTGGATAGTGTAGTGTAATATAATGCGTTGTAATGGTATGCGTTGTAAAGGTAGTATGCGTTGTAATGGAATGCGTTGTAAAGGTAGTTTTTAAAAATGCGTTGTAGTGTCATGCGTTGTAATGGAATGCGTTGTAATGGATTTTGCGTTGTAAAAAATGCGTTGTAAGTGTAGTGCGTTTTAAAAGTTGCGTTGTAAAGGTTGTTCCCCTCTATGGATAGGTGCACTACAAAAGAACCCTGAACATCAAACACCGCGTTTGCTCTTCGAGTTTAGTTATAGTGGATAGTGAACTCCGGTAAGAGGACTGACAACATCTGGCGGATACAGAAACAAGGGGGTTTTCTTTCTACCAAAAAGCAGGAACACAAATAACAGTTTTCCCTGTGGCAGGAACTTAATGTTAGGAGAGATATAGATTTGTGTGGTCAATAACAAAGACCCAGTTCGGGTATTAAACCAGAAACCTGAACTATCCTGAACTCTCAGCTCTGGGCCACATGCTCCACAAAGCACGCAGCCCTGAATTAGGCAGCAGCGTCCTCAGACTGAAGCCCCATGCACCAGCCGGGTCTGTATGGCTGTTTGGATAAAAAACAGCGTTGTTTCCTGAGCAGGTGATGTTTGATACCATTAGCACATGATTAGAAGGGTGAGACGAGTACAGACACTGAGCCCTGCGTCAGCAGGCACTCTGCGTTTGTGTGCAGGTGTCATGCTCATACCTTCGAGGAACCTGAAATGCCCCCAGGGCACTGGGAGCAGCCTCATCCGGGATACCAGACTCCATGTTAATATGCAGGCCCCAATGGCATCTTAGCTCATGGAAGTCGCCATCTTTCCCACTTCATGCAGAATCATGGTCATGCCTGCCATTAGGCAGAGGTCATATCTTACCGTACCCGAGAACTGTGAAAGCATCAAGTGATTTGATTGATGACATAGATACATCTCTTAACGTGGCAATCGTCTGGGTCAAATGTCTACTTTTCACCATGTCAAGGTTAACTAAGAACATATCGACATCTAGCTGACATATTGTAGTCTGAACTGAAGCCCTTTTACCTTAAATGTTAATATGGAAAAGTCTGGGATGCACACCTTAGTGCATATAATCCATGTCAGACGTTACTAACCTTATGTCAGGAAATCCAATTTCTGATGAGATTTAGTATATAAGGAATATCACTTTACCATCTGTCAAGAGAGTTCCTTCACCCAGATGATCGCCTGAGATTCTGCCGCAGCAGGTCTCACCTACTGCCAGCACACTTTGCAGATGCGACATCTTGCCTGAAACCGCTAAAGCCGAGTCCCCAGAGGAAGACCCCAGCGTGCGCTTGCTCTTCACAGAGAGCACGGTCTCCACACCTCCGCAGATAAAAATAGCTTTTGTGTCAACAAGGCATCTTTTCTCCCTCAGAAACTCTAGACTGCAAGTTGCTCTGCCTTCAATGCTGTCTCAGTATAGCACATTGCAGTAGCTGTTAGGCTGCTAGGCTCTAGATAACATTTTAACCATGTTAGAAATGTTCATTTTATTCTCATTATTTTAGAACGTGCCTTCTTGCTGTTTTTATCATATTCTGTGTAGTTGTTTTAGAAGTAGAGAAACTGATTGCTCCAGTAGAAATAAATACTTTTTAACTTAAAAGTGTTCATCCTGGTTAGTACAGTGAGTGTGATACTCTGAGCAATGAAGTAAGGTTAGTTGCCGTTTCCACGGTGCCCTTGATCCTTTTACGGGAGTAACCCAAAGGCAATCCTTTTTGGTCAACTGCACATTGAATAGTGTTGTGCGAGGCCGCAATGACTTGCTTTTCACATTCATCGCTGGTTCACACGCGAGTGGGAAAGCCCACCTTGTAGACCTACACCAAAGTTGTAGCTTACACATCCTTCACAACCCTTTCAAGTGTTAGGGTGATCATACGCACATACTGAGATTGGAGCCTCGATCCTGCAATTAGAAGTGGGCCACCAGAGAGTCGACTATATTTAAGCTCAAGTACTTGAGCCCCACAGAATTCCCGCAGTGTTTAGTATTTGGTTCTAAGAATACGGGAGAAGATATTCACTCCTCTGCATGGGGGCCCACAACACCCCACTTACTCGTAAAGCCAGTGGATTACATGTAGTCATACTTACACATACTATTTGATTTACACCTGTATAATTAATGTCACTAGCTCCACCCCTAAGAAGCATTTTGTCCTACACCCAACCTCATACTGTACCACCCTGCTTCATTTGTGCAGCCATGTAGTGCAGAAACACCACCCATTGTGTACACAGCCACAACTTCTCATGGTTGCATGTGGTGTGTTCCTCTGCAGCCTGACAAAACAATACTATTCATCCTTCTTCCTCATAGAACAAAACCCCCATCAGAAAGTATTACAAGCAGGTCGCTTTACATGTAGCATCTACGACTTCTTAACTTTAACGCCACTGCAGGCGCTCACTCTGTTCTGCCAATTTGTCCACATTTCTTGAGCTGTTGTGCTGTAAATAGTTTGTGTTTGAAATACTTGGGCCTCTGTGGCTTTTACTCAATAATTTCGGTGAGACTTGCAGGTGTAGGATCACCAGATTGATGGCACTGCTGTCGCAGGATACAAACAGGAGTTGTATGTGATTTAAGAGCACAGCCTCGGAATGCATGGAAATGGTTTTTGTACCCGAGTAGCGATGAAGTACACTGCTATTATACTGCGTGCTGTGAGTCGTACAAGTTGTTCGAGTAAGGGGCAGAGAAGCAAGAAGAGTGTACTTAAGGAGCACCTAGGACTTGAAATGTTGCCTTGGAAACAGCAGCACATGTTGTACCCAAAGTACAAGATCCTTTGACTTATCCCCTGCCCTCCTAACCATTCGGGTCGCATCACCGAACACCTGGGTCTAAGTGCTGGTGGGGGCTGGAAATGAATACAAGAGAGACGCTCAGTTTACATGCTGTACAAACGGCCCCCATGCTCGTCCGCTCGCACTGCTGGGCACACTCTAGGAGTCTGAATACATCTGTAAGAAGCCCCCTCATACATACATGAACTCGTCATCTTTGGTGGTGCGGATTCGGCTGTATGCATCAATGACGGATGGCTTTCGGACTGTCTCACAGCGCACGTACTCCTTCCCATCCTCGTCTCGGAATGTGCGGTAGATCTTCAGCCGACGGCCGCTGGCTGCAGAGTTCAGGCTGGTCACAGAGGCGGTGTCATCGTCCTTGTGTGAACCTCCGGGGGTGGCAGAGCCGGCGGCTAACAAAAGAAACAGAGACATGTCAGTGTGGGTACACAGCCTCAGTCAAATCATCTGCTGACTGGAGCAGGGAGAGTTTACGATTAGACCAATCCCACTGATCTATGAACTAAACCTTAGGACAATTAATAAAGAAGAGGGCGCTCCTACCTAGCATCCTGGCCACACCACCAAGCCATGACGATGGACACGGAATTCTAATTAAAGATGGAACTAAATATCCTAGCTTGAAAATGAACTGACTTGTAACTGGCGCTGCACTGAGAACCAGCGTCAATCTGTCTGTATTCATGGGAATCGACAATGTTTCGTCGATATGAAGCCGCAGAGCCTATCTGCTCATTTTTTCATTGTTCTTTCTAAAATTGGAATTTTGTGAGTTTGTAAACATATAGTTAAAAAAGTTCAATTGAGTCTACGTAAAAAATACTGTCATTAGACAAACAGCACAAAAATCCCACACACGGGCTAAAGATCTTACAGGCTCAGCCAGAAGAGAGATTCAACAGGTTACCAATGCAGCCATGATGTCAGCTTCCAATGGATCCAAGTAAGGCACATTACCAGGAGACCAGTTACGGATTCACAACGCACGTAAAGAACATATTGCCGTGCCGATTCCCAAACTGCAGCCCTCGAGCTCCCCTCTAGTCTTGCAAAATGTAACCTTTACTACGTTCCTTTGTGGCTCATCTGTGACCAGACGGACTGCTTTGCATTGAAAAACACTGGTTCTATCTTGACGTTTTTCTGCCATTATCAATGCATTAAATATTTTAATGATCACAACAATAAACTACTTCCAAGCTATCATATGTTGATATTCTGTGATAATGCGTTTTATTTGGAAATATGGTCAAAAGCATATTTATCTGTGAAATATACCCAAAGTGAGCCTACCTTTATAGAAGGCGCGCGCACACTACTGTAAGTGCTACTCTCCAGAACTCATCCACAGATTTTCAATATAGATTGCGTCTTTGAAGACATCGGCGCTTGCACTCCACTTGTAAAACTGGAGGCTGAGACTCGTTCCCCAGTCGCTGCCAGCCGTCCGATGAGGACATCACTCTACTATGTTATTTCCAACATGAGATTCATTTTATGAATGCCTACAGGTACTTTGCAGTTAACAACCTTTTGACTTGGATGTTCCTCGACCTGTGCTTCTTGCCTGACAAAGAATTTCTATGTTCTAATGCTGTCGTCAAGGACTGTAAAG
Organism: Triturus cristatus; assembly: GCF_964204655.1. Classification (NCBI taxonomy): domain Eukaryota; kingdom Metazoa; phylum Chordata; class Amphibia; order Caudata; family Salamandridae; genus Triturus; species Triturus cristatus. The sequence continues at coordinate 1,092,139,251 of NC_140588.1, read as the reverse complement.
TATACTCACACATCCCCTTTCGGTCTCGCCTGTCCTTTTTGGGTTTCTCCCTTTCATGGCAGCTGTCCTCCCCCATCAACATCCTCTGAAGCTCTTTCCGCTCCTGTTCTTCGCGCTCACGAGACAGCTGTGAACTAGTCTTCTTGTTTTGCAACATGTTCTCAATGTTTTTCCCCATTTCCTCAAAGTCGCTATCCTCTGCAGAGCTGCTATCTGTATCTGTTGAAAGCACCTCAGTTGATTCCAAGACTCTGAAACGAGAGATAATCAGAGTGAACATGAGGGAACAACAAGGATTCCCACCATCAGCAACAAGCAGGCACCTCAGAAAAGAGGCCACAGAGAAGCAGTGAATTTAGACTGAAAGATACATGAGCAAAGAGAACAGGACTCACCGGAAAACACCGCTATGAACAGTCAAAACAAAGTACATGGTATGAAGATGCAGAATGCAAAGGGTGTTTTGGTGCATGTTTTGGTCTAACTGACACAGGTCAAGGGTTTGGTGTGGATTCACTTGCAGAGGGAGAGAAGGATTGAGCAGAGGGGCCATCACTTTCAATGTTGTAGAGGAACGAGAGATCCCGCAGTGGGTAGTTAGCCTGCCACTATAGCAAAACGTGGGATTTTGTTTGGAGGTAGGGTCAGGGTGGTGTCCTTCAGAACCACAGCAGGATGTCAAGTGGAAAAGAGGGAGATTAGGAAGGTGGCCAATGAGGAGAAGGGCACACAGAGTTTAAGCAGTCACTGGCCCGAAGGCAAGCATGGAACAGCTGGTGACTTCCAAAAGCCATTGTTTATTCAGAAAGGGCTTGTGGAGGTTTGGTGGAAAGGATACGAGGGCTGAAATATTATATATTGGAGGAGAGGAGATTAAGTATGCTTCAGTGGGTAGACAGGGCAAGAATGCCATGATGAAAGAGGGGTAGATGGAGTTTAGTTATTTGGCAGATGTCAGTTTGAATGCCCGGACTGCGCTGTTGAAATCCAAATATGGCGGAGTAGAGCGAATGGGCGAGTTGCTGCTAGGATTGGACAGAAGGTTCTTGTAAACTTTTCATATTTTTGCATCTTCCCAAGAATATTAATATAAGACAACACTCTCTAAAAGATGTTCAAGAAAATAAATAGGCTATAAGAGAAAATAGCTGAAAAAACAAGTTGCTTGCCTTCGGTGACGCTCTTTCTGGTGGATTCTTTATCAACACGCAGATTTCTCACCTTAGAATGTTCACCAGGCGCTAGATTGGATCCTTAGATTTTTCATAGTAGTTCTCCTGCGAGCTGCTAGGTGGCACAGACTCCAAACCAGTAATTACCCAGGTGGAGGGTCTGTGGCGTTGACTCCGACCAAGAAGTTGGCAAAACTGGGCAGGCAAAGTGTCCTTTCCTTTAGACCTGCAGGCAGTAGTGCTTAAAGAACGTGTGCACCGACGCCCATGCTGTTGCCCGGCAGATGTGAAGGACAAGTACTCCTTGCGTCAAATCAGCAGTAGCAGTCTGAGCCTTATTGGAATGGGCGCTCAGACCTTCTGGGCTTCTTCTTGGCCAGTTTTCTCCACAGAACCCCACAAAAAGCTGATCATTTATTTATGTTATTTATTTAATTTATATGGCGCAACAGCTACCCAACAAGGGTTTCCCGGCGCCTAGACGCGAAAAGGACCACTCGATGACCTTCTGAACGATCTATGTAAAAACTTCAAGCTCTTTTGGAGTCCACTGAATGGAGCTTTCCTTTCTCTTTCAAGAAGTGAGGGGAGCAAAGAACGCTGGTAGGGTGACTGAATGCCCAACGTGGAAGGGAGTCCTGGCTTTTGGTAAGAAGACTGCCCGAGTCCTCAGCAAAAAGGTGGTGTAGGCAACTCACTAAAAGTGTCTGTAGTTCACTCATGCAATGAGTTGAAGTAAACACAATGAGGAAGATAGTCTTTAATGTCATGAGATGCAGAGAGCAACCATGCATCTGCTCCAAAGGGGTTACATATGAGGACGTTTAAGATCAAGTTAAGGTCCCACAAATGGTTTGGGGGGAAACGTGTGAATATTTTAAAGATCCTCATCACAACAGGTGATTTAAAAAAGGATGGTCGGTTCGGCAAAAGTAGAAAGGCAGAAATGGCAGACAAAAAATCCTTTTATAGTGTTCACCACAAAGCCTTGCAGAATTCAAGACAAAAAAAGAAAAAAGACCGACCGGCAGCTTTACCGGTAAGGAGTCTCTATTTCGAATCCCAAACCAGGTAACAGACGTGTCCCAGTGCCTGGCATAAATGGAATTGGAGTAGGGACATCCACCACTTCAGACGGCAAATCAAATGCAGTCAATTTCTGCCGCTCAGTCTCCACGCATGGAGCGGAATATGGTGCAGACTCGGGTGGAGGACCCTGCCCGGTTGTTGAGACAGGAGGTCTTCCTGGAGTGTCTGCCTGATAGTAATGTAGACGCTCATGCTCAGGCATTCCAAGTACCACACTCTCCTAGCCCAATACTGAGCCACCAGATGTCCCGATCTTCTTCAGAACTCGGGCATTACAGGGAGTGGCAGGAGGTCTACAAGAGTCCTTTGCTCCATTCCAGCCTGAAATAGTCTCCGAACGAGAATACTTAGAGAAAGGTAAATGTGCATAGCTGTTGACACTGCACGTTCTCGATGGTGCCGAAGAATTTTCCGAAGGACTCTCCCCATTGGTGGAAGATGGCCTGCACCACCTAGGGATATAACCGCCACTCGTGATCTGCCAGAGGACATCTTAGTTCATCTAACCTGGCATTGAAGGACCCTGCCAGGTGATTGAAGCCTAGGAAGACACCCTGGTGCTTTAACCATCTCCAGAGATGCAAAGTCTATTGGAACAGGATCCAGGACCCCGCCCCTCTTGTTGCAGTACCATGGTGTTGTCTGTGGGAACCTGCACAAGCCTCTCCTTGATGGGTGGCAGCAAGACCTTCAGAGCTGGACAAATAGCCTGCAACCCAGCAGATTGTTCTCCCTGGAGGGCTGACTCCACATCAGAGACTTCTCATAGGTGACCCCCGCCCAGAACCCAGGAATGAGGCTTCCATCACAACTGTCAGCTCTGGGTGGAGAAGGGAGATGAGCCTTCTGCTGGACAAATTATGGTAGGTGAATCACCACTGCAGATCCCGAGACATCTCCTTCGAGCCCTGGATGGTGTTGGAAAGGCAGACTCATTGCTGGGCCCACTCAAAGTCCAGGCTCCCCTGCAAGGCTCAAAGTGTCTCCTGGTGTAGCAGACAAGGACGAAGCAAGACACTAAGAGGCCAAGAAGCCTTACAGCCACCTTCACCTGGATCAAAGAATGAGTCTGAAACATCGAGATCATAGCCTGACCATCTTCGATTAATTTTTGCAGAGGAAAAGCCTGAATTTCACTGTATCCAGTAATGCCACAATGGAGGGAAGCCTTGGGGAGGGAATTAGGTTGTTTATTGTGACACTCAATTATGTCAAAAGGTGTGCCTTTGCCTGAAGGCAGCCCATGACGGACTGTGGCGAGCCCGCCTTCAGCAGCCAGTCTTCAAAATACATGAATAAAGCGATTACCAACCTCTGAAGATGGGCAGCGACCATGTCCATCACTTTCATGAACACCCAAAAGGTGCTGGTAAGGCCAAAGGGGGAGCACTGTAAACTGAAATTGTTCCTAGACCACAATGAACTGTAAGTAACACCTACGGGACTGCAACGTTAGTACATAAGAGCTTCCTACAAGTCCAGTGACATCAGCCAGTTAGTTGCCGGAGTATAAAGCATTTTGAATCTGGGCCAACATGAACATTTTAAATCTGTCCTTCCGCAGGAAGGCATTGAGAGGACAGAGGTCCAAGATCAGCACTAGGAAACAAAGAAATAGAGAGAGTAGCAACCTCTACCCTTCCCTGAGCCAGCACCTTCTCTATGGCACTTTTGGAGAGCAACTTGTGCACCTTCTGTACGATGGTGGACAGATGCTCCTCTGAAATCTTTTCAGGTGTTGGAGGGATATTAGTAAGGGAGGAAAGAAAGGGTAGGCCATAACCATTATGCATAATTTGCAAGAGCCATTTGCTGGAAGTGAATCAATGTCAACCCAGAAGAAAGCGAGGGATCTGGTCTCTTACTGGGTGTGCATAAGCCAATAAGGGCAAGCTAAAGCAGTTTACTGGCTGGTGTAGCAGGGGAGGAGCTGGAAGACTGGTGCCCCTGCTGATGGTTCAACACCTATGACCGAAAAAGGAATGGGCTGTTGCAAAGACTGTCTTCGTCTAGAAACCAGCGCTCTGGAGTAGCCTCCAAATTTCTAAAAACTGGAATTGTTTTGCAGGAGACTGTCAGCCCCAAAGAACACCCTGCAGCTCTCTAAAACATTCCAAGGTGGAGCCCGCCGTGCCTGCCTTACCTCCAAAGAAACAGATCAAAGGACATGTGGATCAGTGAAGCTTGCACATCACCCAAAAGGCCAGGCAATGTGTGTTATGCAAGCCAATACGGTTAACATACGAGATGCGTCTTGCCCCTCAAGTATCGTTCAGAACTGTTGGCAAGATTGTAGGAAGCTGGCTTTTTATGTGATGTATCAGTAATGTGATATAAAGTGTAAAGAGTCCAGGGATTCCCTTACTAGGGGACAGGGGCTTGCTGTGCGATCCCAAAGTGCTGTGTTAGGGGGTAGTGTGGTCACACAGCCTTAGGCTTAACAAAGAGGACTGCTAGACATTTACAAATGCACACAATAATCAATAAATTACAAGATGACTCAAGGAGAGCCACGACAATTTATAAAATGTAGCTTTATACATGTTTAGGGCATCAGAGAACAAGCATTGGCATAGCCAACAGGTCTCGCCTTTGGGACCTTATAAAGGTTTAGTTATGCAGCATAATATCCTTGGTGCAACAACATCAACTGTTGCATAGCTAAACGCTTATAATGTCCCAAAGGCGAGACCTATTGGCTATGTCAATGCTTGTTCTTTTGGGGCCACATTGCTTGTCTTTGCGCCATCAAATGAAACAAAAACAACTAAAAACCTGAAATGCAAATTTACGAAGAAACAAACGAAACATGCCATTGATAATGCCCGAAGATTATGCCAGTAATGGTAACTGATAAGCCAAATTTCTTCCAATATACCAAGGGTTTTTTGGTATCTTTTGCAATATTTAAAAAAATTCTTCCATAGCCTAATCATTAGTTATTTAATTATTATTGCACAATTGATTAATTATTCCCCGATTTATCCACAATCTCACCCTAAGTTAGTGTTTCCCCAACCATGATAAAATGGAACCCAGGCTAGGGGCAACTACATAAGGCTGACTTTGAACCGACCTTGTCCACAGTCACCCAAAAGAACTAATGAACTAAGACTTCTAATCAATAGCAATGACAACAAAAGTGAAACCACAAGTCCCAGAATGCTAAGCCCTGTTTGAAAGACCAGGACTGGCTGTGAGAAAGTGCCATCTTTCTTGCATGGTATGCCCCCACTTTTTGCTAAATTGCTGAATGAACTTCGATTGAGTGTACCCTGGGTTCCTGCCAATCAGGTGCCCAGGGCCTATGTTCCTTCCTTAAACCACACAAACTCCCAATTGGCAAACCCTAGCCACATGTCAGCCCCTAGTAAATGGTACCCTAGGTACCCAGGGCCTTGTGGCCAGGGAAGGCCTCTAAGGGCTGCAGCACTCATTGTGCCACCCTCAGAGGCCCTGTACCCTTACACACACACTGCCCTTGCAGGCTGAGTGTCTGGGTGCAGGACAAAACAAAGAGTCGACATGGCACACATCACTGTGTACCATGCCCATCACCTACACTGCCAAGGCATATGTCAGCCACCCCTCTAGCTGGGTGCATTACGCCTATGGTGTGGGCACAGGAGCAGGAGCCCTGTGCCCCTACAGTACCCGGGTCCATTCCTGGGCACTGTAAGTGCAGTGCTGTCATTTAAGAGTACATGGTGCTGAGAGCTTGTAAACCACGAGCTCCACAGCACCATATTGGCACCACTGAAGCCTGGGAAGTTTGGTATCAAACTTCTCAGCACATTGAACCCACACTGATGCCAGTGTAGGATTTAATGTACTAAGCACCCCAGAGGGCATCTTAGAGATGCCCCCTTACAGCTAACTTACAATCCACGTCTGCTCTGAGGCTGCCCAGGCTGCCACACAGCAGACACGTTGCTGGACCCCTGGGTGGGAGAGCCCATGCTCTCCCGGGCCTGCAACAATGCACATCCTGGGTGAGGTGAGAAATCTCCTCCCCCAGGATGAGCAAAAGGAAGCTTCAAAGGCAGGCCGCCATTTGGAGTTTCCCCAGGCCACTGCAACCCCCCACTCTGGCGGGAAGCTTGGCCGGAAACCCCATACAAGGACAGGGGATGTGCCAGCCTGCCCACCCCACCCCTCAGGTGGGGGAGGCGAGGTGAAGCACATCTCCGGGCTCTCGCCATCTTGAAGATGGGAGGCCCTACCCTATCAGGATTAGGCTACTGCCCCCCTCCCACAGGAGAGAGGCAGGTTAGGGGGTGTACCCACCCCAGGACAAAGACCCATTGGTCCCTGGCCTTCACCTACCTGTAACGCCCCTAAATCTAGTATTTAGGGGCACCCTGAACCTTCCTTCCGCAGATTCCAGATAGAAAATTACAAGAAGAGCAAGAAGAACAAAGACCTGCCCTGCAGCTGCTAAAAAGAGAAGAAGACACCAACTGCTTAGGCCCCAGCCCTACCGGCCTGTCGACTCTCGAACCTGCACCAGCGCGGCATCTCTCATGGCCAGCAACCTCACCAACCCCGGAGGACCTGGCTACCTTTTGGCTCTAAGCCCCTGGGACTCCCATGAGTAGAGGCTCTACTCAAGAAACCTATTTTTAACCCCTGGCAGCAGCCCGGGACCGCGGACCCAACACACTCTGCACCAGCCAAGCCTGGCCAGTGCCGGAGTGGACAAAGACCCTGAGGACGACCCCACGGCGACTGTGACCCCGAGTCCGGCACCCAAGGACCCCCCTCGACATCCCGGAAGAAGCCTGCAGCCTCAGAACCAAGTGCCACCCCAACCGCGATCAACCAGAGGGTAAGATTCCCGACGTCAAAAGGCACCCCTGCACCCGGCGCCCTGCGGCCCCCTGTGCCCAATCCCGGGGTACCCACCTAACCTACAACTACCCAACTTACCTCTCGAAGTGGTGGTGGCACCTGAAACATCCTCGTCCCCGAGCCTGCAGCCTTTTTCCAAACCGGAACATTCCCATTGATTTCCATTGAGCGCCCGAAGGCTCAAAAGCACCCTGCACCCAGCCGCCCGAGTGGCCCTGGCAGTGCCCTCTCTACACTAACCTACTTCCCCACTTGCCCTGAGTGAGTGACCAGGAGCCCAGCTCCCACAGCCGCGTGGCTTGCCAGACAGCAGCCACCAACCAAGGCCCCCCTATCCCTCATAGGATAACATTGGGCCTAACTCTCTCTGCACCCGGCCGTCCTGAAACCGCTGAGGGTGAACCAACTGTACCTACCTGACCCTGGGGGACCCCTGAGTCCATGCCCGGAATTTCAACTCTGCCAGTCGAGTACTTACCCTTAAACCGCTAACTTCATTTTCCTCATAGGGTAACATTGACTGGCTTTTTCTTCAAAAATCTTCTAAGTGTGAACTTTTCAAAACTGCAAAAATTCATCAAAAATCAGCCAAGTGACAAAAACGAATTTACTCACCTGCTCCTAGGTGAGCTCCCAGTGCTGGATCTTGGTGCCCAGCCCTGACCCTTAAAAGTGTTCACAACTATACTTACCTCTAACTCCTTTTTCTCCCATAGGAAACCATTGTCTGCTTTTCTGTGAAATTTCTTCTAAGTGTCTATTTTTGCAAATTTGAAATATTCTTTTAAAATCGTACCATTTCTGCAAACGAAATTACTTACCTGCTTTTGATAAGGACCCCAGTCCTGGGTCTAGGCACCCAGTCCTGGACTACTAAAGTAACGATAAAGTACTCTACCTGCAATTTGAATTTCTTGCCATAGAGATCCATTGGATGTTTTCTGTGAAATATTTTCTAAGTGCTAACTTTTGAAATAGCTAAATATTATTTAAAAATCATTACAGTTATTAAGTCGACTTTCATCACTTGATTCTGAATACTGACCCCAGGCTGGTTCTAGGAGCCAGACCTGGAATTCCAAAAGTAATCTGAAAAAGTAATTTATTACAAATAACCTGAATTTACCATTGAGCTCAATGCATTGTTATGTTTAGGAAATAGGATTGTTTATTGCAACCAACTGTGACTGTTTACACAAATTTATTGTTTAAGACAAAAGTATTTATATTCAACCTCTCATTCTGAGAAAGTATATTTTTACCCCCTTTGTGGTTCTAAAAATAAAACAAGCATATATTTTATATATATAAACCATTGGCCTAGAGTTCAGTTATTGAGTGTGTGAAACCATTTGCTGACTGAGTGTGTACAATAAATGCTTTACACTGTCCTCTGGTACTGCCTTACTGCTCGACCAAGCTACCACTTTTGAGAGTAAGGTCATACCTAACTTTGACCTCTATCAGCCTCTGGGGGACTGTGGACTCTGTACACCCTGTACCTATTAGGGAACAGTATATACAGAGCCACTTTCTCACACTGGCTGAAAGGTACCAGTGTGACATGGGGTCAACTCACAGCTCTGCACGTGTGCCTGTTGCAGCCTTTGTATTTATTGTGCCTGTGGTGAGTCCTTCCTTCATTTCGATGTAATTCAGAGTCCGCCCGCTCCTGACCAACAGGTTCTGGCTGTTCTCATGGTTTATGAACAGAGCGTGGGGTTATTCGAAGTACGGGCTTGTGCATCTTTTTCCAGGAATTTCAGTGTATGGTATGAGGTATAACCGCCAGGGACCAGTCTGGCCGGCTGCTCCCACCACTAGAAGAAATTTAAATTAGGTATTTTGCAGGTTCACATACCGCGCGTACCAGCCAGGGACGCGCCCTGCCTGAAGAAGCGAATCGTGGCCATAGAATGATAGCCGAAGAAGCATTTTTTTCAAAGTTTGGCGCTAAAGCTCGGCAAAGCCTTTCATTGTAACATTTTGCGCTGCAAAGTTTGTAAAACAAAAGAGAACTTCCTATGGAGTTCTTTGGACTGTTCACGGAAAGTCTGGAGTCTTTTTCGAAGGGAGGAAGTCCTCCTAAGCGTCTGGAGTCACAGCTGCAGGAAAAGTCATCTTTGGTGTTGTTTTCAATAAGGGATGCAGACAAGCTGGCAGGTTTGGTACCAAGTCAGCTGCTTCTTCTCTCGTCTCTGCTTTTGCGGCACTTCGGTGTACTCTCTCATTTGAAGTCATCAGGCTCTTCTTCGCTGGTGCCAGAGGCTCCACTAAATACAGAATTTAGGGGCATTAGGGGAGTGTAGGGTAGTAGCCAATGGGCTACTGACCTATGGGGTCACTACTACCCCTATATGACCATTTCCTGTGGGAAGTGGGCATAACCCATACCCCCAATTGGCACCTCTCTGGTCCTTGTAAGTCTCTTGTAAAAGGTACCATGGGTACCAAGGGCACTGGGACCAGGGAAGGCCTATAAGCGCTGCAGCACATATTGTGCCACCCTAAGAGGCCCTGTACCTTAACACACACACACACACACACACACTGTGAGAAAGTGCCATCTTTCTTGCATGGTATGCCCCCACTTTTTGCTGAATTGCTGAATGTACTTTGACTGAGTGTGCCCTGGACGCCTGCCAATCAGGTGCCCAGGGCCTATGTTCCTTCCCTAAAACAAACAAAACCCAAATTAGCAAACCCTGGCCACATGTCAGCCCCTGGTAAATGGTACCCTAGGTACCCAGGGCCTTGTGGCCAGGGAAGGCCTCTAGGGGCTGCAGCACTCGTTGTGCCACCCTTAGAGGCCCTGTACCCTTACACACACACACACTGCCCTTGCAGGCTGAGTGTTTGGGTGCAAGACAAACAAAGTCGACATGAAACACATCCCTGTGTGCCATGCCCAACACCTACACTGCCATGGTATACATCAGCCACCCCTCTAGCTGGGTGCCTTATGCCAATGGTGTGGGCACAGGAGCAGGAGCCCTGTGCCCCTACAGTATCCAGGTCCATTCCTGAGCACTGTAAGTGCAGTGCTGCCATTTAAGAGTACATGGTGCTGAGAGATCGTCAAACACGAGCTCCACAGCACCATAATGGCAACACTGAAGACTGAGAAGTTTGGTATCAAACTTCTCAGCACATTAAACCCACACTGATGCCAGTGTGGGATTTAATGTACCAAGCACCCCAGAGGGCATCTTAGAGATGCCCCCTTAAACCTAACCTACAATCCACGTCTGCTCTGAGGCTGCCTAGGCTGCCACCCAGCAGACATGTTGCTGGACCCCTGGGTAGGAGAGCACATCCTGGGCGAGGTGCTAAATCTCCTCCCCCAGGATGGGCAGGGGGAAGCTTCAAAGGCATGCCGCCTCTGTGAGCTTCCCCAAGCCACTGCAACCCCCCACTCTGGTGGGAAGCTTTGGCCGGAAACCCCAAATAAGGACAGGGGATGTGCCAACCTGCCAACCCCACCCCTCAGGTGGGGGAGGCGAGGTGAAGCACATCTTCGGGCTCTCGCCATCTTGAAGATGGGGAGCCCTACCCTATCAGGACTAGGCTACTGCCCCCCTCCCACAGGAGAGAGGCAGGATGGGGGGTGTACCCACCCCAGGACAGGGACCTATTGGTCCCTGCCCTTCACCTACCTGTAACGCCCCTAAATCTAGTATTTAGGGGCACCCTGAACCTTCCTTCCCCAGATTCCAGATTCAAAACTACAAAGAAGAGCAAGAAGAAAGAAGACATGCCCTGCAGCTGCTAAAAAGAGGAAGACACAAACTGCTTTGGCCCCAGCCCTACCGGCCTGTCGACCCTCGAACCTGCTCCTGCTCCAACCCGGCATCTCTTGTGGCCAGCAACCTCACAAACCACGGAGGACCTGGCTACCTTTTGGCTCTAAGCCCCTGGAACTCCCATGAGTAGAGGCTCTACACAAAACCTACCTCTAATCCCTGGCAGCAACCCTGAACCGCGAACCCAGCACACTCTGCACCAGCCAAGCCTGGCCAGTGCAGGAGTGGACAAAGACCACGAGGACGACCCACGGCGACTGTGACCCCGAGTCCGGCATCCAAGGACCTCCTCCGACACTCCTGAAGGAGCCTGCAGCCTCAGAACAAGGTGCCCCCCCAACCGCGATGAACAGAGGGTAAGATTTCTTAAAATATTCACCAAAAATCAGCCGAGAAACGAAAACGAAATTACTCACCTGCTCTTAGGTGAGCTCCCAGTGCTGGATCTTGGTGCCCAGCACTGACTCTGAAAAATACTTACAACTGTACTTACCCGTAACCCAATTTTCTTCCATAGGAAAGCATTGACTGTTTTTCTGTGAAATTTCTTCTAAGTGTCAATTTCTGCAATCTTTAAATATTCTTTAACAATCGTATAATATCTGAAAATGTAATTACTTACCTGTTTTGGATAAAGGTCCCAGTACTGAGTCTAGGCACCCAGTACTGGAGTACAAAAGTAACGAGAACATACTGTACCTGCAACTTGAATTTTCTTCCATAGGGAATCATTGACTGTTTTCTTTGAAATATTTTGTGTTAACTTTTAAAATAGCTAAATATTGTTTAAAAATCATTACAGTAATTAAGTCGACTTTCATCGCTTGATTCTGAGTACTGACCCAGGACTGAATCTAGGATCCAGTCCTGGAATTCCAAAAGTAATCCAAAAAGTAATCTGTTGAAAATAACTTGAAATTTCCATGGAGCTCAATGCATTGTTGTGTTTAAAATAGAGTTGCCTATTGCAACCACTTGTAACTGTTTACAAAAGGCAATTGCATATTGCAAAAGTATTTTTATAAAGCATCTCATTCTGGAAAAGTATATTTTAAATCCAAGTGTTGGTTCTAAAATAAAACAAGCATATATTTTTTATATATAAACCATTGGCCTAGAGTTCAGTTATTGAGTGTGTGAGACCATTTGCTGACTGAGTGTGTATAACAAATGCTTTACACTGTCCTCTGCTACTGCCTTACTGCTCGACCAAGCTACCACTTTTAGAGAGTAAGGTTATATAACTAACTTAAGCCTCTGTCAAACCTCTGTGGACTTTGTGCACACTGTACCTATTAGGGAACAGTATATACAGAACCACTTTCTCACACACACTGCCACTGCAGGCTGCGTATTTTGGTGCAGAGAAAAGTGAAGAGTCGACATGGCACACATACCTGTGTGCCATGCCTGCAACCAACTGCCTATGGTATAGGTAAGACACCTCTATAGGTGGGTGCACTATACCACTGGTAGGGTACAGTTGCATGAGCACTGTACCCCTACAGTGTCTAAGCCCATGCTTAGACATTCTAACTGGAGTAAAGCCTTAAAGACTATATGGCCTGGGAGTTTGTCATCACTTACTCCACAGCACCATGATGGCTTTACTGAAATCTGGGAAGCTTGGTAGCAAACTTAATCTCAGCATAATAAACCCACACTGATGCCAGTGTGGGATTTATTATACAATACACTCGAAGGGTATCTTAGAGATGCTCCCTGGAAAACGACCAGTCTCTAGTGGGTTCCCTGATTGGTACACACCAGCCTGACACCACGAGACATGTTTCTGGACCCCTCGGGTGGAAGCCTTCACTTCCTGAGCCAAGAAACAAAGCCTTTCCTGGGCGGAGGTGGTCACACCTCCCCCAGGTCAGGAAGAGCCATCTGTGACAGGGGAGCTTCAAACACCTTACCGCCTTTGTAACGCAAGCCCCAGCCTCTCCTGTAGCAGCACCCCTCCCTCTTTCCACTCCTTTTCAGCAGGAAGACAGGTGGGAAACATAAGCACAGCCCAGAAGGTGTGCCCATGTTAGAAAAGGTAGATGGACCGGGAGGGTCGGCCGGGGTCAGGAGGAGAGGTCTCCGGGGAGAGCCGTCTCCAGCGATCGTACAGACAAGTAACTTCCCCCCCACAGACAGATATCACACACGGATAAGGTTCAGTGTTCTTTATAAGCACTTATTTAAGGTACGGTTAAATGGTACAAGGAGGTCTGGACTCAGGGGTCCCCTCGATTAGAGTCTCGCCAGGTAGGGAAGGGGGTAGCGGGACAGTCTATTTACCAATCAGGTAGGTCGGATGAGATGATGATGAGCTCACAATCCTCGAGCTTGGAGGTTAGGTGGTATGGGCCGCGGCAGCGCCAGCAGGTCCCGGTGTGGATGGTCGATACAACGGGCCGCGGCAGCGCCAGCAGGTCCCCGGAAGATATACGGTCCGCGGCAGCGCCAGCAGGTCCCGGTGAGGATGGTCGTTACAACGGGCCGCGGCAGCGCCAGCAGGTCCCAGGAAGATGACTGTTGCAGAAGGCCGCGGCAGCGCCAGCAGGTCCCGGTGAGGATGGTCGTTACAACGGGCCGCGGCAGCGCCAGCAGGTCCCAGGAAGATGACTGTTGCAGAAGGCCGCGGCAGCGCCAGCAGGTCCCGGTGAGAATGGTCGTTACAACGGGCCGCGGCAGCGCCAGCAGGTCCCAGGAAGATGAAGGTTGCAGAAGGCCGCGGCAGCGCCAGCAGGCAGTACGATGATTCACAAGAGCGGGCTACGGCAGCGCCAGTAGACCGTCAAGGTTGAGTTCACTCGGTGTCTCTCGACTCCAGGATACAACTGCCTTCCTGCTCCGGGGCTGCCTCAGTTATAGGGCTGGTGCCCTTTGATGTCCGGACCCTCGCACTTGGAGGTCGGAGGGCCCGGGATGAAGGTGTCCAGACACCCAGCAGGGGGTGGAGCCAGTGCCTGGGGGAGCTGGAGGCGATCGGCACCTGGCGGGGGAGAGCCCTTGACACTTCGTTCCCCCATTGACCTGCCAAGTGGTCCGTTCACCTCCTGGGTGGATGGTGGTGCCGGGATGTCGGGGCCGGCCAGGCCCGGGGTTAGGGTCGAGGGGAGGCCATGCGGCCGCGTGGTGCAGGGCCCAAGATGGCGGCTTGACCCGGCCGGGAAAGCCGGTGGGGCTGGACCCCGTGATGAGTAGGGGTCCGAGGGCAGAGGGTCCGTCGGGAGACGGAGTACAGGTGCTTGTTGCGGGGATATGCCAGGTGGGCCGGAGTTCGGGCCCTGTCGAGCGGGGAGGGAGCGAGCCGTCTGTGAGGCCTGTCCAACATGCGTCCCCCCCAGCTGAAGGCGGGGAGAGTCACCCATCGCCTTGGGGACTCTCTTCGTCGAGGCGGAAAAAGCGGGACAGGCCATCTGCGTTGGCGTGGTCTTGGCCTGGTCGGTGCTCCACGGTGAAGTCCATTCCCTGCAGGGAAATGGACCAGCGCAAGAGTTTTGGGTTCTCCCCCCGCATCTGCATCAGCCATTGCAGGGGTCGATGGTCGGTTTGTACCCGGAAGTGGGTACCGAAGAGATAGGGTCGGAGCTTTTTGAGGGCCCACACTACTGCAAATGCCTCCCTCTCGATGGTGCTCCAACGCTGTTCTCGGGCCAGGAGACGTCGGCTGATGAAGGCCACCGGCTGGTCATGACCTTCGGGGTTCAACTGAGAGAGGACGGCCCCGATGCCGTGGTCGGAGGCGTCGGTCTGCACCACAAATTCCCGACTGTAATCGGGGGCCTGGAGCACCGGGGCGGTGCACAGGGCGGCCTTCAGCTCCTCGAAGGCCGCTTGACAATCAGGAGTCCAGTTGACCCGCTTCGGCTGGTTCTTGGATGTGAGACCTGTGAGGGGCCCCACGATGCTGCCGTAGTCCTTCACGAACCGCCGGTAGTAGCCGGTGAGCCCCAGGAAGGCTCGGACCTCGGTCTGGGTGACGGGGGGCTGCCAGGACTGGATGGCAGCAATCTTAAGTTGTAGTGGGGCCACCAGCCCGCTCCCCACTTGGTGCCCAAGGTAGGTCACAGACCCTTGGCCAATCTGGCACTTGCCGGCCTTAATGGTGAGGCCGGCCCGCTGGAGGGCTTGTAGGACCTCTTGGAGGTGACGGAGGTGGTCGGACCAGTGGCGGCTGTATACAGCGATATCGTCCAGGTAGGCAGCGCCGAATTCTTCAAGCCCGGCCAGGACCTGGTTCACAAGGCGTTGGAACGTGGCGGGGGCATTCTTCATGCCAAAGGGCATGACCTTAAATTGATAGTGGCCATCGGGGGTAGAGAAGGCTGACCGTTCCTGAGCCCTGGGTGTGAGGCCGATCTGCCAGTAGCCCGCCGTTAGGTCGAAGATACTAAGGTAGCGGGCGGCCCCCAGCCGGTCGATCAGCTCGTCTGCTCGGGGGATGGGATGAGCGTCGGTCCGGGTGGCAGCGTTCAAGCCCCGGTAGTCGACGCAGAATCTCAGTTCAGGGGCGGAGCCGGGGGCAGCGGCCTTGGGAACTAATACGACCGGACTGGCCCAGGGACTGTCCGAGGGTTCGATGACCCCGATCGTGAGCATCTTGGCCACCTCCTCCTGTATGCAGGCCCGTACCCGATCTGGTACGCGGTAGGCCCGGTGCCGGACAGGGGGACTGTCCCCGGTGTCTACGTCGTGCAAACACCAGGGGGTGACCCCGGGGGTGAGGGAGAACAGGGCAGCGAACTGCAGCAGGAGGTTCCGGCAGTCCTGGCGTTGCTCCGAAGTGAGGGCGTCAGAGAGCCGGACCCCGTCCACGGAGCCGTCCTTCTCCTGAGTCTTCAGGAGATCCGGGAGGGGCTCGGAGTCTTCTTCTGTGCCACTGTCTGTAGCCATCAAGAGGCTTAGTTCGGAGCGCACAAAGTGCGGTTTGAGCCGGTTGGTGTGGAGGACCCGAAGGGGGTTCCGGGAGGACCCCATGTCGATGAGGTAAGTGACGGGGCTTTTGCGCTCGACCACCTTGAAGGGCCCCGTCCACTTATCTTGCAGGGCACATGGTTCGGTGGGGGACATCACCCATACTTGCTGCCCAGGCTCGAATTCAACGGAGGAGGCATTGTGATCATACCACCTCTTCATGTCCTCCTGGCTGGCCTCGAGGTTCGCCTTGGCCATCTCCCTGAAGCGCCGGGTCTGGTTTCGTAAGGCCAGGATGTATTTGAAGACGTCTGGAGGGGTCGTTAGGGGGGCCATCTCCCACCCTTCCTTGACTAGGCTGAGGGGCCCTCGCACAGGGTGTCCGTATAGGAGTTCAAAGGGGCTAAAACCGAGGGACTTCTGGGGAACTTCCCGGTAGGCGAAGAGGATGCACGGAAGCAGTACATCCCACTGGCGACGGAGAGGCTCTTCCAATCCCCCAATCATCCCTTTGAGAGTGCGGTTAAACCGCTCCACTAGTCCGTTCCCTTGGGGGTGATAGGGGGTCGTGAATCTGTAGGTGACCCCGCATTGTTGCCAGAGGGACTTCATGTATTTTGATATGAAATTCGTGCCTCGGTCGCTGACGACTTCTCGGGGGAAGCCTACCCGTGAGAAGATCCCCATCAGGGCCCGGCCAACCACGGGGGCTGTCACCGTCCGTAGGGGCACCGCCTCGGGGTAGCGGGTGGCATGGTCCACTAGTACCAAGATGAACCTGTGTCCTTGTGCCGTGCGGGGGTCCAGAGGTCCCACAATGTCTATCCCCACCCTCTCGAACGGGGTGGTGACCACCGGGAAGGGTTGTAGAGGGGCCTTCAGCTTCCGGCCACTCTTCCCGCTGGCTTGGCATGTGGGGCACGATCGGCAGTGGTTCAGGACGTCATTCCTCATTTTCGGCCAGAAAAAGTGGGTCACAGGCGACTGTACGTCTTGTCCTGGCCCAGGTGTCCAGCCAGGGGGACATCGTGGGCTAGGTTGAGCAGAAAGTCTCGGAAGCGGAGCGGTACCACCAGAACTCGACCGGCCCCCAGCTCGGCGATTCTTTGCTCGCTGTAGAGCAGGTCGTTATCCCAGTAGACCCAGTGGGTTCCGGTGGTGTCCCCGGCGGTTTGGGTGCTGGCTTGTTGGCGGAGTCCCTCGAGGGAGGGACAGGTCTTTTGCTCCTGGCGGAACTGTTCTTGGGTGGGCCCCCCCTCTTGACCCCACTGAGCTAGATCCGGGAGGTCCTGGGGTTGCGCGTCTTCTTCGGTAGTCGGGTCCGGGAGGTCGGACTCGCCGTTGTCCTCTACGGGGGCAACCGGGGGCGGAGGTGCTGGCCATTCGGTTTCTTCTGATCGGGGGGCGGCACGGGCGGCCATGGATCGGGTGGTTATGCAGGCCCAGTCCGGGAGGCCCAGCATCCCCAAGTGTTCTCTTCTCTCGACGGTGGCCCACGGGGAACTCTCGAGGTCATTCCCCAGGAGGCAGTCCACGGGGGCATCGTCCCGGACCGTCACCTTCAGTAGGCCGGAGACCCCTCCCCATTCAAACGGGACGCAGGCCATCTTGCACATGCTCTCTGAATTATCTGCCGAGCGGACGGGGCAGAGAATGTTCGGCAGGATCTGCTCGGGCTTCACCAGGTGACAGCGGACGGCCGTCACGCTGGCGCCGGTGTCACGCAAGGCCTCGGCTCTCTGTCCATTAATGGTCACCCACTGACCGTATTTTCTGGTGTTGGCGGGTAGGGGAGCCCGCGGAACCATGTCCCTTCCCCCTAAGCATGCCAGGACCATGGCGGCCGGTTCCCACCCTTGCTGGTCCGGCTCATACTCCTCAGGTCCCTCCGATGATTGCTCTTCCCCCAGGGCAGCGGCAGCTACCTGGCGGGGCTTGGTTGGTTGGTTTAGCGGGCAGTTCGGATCGTTGGCGTAGTGGCCTAGTCGCTGGCACCGGTGGCACGTGACGTTGGCTCGGTACCCAGGCCGCAACGGGGGGTTGCCCCGGCCGGCCGGAGGCGGGGTGCTGGCCACGGGGGTTGCTGGTAAGGCGTCTCTCCCTCGCCCCTGGCCCCCTCCTCCTCCCCGAGGACGGTGCTGGCCTTGGTTGCTTCTGTTCTGGTCGTGTGGCCCTTTCCGGCCCACTCGGGTGCTTTCCCACCGGTCAGCTTCGGCGGCGAGCTGCCGGGGATCAGTCAGCTTACTGTCGAGTAGGTGCTGCCTGAGCTCGACGAAACAGTTGTTTGACAGGTGCTCCCATACCATAAGGTTGAAGAGTTGCTCGTAGGTGGTGACCTGATTTCCCTTGATCCAACCCTCGAAGGCCCGGCTGAAATAGTTCACGTATTCCACCCAAGTTGTACCTGGGATCCGGGTGCAATCTCTGAACCTCTGGCGGTACATCTCGGGCGTGAGGCCGTAGCGGGTGAGGAGGGCAGCCTTCATGTGGTCGTAGGACGACATTTGGTGATCGGGGAGCAGCAGCAGGGCATCGCGACCCTCGTTGATGAATCTTCCCCAAAGTCCGGCTCCCCAATCACTCCGGTCGATCCGGTGGGAGGTCATTGCGATCTCATCGGCTTTAAACCACTGTTGTATGTCGTCTTCTCGGACATACTCACGGACCACATCCTTGGGGATGTGAATTTTCTTCTCAATAGGCCCCGGGGTGTGTGGTCGCTCAGGCACCCCCAGTTCCTTATTCTGTTTGCGCAGTTCTATTTCCGCCAGTCGGCGCTCGTGCTCGAGCGTTATTTTTTTCTCTTCCAGCTCTCTTTGTCTCTGCTTTTCTTCTCGTTCCTCTCGAAGCCGCATATGCTCGAGGTTGATTTTCTGTTCAGCTAACTTGAGTTCCCCATCCATCTTGAGTCGCGCCATCTCTAATTCGTGTAATCTGACTCTGTCTCTTTCTCGTGTCTCCTCCTGTGAGAGGCCCGTTCCCCGCTCCTCGGGAGCCGTGGCGTTCCCCTCTGGTGTGGTGCTGTTTTGATCTGGTGTGACGCTGCTTTGGTCGGAGGGTCCTGCGACCCCAGTTTCTGTCCATGACTCAAGAGCGCGCTTTAGATCATCCTTGGTACTCAGGCCGGTGGTAGCAATGCCAAGTTCTATGCAAAATTGTCTCAGTTCGCGGTGGTTGTATTCTTCCAGTTTCTCCATTTGGAACTTCTCGGTGGAGCTGCTATCTTTGGTCGACATCGTGCTTTGTCGTGGGGTGAGCTACTCTCTGTACGATTACGCGTTGATTCGGATCGCGCCGCTGGCCACCAATGTTAGAAAAGGTAGATGGACCGGGAGGGTCGGCCGGGGTCAGGAGGAGAGGTCTCCGGGGAGAGCCGTCTCCAGCGATCGTACAGACAAGTAACTTCCCCCCCACAGACAGATATCACACACGGATAAGGTTCAGTGTTCTTTATAAGCACTTATTTAAGGTACGGTTAAATGGTACAAGGAGGTGTGGACTCAGGGGTCCCCTCGATTAGAGTCTCGCCAGGTAGGGAAGGGGGTAGCGGGACAGTCTATTTACCAATCAGGTAGGTCGGATGAGATGATGATGAGCTCACAATCCTCGAGCTTGGAGGTTAGGTGGTATGGGCCGCGGCAGCGCCAGCAGGTCCCGGTGTGGATGGTCGATACAACGGGCCGCGGCAGCGCCAGCAGGTCCCCGGAAGATATACGGTCCGCGGCAGCGCCAGCAGGTCCCGGTGAGGATGGTCGTTACAACGGGCCGCGGCAGCGCCAGCAGGTCCCAGGAAGATGACTGTTGCAGAAGGCCGCGGCAGCGCCAGCAGGTCCCGGTGAGGATGGTCGTTACAACGGGCCGCGGCAGCGCCAGCAGGTCCCAGGAAGATGACTGTTGCAGAAGGCCGCGGCAGCGCCAGCAGGTCCCGGTGAGAATGGTCGTTACAACGGGCCGCGGCAGCGCCAGCAGGTCCCAGGAAGATGAAGGTTGCAGAAGGCCGCGGCAGCGCCAGCAGGCAGTACGATGATTCACAAGAGCGGGCTACGGCAGCGCCAGTAGACCGTCATGGTTGAGTTCACTCGGTGTCTCTCGACTCCAGGATACAACTGCCTTCCTGCTCCGGGGCTGCCTCAGTTATAGGGCTGGTGCCCTTTGATGTCCGGACCCTCGCACTTGGAGGTCGGAGGGCCCGGGATGAAGGTGTCCAGACACCCAGCAGGGGGTGGAGCCAGTGCCTGGGGGAGCTGGAGGCGATCGGCACCTGGCGGGGGAGAGCCCTTGACACTTCGTTCCCCCATTGACCTGCCAAGTGGTCCGTTCACCTCCTGGGTGGATGGTGGTGCCGGGATGTCGGGGCCGGCCAGGCCCGGGGTTAGGGTCGAGGGGAGGCCATGCGGCCGCGTGGTGCAGGGCCCAAGATGGCGGCTTGACCCGGCCGGGAAATCCGGTGGGGCTGGACCCCGTGATGAGTAGGGGTCCGAGGGCAGAGGGTCCGTCGGGAGACGGAGTACAGGTGCTTGTTGCGGGGATATGCCAGGTGGGCCGGAGTTCGGGCCCTGTCGAGCGGGGAGGGAGCGAGCCGTCTGTGAGGCCTGTCCAACAGCCCACCTCTGCCAACTCCACCCCTCAGGTGGGGGAGGCGAGGTGAAGCCCACTCCTCAGTGCCTGCCATCTTGCAGATGGCAGGCACTCTCTGTAGGAAGCTGGCTCTGTATATACTATACCAAAATGAGGTATAGTGTGAAAAGAGTCCAGTGGAACCCCAAAGGTAGGCAGAGGTAAAAGTAGATAGCACCTTACTCTCTATTTCTGGTAGTGTGGGCGAGCAGTAAGGCTTTATCAGAGGGTAGTGTTAAACATTTGGTGTACACACTCAGGCAGCAAATGATGCCACCCACTCAAAGACTGAACTCAGACCAATTTGTTTGTATAAAAATTATTAGTTATATTTATTTTCTAGAACCAAGCAAGCCTGGGACAGGTAAGTGTAGATGGTACTTCAAGGCAGATTGAACAATACAAGCAAGCTGAATAAAAATGTCTTTGTTACAGGGTTGCAAATCTTTTCAATACAGGGGAAATTACTTTACAGATTACTTTAGGGATTGTTTTTTTCTACTCGGTGTGATATGCCTTATATATCCCACTGGAACATTTCCTAGAGAAAAGGTAAGTAAAGCAGTTTTTAGTTATTTGCAGTTTTTCTAGTTCTCATACAAAACCAACTCCACACTTTGGACAATTTTCAAGCAAAAACAGTCAATGGGAGGAGGAGCCTAGCGCGCATCTAAGATGGTCGCGTGAGCACAGGGCTCCCCGGACCCTTTCTGCTCCTCGGAATATATCCTGAGATTATCCTGATTTGGTTTATGGAATTTGGGAGATGAAGACCAACTGATCATATATCTCTTTTTAAAACTCGAATTGGACCTGGGAATCCTGAGTTGTCGTCGTCGGAACTTTTGGGACCCACCCGGCGGAGGTGGCCGGGGTGAAGGTGACCCGTGGGGCCGGGCTGCAATTGAACAACAGCGGCCTCAGCGCGGTGCCAGTTGCCGAGTCAGCGCTTTCGGTTTCGATTTTGGCCTTCAGGAGATCGGCTGGCGTGCGTGCTCAAGGTGGCGAGGTGCCTCTTGGGCCTCTGCCCGAGGCTTGTTTCCATCTGCTACTGGTGGGCCTGACGCCTCCGACCCCCACATCGGCAGTTTGTGGTCCTTTTGCTGGCGCCCGCAAACCTTTTGATCGGAGGTCTCATTGAGAGACTGCGCTCGCATGGCGGGCAAAGGGGGTCCGGAGGGGCGCAAGACCAAGGCTTCGCTGCGCGGGGGAGCGGTCCAGAGCAACAACATGGACCGCTACACCCAGGGCAGGGGGCCCCCCGGCGCTACTGGCCTCTCCCCGGATGCTGCGGGGGGAGGCACGACCATCTCTGCGGAACTTTCCCTGCAGGACATTATGGGCGCCATCGAGGGCATCAGGGAAACCATCGCGACGCAATATGAGGCCCTGGCCCGTAAGATCGACACTGTCGCAATCGATGTCACCCTGATTCGGGCCGACCTCTCCAAAACCAATGAGAAGGTCCAGGCCCTTGATACACGGACCTCCACCCTGGGCGCGGAGGTGTCGGAGCTGCGGGCCGCGCTTGGGGACATTAGAGTGGTCAACGACCATATGGCCCGGCGGCTTGAGGACTTCGAGGGACGGGCCCGACGCAACAACATCCGCATCATTGGTGTACCGGAGTCCTCAGACGGCCGCCCGGTGGACCTCGTGGTCGAGGAACTTATCCTGCAACAGCTGTCCCCGGCTGGCCTAAGTAAATTCTTCGCCGTGGAGCGGGCCCACCGAGTTCCGGGCGGCCGGCCGCGGCCGGGGGCCCCCCCGAGGCCTATCGTGGCTAAACTGTTCCACTACAGGGACCGCGACGCCATTCTGCAGGCTTCACGGACCCGTGGCCCGGTCCGCTACGAGAACTCGACCATCAATTTTTATCCGGACTTCACGCAACTGGTCCAGAAACAGCGGATGGGATTCCAAGGGGTGAAGCGCCGTCTCCGCGAGCTGGGCCTGAAGTATTCGATGATCTACCCGGCGAAACTCCGAGTGGAGCAGGGAGAGCGGACAGCCTTTTTTGACTCTCCGGTGGCCGCAAGTGACTGGCTGGACTCGCTGCCGGACGGGGGTGGCCGGCCCGGGCCCTCTGGGGGCACCGCAGGTGACGGGTCCCCTTAGACTGACATTTGGTCCTTGCTTTTGCGGTTTTGCACTGTACAGTTGGGTCTTACTTCTTTTGCATACTGTGTCTTACCAGGACCCGTGAGGGGCGCGGGCGGGTTCGGGTCCCTTTCCTCCTCCGGGGTCTTTTTGTAGAGTGGGGTTAGGGGGGCGACAGGCACACTGCAAGTTGGGGGGGGTCATTGGCCCGCAGGGGTGCAGGGTGGGGGGAGTTGGACTTGGGGTGGGGTTGGGGGGGAAGGGGGGTTGTTTTGTTGTGTGTTTTTTGTTTACAGGGCGAGGTATTGATTTTTGTCCACATTTGGGAACCGTGCTGCGGGCTGGGGGCCTCCTGATCTATTGGAGGGGATGGGGGGAGACGGGTTGAGGCTTATGTCATGGAACGTCAATGGGTTGGGGGATCGTATTAAGCGGGGTGTTGTACTGCAATATTTGCGTCGTGTGACTCCTGATGTGGTGTTTCTCCAGGAGACGCACTTGGTCGGCAATGTCTGCCATGCGATGAACAGGGGGGGATACCGCCTCGTAGCCCATTCTGGTTTCACAACAGGCTCCAGGGGGGTGGGCATTCTCCTGCGAACCTCCCTTCCGGTGGAGATCACGAGGATAGTCTCGGATGACAGAGGGCGCTATGTGTGTTTGATTGGGAGGTGGGAGGGGCAGCCCCTTACCCTGGTTTCGGCCTACGTCCCCCCGGGTCTCCAGAACTCCACCTTTACTGACTTGGGTCGAATGCTGCTTGGCCTTCCGGACGGCCTCCTGCTCATGGGCGGGGACTTTAACTCTGTGGTTTCGGGTGAACTGGATCGTCACCCACCGAGGACCCTCCCCGCTGCCCAGTCGTGGCTGGGTGGGATGTTGGAGACCTTCGGCTTGGTGGATAGTTGGAGACTAATGCATCCGACCCAGTGTCAGTTCACCTTTCATTCGGGGGCGCATGGGAGTCTCTCTAGGCTGGACTACTTCCTTATGCCCGCGGCGCAGACTGGTCGGATTCGGGAGGTCAGACACTTGGCGCGTGGTATCTCCGACCATTCTCCGCTGTGGCTTCTCTTTGACACCGGGTCGCGGTCTGCGGGGCGGGTAGCTCCTATTAACCCTTGGTACCTGCGGGACCCTGCGACTCGTGACAGCCTGGTTAGGGCCATGGACCAATACTTCAGTGAAAACGAGGGGTCGGTGTCGTCTGCATTGTCCCTTTGGGAAGCCTTTAAAACTGTGATACGCGGACACGCCCTCGCCCAGATAGTGGTGGCCAAGAAGGTTAGGAGCGAGGCGGTGGTGAAGCTGGAGACTGACATCTCGGGGTTGGAGTCGGCCCTGGAGGCGAATGTTACTCCGGACGGGCTACATGCCCTTAGCCTGAAACAGTTCGAATATAGGTCCCTGGTCACTGACGCGGCCAAAACTATGTATAGGGAGCAGCAGGGCCGATTGTATGACGCGGGGGACAAGGCGGGAAAGTTGATCGCGTGGCTGGACAAAAAGGAGAGAGTGAATCGTGTGGTCCCCGAGTTGCGTGCTGCTGACGGTGTGTGTGTGACTGAGCCGGATGAGATTGTGGAATGTTTCGCTGACCACCTCCGGGCGGTGTACTCCCCGGTGACTGACAGGGATGAGGATGACTCTCGCCTCCTACTGAGAGATATTGCTCTGCCCGGCCTGTCCGTTGAGGACCGGGAGCGGCTGGACGCTCCCTTGTCGTCGGATGAAATAGCGACCGCGATCCGTTCCCTTCGCTCGGGCAAGGCTATGGGTCCTAACGGTTTGCCCATTGAACTATACAAATTGCGTCCTGATAAGCTTGCGCCCTTCCTCAGCCGCATGTTCCGCGACTCTCTCGCGGCGGGTTCCCTTCCGGCCGACCAGCGCTTGGCCACTATAGTCGTTATCCCCAAGGAGGGCAAGCCGCGAGACCGCTGTACTTCTTACCGGCCCATTTCACTGCTCAATGCGGAGCCCAAAATCCTGGCGAAAGTCCTGGCCAATCGATTGTTGAGTGTCGTGTGCGACCTTATTCATCCGGACCAATGCGGCTTTATCCCGCACCGCAACACCGCTCTTAACTTGCGGCGTCTTCACGGTGCCCTTGCCAGGGCGGAGCTCCTCTCCGAACCGGCCGTGCTGGTTTCTTTGGATGCCACGATGGCCTTTGATACTATTGAGTGGCCATTCCTCTGGGCCGTCTTGGATAAATTCGGCTTTGGAGAGGGATTTATTGGCTGGGTGAGGCTCCTTTACACGGGACCCATGGCTCAAGTGGTGGTGAATGGGCGGGTCTCTCGGCCCTTTGCCCTCGGCAGGGGCACGAGGCAGGGGTGCCCGTTGTCCCCGTTGCTCTTTGCTCTCGCCCTGGAGCCACTCGCTGCCTGGCTCCGTTGGGAGCCCTCGCTTAAAGGGATCCGGTGGGGCCCGGGCTTCGAAGATCGGGTCTCGCTGTATGCAGACGACATTCTCCTGTATCTCACCTCACCGCGGCAGTCACTCAACGTCCTCTTTGACGTTCTGACCTCCTTTGGGAACAATTCGGGTCTCACGATCAATTGGTCTAAATCCTGCGTTTATCCCATCTCTGGTGGTCCTCCTCTGCTGCCGCCTCGGCTCCCGATTCAGATATCTCTGAGCGGCTTTAAGTACCTGGGGATATACGTTTCGCTGGACCCGGTGGCTCGCTATGAGCAGAATCTCCTGCGTCCACTTCGGCGGCTGCGGGAGGACGCGGCCCGGTGGTGCAGGCTCCCCCTGTCCCCGCTGGGTCGGGCCGCGCTGTTTAAAATGATGTCCCTTCCCAGGTTCCTCTATGCACTCCAGAACTCCTTCGATGTTATCCCAGTGGCCTACTTTCGGGAGGTGGAGAGCCTGCAGAGGAGACTGGTGTGGGACGGGCGGGCGCGTATTGCTCTTGCCAAGCTCACTCTTCCCTGGTATGACGGGGGCATCGCGCTTCCTGACATTCGCAGGTACTATTGGGCCTCGCAGCTATCTGCCATTAACCACGCCACGTATGCGCCCGGCTTGAATCCGGCGTATGAGATGGACAAGTTCCTGCTTCCCGGCGGGAACTACAACAGGGCACTTTATTCCCGCCTGGCTGGCCGGACCCTTACGGGTCCTACTAAGATTGCGGTGCGGACCTGGAGGGCTGCCACTGCGGCCATGGGCTGGAATGAGCAATTAACATGTGCTACTCCCCTGTTTGCTTCCGACCGCCTGGGTAGCTTGTGGACCACGAAGGGGTTTGACCAGTGGGACACGATTGGTATCAGCAAAGTGGGAGACCTGTGGCACAAGGGCGCGGTAAAGACTTTCGCGGTGCTCCAGGCCGAATACGAGCTGACCGACAGGGAGTTTTTCCGCTACGCCCAGGTTCGACACGCCCTGCTCTCGGTCTTCGGGGAGGGGACCAAGATCCCTGTTTCCTCGCCCCTCGAGGACCGCGTACTTGATGGACATGTCCCTGATAGTACTATTTCTTTAATTTATAAAAAATTAATTAATCACCGGGCGGACCTTCTTGTTCGCCTTCGGGAGGCTTGGACTGGGGACGGGGTGGAATTGGACGACGAAGATTGGCAGTCCGCACTGTCGTCCCCCAAGGAGGTTGCCATTCCGGCTCGTCTTCGGTTGGTACAGCTCAAGATTCTCCACCGGGTGTATGTAACGGGTCCGCGCTTGGTCTCGATGGGATTTTCCGGCGACGGGCTCTGTAAGCGAGGCTGTGGGCTCAGCGCCACCTTTCTTCATATCCTTTGGGAGTGCCCCGAGGTGGCGGACTACTGGCGCCGGGTCCACACGGTTATGGGACAGGTCACCGGGGTTGTGCTGCTGCCGGAGGTGCGTCGCTGTGTCCTGAATGTGTGGGAGCCCAATGACTACAGCGCGGCTCAGACTCGGTGGGCGGCCCTAGGGAACATGATTGCCAAGAGGGACATAGCGCAACTTTGGGGCGCTCAACGGCCGCCCACCGTGTCAGTATGGAAGGAGAATATGGACTGGTGTATGTTTAGGGAAAAGACTGTGTATGTGGCCCGTGGCAAGCCGGGGGCATGGGGTAGAATTTGGGGGCAATGGAACGCGTTTCGCGGAGGCATCTGTACGCCCCCCCTGGTAGATACTGATATCGCCATGTCCCCCTGACCCTTGATGGCTCCTGGCGCCTGCTGGAACAACTACATATGGACGTTCATCTTCCTTGACCCCCACCCCCCCCCTCCCCCCCCCCCCCACCCCCCCCCCCCTCCCCCTCCCCCCACCCCCCCCCCCTCCCCCTCCGTCCCCGGCCTCCCGGTACTCCTCTCTTTAGCGGTTTGCTCACTTGTCCTGACTGGAGTCTCCCGGGGGGAGCCTGACCCGCACTGGTTTCCCTCATAACTCGCCTTTTGTTGTGTATTGTTTGTCCTTTTGTTTTTGTGATTGTTGGACTTACGCTTCCGGTTCCTCGAGAACTATCTGGAGCCACTGCAGGGCAGTGCCCTGGGAACTGATTGTAGCTTTGATATGTGTAGATTTCCTTCTGTACCTAGCGGCCGGCCCGGGTGGTTGTAGGCCCGTACTTGTAACCGAATTATTGCTTAATAAAACTTTTTCAAAAAAAAAAAAAAAAAAAAAAAAAAAAAAAAAACAGTCAATGTATTCCTATGGAGAAAGTGTAGTTATCAGTTAGCAGGTAAGCACTGGGAGTTGGTATTCTGGGGTTAGAACCAGGGTTCCCTAGGGTCAAGGATGCACTCTTGAAACACCCTCATCGGCACTAGGGCGGCCGCGTGCAGAGTGCTGAGGCCCAATGTTATCCAATGGGGGATAGGGAGCCTCCGGTTGGTGGCTGCTCACTAGCAAGCCACAGGGTTCTGGGAGCAAAGCTCCTGGTGTTCGGCTCATGGCAAAGGGGGATCAAAGGTAGCCTCCAAGTAACACCCGCAGCAATGCAGGGGCGGCTGGGTGCAGGGTGCTGTTTTGACGTCGGGAGCCCTGTTGATTTTAATGGGGCCGTGGGCGTTGGGTGCAGAGTGGTGTAGACTCACGGTTTTGGCTGGAGTCAGTCTGTTGGTGAGCAAATCGGGTGCTCACAGGAGACAAAGTTTTTGGTTTGGAAGACAGAGCAGGTCCTCCGGGTTCTTGCAGCTGGTGGCCACAGGACACACTGGGATTTTGCTGCAGCAGGTTCAAGGTGCGGACAGGCCGGTAGGGCTGAGGCCAAGTCAGTAGGCGTCCTGATCTTCTTAGTTCTAGCACGGCTTCTTCTGTCCTTTTTTTCTGGTCGGTTCTTGTCTGAGAAGGCAAGGTTCAGGGTTGCCCCTAAATACTAAATTTAGGGGGGTTATAGGCAGGTAAAGATTGGGACCAATGGGTCCCTTCCAGGGGGGGGGCACACCCCCTATTATGCCATTCTCCAGTGGGAGGGGGCCATATTCCTCACTCTGGTTGGTTGGGTCTCCCCATCTGCAAGATGGCGGGGCTGAGAGTTGTGCTGCACCTTGCTTCCCCCGCCTGAGGGGTGGGGTTGGCAGAGGAAGGCACACAGACCTTCCTCACTTGGTTTACCCGCTGATTCTCGCACCCAAAGTTGGGGTCAGAACCGGTGGGAGCCAGTTGCTGGAAGCAGCAAAGGGCTGGGGTAGCTCACAATGGCAGCAAACCATTGAAGCTTGCCCATCCTGGGGGAGGAGGCTTGGCACCCCGTCCCAGGTTGTGCATTGTTTCGGACCTCTTGGAGCAGGAGGCTCTCGACCCGGGTTCCAGAAACATATCTGGTGGTGGCAGCTGGCAAGCAGCCACTCAGCCTGGACACAAGTGGTAGGTCGTTTTCCAGGGGGCATCTCTAAGATGCCCTCTGAGTGCATTTTTCATTAAATCCCACACTGGCATCAGTGTGGGTTTAATGCGCTGGCAAGTTTGATACCAAACTTTCCCAGTTTTCAGTAATACCTTTATCGGGCTGTTGAGTTCATAATGACAAACTCCAGCATCATATTCTCTTAATGGCATTACTGCACTTACAATGTCCCCTAGACCCTCACCACTGTTATATTGCCCCCAGCTAGAGGGGTTGCTGACCTGTGCCAGGACAGTGGGTTGTAGGCATGGCACACAGGAATGTGTGCCATGTCGACTCTTCACTTTGTTCTGCACCAAAACACGCAGCCTGCAAAGGCAGTGTGTATGTGTAAAGGTACTGGGCCTCCAAGGGATGCAAAATAATTGCTGCAGCCCTTAGAGGCCTTACCTGGTCACAGGGCCCTGGGTACCTAGGGTACCATTTACCAGGGGCTGACCTGTGGCCAGAGATGTAAATTGGGTTCTGTTTTTAGTGCAGTTTTAGGGAAAGAACATAGGCCCTGGGTCCTGGTTTGGCAGGAACCCAGGGCACACTCAGTCAAAGTACATCAGCAATTTAGCAAAAAGTGGGAGCAACCATGGAAAAGAGTGCACTTTCTTACATATATGCATTCACCACGCACGCATACCATATCTGCACTTCACACACAACTATCCTCAAGACAGAGATCTAACGTACTTGTTCTGAAGATCAAAAATGCGCTGGCACTCCTCTTTGTATCGCTCCTGATGCTCCGCCACTGAAAACCGCGACCCACGGGCGAACTTGCTCATAGGGCCCTCGCCAGATCGAGCCTGCTCCGTGGACATGGTTCTCACAACGTCAATAACTTCCCAACGAGACAGCTTCTTGATCTACAATACACACAAACAATATTCTGCTGACATAAATGAAATGACAATAAATGAAAAGAAACAATTAAGTGAGAGATAGTGCAAGGCTCAGAAGGGTCACTGGGAGCTCATCTATGTTGTAACTCGCAACACGCGGTGCCCGCTCATCACAGGGGTGTATTCCTCAAACCTGTTAGAGGGGAGAGATGAGAACTGCAAACTCCTATCCCCAAACCTTCAACCACCTCATCTCGAGCTCAGAATCATGTGAGGTAGTAGAAATAGCAGTGAGTAAGCCTATGGTGTGCATTTATTGGTGACTTTCTTGTTATGGCAATAACCACAGTCCCCAGCCCCCATCCCAAACCTGTTTTAGTAGGTGACACACACCTGTAATCAGTCAGTCTAGTGTAACTGAATAACCGTTATCCTCCTGAATGCTGCCAACAGTTGGAGAAAAATGTATATTTTGCAAAGAAGAGTTCTGATCTTTTTAAAAAGTTAACTTCATTATTCACCCCATGAACTGAAAATGGCCATCAGCCACCACCAACAGAACTATAAGAACTAGAAAGAATGAAGGTTTTTAGAGCTATAAATTCATTATCTGGCAACGCAGTTGGATATATTTTTTCCACAAAGAAAATATGATTTTGACCCTTTATCAGCAGCTGCATGTATGTAGAGGAGGTAGGAGAAAAGACTGGAGGAGAAGTAGCAAAAGGAAGTTGGAGATGGGTATGGAGGAAAGAAGTGAGGGGTTTAGGTGAGTGATAGAAAGAGTGCGTTTGTGAGAGTGTGCGCGTACATGCGCTACCTGCGCTTCTGCACAATCACAGTAATATGTAGAGCTAGAGGTTCACTCAAATGGGACTGCAGCCTGAACACACACCTCTTCCTCGGGGACTCCAAACTTCCTCAGCAGTTGCTTTGCATTTTTCAAGGAGAGACGACGGAGATCAGCGTCAGTGCCAGTGACTGTCTTCTTTGCCGGCTGAGGCTCCTTGTCATCTTGCTAAACACAGAGAAACAACAAAAGTTTTAAAAGCATGTGCTGGAAAGACGTTAGGACAACCGTTTCACAACTTCCTACACACAATGAAATGTGATGTGCCTTCTTCAGGTAATAGTCTGATAATAATTCCAGAAAGTGGAAGGATTCTAATCAGCGTAACTAGCGCTCATGCCCTCCCCACACACTCAAAACCCACATCTTGCGAGGGCTTCAGATACACTTCCGTAGTGTCACTACTCACTAAACGACCTCTCAACACAGTCCAATGAATCTGCAGGGCTCCAACTGCACTTGATGTCTGCATTGCACTATTAGAAAACGCAATCCACCCTGTGCATGTAGCAGAGAGTAGTCCATCACTCACACAGGTCTGACAGGCAGTAGGTGTCTGCACCTGGAAACACTGCGAGCAGTTCACCATGGTCTTAGAAAAGCAGCAGGTAAACAGCTGAAATCTCACTCCTCGTAGAATAAACCTGAACGCGACTCAAAGTTGGAACTAAAAGGTACTCTTCTACAAGTATCACAAGAGGAAGGATAAAGCCATCTCCATTAGGAGTCCTAAGGCCGGATTTGGAGTGCGCCACAAACATGACAGACATCTTGTCCATCTTACTACAAGTGCAGTAGCACATAATGCACTGGTAATAAGGCGGCCAGGATATCAGTCGTGTGTGATGGAGGAAACCATCCGTCAAGCGCTACATCAGGCCCCTAGTCCCAAGGCACCATTTTATTACCAGGGCCGTGCATACTCTGCCAAGCTGCTCTAGAGCAAGGGCCTGTGAAGACTTAAAAAATAATAATTCATTAACTTAGAAATGGTTAAAGCATTTCAGTAAGAAATGTAAATGAAATCACTGGTGGAACATAAAAAATACAACAGGGTGACATAAGATGAGCAGTAACAAAGAGGATCAAAAAGGTGTCACAGGAAAGCGTGGGCCGAAAATGCCTCAATCTACCACAATACCACAAGGCGGCTATCGCTCACTTCCTTTCATCACCAGGAAATGCCTTTTCAGGGGGTTTTGTAAAGTTCTGAAGCAAGATGCAAGCTTGAACACCGGTGGAAGTTCTGGAGGTAAAGTAAGCAGCATCTGGATGCACAGAACAGATGTGTGGGTGTATTTAGGAGATTTTGATAGGTAGATTTTAGGCTGTGGGCAGGAGTTTTGTGAGTTAGGCAGTCGAAAGCGTGCTTCAGAAATAAGTGATAAACAGCTTAAAATACCAATACAAGTTTATATTTTTTTGCAGTTTTATATAGCTTAAACTTGGCCAAAGGGTGCCAGAGCATTTTATAAAAGCCACTAGATTACACTACTGGAAGTAATCCATCTGGATAAGTTAGTCTGCAAACCAACCTTGCCCGTGTCAGCAGATCATGGCTTCTTGGTTCTGGGCCATCAGCTCAAATGCCTTAAGCATGAGATGGACGAGAAAATGAGGCCACCATCATTCTGACCAAGGAGACTGAAAGCAACAGGTCACTGTAGAGGCGTGCGCTAGTAGATGGCATTAGCTTCCAAGTACAATTTCTAAGTACATGTGGGTACGTCATGAGATTGTTAGAGCAGGGAGCCAGAACCTCAGCCCCTTACTCCCAACTCACTATGCCTAGGTGTGGATGTATGGACACAACAGCTCCTTACTCCCGACTCACTGTGCCTAGGGGTGGATGTACGGACACAACAGCCCCTTACTCCCGACTCACTGTGTCTAGGGGTGGATGTGTGGACACAACAACCCCTTACTCCCGACTCACTGTGCCTAGGGGTGGATGTACGGACACAACAGCCCCTTACTCCCGACTCACTGTGCCTAGGTGTAGATGTGCGGACACAATAGCCCCTTACTCCCGACTCACTGTGCCTAGGGGTAGATGTGCGGACAAAACAGCACCTTACTCCCGACTCACCATGCCACAGGATCGATGTACGGACACAACATCCCCTTATTCCCGACTCACTGTGCCTAGGGGTGGATGTGTGGACACAACAGCCCCTTACTCCTGACTCACTGTGCCAAGGGGTGGATGTACGGACACAACAGCCCCTTATTCCCGACTCACTGTGCTTAGGGGTGGATGTGTGGACACAACAGCCCCTTACTCCCGACTCACTGTGCCTTAGAGGTGGATGTGCGGACACAACAAAGAGTTTGCCATAGTACCTAGATCAGCAAAGGCAATTTCCTTGATACTGTAAGACAGGGCGGAGGCATTGCAGGTTACTAACTGGAGCCACCATTACACTGATGAAATTTAGCAATGGCAGCCACATCCCCAAGGCAAATCTAAACTGCATTTACCACTATCCAAAGCTACAGTGATCTCATACTTTTTAAAAATGTTAAATTATTTTAACCAACCATTTTTCTAACTTTAATTCTAAGCCTATCCCTAAACTTGTTCAACTTATGTTTATAAGTTATTATCCTTAGACTAAGCCAAACACTAACATGAATGCTGATCAGGAATTAGAAATGATTTCGTATTAAATGATCCCCACTCCAGTGGTCACTTTTCGCCCCACAAATAATTTATAGTGGATCTCCTCAGGACAAAGAAATCCATCTGACAAAGCAACTCTCAGCGGTATACATCTTGCATTTGTCTTTGACCTCACTGCCAGGGACAACTCCCAGTAAATCTTCAAAGGTGCTCCCCCTCTGGCTTTGTTGAGGGGCCTGGGCAGGCCCTCTTCCTGACACATGACGACGCCTGGCTGAGTGATGCTGAGCAGTTCACCTAATCCCTTCCTCCTTTAGAGTTTACTTAAGTAATGTTAATTGCTTCCTTTGATGGGTGAGGTCTTTGTTTCTGCAGCTGGGGAGAAAAGTAATCAACCTAGCCCATAAGGTCACAAAAGGCCTGGGCTCTGATAGTGAGCAGAGTCAAAGAAATATGAAATTGCTGCATGACCCATAAGCTGTACCGATAAAAAACTTTCGAACTTAAAAGATTTGTTTTTTCACACAGATTACAGTGTACATTGGTACGACCCTGGAGTCTGTAGCCCCCAGGGAACAGGAGCTGCACCCTAAGGCAGCCTTTCCTATAGGAGAATAATGGCATTTCACTACAATCAAGATAGTAAAGCACACGGACTTACCCTACATGTGCACTCCCCATTTTAAGGCCTATTCCAGGTCACCATCCAACTCGGTACAGTCTCTTCTGTGTCTGGCTACCTGTGCTCAGTTCTTGGCCTGCGAACCACAGAGTCTCCCATGTGCAGCCCTCACGCGTGTGCACACTTTTCCACATGTAACTAGCCCAGTGCCCCTTACCCTGGCTGTGTCACAACGGCCTTATCTTAAAAGGCGGACATTGGGGGTAAACAAGCGCAGTCTATTTCACCAGGAGTTCATTGTGGGGGAGTCACAGGTTATGAAGCTCTCCCACAATAAAAAGGTCAAAAACCAGGTGCTCAAAAAGCAAAACTTCCAGGCGGATTAGACGGTCAGAACCACCTCCTCACTTGCACGAGTCATGTCCTCCTTGTAGGAGTTTCGGTCACTGCCATCCTCAGTAAGGTGCAAAGCGAGAATATCATCAATAAACACAAATCTGACAAAATAAGAGCAGTTCAAGTAATGCTCATCTGTCACCACAGAATAAGATAATGACGGATACCAAACATGCACACGGATAACCCACAACAGTGACAGAATAACGAAGAGAAGGCGTTCCCTCTGCGATGTGCTGCTACTGATGCATTCCATTACTGTGGTCTCACGAACAATCAATACCTTTTGTTGTGTGGGTTTGTTCGGAATCTTCACATACGAGAATCCTTCCCCACACCCTGTGGGATCTGCAACGCCCGTCACCTCCAGCAGACACTTCCCTTTCATGGCAGCAATGAAGGCCCGGGTTGTGTTCCATGGAGCGGTGCGCACCTGTAAGGAAAACAGTGGAATTTGTACTTGAACCCTATGGAGCTTGTACTAAACACGGACATATTTCAGAACGAACCACTCACTTCATCATCAATCTTCATCTGAAAATCCTCCTCATTCTCCTCTTCTGGGGCAAAGAAGGACTTCTCACCGTACCCTGCATCCTAAAGGAAAGAAGAATTAGGAAGAACCGAGGCCATCCAGTGCCTTTTCCTCAACGAGCATGACAAGCGAGACGATTCTCCACAATTTCTTACAAATGTCATCCCACACCCTTGCCACCCACTGTATAGACCAATCAGACCTGCCTGTCAGTGCCTCTTACCTTCAGTCTCTGCTCAGCTGAAATCATACTGTAATAAGCACAACAATTTTCAGGGGATACCATGGCTCGAATCTCCTCCTCTGTTGGTAACCGGAAATCTGGCTTCAGCACCCACCAATTAGAGTCCATCCCTGTAAGAAAGAAAGAGCTTCACTTCTGGCACAGGTGATACACACCGGCTTCTGTGAACACCTCACACACCAGAAGTGAGTCTACTTCAAGCGGCCAACCAAGAACCTGCATTCATGGCCAGCAGTGACATCACTCCTCTCTGTTGGCTGAACAAAAAACCTGCTCATAAATAGAGATTTCCAAGATTTTTAAAGGTCTCAAAAATTACTAATTGGTACAGTAACATCTAGTGCACAGAAACAGGGAACCTGTGCATGTTTTATCAATGAGGCTCGAGATTCATGTGTGCTTCTCTAATGTGATCCCAATTTCGCCCTCTATGTGACCCATGCATGCCTCATTCCAGAGTTCGTCAACTGCCGCCAATAGGGGAACCCTGCTGCGACAGATGGTAAGCCACCAAGTACAGGCAGGTTTGTAATGAAATGTTACTTTCCCCATTGGGAAAAGCTACCACTTCTATCTGTAGTAAATCCGGTCTCTCTCGTGGTGCTTCAGGACTGGCTTGTGAGGAGTTAGATGGTTGTGTAGGAGTGGAGTCTGCAAGGAGACAGAGCTCACACTCAAGCTACACAACTGATGGTCACACCTCCTATAGTGCTAAGGAACCTGTTTTGCTACGGCCAGATATTATAACACCTTGTGTGCAGAACTGAAGGGGCTGCTAGACCGGATATTAGGTTTCATCATGCCACAGATATCGACCGTGAGAAGAGACAAAAAGGAAAGAGTTAGGAGGATGGCATCACCAACAACTAATTAAGAGCTGGCTAGCAAATTCAGTAACACTGACTGCATCCACATTTTACATTGTTCCTAAGAGAAACTGCAAGCCTCGGACAGGGTCTCCTCCCTCAAAAACACATTGTTACAACCCTAGTTTCCCCTTCTCAGCAGTCCAAGCACCTCCTATTCCCAAAGCATAGAGAAGCTCGACTAATGGTGTGAGCAGAGAAAGTTTACAGCTGTGTAGGGGACAGTGTGGCCGAGGAACACTCGTCTACAGAACCCTCGGACCCCGAGCACAGTTCAGCTACTCCATCGCCGACCTCGCCAGCACCCACGCCCTCGTCTCCACGGACTACATCATCCTCGGGGACCTGAACTTCCACCTCGAGAACAACAACGACGCCAACTCCGCCACCCTGATCGACAACCTCACCAACCTCGGCCTCAGACAACTCGCCACCGCACCCACCCACGCCGCCGGCCGCACGCTTGACCCCATCTTCTCCACAAGCACCCACGTCTCCTTCGACCACACCACTGAACTCCACTGGACCGACCACCGTTGCATCCAGTTCACCTTTAAGAAACCCACCACACACTACCGAACCCAACAGTTGCCCCGCCGATGCTGGAGCAAAGTCACAGAGGACCAGCTAAACACCACCCTCGTCCAGAACCGACCCCACCGACCCAGACGCCGCCGCCCGCAACCTCAGACAGTGGATCGACGACTGCGCCAACACCCTCGCCCCGCAGCCTACAAGGACGCCACCCGCAGACATCACCACCTCATCAGATTAGCTAAGAGATCTTCCTTCAAAGCCCGCCTGGACAACAACGCACACGACAGCAAAGAGCTCTTCATTATCGTTAAGGAACTCTTCAACCCCAACGACATCCCGCCCTCACAAGAACTGTGCAACTCGTTGGCCACGTTCCTCCACCGCAAGATCGCTGACATCCACGACAGCTTCAACAACTCTACCACCCCAACAATGCCAGTCCCCACCCACCCGACAAACACCACCCGCATCAACGGCCTGACCTCCTGGACCATTGTCAACAACGACGAGACACGCAAGATCATGAACTCCATCCACTCAGGATCACCATCAGACTCCTGCCCACACCACGTATTCAACAAAGCTGACGCAGCCATCGCACCCCAACTACGGAAGGTCATCAACATCTCCTTCGAGACAGCTACTTTCCACGCCAAAATCAACGCCCTTCTCAAGAAGCCCAAGGCGGATCCCAAGGACCTCAAGAACTCCCGGCCCATCTCCCGTTCCCGGCGAAGGTCATCGAGAAAATCGTCAACATGCAAATGACCCGCCACCTCGAGGACATCAACATCTTAGACCCATTGCAGTCCGGATTCAGAAGAAACCACAGCATCGAGACAGCCCTCATCGCCGCCACAGACGACATCAGGCGCCAACTAGACAACGGCGAAACATCAGCTCTCATCCTCCTGGACCTGTCAGCCGCCTTCGACACGGTCTGCCACCGCACACTAAAGACAAGCCTCCAAGAAGCCGGAATCCAAGACAAAGCCCTCGACTGGACCACGTCCTTCCTCACCGGCAGAACCTAGAGCGTCCGACTCCCACCCTTCCGATCCAAAGCCATCGACATCATCTGCGGAGTACCCCAGGGCTCATCCCTCAGCCCGACGCTGTTCAACGTCTACATGGCCCCCTCGCACAAGTGACCCGCCAGCACGACCTCAACATCATCTCCTACGCCGACGACACCCAGCTCATCCTCTCCCTCACCAAGGACCGCACACCGCCAAAACCAACCTCCACGAGGGAATGAAGGACGTCGCCGAATGGATGAGGAGCACCCGACTGAAGCTGAACTCAGACAAGACGAAGATCCTCATCCTCGGACCGACCCCCTCAGCCTGGGACAACTCCTGGTGGCCGACCACGCTGGGAACAGCACCAACACGCACTGATCACGCACGCAACCTAGGAATCATCCTCGACTCCTCCCTCTCCATGTCGAAACAGGTCAACGCCGTCACCTCCTCCTGCTACAACACCCTTTGCATGCTCCGCAGGATCTACAAGTGGATCCCCACCGAAACAAGAAGAACAGTGACACAGGCCCTCGTCAGCAGCAGGTTGGACTACGGCAACGCACTCTAAGCAGGAATCCCAGACAAACACCTGCGACAACTGCAACGCATCCAAAACGCCTCCGACCGACTGATCCTCAACATCCCTCGCCGCAGCCACATCGCCCCTCACCTGAGAGACCTACACTGGCTCCCCGTCGACAAGAGGATCACCTTCAAGCTCCTCATCCACGCACACAAAGCACTCCACAACACCGGACCAGCCTACCTTAACAGCAGACTCCGCTTCTACACCCCCACCCGCCCGCTCCGCCAGCCTCGCCCTCGCCTCTGTCCCCGCATCCAACGAACGACCTCCGGCGGCAGATCCTTCTCCTTCCTCGCCTCCAAGACCTGGAACACCCTCCCTACCCACCTACGACAGACCCAAGACCTACTCACCTTCAGAAGACTTCTCAAGACCTGGCTCTTCGAGCAGTAGCGGCACCCCCTCCCCTAGCGCCTTGAGACCCTCACGGGTAAGTAGTGCGCTTTACAAGTACCGATTGACTGATTGACTGATTGACTGAGAGATAGTGGATGAAGCAGTGCTGGGACCAGAGGTGGGGTTGCAGGGCCTTGCTCACTGGATGCGAACAGGGGAGGGTGGTCAGAATTTGGAACAGCAAAGGGAATCATGGATGGCTGCAATACCCACCAGTCCTTGCTACACTTCCCCGGTTCTCACATCCTGTGGATCCCTTCAGGGATCTTATGTAAGAAAGTGCCCTCTTTTTGCATGGTTGCCCCCACCTTTTGCTAAACTGATGATATACTTTGACTAAGTGTGCCTTGGGTTCCTGCCAAACAGGTACACAGGGCCTATATTCTTTCCCTAAACTGCATTAGAAACAAAACCCAATTTGCACTCTTTGGCCACAGGTCAATCCCTTGTAAATGGTACCACAGGTACCAAGGGCACTTGTGGCCAGGAAGGCCCCTAAGGGACGCAGCACTTACTGTGCCACCCTGAGACGCCCTGTACCTTTACACTCTACACTCAGACACTGCCTTTGCAGGCTGCGTGTTTTGGTGCAGAACAAAGTGAAGAGTCGCCATGGTACACATCCCTGTGTGCCATGTCTACAGCCCACTGACCTGCCACAGGCCAGCCACCCCTCTAGCTGGGTGCACTATACCAGTGGTGAGGGTACAGGTGGATGAGCCTTATACCTCTACAGTGTATAAGCCCATTCTTAGACATTGTAAGTGCAGTGCTGCCATTAAGAGTATATGGTGCTGGGAGATTGTCATTACGAACTCCACAGCACCATAATGGCTTTACTGAAAACTAGGAAGTTTGGTATCGAAATTCTCAGCACATTAAACTCACACTGATGCCAGTGTGGGATTTAATGGAAAATGCACACAGAAGGCATCTGATAGATGCCCCCTAAAAACGACGCAACGCTAGTGTCCAGGCTGAGTGGCTGCTCACCAGCTGCCACCACCAGACATGTTTCTGGACCCCTGGGTCGAGAGTCTGCTGCTCTCGGGTGTCTGAAACAATGCACACGCTGGGACGAGGTGCCAAGCCTCCCCCACAGGATGGGTAGGGTCCATACCGGTTCTGACCCCCACTTTGGGCGGGAGAATAGGTGGGAAAACCAAGTAAGAAAGGAAGGTGTGCCAACCCCACCCCTCAGGTGGGGGAGGCGAGGTGAAGCACAACTCTCAGTACCAGCCATCTTGCAGATAGGGGAAACCCGGAGGGTGGCATAATAGGGGGTGTACACACCCCAAGGAAGAGACCCATTTGTCCCGACCTGAACCTACCTGAAACAACCCTAAGTTTGTACTTAGGGGAAATCCCGACCCTTGCCTCCTCAGACAAGCAAGAAGAAGAAGGACCGAAGAGCTGTGCTGAGGGAAGGAGGAGGACACCCACTGACTTGGCCTTAGCCCTACTTGCCTGTCCCGACCTCAACCTGCTCCAGCAGAATCTCGGCATGTGCTGCAGCCAGCAGCCCCCCAGACCACGGAGGACCTGCCCTGTCTTCCCTATAAAGACTTTGTCTCCGGTAAACACAGGACTTGCTCAAAGAACCAGACTCTGGCTTTGACCAAATTCGCGTCTGTACTGTAGGAAGCTGGCCCTGAGCTTAAGACCAGGGATTTTGCTCCCACAACCTTGTGGCCTGCTTGTGAGCAGCCACTAACCAAAGGCCCCCTATCCCCCTTTGGATATCTTTGGGCCTCAGCACTCTGCACCCGGCCTCCCTAGTGCCACTGAGTGTGTAACAAGAGTGCATCCTTGACCCTGGGGAACCCTGGTTCTAACCCCAAAGACTCAACACTCAAGACCGTTTACTTACCTGCAAGCCGATAACCTCATTTTCCTCTTCAGGCTTGCAATGGCTGATTTCCTCAGAAAAACACCTAAGTATTGAGGGTGTTTTGTATGGAAACCTAAGAAACTGTGTTTTGAGAAAAACTGTTTTACTCACCTTTTATCCAGGAAATGTCCCAGTTTGATATTTAGGCATATCAAACTGAGTAGAAAAAGTAATCCTGAAAGTAATCTAAAAAGTTATAAGAAGCAATTACAATTGTATTTGCACATTTTACAACCCTGTAAGAAAAGTTATTATTCATCCACCTTGCTTATGAACAACCTGTCACCAATACTATTTACCTGTTCCAAGTCCTGCTTGGTTCTATAAAATAAAATAAAACAAATAAATATTTTTATCACAAACAATTGGTCTGGATTCAGTCTGAGTGTGTGACATAATTTCTTGCCTGAGTGTGTACAACAAATGCTTAACACTACCCTCTGATAAAGCCTTACTGCTCGCCCACAGTACCACAAATATAGAGTAAGGTATTATCTACTTTTACCTCTGCCTACCTTTGGGGTTCCACTGGACTCTTGTGCACACTATACCTCACTCTGGTATAGTATATACAGAGCCAGCTTGCTAAACACAGCCAATTCCGTGAACATCCAGGATGCTTGGCTACAGAGCTCTTTGACATTGAAGGCGGCTCTTGGTATCAAACTTCTCAGCACATTAAACTCACACTGATGCCTGTGTAGGATTTAATAAAAAATGCACTCAGAGGGCATCTTAGAGATGCCCCCTGAAAAACTACCCATCTCCAGTGTCTTGGCTGAGTGGGTGCTCGCCTGCTGCCACCACCAGATATGTTTCTGGAGCCCTGGGTCGAGAGCCTGCTGCTCTCTGGGGCCTGAAACAATGCACATCCTGGGACAAGGTGCCAAGCCCCTCCCCCAGGATGGGCAGGGACCATAAAGGGGAACCTTCATAGGGTTGCCGCATTTGTGAGCTACCCCAGCCATTTGCTGCTTCCAGCAACTGGTCCCTGCCGGTTCTGACCCCCACTTTGGGTGGGAGAATCGGCAGGAAAAGCAAGTGAGAAAGGGAGGTGTGCCCACCTTTACCAACCCCACCCCTCAGGTGGGGGAGGCGAGGTGAAGCACAACTCTCAGACCCCGCAATCTTGCAGATGGGGGACCAAGCCAACCAAAGTGAGGCTTATGCCCTCCTCTCTATGGAGGGTGGCATAATACGGGGTGTACCCAACCCAAGGAAGGGAGCCATTGGTCCCAACCTCTACTTACCTGTAATGCCCCTGAATCTAATATTTAACGGCAGGCCAGAACTTTTCCTCCTCAGACAAGAATGGACTCCAAGAAGAAGGACTGAAGAAGCCATGCTGAAACTAAGAAGAGGACGACGCCCACTGACTTGGCCCCAGCCCTGCCAGCCTGTCCCCACCTCGAACCTGCTCCAGCGAAATCCTGGTGTGTCCTGCAGCCAGCAGCCC
Source organism: Triturus cristatus (assembly GCF_964204655.1). Lineage (NCBI taxonomy): Eukaryota > Metazoa > Chordata > Amphibia > Caudata > Salamandridae > Triturus > Triturus cristatus. The sequence goes on along the minus strand of NC_140588.1, from coordinate 1,092,097,994 downwards.
TCAAGAACCCAAAGGACCTCCCCTGCCTTCCAAACCCAGAAGTTTGTCCCCCGTGAGCACCGGATTTGCTCACCGACACAATCTGGCCGCAGCCAAAACCACGAGTCTGCACCACTCTGCACCCGACGCCCACATCCCGAGTTCAAGTGCCCCAACACCATGAGGAGGTCTCCCCGGTGATCCCGGCCTGAGATCTGGTGATTTCGGACCTTCCTCAACACTCCAAACAACGCCTGCAGTCTCTTTCTGGAGGATCCCTGACGTCCGCGACCAGAGCTGGTAAGAAAAACTGATGCCTAAAGACGCCCCTGCACCAGACGCCCCACGGCCTTGGGTGGCCCAACCGATGGTGTCCCAGCATCCCAACTTACCTCTCTAGCCGGTAGTCACCTCCAGAAGATCTTAGGCACAAGCCTGCAGTCTTTGTCGAAACGGGAGAATCCCCGTTGCAATCAACAGGGCATCCGACACCAAAACAGCACCCTGCACCCAGCCGCCCCTGTGCCGCTGCGGGTGTACTTTGGGCGCTAACTCGGATCCCCCTAACACCAGGAGCTTTCCTCCCACAACCTTGTAGCCTGCTCGTGAGCAGCCTCCAACCGGAGGCCAGCTATCTCCCACTGGATAACATTGGGATTCAGCACTCTGTACCCGGCAGCCCTAGTGCCGCTGAGGGTGCTTTGAGAGTGCATCCTCGACCCTGGGGGGCCCTGGTTCTAAACCCAGAATACCAACTCCCACAAATAAGTACTTACCTGTAAACCATTTACTTATTTTCCTCCCATAGGATTACATTGACTGCTTGTCTTGTAAATTGTTCCAAGTTTGGAGTTGGTTTGAATGAAACACTGAAAAACTGCAAATGTACAAAAACTGATTTACTTACCTTTTCTCTAGGAAATGTCCTAGTGCGATATCTAGGCAAATCACATCGAGTAGAAAAAGTAACTTAAAAAGTAACATACAAAGTAATCTGTGAAGTAACTGAAAGGTATTTTCGAAATATTGACTTGCCTGTAATTCAATCAACTGCATTCGAACCTTCATTCAACTGTAAAACATTGCATAAGATTTTGCAAAGTATTATTGCACTTACCTGCAGCAGGCTTGGCTTGGCTCTAGAGATAAACATAACTAAATATATTTTTTTACAAAAACAGCTGGTCTGAAGTTCAGTCTTCGAGTGTGTGAATTCATTTGCTGACTGAGTGTGTACAACAAATGCTTAACACTGTCCTCTGAGCCTTACTGCTCGACCACACTACCACAAATAGAGAGTGAGGTGCTATCTAACTTTACCTCTGCCTACCTTTGGGGTTCCACTGGACTCTTGTGCACACTATACCTCCCTTTGGTATAGTATATACAGAGCCAGCTTCCTACACAATGGTTCTGGTATCCAATGCACTCAGGCAGAAAGACTGGTGTCCTATGCATTAAGGTAAAAGCTGCGGTTATCCAACAGTGAGGCAAGCACTAGTATCTGCCACACTCAAGCTCTGACCTCCAACCAACTCAGGCAGATGCTCTGGCGTCTGACAAGCTGCAGTAGACACGCTTGTGCAGAAGCTTTGATCTGTGACACGCCTGATCAAAACCTCTAACTTGTAATGCACTGGGGCAAAGGTTATGACGCAAACACATTTAAGAGAAGCCCTAGCATACAACATGCTCCGGTACAAACACCATCATTCCGTTCACTCAGGCAACAGCTACGGCCTCTGAAGCACACAGCCAGTAAATCTGGGCATCGCCGGCGCACCGCCATCAGGTCTGGGCATTCATGGCCCATAGATGGGAGATATCAAGTAAAACATGCTACAGTGCCTGAATGTGAGGCACACAGAGAGCTGGTGGAACATCCACAGCAAACAGATAGGCGGTTTGGGGTTCACTGCACACACAGAGCAGCTCTGGCATCAGACGAACACATGCACCAATCTTCTCATCCAAAGCGCACTGGCAGCAGATCAGGCACCAAAAGTAACTCACCTGTTCGTTTGAAGTCTGCACAAAGTTTCAGTCGCTTCCTGATGCTACTCTCCGAATGGGAAGGGAAGGCTTTCTTGATATCCTCCATGCGGATCCTTCGTGGCCGATCCTTACTCTTCCAGAAAAGGCGATAAATAAAAACCTGCAACAGAAACCAACCAAGCTCACTTAACAGGCGAAAGGCTAAAATGGGAATAGATTTGCAGTTCTTGCCATCTACATCACAGAAAGTTTATATTGTATATAAGCGTAGAAATACATTTGCAAATGTATGTACGGTGATCATTAACTTTATCCACAGCTTGGCAAGACCGCACGCACCTGGAGAAAGTCTCGGATGTGCGTGTTGGCACGTTTGGAGTTTGGGCCTGGAACCTCAAAGAGTGGACACTGCTGCCCGACCACAAAGATATCCACCAGCTCCCGGATATAGTAGCCTTGACGTAAGCGGATGATCACAAAGTCCGTTTCAGGCATCTTGTGTAGGTAGATTGGAGACCGAAACAGATTGTTCTCAAAAGCCTGAAAGATAAAAAGCACAGTGAGTCGACAACAAGTACTGGGGCTCATGAAAACTCTTTAAAGTGCGGTCCTTTCAACAAACAAGGCAAAGCCCAAAGCGAACTGTTCCCATGAGGAGCAGGGTCAAGACTGATTTGCATATGGTTGGGTCCAAACTGGGGTGGCGTGGAGAGCAAAAGAACGATGGATTCAACCCAGATCTGTGACTAGAGGTGAATGTTTGATTTGCTCAGCATTCCTTCCATCATCTGTTTGTGCAGCACAGTCAACTATAGCATTTGGTTCTCTCGAACACAAGACAAGATGTAGCCAGAAGGAATATGGATGCTTTGCTAATTCATTTATTAATTTGTGGAGAAGATATTCTTACCTGCTTTCATGGAGGGGTGTAAGAAAGTGGGTTTCTGTTGCAGTAACCCCCCCCCCCCTTTTTTTGCCTAATAGCTGCTGCACTTTTCCTTGTTGTGCCCTGGACTCCTGCCAATCAGGTGCCCAGGGCCTGTGTTCCTTCCCTAAAAACTGCCTAACAGCCAAAACCCAAATTGGCAAACCTTGGCCACATGCCCTAGGTACCCAGGGCCTTGTGACCAGGGAAGGCCTCTAAGGGCTGCAGCACTCATTGTGCCACCCTTAGAGGCCCTGTGCCCTAACACACACACACACTGCTCTTGCAGGCTGAGTGTCTGGATACAAGACATAACAGAGAGTCGACATGGCACACATCCCTGTGTGCCATGCCCACAACCTACACTGCCCTGGCATACACCAGCCACCCCTCTAGCTGGGTGCCCTATGCCAGTGGTGTGGGCACAGAGACAGGAGCCCTATGCCCCTACAGTACCCAGGTCCATTGCTGGGTCCTGTAAGTGCAGTGCTGCCATCTAAGAGTATATGGTGCTGGGAACTTGTCAAACACGAACTCCACAGCACCATAATGGCACTGAAGACTGAGAAGTTTGGTATCCAACTGCTCAGAACATTAAATCCACACTGATGCCAGTGTGGGATTTAATGTACCAAGCACCACAGAGGGCATCTTAGAGAGGCCCCCTGAAACCTAAACCTACAATCCACGTCTGTTCTGAGGCTGCCTCGGCTGCCACACAGCAGACATGTTGCTGGACCCCTGGGTAGGAGAGCCCCTGCTCTCCTGGGTTTGCAACAATGCACATCCTGGGCGAGGTGCTAAATCTCCTCCCCCAGGATGGGCAGGGGGAAGCTTCAAAGGCATGCAACCTCTGTGAGCTTCCCCAGGCCACTGCAACCCTCCACTCTGGTGGGAAGCTTGGCCGGAAACCCCAAATAAGGACAGGGGATGTGCCAGCCTGCCAACCCCACCCTTCAGGTGGGGGAGGTGAGGTGAAGCACATCTCCGGGCTCTCGCCATCTTGAAGATGGGAAGCCCTGCCCCATCAGGACTACGCTCCTGCCCCCCTCCCACAGGAGAGAGGCAGGATAGGGGGTGTACCCACCCCAGGAACCCATTGGCCCCTGCCCTTCACCTACCTGTAACCCCCCTAAATCTAGTATTTAGGGGCACCCTGAACCTTCCTTCCCCAGATTCCAGATTGAAAAACTACAAAGAAGAACAAGAAGAAAGAAGACCTGCCCTGCAGCGGCTAAAAAGAGAAAGACACCAACTGCTTTGGCCCCAGCCCTACCGGCCTGTCGACCCTCGAACCTGCTCCTGCTCCAACCAGGCATCTCTTGTGGCCAGCAACCTCACCAACCCCGGAGGACCTGGCTACCTTTTAGCTCTAAGCCCCTGGGACTCCCATGAGTAGAGGCTCTACTCAAAACCTACTTCTAATCCCTGGCAGCAGCCCGGAACCGCGAACCCAGCACACTCTGCACCAGCCAAGCCTGGCCAGTGCCAGAGTGAACAAAGACCACGAGGACGACCCCACGGCGACTGTGACCTCGAGTCCGGCCCCCAAGGACCTCCCTCGACATTCCTGAAGAAGCCTGCAGCCTCAGAACAAGGTGCCCCCCCTACCGCGATCAACAGAGGGTAAGATTTCCCGACACCAAAAGGCACCCCTGCACGCGGTGCCCCGCGGCCCCCTGTGCCCAATCTCGGGGTACCTACCTATCCTCCAACTACCCAACTTACCTCTCGAAGTGGTGGTGGCACCTGAAGAATCCTCATCCCCGAGCTTGCAGACTTTTTCTAAACCGGAGATTTCCCATTGAAACCAATTGAGCGCCCGAAGGCTCAAAAGCACCCTGCACCCAGCCTCCCGAGTGGCCCTGGCAGTGCAACCTCTACACCTACCTACTTCCCCACTTGCCCTGAGTAAGTGACCAGGAGCCCAGCTCCCACAGCCGCGTGGATTGCTAGTCAGCAGCCACCAACCAAGGCCCCCCTATCCCTCATAGGATAACATTGGGCCTAACTCTCTCTGCACCCGGCCGCCCTAGAGTCGCTAAGGGTGAACCAACTGTACCTACCTGACCCTGGAGGACCCCTGAGTCTATGCCCAGAACCTCAACTCTGCCAGTCGAGTACTTACCTTTAAACCGATAACTCTATTTTCTTCATAGGGTAACATTGACTGGCTTTTTCCTGAAATTTCTTCTAAGTGTGGGCTTTTCAAATCTTAAAATATTCACCAAAAATCAGCCGAGTAACGAAAACGAAAATACTCACCAGTGCTAGATCTTGGTGCCCAGCACTGACTCTGAAAAATACTTACAACTCTACTTACCCGTAACCCAATTTTCTCCCATAGGAAATCATTGACTGTTTTTCTGTGAAATTTCTTCTGTCAATTTGTGCAATCTTTAAATATTCTTTAAAAATCGTATAAAATCTGATAACGTAATTACTTACCTGTTTTGGATAAAGGTCCCAGTACTGAGTCTAGGCACCCAGTACTGGATTACAAAAGTAACGAAAACATACTGTACCTGCAACGGGAATTTTCTTCCATAGGGAATCATTGACTGTTTTCTTTGAAATATTTTCTAAGTGTCAACTTTTAAAATAGCTAAATATTGTTTAAAAATCATCACAGTAATTAAGACGACTTTCATCACTTGATTCTAAGTACTGACCCAGGACTGAGTCTAGGATCCAGTCCTGGAATTCCAAAAGTAATCCTAAAAGTAATCTGTGGCAAATAACATGAAACTTCCATTGAACTCAATGCATTATTGTGTTTAAAATAGTGTTGCCTATTGCAACCACTTGTAACTGTTTACAAAAGTCAATTGCATATTGCCAAAGTATTTATATAAAGCATCTCATTCTGAGAAAGTATATTTTAATTCCAATTGTTGGTTCTAAAATAAAACAAGCATATATTTTTTATATATAAACCATTGGTCTAGAGTTCAGCTATTGAGTGTGTGAGACCATTTGCTGACTGAGTGTGTACAACAAATGCTTTACACTGTCCTCTGGTACTGCCTTACTGCTCGACCAAGCTACCACTTCAGAGAGTAAGGTTATATGTAACTTTAGCCTCTGCCAAGCCTCTGGGGACTGTGGACTCTGTACACCCTGTACCTATTTGGGAACAGTATATACAGAGCCACTTTCTCACAAGGGGTGGAAGAGAAATTCAGAGAGATAAAAAGTACATCTGAATAGAGCTGTGAATGAATAGACCGGTAAACCCAGGAGAATTTCCTGATTCACGCCTTCGGTAAAGGGGTCAACACACCTCTAGGTTGTAGCAGAATCCTGGAGGGAGATCTGGGTAGAACCAGTTAATAAAATGATATTGCAACCAATGATTCCTCTAATTATTTTTCCCTGTGTGCAGCAGTGAATGGTCTCTGTGCACTTCAAGCAAGGCCATGAGCATCAAAACATGTGACAACTCACTGAGCAAGCCAGTGAGCTGCTAGAGTCAGTGGTATTCGGCAGAAGTGAGATCACCCGCTCTTTAACTCAAGATTACACCACAGGGATGAATCCTTATTTAACCCTTAGCCCTTTAGCAACCACCTTATGATGAGTCAGTAGGGGGAGGAAGGGCAAGAGGTGAACACTACAGAAAGTTAATAGATTCCTTTGTAAGTGTTGTATTGCAATTACATTTATATAGCACTTACTAACTCTAACAAGCTGTTTAAGTGCTTTACACCAAGCAGCACGCTGCTCTGAAACTGAAGGTAAATGGTTCATCCAGTGGTTATTGTTGGTACAGAGTACAATACAGTTGTCTCAAGGAGACCATTCTCTGTCTTTATGACCACTCTAGTGTCATTGAGGTGGATTAAAATGAGTTATCAGGTAGGTATGTTCATTAGTGGGGGGCATGCGAGTTCATACAGATGGCCGGTGGGATTAGTAGATGAGCAAGAGGAGATCAGGTATTGCTAGGTTGTACGGTCTGACGTTCTAAGAAAGACAGGTTTCGATCCTTGAGATGAGGTGTGGGCAATTTGCATGAATACAATAATAGAGAGTAAGATAAATATGCACATGACTTAGAGTAGACTGTACTCCAGCAGGAGGCACGCAAAGGATGAAAAGCAAGGAGAGGGTCATTCAAAGGGAAGAAAATAGAGATGACAATCAAAAGTTTTAAATGAAGGTCAAAGGTTTCTTGCAGGGTTTCTGGCACAAAGAGTAGACCTTTGAGATACATGCTCTCCACAGATGCAAAACTGTAGAAAGAAACATTATTTGCATGTGAGATCACGCTATATTAAGTAAATTTGAGAGGACATAGAATCAGGCGAACAGTCTGGTGGTAGACTTATCTTGGACCACTGCTTGAACATGGAACGGCTGTTCAGTTCTGGGATCCGAAGCATAAAGTAATGGCTGTTCGCATACATAGGGAGGCGTCAAGAACTTTAGGCTATCTGAGAAAGACTCTGTACCCTCATGATAAAGGCAATGTGAGAGAATATACAGGTTAAATAATGCAAAGGAGATTCTGCAAGTGCTGGAGCTATGTCTGCTGATGTTTACCCTTAAAATGTGCCTCACAAATGTTTTCAGTAAGTACAAGAGTAAAGCAATTTGATGCCCCTGGTTTAGCAATCACATAACAGAGGTGAGAATAGTTTCCCAGACAGTGGAAGTGCACTGCATTGTAGTTGGAGGGAGGAGACCAGTACACTGAAGTAAGGAGGCTACATAAAAATATTCAGTGACACCTTTCATTTAACAAGGAGATGCATATTAGTCCATCCGAGCACTAACATTCAGTTGATGGATAGAAGAAAGGATGCAGTTTTATTTTCAAGGTGAGGAAGTTTCTAGGTCAAGTCTTTTCTTTGTCTGTCCCGGATTGCTGCCATGTGCCAGATGACAACAGCCAGGGGCTGAGATCTCACACGTCTTTGCCCCTGGGTGCTCCGACTTGGAGCCAGCCCCAGTGATTCCTGCTGTGAGAAACATCACTTTGCAGAAAGGATGTTTCTCAAGGGCAGCTTGGGAAAGAAAGCAGAAGTCCCAGCCGAGCACAGGGCTCATGTAGGGAAAGGAGCACTGCATGCCGAGCACAGGGCTCATGCGGGGAAAGGAGCACTGCATGCCGAGGACAGGGCTCATGCGGGGAAAGGAGCACTGCATGCCGAGGACAGGGCTCATGCGGGGAAAGGAGCACTGCATGCCGAGGACAGGGCTCATGCGGGGAAAGGAGCACTGCATGCCGAGGACAGGGCTCATGCGGGGAAAGGAGCACTGCATGCCGAGCACAGGGCTCATGCGGGGAAAGGAGCACTGCATGCCGAGCACAGGGCTCATGTAGGGAAAGGAGCACTGCATGCCGAGCACAGGGCTCATGCGGGGAAAGGAGCACTGCATGCCGAGGACAGGGCTCATGCGGGGAAAGGAGCACTGCATGCCGAGCACAGGGCTCATGCAGGGAAAGGAGCACTGCATGCCGAGGACAGGGCTCATGCGGGGAAAGGAGCACTGCATGCCGAGGACAGGGTTCATGCAGGGAAAGGAGCACTGCATGCCGAGCACAGGGCTCATGTAGGGAAAGGAGCACTGCATGCCGAGCACAGGGCTCATGCGGGGAAAGGAGCACGGCATGCCGAGGACAGGGCTCATGCGGGGAAAGGAGCACTGCATGCCGAGCACAGGGCTCATGCGGGGAAAGGAGCACTGCATGCCGAGGACAGGGCTCATGCGGGGAAAGGAGCACTGCATGCCGAGGACAGGGCTCATGCGGGGAAAGGAGCACTGCATGCCGAGCACAGGGCTCATGCAGGGAAAGGAGCACTGCATGCCGAGCACAGGGCTCATGCGGGGAAAGGAGCACTGCATGCCGAGCACAGGGCTCATGCGGGGAAAGGAGCACTGCATGCCGAGCACAGGGCTCATGCAGGGAAAGGAGCACTGCATGCCGAGGACAGGGCTCATGCGGGGAAAGGAGCACTGCATGCCGAGGACAGGGTTCATGCAGGGAAAGGAGCACTGCATGCCGAGCACAGGGCTCATGCGGGGAAAGGAGCACTGCATGCCGAGCACAGGGCTCATGCGGGGAAAGGAGCACTGCATGCCGAGGACAGGGCTCATGTGGGGAAAGGAGCACTGCATGCCGAGGACAGGGCTCATTCGGGGAAAGGAGCACTGCATGCCGAGGACAGGGCTCATGCGGGGAAAGGAGCACTGCATGCCGAGGACAGGGCTTTAGTTTGGCATGCAGGATTTAATTTCTACTCCTAGGAGTGAAATGATTTATGTGGACCTGTGCATCAAGTAGAGATGTAAAGATGTTCTGCTTTACCAACCCAAGTGTGAAAAACCTCCTTATGTTACTTCTGAGCCGCAGCCGGTTCCTGCCTTACCTGATTTCACAAGTCCTTGTTCAGGTAAAACACTTGCACTAGTTGAACATCAGTGAAAATAGAGTGGGGATGTTGGGATAGTGTGCTTTGCACTTTTGTAAAATCTCTTTGAGTACTCAGCATCTCATAGGGTGTAAGCATGCCACTGCCTTTAACCTCTTCAGTGCCCATGACGAGATAGTCTCGTCATGGAGCACAATTGCGCTGTGTCCATGACGAGACTATCTCGTCATGAACCCCACCCACTAATACAACGCCCGGCACAGGAGGGGGAAAGGGCGTGGCACTAAAGGGGTTAAATACAAGCTCCTGAGAAACATGGATCATGCAACAGGAAGGGTGACAAGTGAAAGATGGCTGCACCCTTGCACTTCCGGGGTCAGATAAATGTAGTACTGTTTCCTCAAACATTGCCCCACAAGTTAACATACCTCCTGCAGAGAAATGCACGCAAATGAATATCCAAGAATTTAAGGTATCAGATTGACTCAGCATTTTGTTCTCATAGTGTTAAAATGAGCGTGCTGAGTGGTTATGGTAACATCACTTGTTAGCACCAAACATTCAAGTTTTTAGTATGCACTGCGTAGTCTGTATTATTTTCAACATGGCAGCTGCCGCAGAACCCCTATAAAACATTTGTAATCCACTCACTTCAGCACACTTGTCCCATATAAAATGTAAATAAGTCCGTTAGCTCTGATGTTTTTGCTATATTCAGGTGCTAGTCATTTGCTTACCTTGTAGTAAATGCAGCCAACAAAACAATACTGGGAAAATGACACACAACTGACGCACACGCACACATTTGAGCAGTTTGGAACATGCTATCCTGACTTGTACACGAGGAGAGGAGAGCAGTGCCAGGGCTCCACTACCCACATGCACATGGGGAAACAAACTTCACCATCTACGCAGAATACAACATTTTTTTCAACATAGTATATATGCCTACAAGTCAGCCATTAAATGTCGAAAAATTCCAACCAGCATCTGGTTGTTTTTAAATTATTGAAACAGTGGAGGAGCAGCTTGAGAAAGTCATTAGGTCCCAAGAAACTCAAAAGAATTAAGTTCTATTTGCAGACCATTGGTAATACAGTTCCCTCTCACAACACAAGAATGGTATGTCTTTGTGTTCTTAAGGGATGAACAGTCTAACATATATAAAATGACAAGATAACCCGTATTTATAAATTATACTGTCAGAAACTCTAACGCCAATCTATTTGGGCAATCTCTCTTTTGCACCCTTTAAGGCACACACAACTCTTTTAAAGCTTGTTCGAGAGGATGGAAAATAATTGATTGAATAGGGAAAAAAAATATTGCAGATTAGAAGTCACTCACCTTTCCACGGAAGAATGGCAGTAGTTTCCGAGTGGGAACCATAAAGCCTTGCCTGCATAAAGGCACCGTGGAAAGAAAGAGAAAGGGAATTGGTGGCTCTAGTGCCTCTAGCAAAATTGAAGTAAGTCAGCGCACAACATAGAGGTCAAACAAGAAAAATCTTCTTTTCTGCAAATTTTACAAGAACTATCTCGCACTATTCGAGAATTAGATGAAGAGATCAATGCAATCAAAACCGACTTGTCTACCCGTTGTGAAAATGACTATTGGAAACTTACTTTGGAAGATTTCAACAATAAACTAGACATCTATGGTAAAGAAATCCAGGAGAGAAAACTCCGTAAGTTTAGAAGAGATACCATAGATTATAAGATGAATGAAGTGTACACGTGGGCAGAAGTTTATTCACGCAGAAGACCCTATCTAGCCTAATACTTCTTCTCAAGAGTCGGTAGTGTCAGATAGGGAGTTAGATCCAGGACGTGTACCAGTTAATCTTCAACCTGAACCAGGTACTTCGGGTATACAAACAGGAGCAACAGATGCTGATGCTTTATCACAATCTCAACCTGAACCTTTTTTAGCGAGCGGCCCGACTTCCGGTCGTCCCCCAGACCCAAAAAGATCAGGCGGGGTAAAAGACACAGATGCACAAAGCTTGAGGAGCAAGGGCAGAGCCTTGTAATCAACATCTCGTCCATTGAATTAACACTAGCTCAACTAAAAGTTCTTAACAAAGGTACATCGTTCGTACCAGTACATCACATGAACCCCTTTGAGCTTGAAGTATCAGTTTTCAAGTTCATGAGAAATATAAGATTGAAACATTTTTTTATGAATGTAGTTCCAAGTCAACCAACCCAGGTTGACCTTGATGACGATCAATCAACTGAATTGAGTATTTTCAAACCAAAGAGCTCATTCATACCACCTGTGTCTCATAAGACAATAGACACTTTTGAAACTTTACTACGGCATGACTTATCTAAATTGAAAAGTAAAGCACCGACATTTACTAATTTAAAAAAACATGAAGCTGCTATTATCAAGCAGTTAGCCATGGATGACCGGTTCACATTCCAGATGGCAGACAAAGGTGGTGCACTAGTCGTAATGGACAGAACTTTCTATGAGAATAAGGTTACAATGTATCTACAGGACACAACAACATATCTTAAATTAGATCAGGATCCCACTAACATGATTAAAGACACTCTTCAACACATTTTACAGCATGCAGGTGACATGGGTTGGATTTCTTCTAAGATACACAGTTTTTTGCTAGTCAAGCATCCGAAACGACCTAAAATCTACATGTTGCCAAAAGTTCACAAGAGTCAACATGATCCACCATTTCGACCGATAGTGGCAGGTTGTGACTCCCTTTTTACACCATTGGGGCAGTTTGTTGATTATTTCTTACAAAAATTTGTACAGACATGGCGTAGCTATGTCAAGGACACCACTCATTTTTTAAACCTACTGAGTGAAGCCATTGTACAATTCCCAACGTCATGGTCACTGTGTACTATAGATGTGACATCTCTATACACTTCTATTCCATTGAAAGAAGGCATTGAATCTTGTGAATGGGCACTGTTACAGTTACCAGAAGTAGGTGTGAATAAAGTTTTCATACTGGAACTTTTGACCTTTTGCTTGCAACACAGCTATTTTCAATGGCATGATCAATATTTTTTGCAGATCAGTGGTACTAGCATGGGTTTTTCAGGGGCACCAGCGTACGCCAACACATTCATGTCCAAATTTGAATGTGATCACATCTTTACAAATTCAGAATGGTCTACAAACCTGGCATTTTATGTCCGGTTTATAGATGATATCTTCTTGATTTGGAAGAATTCACAGTCATTACTCGAATCGTGTATCAAAGAATTGAACAACAAAAATACACGGATACAATTTACACACAACATCAGTTCTGAGTCCTTACCTTTCTTGGATGTATTGATTACTCACAAAAATGGGGTGCTAAACACTACTGTGTACTCTAAACCAACAGATCGCAATAATTTGCTGATGTTTTCTAGTTTTCATCCACCCTCTTTGTTACAAAATCTGCCTTATTCGCAGGCTCTTAGGATCAAAAGAATTACATCAGATAGTAGTGAGCTGGATAAGACAATAGAAGAAGAGTGCGCTAAATTCCAATCACGTTGTTATCTCAACCACGTTCTAGATAAAGCAGTGGTCAAAACAAAGGAAATTCCACGTAGCACATTACTTTCACCAAGTTCAGCAACACAGGAAACACGGCAAAGATTGGTGTTTGTTTCCAAATACTCTACTGATTCAGCCAAGATAAAAAGGATTCTAAAATCTAGATGGGATTTACTCCAACAAGAAGCTGAATTCAATGGTTTATTTGACAACCAACCTTTATTCGCATACACAAGAAGTAATAACTTTAAGGAATTGTTGAAAAAAACATACCATTCAAAGTGTGAAAGTTATACAGGAATGCGAAAGTGACAGAACTGCGTTAATTGTCATAATGTGATGATAGGTAATATTATCAATCACCCACACTCAGGCAAGAAAATATTGCTCAGATACTATGGAGATTGTAACAGCATTAACGTGGTATACACATTGAAATGTCCTTGCGGACTTTTGTATGTAGGCAAAACTTCCAGGAAGATTAAAATTCGGATTTCAGAACATAAAAGTTCAATTCGAACAAAAAGTCTCAAGTCTTATGTAGTTACACATTGGTTACAGCAGCAACACACTATTGCCCAGCTGAAATACATGATTTTAGAAATCATTGCAGTACAACCAGATATGGACAATTCTAAGTTGTTAGCTCAGAGGGAAGTATGGTGGACCAAATATTGGCAAACGCTGGCACCAGCAGGGCTTAATGATAAATTGGAAATGTCGTGTTTTTTATAAATTCAGATTGTAAGTATAGCACATATTGCAGCAATTATCGTATCAATTGAAATTCCTTTATTCAAACACTTTTTTATTTTCTCCAGTTTACTTTTTCAGTTTCATTCGTGACTTTGATTTTATGGTACATTTTACTCACTATTGTTTGTAGACTAGCAGGGTTATTGACAATAGTTTTTTCAGCACTGGGTGGTCCACCTGGTTTACTTTTTCTACATTTCGGTCATAAAATTAATGGGGCAACGGATTCTAACCATGTTTTGGGAATGTCACTTTTCCCCATTAGTAGCAGAGGCAGTGGCACTATGAAGTATGTATTCAACAGTAGTGAGTTTCTCCATTTTGGTATAGCTAATATTCTAGGTGTATCACAGTAGGCTAATAGATGAGTTCAGTTTTTTTAAAAGAATTACGCATTGAGGTTGTGAGGATCAGTGAGGAACGTGCAACAGAAATTATTGTTTTTCATCACACGTATAAATCCAGCGTAAATAGCAAATCAGAGTAAAAGAGATTTAAATCACTTTTGAATTTGACCTGTTGATTTTGGGCTCTGTTGAACCAACTGATAGTGATGCGTGTGCAGAATACAAGTAAGTTTGTGGTTCTTAAGATGGCGACCGGAGCAGTCGCTTGAGCGCCCGGCTCCGTCGGCCCTTGGCCTCGGACTATCATCCTGATTCCTATCCTTGCCGATTTTCGAGGTGCAACGCGTGCGACGACGCGCTGACTGCGCCGCCGCTTTCCCGAAGTCTTAGCCCGCCCGGATGCCGGAGTTTTTGGTGCCTTTGTTCCCCGCCCTGGACCCTTGCTCTACTGTGGCCTCGGCCGGCCCCCTGGAATCGTTGCAGTCACCGGACCCGCTGGTGCAAATCTGAGCCCGAGGTCCCGATCCCGCCTCACGCCACGCACGGTCGCCAGAAGAGCCGGGAGAGAGACGCCCGGACACCTCCTGTACCCTGCATCTGATGGGCTGGAGCCAGAGGGTAAGCCCCGGTGTGGCGGGTCTCCTACCCCGCTCTGTGGACCACGCTGTAGAAGGCTGCAGACCCCCTTCTTCTATGGTCTAGTCGGCTGCAAAGAGAGCCTGAGGGAGGGGAAGAGACTGCTGGCTTTCACCTGTTGCGGCGCAGACCTGTTGGGAATTGCCTCCTTGTCACGATCCCCCCCCTGGCCACGGTACCGTTCAACGGTAAAACATGGCGCTGATTGCCTGCTCGCTGCTGGGGGGTGATGCTCCGGTCTCGCCCGCTGCCCGCTTCGCCCTCCCTCTACCAGACTCCAGCTCCCCAGTGCCGTCCCGGATTGCTGCCGTTGGGGGGACGCAGCTTCCGCTGACATACGGCTCCGTTCTGGCTGCCCTGCGGGACTTTCGTCTGCAATTGTGTGTCGGCTTGCAAAAGCTGAGTGAGCGGTTCGACTCTACACTGTCTGCTGCGGGCCGTGAGCGCCCCGTTTGTGATCAACAAGACGTGAGTCTGCCAGTGCTGTGGTCCTCCTGCGGGGAAGCAACGACTGGGTATAACGGTGCTACACTGGTGTCTGCATTTGGCTTTCCCGGCGCTCAGGATCAATCGCTCTCCTGCTCAATGGCAGATACTTTGTTTCCCCGGTCATTGCTGCCTGCTTTGTTGTTGCCTGCCTCACCGTGCCCGCAGGAGTTTCCAGCTGAACTACACCTGGCGACCTCGAGGAACTGTTCACGGTGGCCTACGACTCCTTTTATGTGGAACTCATGTACTTTACAAGCCAGGTCTGGATTTTATATGGTGTGCAAGGGGACCTCAATAGATGATCGGCGGCCATTTTGTGACTCTACTTCTCCATCTTCTCCCAAGTGGCCATATTGTCTTTGTCTGTTCGGGATGCGGGGCATTCACGAGGGGGCGGGTCTAATCGTACGCCCGCGATCGGGCCAGGGCTAGATTACTTTCTATCATCATGGCTTCACGGCCGGGCTGGACTGGGACTGGAATTGTCTACTTATGTTGTGCGCACTCGTCGCGATCTGTCTGCCTTCATTTCCGTGGTGTTACATGCTATCTTCCCACGACCGCCTTTGGGTGTAGTGGGGTTTCAGTGTGTGGAGGCTTGGTTGGCCGGTGGTGTCGGGCGCTCCTGAGGATACGTGGGCTCCTCCCCGCCTCCTTTCTTCTTTCTTCTCTTAGTTTCTTTACTCTATTCCTACTTTCTCTCTCGTCTATATTTCGGGTTCATTGGGCGACAGGCACTATGCTGGGGGGGGGGGTAGGCCATAGCCTCCGCATTGGTGTAGGGTGGGGGGGTAATTTACTGTTTCTTTTTTAGTTCTATGGGCCTCTTTCTTTCATGTCTCTGCGCTATACTTGTTTCGATTCGGGGTCCGGGTGTGGGGTGGATTGAGTGGGGGCGGCTTTTAGGGGGTGCGTATTTACTACTGTGATGATCCTGTTATCTAATTGCATCGCCTTACTGTATGAGATTTTCTATGGCTGTTTTAATGATGCTGCTGCTCTCCAGTGTATGAAGCCGACTTGCGGACTCGAATCTCCTTGTTTCTATCCTTTACTGACTTTTTTCCCGATAAAAATTTTTTTGAAAACCTTAAAATTAACCTTCACTTCTCCTTCCCCCGGTGTCAAGGATCCCTCCAGTGTATGAATCCTGAATCGTTGCTAATCTTGACCTTGACGCACAGGGGATGTATTGTTTGTCTCTGTGCTCAACCGTATTGTGGCCGGCCTGATGGTTGTAGGCCCGTATTTGTTCTTTTACTATGCACAAATAAAGGTTTTTAAAAAAAAAAAAAAAAAAGTTTGTGGTTCTTACTACCCAGGTATGGTGATTTCGTGTTTAGTCCGTTTTTTTTGTTAACAGGACTTGTAGAGTAAAAGATCAGTCCACTTTCTATGATTGTTGTGTATTCAATCGAGAATACGTCAGACGCGCGGGAGAGCAGCCTTTTTAACCACGGTTTCACCGGACAGAATTTTTACAGCGTCCGGAATCTTCAGACTATACACACGCGAGTCGACAGGTCTCAAGAGAGGTGAGACAATAGAGAGATTTAATTACCGGGAGTAACCACTCAGGTTACAAATAGGAACGAGTGGGAAGTAACGTTTGATTTACTAACAGCAACAAGCAATTCATTATGCTGTTGCATTTACAGGTGTCGGTTGTCTATATCCGGTCGACTTTGGATCGCTACAGCTTCATTGTTAAACTAAACAGGTCTCGCATGGAGAGGCCCTAACTATCTGTGGGATAACAGTGATTCTGGAGACTCGGTAAATATACAACGCTTTCATTAGGTGCTGGCTATTATTTTTAATTCATTTCTTTGGTTGATTTCCATTCACTACATTTTTACTTGTTATACAGCACGAGGACTGCGGTTCCAGCAGGTTAGGAATTATTAAGGATTGAGTCTTGGATACTCATACGTAGAGACGATCATTAAGCCAAGAGGTTCTGGTGTTGTCAAGTAAGAGTTACCTCCTAAGGAGCTCACACGGTGTTTAGTTTATTCTGTTAGTAACATTTATTCAGAAGCATTTTAGAATGGGGTTTTTATGTCCCTTGTTCTCGTTTTTTTTCGGGCTTCGTTCTTTATTTATGTTGGTGCTTCCTTACTTATCCATCACACTTATGATCACTGGTGACGGTTTTTTTCCATGGATTTTCTGTGCTTTTGATCGATAATTGTTGGGATCAGTGTGTGTACAGGATTAGTCCACTCTGTGGTTATTGAATGCATGAAGTGATTATTGTATTCCATATGTAGATAAAGAGCATTGAAAAAATAGCGTATTTTTGTTTTCATTCTATGTTTTCTGACACAGGCCCCTGAAGAAGGGATTTCGAATAATCCCGAAATGTATTGGGCGTCAACCACAACATCTACTTCGATTTCGTCACCAATTACTCTTGCATAAGTGATCGTAACAATGAAATATTGAGTATTGATTGTGTTTGATAGATTTGATTACTATCGATTATGTTCAAAGTAAATGTAAAGCATATTCAATTTTCAGTTTTATGAAATTGACAGCTTAACAATTAAAAAAGCCTTTTGTTTGACTAAATCAGTGATGATTCATTATCTCATGTAAATCAGTTATTTAGGTGAACGACAAAAATTTGTGAAGTGTTTTCTTTAAATTTGCAAGCTGTGCATCCGGTATTCAGATGTTGTTGCATCTGCGTTTTTGTTTTTGTCTAGTGCCTCTAGGACATTGTACTAAACAAGACTAAAATGTTGCATGAAAAACATTGGAAATGCAACAGCTGGGAAAAACAAAAACTATTACAGTAAAAAAAGGTGAAGTAAAACCTGAGAGATGTAAAACAGATTGCATCGCTGGCTTGGGTTATTTTTAGGGTTTGACGGGGTTCTAAAGCAGTAAAACGCATCTATATAACAATGCACTTCAAATCAGCAGGCACTGCAAACAGCCGCACGCTCCTGAAGTTTCACTTTCCCATCCTAGAGGCCCCCATACACTTTATTACATAGGAGAAAGAGTGCTGCTCCTAGAACAGCAGGATCCTTTCTTGCGCGCAGGAAGAGAAAGCTTCGTTTAGAGCGAATAATTTAAAAAGCTCGGGCAGTCTTGGTCTTTATGCGCGCTCCAGCAGAGGCCCTGCATGCTAGAAAGAGCAGTGCGAGCGCGCGCCCACGCGCGCAGCTTACAGGGAACATAGACTGCAACACTTCCAGGGGACAATTTGCCAACCAACCCAGTTCGCATTACCTTTGTGCAGTCAGAGCTACAATGAGCACAACTCAAAAAACACAGCTCCAGACTCTGCTTGAAAATGTCCCTCTGCCACCAGGGTTACTTCCACCACCAGATTCATCACCGCTCTGGGCATTATTTTTCTTTACATGGGTGATTATTGAAACTGGAAATATCCCATCTGTGAGCAGTATGAAGTAACAATGACGCAGCCACACTTCTATGCAGCGCAGCACAGCGCCAGGGCCTTCTCCGCTCTAACCGACTGCGCTCCTTCATCCTCACTTGGGACCCTGCACTTCATGGAGATACTTATTCTTAACAACAACGTAAGGCAAGACATGTAGGAGCCGTATACGTCATCTGCAGTCACGTTTCTACTGCACATCCAACACTTTAGTGCAAAAATAACACCAACTTTGAAGCCACATTAGAAACGCTGGCCCTCCTGAGGGGGAGGGAAATATTGCAGCAGCAGTGCCCCTTTACCACCACTCACTATGATGCCCTCTAAAGCTGCTGTCAAAAATGTCCTTCTATTGAAACACATCACATGAAAAAATGTAGATTTTTGGACGTAAAAAAAAAGATATTAAAAATCTTGTGCATTTCAGATGAAATTAGAAACTGTAGGGTCCATTAAACCCAACGGCGCGTGCTGGATGCCATCCGCTCCTGGCTTCAGCATATTCATCTGTGGACCAGGAACCTCAGCTGCTACAGAGTGGGTAGGGGGAGGGACACAAGTATGTGTTATGTTGCCTCTGTGACGTTATTATGCTCACTACAAAGTCCTTATGATGGGTGTTCTGCAAATACACTCAGTGCTGCTAGAAACAATTGTTCCAATACTTAAACAAGCACTTGCTCAAGCCTCTCGGAGGGTGATGTGTGGCCTATACTGGTCGCCCAAAGTGCTTGCTGAATGAGGGACTATGGTCTACACCGGCCGCTGCAAGGATCTTGTTGAATGAGGGACTATGGTCTACACCGGTCACCCCAATGCCCTTGGTGAATGAGGGACTAAGGTCTACACCAGTCGCCGCAATGACCTTGGTGAATGAGGCACTATGTCTACACTGGTCGCCCCAATGACCTTGTTGAATGAGGGACAATGGTCTACACCGGTCGCCGCAATGACCTTGCTGAATGAGGCACTATGTTTACACTGGTCGCCCCAATGACCTTGTTGAATGAGGGACAATGGTCTACACCGGTCGCCCCAATGACCTTGTTGAATGAGGGACAATGGTCTACACCGGTCGCCCCAAGGACCTTGTTGAATGAGGGACTATCGTCTACACCGGTCGCCGCAAGCACCTTGTTGAATGAGGGACAATGGTCTACACCGGTCAACCCAATGACCTTGCTGAATGACGGACTATGGTCTACACCGGCCGCCACAAACACCTTGTTGAATGAGGGACTATGGTCTACACTGGTCGCCGCAAGGACCTTGTTGAATGAGGGACAATGGTCTACACCGGTCGCCGCAAGGACCTTGCTGAATGAGGCACTATGTCTACATTGGTCGCCCCAATGACCTTGTCCTTTTTGAATGAGGGACTATGGTCTACACCGGTCGCCGCAATTACCTTGTTGAATGAGGGACTACGGTCTACACCGGCAGCCACAAGGACCTTGCTGAATGAGGGACTATGGTCTACACCGGCCGCTGCAAGGACCTTGTTAAATGAGGGACTATGGTCTACACCGGTCGCCGCAATGACCTTGTTGAATGAGGGACTATGGTCTACACCGGTCGCCGCAATGACCTTGTTGAATGAGGGACTATGGTCTACAGCGGTTGCCCCTATAATCTTGCTGAATGAAGGGACTGCGGTCTACATAGTTGCCCCAATGACCTGGCTGAATGAGGGACTATGGTCTACACCGGTCAACCCAATGACCTTGCTGAATGACGGACTATGGTTTACACCGGTCGCCGCAAGGAACTTGTTGAATGAGGGACAATGGTCTACACCGGTCGCCGCAATGACCTTGCTGAATGAGGGACTATGGTCTACACCGGCCGCTGCAAGGACCTTGTTGAATGAGGGACTATGGTCTACACCGGTCACCGCAATGACCTTGTTGAATGAGGGACTATGGTCTACACCGGTCGCAGCAATGACCTTGTTGAATGAGGGACTATGATCTACAGCGGTTGCCCCTATAATCTTGCTGAATGAAGGGACTGAGGTCTACATAGTTGCCCCAATGACCTGGCTGAATGAGGGACTATGGTCTACACCGGTCGCCTCAATGACCTTGGTGAATGAGGGACTATGGTCTACACCGGTCAACCCAATGACCTTGCTGAATGACGGACTATGGTCTACACCGGTCACCCCAATGCCCTTGGTGAATGAAGGACTAAGGTCTACACCAGTCACCACAATGCCCTTGGTGAATGAGGGACTAAGGTCTACACCGGTCACCCCAATGACCTTGGTGAATGAGGGACTATGGTCTACACCGGTCGCCTCAATGACCTTGGTGAATGAGAGACTATGGTCTACACCGGTCACCAGAATGCCCTTG
Source organism: Triturus cristatus (assembly GCF_964204655.1). Lineage (NCBI taxonomy): Eukaryota > Metazoa > Chordata > Amphibia > Caudata > Salamandridae > Triturus > Triturus cristatus. The sequence goes on along the minus strand of NC_140588.1, from coordinate 1,092,077,187 downwards.
GTGAATGAAGGACTATGGTCTACACCGGTCGCCTCAATGACCTTGGGTGAATGAGGGACCATGCTCTACACCGGTCACCCCAATGCCCTTGGTGAATGAGGGACTATGGTCTACACCGGTCACCCCAATGCCCTTGGTGAATGAGGGACTATGGTCTACACCGGTCACTCCAATGCCCTTGGTGAATGTGGGACTATGGTCTACACCGGTCGCCTCAATGACCTTGGTGAATGAGGGACTATGGTCTACACCGGTCGCCCCAATGCCCTTGGTGAATACGGGACTATGGTCTACACCGGCCACCTCAATGACCTTGGTGAATGAGGAACTATGGTCTACACCTGTCACTCCAATGCCCTTGGTGAATGAGGGACTATGGTCTACACCGGTCACCCCAATGCCCTTGGTGAATGAGGGACTATGGTCTACATCGGTCCCCTCAATGACCTTGGTGAAGGAGGGACTATGGTCTACGCCGGTCACCTCAATGCCCTTGGTGAATGAGAGACTAAGGTCTACACCGGTCACCCCAATGCCCTTGGTGAATGACGGACTAAGGTCTACACCGGTCACCCCAATGACCTTGGTGAATGAGGAACTATGGTCTACACCGGTAGCCGCAAGGACCTTGGTGAATGAGGGACTATGGTCTACACCGGCCGCTGCAAGGACCTTGTTGAATAAGGCACTATGTCTACACTGGTCGCCCCAATGCGCTTGCTGAATGAGGGACTATGGTCTACACCGGTCGCCGCAAGGACCTTGTTGAATGAGAGACTATGGTCTACACCGGTCGCCGCAAGGATATTGTTGAATGAGGGACAATGGTCTACACCGGTCGCCGCAAGCACCTTGTTGAATGAGGGACAATGGTCTACACCGGTCGCCGCAAGGACCTTGGTGAATGAGGCACTATGGCCTACACCGGTCGCCCCAAGGACCTTGTTGAATGAGGGACTATGGTCTACAGCGGTTGCCCCAATAATCTTGCTGAATGAAGGGACTACGGTCTACACAGTTGCCCCAATGACCTGGCTGAATGAGGGACTATAGTTTACACCGGTCGCCCCATTGACGTTGCTGAATGACGGACTAAGGTCTACACCGGTCACCCCAATGCCCTTGGTGAATGAGGGACTAAGGTCTACACCGGTCACCCCAATGCCCTTGGTGAATGAGGGACTATGGTCTACACCGGTCACCTCAATGACCTTGGTGAATGAGGGACTAAGGTCTACACCGGTCACCCCAATGCCCTTGGTGAATGAGGGACTATGGTCTACACCGGTCACCCCAATGCCCTTGGTGAATGAAGCACTATGGCCTACACCGGTCGCCCCAAGGACCTTGGTGAATGAGGGGCTATGGTCTACACCGGTCACCCCAATGCCCTTGGTGAATGAGGGGCTATGGTCTACACCGGTCACCCCAATGCCCTTGGTGAATGAGGGGCTATGGTCTACACCGGTCACCCCAATGCCCTTGGTGAATGAGGGACTATGGTCTACACCGGTCGCCCCAATGACCTTGCTGAATGAGGCACTATGAATATAATGCATTTGGTTAGTATTCACCCTGAAAGTTTTGGGGGCAATGATACACGCTGACAGGGCTGCCAAAGCCTTCCATGGCACCACGCGTGACCACCTGAACACTGATCACGCTGTTTTGATTGCACTGGGATCGCGTTAAGAATCCACTAACTGTTCTGGATCAGAACCCAGGAGACGTGTACTGTGACACTAAAAGGATAGAACTGGGGGAGAGTAAAATGTAAACCCATTCATTCCATACATGGGTTCAGTTAGGCCACAATATATAGCAAGCACTCGTCCAGGCTTGGATTCATGCTGTGTGCAAGAGACTGCTCCAAGTGTGTTTCCAGTGGGGAATTTTGCCTCTGTGAAGTTTTACACCCAAAAAGGTCCACCGTCAGGCTAATGTTTGCTCTGTTCAGCCTCACCTTGTTCAGGATGAAATACACTTTCTGTTCATCTACCCTGTCGTATGACAAACGAACACCCTTAGCAAAATCAGAAGTACTAACCACAGTCCATCTTAGGCTAAATATTCTAAATTATATGTAGCTCTGTGTCCAATTAGAACAATATATTAAACAACACTGCAGCATCACCCCCTAAGACAGCTGTCCAGGGATTTAATGAGAAACCAGTATAAAAAGAGAGAGATGCAGCCGATGGGCTGTCCTCGCAACACGGCTGAAGGCTAAAAACACTGTTCCTTCAAGGGGCAGCAGTTTCCATCCCTCATGATGCCTGAACTGACAGCTGCCTCAAAGGCTTGGTTCTTTTTTTCCTACATGGTGTGAGAAGGATCCCACAACACCCTCAGGCTTCTGTCACCTCAGACCTTCGAAGTATTTTGTTTCATGGGACATTTTTAGATCCTTCTTTCGGGCGCTCCAGGCCACCTTTTCATACCAGGTTTACTGGCACTATGCCTGGTATTAATTTGGGAAAAAGGGGGTGGTGATGGACAGAGTTTCTGAATGATGCAGAATACTCTTACCAAGTCAAGAGATCATGGTTTTAATCCATCACCGTTTTTTAGCTCACTGCCCCATCCCAGCTGAGAACCTGGCTACATGCAAATTAGTCTGTACCTGTCCCAGTGCATGATGGGAACAGGGCAAACCAAACTACCAAGCCAATTCTTATACTGGGAAGGAAACAAGCTTCCGGGGACCGGTTTCTGGCATCACAGCCTTCGTCGGCCCGGCTTGCCTGAATCCTGATGGTGCAATGAGCAAGGGACTCACGTCTGAGCATACCCTCCCACACTGAGTGTGGATAAAATCAATTTGGGAAAAAGGGGGTGGTGATGGACAGAGTTTCTGAATGATGCAGAATACTCTTCCCAAGTCAAGAGATCATGGTTTTAATCCATCACCGTTTTTTAGCTCACTGCCCCATCCCAGCTCAGAACCTGGCTACATGCAAATTAGTCTGTACCTGTCCCAGTGCATGATGGGAACAGGGCAAACCAAACTACCAAGCCAATTCTTATACTGGGAAGGAAACAAGCTTCCGGGGACCGGTTTCTGGCATCACAGCCTTCGTCGGCCCGGCTTGCCTGAATCCTGATGGTGCAATGAGCAAGGGACTCACGTCTGAGCATACCCTCCCACACTGAGTGTGGATAAAATCAATTTGGGAAAAAGGGGGTGGTGATGGACAGAGTTTCTGAATGATGCAGAATACTCTTCCCAAGTCAAGAGATCATGGTTTTAATCCATCACCGTTTTTTAGCTCACTGCCCCATCCCAGCTCAGAACCTGGCTACATGCAAATTAGTCTGTACCTGTCCCAGTGCATGATGGGAACAGGGCAAACCAAACTACCAAGCCAATTCTTATACTGGGAAGGAAACAAGCTTCCGGGGACCGGTTTCTGGCATCACAGCCTTCGTCGGCCCGGCTTGCCTGAATCCTGATGGTGCAATGAGCAAGGGACTCACGTCTGAGCATACCCTCCCACACTGAGTGTGGATAAAATCAATTTGGGAAAAAGGGGGTGGTGATGGACAGAGTTTCTGAATGATGCAGAATACTCTTCCCAAGTCAAGAGATCATGGTTTTAATCCATCACCGTTTTTTAGCTCACTGCCCCATCCCAGCTCAGAACCTGGCTACATGCAAATTAGTCTGTACCTGTCCCAGTGCATGATGGGAACAGGGCAAACCAAACTACCAAGCCAATTCTTATACTGGGAAGGAAACAAGCTTCCGGGGACCGGTTTCTGGCATCACAGCCTTCGTCGGCCCGGCTTGCCTGAATCCTGATGGTGCAATGAGCAAGGGACTCACGTCTGAGCATACCCTCCCACACTGAGTGTGGATAAAATCAATTTGGGAAAAAGGGGGTGGTGATGGACAGAGTTTCTGAATGATGCAGAATACTCTTACCAAGTCAAGAGATCATGGTTTTAATCCATCACCGTTTTTTAGCTCACTGCCCCATCCCAGCTGAGAACCTGGCTACATGCAAATTAGTCTGTACCTGTCCCAGTGCATGATGGGAACAGGGCAAACCAAACTACCAAGCCAATTCTTATACTGGGAAGGAAACAAGCTTCCGGGGACCGGTTTCTGGCATCACAGCCTTCGTCGGCCCGGCTTGCCTGAATCCTGATGGTGCAATGAGCAAGGGACTCACGTCTGAGCATACCCTCCCACACTGAGTGTGGATAAAATCAATTTGGGAAAAAGGGGGTGGTGATGGACAGAGTTTCTGAATGATGCAGAATACTCTTCCCAAGTCAAGAGATCATGGTTTTAATCCATCACCGTTTTTTAGCTCACTGCCCCATCCCAGCTCAGAACCTGGCTACATGCAAATTAGTCTGTACCTGTCCCAGTGCATGATGGGAACAGGGCAAACCAAACTACCAAGCCAATTCTTATACTGGGAAGGAAACAAGCTTCCGGGGACCGGTTTCTGGCATCACAGCCTTCGTCGGCCCGGCTTGCCTGAATCCTGATGGTGCAATGAGCAAGGGACTCACGTCTGAGCATACCCTCCCACACGGAGTGTGGATAAAATCAATTTGGGAAAAAGGGGGTGGTGATGGACAGAGTTTCTGAATGATGCAGAATACTCTTACCAAGTCAAGAGATCATGGTTTTAATCCATCACCGTTTTTTAGCTCACTGCCCCATCCCAGCTCAGAACCTGGCTACATGCAAATTAGTCTGTACCTGTCCCAGTGCATGATGGGAACAGGGCAAACCAAACTACCAAGCCAATTCTTATACTGGGAAGGAAACAAGCTTCCGGGGACCGGTTTCTGGCATCACAGCCTTCGTCGGCCCGGCTTGCCTGAATCCTGATGGTGCAATGAGCAAGGGACTCACGTCTGAGCATACCCTCCCACACTGAGTGTGGATAAAATCAATTTGGGAAAAAGGGGGTGGTGATGGACAGAGTTTCTGAATGATGCAGAATACTCTTACCAAGTCAAGAGATCATGGTTTTAATCCATCACCGTTTTTTAGCTCACTGCCCCATCCCAGCTGAGAACCTGGCTACATGCAAATTAGTCTGTACCTGTCCCAGTGCATGATGGGAACAGGGCAACCCAAACTACCAAGCCAATTCTTATACTGGGAAGGAAACAAGCTTCCGGGGACCGGTTTCTGGCATCACAGCCTTCGTCGGCCCGGCTTGCCTGAATCCTGATGGTGCAATGAGCAAGGGACTCACGTCTGAGCATACCCTCTCACACTGAGTGTGGATAAAATCAATTTGGGAAAAAGGGGGTGGTGATGGACAGAGTTTCTGAATGATGCAGAATACTCTTACCAAGTCAAGAGATCATGGTTTTAATCCATCACCGTTTTTTAGCTCACTGCCCCATCCCAGCTCAGAACCTGGCTACATGCAAATTAGTCTGTACCTGTCCCAGTGCATGATGGGAACAGGGCAAACCAAACTACCAAGCCAATTCTTATACTGGGAAGGAAACAAGCTTCCGGGGACCGGTTTCTGGCATCACAGCCTTCGTCGGCCCGGCTTGCCTGAATCCTGATGGTGCAATGAGCAAGGGACTCACGTCTGAGCATACCCTCCCACACTGAGTGTGGATAAAATCAATTTGGGAAAAAGGGGGTGGTGATGGACTGAGTTTCTGAATGATGCAGAATACTCTTACCAAGTCAAGAGATCATGGTTTTAATCCATCACCGTTTGTTTTGGTCTACACCGGTCGCCGCAAGGACCTTGGTGAATGAGGCACTATGGCCTACACCGGTCGCCCCAAGGACCTTGTTGAATGAGGGACTATGGTCTACAGCGGTTGCCCCAATAATCTTGCTGAATGAAGGGACTACGGTCTACACAGTTGCCCCAATGACCTGGCTGAATGAGGGACTATAGTTTACACCGGTCGCCCCATTGACGTTGCTGAATGACGGACTAAGGTCTACACCGGTCACCCAAATGCCCTTGGTGAATGAGGGACTAAGGTCTACACCGGTCACCCCAATGCCCTTGGTGAATGAGGGACTATGGTCTACACCGGTCACCTCAATGACCTTGGTGAATGAGGGACTAAGGTCTACACCGGTCACCCCAATGCCCTTGGTGAATGAGGGACTATGGTCTACACCGGTCACCCCAATGCCCTTGGTGAATGAAGCACTATGGCGTACACCGGTCGCCCCAAGGACCTTGGTGAATGAGGGGCTATGGTCTACACCGGTCACCCCAATGCCCTTGGTGAATGAGGGGCTATGGTCTACACCGGTCACCCCAATGCCCTTGGTGAATGAGGGGCTATGGTCTACACCGGTCACCCCAATGCCCTTGGTGAATGAGGGACTATGGTCTACACCGGTCGCCCCAATGACCTTGCTGAATGAGGCACTATGAATATAATGCATTTGGTTAGTATTCACCCTGAAAGTTTTGGGGGCAATGATACACGCTGACAGGGCTGCCAAAGCCTTCCATGGCACCACGCGTGACCACCTGAACACTGATCACGCTGTTTTGATTGCACTGGGATCGCGTTAAGAATCCACTAACTGTTCTGGATCAGAACCCAGGAGACGTGTACTGTGACACTAAAAGGATAGAACTGGGGGAGAGTAAAATGTAAACCCATTTATTCCATACATGGGTTCAGTTAGGCCACAATATATAGCAAGCACTCGTCCAGGCTTGGATTCATGCTGTGTGCAAGAGACTGCTCCAAGTGTGTTTCCAGTGGGGAATTTTGCCTCTGTGAAGTTTTACACCCAAAAAGGTCCACGTTCAGGCTAATGTTTGCTCTGTTCAGCCTCACCTTGTTCAGGATGAAGTACACTTTCTGTTCATCTACCCTGTCGTATGACAAACGAACACCTTTAGCAAAATCAGAAGTACTAACCACAGTCCATCTTAGGCTAAATATTCTAAATTATATGTAGCTCTGTGTCCAATTAGAACAATATATTAAACAACACTGCAGCATCACCCCCTAAGACAGCTGTCCAGGGATTTAATGAGAAACCAGTATAAAAAGAGAGAGATGCAGCCGATGGGCTGTCCTCGCAACACGGCTGAAGGCTAAAAACACTGTTCCTTCAAGGGGCAGCAGTTTCCATCCCTCATGATGCCTGAACTGACAGCTGCCTCAAAGGCTTGGTTCTTTTTTTCCTACATGGTGTGAGAAGGATCCCACAACACCCTCAGGCTTCTGTCACCTCAGACCTTCGCAGTGTTTTGTTTCATGGGACATTTTTAGATCCTTCTTTCGGGCGCTCCAGGCCACCTTTTCATACCAGGTTTACTGGCACTATGCCTGGTATTATGCATTCACTTTATGAGAGGTGCTTCGCCGTATTCCACTCCACTTTTAGCTCATTGTGTGGCACTGGAGGCAGGGACCAATCAAAAAACGTCTGTATGTGTGTTTTATTTATGCAGCGCAAGCCATGACAAAGGCAAAGGAGCTCTGTACAGAGTCAAAGGTGAGGGTACAGCCAAGGGTAGGATTGGCCACACCACAATAGACAGGGTCCAGCCCAAGCTACTAGGATACATCCCATCTGCAGGGAACGTAAACAACTCTGATCATGTTCCAGCATTGATGGAACTCCTCTGTGGAATACACCTTGAATCCCTGCGGCACAGCGAGCATGTGACTCACCCTCACTGACCCAAACAAAAACTGTTGGAGAACAGCACCCCATGCACATCAATCAATCAATCACTTATACAGCTCGCCAAATCACCAGTGAGGGTCTCACGGCGCTGGGGTTACTACTTGCAGCAAGGGGATTGTCACGAAGTCACAGAACGTAAGGAGGTAACGGATGTGTTACAAGACTGGTGGAGTGTGCCTCACGAGTCCGGTCCTCTGGTCTCTTTATCGCAGGAAAGGATTCAACCCAGAACTCGTTGAAAACCCAGCAACTGAATAAGAATTTACCGGGGAGAAGCCAGATAGAGCTTCGGGAAATAAGACGTATTATTCCCGTGTGATCACTGGCTTAAGTCTGATGTCCTTTTAAAACGAATTGAAAAGCACCAAAAAGGCATCTCGAGTAGCCGTCATTTCTTATGATCCCTGACAGGGATATATTAATTCGAACAACCAGGTCTCGAGTTCTCTCCTGAATTGCTGGAGCGATGAGGCGGTCTTGAGATGCAGGCTTTGGCTGCTCGGTGCGAGAATGAGCATCCTCCGCTGATGGCTCGATGGATCCGGGTGTGTCTGCGAGGAAGAGGGAGGCGGATCGTAGGCGTCTGGTCGGTTGGTGGAAGGTCATGAGCTGGTTGATGTATACTGGTCTTTCGTTGGGCAGGGCTTTGTATGCGTGGGTCAACATCTTGAAATGGCATTGCTTCTGGATCAGGATCCAGTGTAGCTTCTTAAGGTGGGATGTGAGGTGGGTCCATCTGGGGAGGTCGAGGATGAGTCTTGTATTGTATGTAATCCCTTCGGGAGGCATGCAGCGATTCCTACGTAGTGTGTGTTTCCGTAGTCTAGCCTGCTGGTGACGAGGGCTTGCGTGACGGTCCTTCTGGTGTCAACTGGGACCCACCTGAAGATCATGTGGAGTATGCGTAGGGTGTGGAAGCATGCGGATGAGACTGTGTTTACCTGTTGCTCCATAGATTGCTTGCTGCCCAAGATGATGGAAGGTTGCAGATGTGATCTGTTGGGTTGGGGGTGGCCAGAATTCTGCAGGCCATCAGGAGTCATTCCAAGGCGATGTGTGGATCCCAAAGATGAGCAATTCTGTCTTGTCTGTGTTCAGCTTGAGGAACTAGTCCTTCATCCAGTCAGCAACGTTCATCATACATCTGTGGAAGTTGTCTCTGGTGGTGGAGGGGTCTTCTGACATCGAGAAGATGAGCTGGGTGTCATTGGCGTAGGAAATGATTTTGAGTCCGTGCGATCGGACGGTGTTGGACAGGGTGGTCATTTATGCATTGAAGAGAGTGAGACTGAGGGATGATCCCTGTGGCACGCTGCAGATGATCTTCTTGGGTTCCGTGGTGAATGGTGGGAGTCAACTTCTCTGGGTTCTTCCAGTGAGGGAGGGAGGAGACAATCTAAATGAGGGCGTCTCCCTAGATTCCGATGTGGTGGAGTCTGTTGTTCAGGATGTGATGGGAGCCGGTGTGGAAGCGGCTGCTAGGTCCAGGAGGAGGAGGGCTACGGTTTCGCCGTGGTCCAGGAGGGCCCGGATGTCGGTTGCTACAATCACGGCTGTCTCTGTGCTGCGGTTGGCTCGGAATCCGGATTGCGAGGGGTCCAGGAGGTTGCTGTGTTCCAGGTGTTCGGTGAGTTGTTGGTTGATTGCCCTCTCAAGAACTTTCGCTGGAAAGGGGAGAAGGGATGGGCCAGTTGTTCTTCGGTTCTGCTGGGTCAGGGGATGGTTCCTTCAGGAGGGGCCTCACTTCTGCATGTTTTCAGTCATCAGCGAAGTGATGGAGGTGTTCAGGACTTTCTTGAGCTCGTCATCAATCGTCTTACTCCCGAGATTGAAGACGTGGTTGGGACGGGTCCGTGGGGGTTCCCAAGCGCATGGAGTTGAAAATGGCAATTCGACTTGGGTTGTGAGCGGGTTCCAGTAGGTGAGCAAGTGATTGGGTTCTGTGTTTGTGGGTATGAGCAAGCTGATGCTGTTGGCAGCAGGGGTTTGGTGTGCAGAGTTTTTGGTGATGGCGGAGTCATGGAAGAAGTCTGCCAGGGTGTCTCACAGTTCTTTGGAAGAGGTGACCTCGTTCTTGGCAGCTACGAGGTTGGAGAACTCATTCACTATGGCGAAGAGCTCCTTGCTGCAGTTTGTGCTCACTTTTATGCGGTCTGTTAGGGCTTTCTGTTTTGATTTTTTTCTGTAGGCAGTGAAACTGGTTGACTGCTGTCCTGCATGCGATGAGGTCTCCTGCCTCTTTGCTGGTGCGCCACTTCCTTTCTAGTTGCCGGCAGTTGCATTTGATGGATTTCATTTCTGCTGTGAACCAGCTGGCTCTTCTGGTGGGTCCCTTGGATTTGATGGTCTTGGTGGGGCGATTGAGTCGGCGCATTCTGGGATCCACTGGGAGAACTTATTCGCAGCCTGCACTGGGTCGGATGTTGTGCCTGGACAATGGGAGTTGAGAGCATTGTTCCACAGATCTTCTGAAAACTTTTTCCAGCCTGGGGGCTTGGTGCCAGCGTTGGTGGGTCCTGTGATGGTGAAATGGACACTACGGTTATTGGTCCAGGTGAGCTGTGTGATGTGGTTATACTTGATTCTGTCACTGGACGTGAAAATGGGGGTCGATCGTGTGTTCGGTGATGTGGATGTGGTCGGGACCAGTTACTTAGGGCTCTAGTTATTCATGCTTTCCATGAGGCTGGTTGTGTTGGTGTCACTGGGTTTCTTGAGGTGGAAGTTGAGATACCCTAGGAAGATGTATTGCTTGGAGTCGATGGCGATCGGGTTGATAAGGTCAGGGATGGCGTTACAGAAGCTGGGGCAAGGTCCCGGTGGTCTGTAGTCGGGGGTGCCTCTGATGGTTCTTTTTCAGCCTGTGTGGAGTTGGAAGTTGAGGTGCTCCATTGTCAAGGTCGGGCCGTCTGAGGAGGTTGTGCAGCAGATGCTGTCTTTGTAGATGATGACGATTCCACCTCTGTGTTTGTTGGTTCAGTCCTGGTGTGCTATCTTGTAGCCTTCGGGGGTGGCAATGTCCAGCTCGGAAGCCGGGTTCAGCCACGTCTCTGTGAGGGCGATGACCTTCGGGACGAGGTATGAGATCATGTCCCAGATCTCCGTGGCGTGTTTGCCAAGTGATCGAGCGTGGAGTGGAATACACTGGAGTTGTGCCATGTGGGTCTCGGTAGGCGTGGTGGATATGGCCATGTATGAGGTGTCTCCATTGTTGTTGGTTGCTTCTGTGCTGCAGGTGAAGCGGCAGTGCTGCCAAGAGAACAGCCCTCTGGTTGTGCGTGGAGATGTGCGGCAGCAATGGTTGTTGAGGATGCGTCTGGGATCCAGGGCTCGGAGGTCAGCTGCAGTGCAGCTGCGTGGAGTGGCAGGGCCAGGGTTCCTGGCACTCGTCGTGGCATGACCGCTGCGCGACCGCACTGCAGTCTTCATAAGTAGTTCCTGGGCGGGGTTCTGCAAGCGGCAGAAAGCGGTAAGGAAAGTGTGGAGAAATGGCAGGAAGGCGAGCGGGTGGAGCTGCGGTGAAATAAAGGCTAAAACAACCAGTACGGCGGAAAACAATCAACAGCAGTATAAAGCCGGAGCAGAATAAAAGATAAAGCAACAGATTAAAGGCCAAGCAGTAATAAAGGAAAAAAAACAGATTATAGCAAGAATGCAGCAATAACGTTGAGCCGCACAGGTCTGGCACGAAGTCGCAGCAGCGACGGGACGCTGGCACGGGACCTGCACATAAAACTGCCGGGGAACTCCAATGTCCATGGTGTGATTTCTGTACAGTGTAATTTAAGCAGTGCGAGTATGTTAACAAACCTTTCAGGTGCAATGAGTTTATCTTTTTTGCTAACTTAATATCACTCCAGAATTTCACTGTGTCTTCTTTCATTAGTCTTACCTGTAGCAACTGCCCGGGGTGGAGGGACCCAAGGAAGGGTGAGGTGTGACAGTAAACAGTCTCCCCATATTTACAGTCAGGGGCCCCCGGATCTTTGCCAGGTTTCTGTAAAACATTGAAAAAAGTAACTTAGCAATTGACTTTGAACATGAATTCCAAGCACCGCGGCAGTGAAACTTCTCAAACATCAGAATACATTTTCCTTCTCTTAAACCAGCACTGTAATATACAATGGACACAGAAAATTTCATTTTTCCTTTAGCAACATAGTTTTACAGCTTGGACCTAAGCAATTGGCCAACACTTTAAACAGAATATGCTTTAACAACATTTAGTTAAACAAACACAGAACAAGAAACATGAGGCAACCATCAACAAGCAGCAGCAAAGCCGATAGTTCTAGCCTTTGGAGAGCTATCGTCTTTGGCAATGTGCTTTTCAGATGCACACGGGGGGAAAAAAGACCGATCTGAAATGATAAAAAGAACGTGAAGCAATGCCGATGCGTGTGGCGGGGGGTGCTTTGCCAAAAACAGTTATTGCTGAAAAAAAGTTCCCCAAAGCACAAGTACAGCGATACAATGCCAAAGCAAAAATCAATGCCAATGTGGGAGGAAAAAACAAAAAAATTCTATGAAAATCTGAAACGATACAAAGAAAGTGACTTAAATGCCGAAATAGAACGATAAAACAGGGTTAATTTATGCATAAGTACAGCGCCAGTAGCATCGGGACACAAATGAAACTAAATTAATTAGTACTTTGTCCGTGCTGCAGAACAGTAAAAGGAAGGGATGTCAGACGCATGGTGGCCAATTAGGATGCAGCTACAGTGATTGACAATCAAGTCTGCAAATGATAACTGATGGCGGGGCTCCAAGCCTTTTATTGCATACAATACTCCTGGCAGCAATAGTGCATGTGCGCTTAGGCGAGACCTAAAAAAGGAAGACCAACCACGTGTCATCACATTAGGACCATCGGATGCAGAACCCAGGATGATCATCAGCGGAAACATTAATCTGTCCACAGTCCACACTCCTTACAGAAATGGCAGAAGCGGAGAGTAACTTTGAGGCAGAGTGGGGTAAAGAAAAAGGGCTCCAGCAACTGGCTAGTGACAGTCAGTCTGAGCAGCCATGCTCTTCACTGCTTGAACGTTCAGTATTTAGAATCTTTAAAATGATTTAGAGGCAAACCTCTTCTGAGGACTCCCAAACATGGCATGCAGTGAAACAAACATGGCTGCAGGGCGGAGTTTAATGCTCATCGTGTTATTGGCTGGAAGAGTGTGCATGAACAATGTGGATGGGCTACTAAAGGGATCTGATTTACAATATCATGATTCATTTGCTAATAATTCCCAGTAGGTGACAGAACACTTCAAGGCTTATGCTTTGATAAAATGTCCAATGATGGAGAAAACTGAAAGCTACAAATGTCAGTGTGGGAAGTAGGGTAACTGTAGTAGTTTACACAAAGTCCTGTGTAAATACAACCTTCTTGTATTCAGTGCAGGACCTGTAACCTCCAGCCAGCTCGCAGCTTCTTGAACTGCCAGCCCCTGGTACCTTCACTCAATCCATTCTGCATTACATCACAGTTAAATAGACAACATTCCTGCAGTAACACACACGCACGGGGCAGGAAGGAACATATACTAAGTCATTTCGTAAGGTAGCAGCTTGGAATAAAGATCCCTGTTCCGCTTAGAGGTCAGATATATGAATAGAAGAGTACTTACACGCTTGTAATAGTTCTTGATCTTGGTTGCCATGCCAACCTGCATCATCAGAGGAGCATTCTCCTCACTGTACTCAGACAGGATTAAATCACCATCTTTGCCAGTGAGATCTTGTGGCGTTCGCATGAAGAACATCTCACCTCCACCAGAAGCCTGGCGCTCTTGCTCTCTCATCTGCAAAAGGACACAAATCAGGAAATAAACAAATAGGCAACAAGCGATACTAGAACGGAGGTACTTTAGGTCACAAAATAGCACTTGAGGATTGACGGAGACCGGAGACCAGGACGGAACTCAGAGAGTAAAGACCTGGAGGGAGCTGGGCAGGCAGCATAGACCAGGAGGGAGGGTGGTCATGAAGCAGAGATCACTAGGGAGGGAGAGGAAGGCAGAGCGGAGAGGGTGGCTAGGGATTTGGAATAAAGGTGGAGGGTGAGATGGATCACAGAAGAGCCGGAGGATAAGCGAGGAGCAGAGCCAAGAGAAAGGGTGGGCAGGGAGCCAAGTCAAGAAAGATGGCAGACAGGGAGCAGTGCCAAGCTGCTAGTGTAGGAACCTGGCTCGGAATATGCTATACCAAAGTAAGGTATAGTGTGCAGAGTAGAGTTCATCCCCAGAGGCTTACAGAGGTTTAGGTAGAGAGAACACTAAAAGCTCTATTTGTGGTAGCGTTGTCGATCAGTTAGGCTTATCAGAGGGCTGTGTTAAGCATTTATTGTACATACTCCGGCATTAAATGATTACACAGACTCTAAGACGGAATCCAAGACCAATTGTTTTTTTATAAAAAGGTATTACTTTGTTATTTTATTTTTAGAACCAAGAGGAACTCAGTTGCAGGTAAGTAGCAGTTTCAAGAGTAGTATTACCTTTGAAATGCAGTGGGTATTGGTTTGTAAAGGCAGTCAAATACTTTAGAGAAGTATTAAAAGTACATTGGTTATGTCAAACAAACAGTAGGAAACTTTGCAAATGTGAAAGATATACGGAATAGGCAGAAAATGCAATGCAATCCTATGCAATGAAAACAATGATATGCAGTTACAGGTAAGAACTCAACTTACATTTGCAGTCTTTGGGGGTCTGGACCAATATTGGGCAAGGGTCAGATCAAGGTAGGTACTGCACCACCAGGAGCACTAGGGCAGCCGAATGCAGAGGTCACTGGACCCAATGTTAGTCAATAGTGAGAGGGGAAACCCACAAGAGGTGCGTTTTGCAGGTAAGTACCAGCGGTTTCAGGGCACAGGCCCCGGGGATTAAAGCAAGCACGGGGGCCAAAAAGCAGCATCAACCTTACACCACCAGTGGCACAGGGGCAGCCGGGTGCAGGGTGCAAATGAGCGCCGGGCAGCCAATGCTTCTGGAAATAGAGAATCTCGGTCACACAAAGAGGGTGCAGGCTCGGACAAGGAGGCTGAAATAAGGTGACCACCGACTGGGCAGGTAAGTTGAGATGTCAAAGAAGGAATGGGGACCGTCGGCTGGGCTCCCCAAAGTCGAAGGGTTGAGGATGCAGGGGTGCCCTTTGGTGTCAGATTTTCTTTACCAGAGCCGTTTGCAGAGAGGGAGACCCTTCAGGATGAGGCAGCAGGCGTCTTCTTGGAGTCCAGGAGAAGTCAACCAACGCTGGATTCGAGGTCAGAATCACTGGGGAGACTTCACTGGCCAGGTGAGCCCCTTGGACTCAGGCCATGGGCATTGGGTGCAGAGTAGGCGTCGGGTGCAGAGTAGGCGTCAGGTGTAGAGTGGGCAGGGATCGCAGTTCCAGGTGGACCCGGAGTCGTTTTAGTTGGATTCTTCTGGACAGGGCCCCTGTCCTCTGGAGATCTGGTCTTTGTTGTAGCATGGACAGTCTTCCTGTGGTTCTAGATGTCGCCGGCCACAGGACATGTGTCTTCTTCGCAGGGTCTTCTAACTGGAGACAGGCAAATAGGGCTGGGGCCAAATCAGCAGTCATCTTCAGACTTGGCTGCACAGAGTCTTCTTCGTCATTTTCTTCTTAGGTTGCAGGAATCTGAGGATCAAGGTTCAGGGGTGCGCCAAAATACTGAATTTAGGGGCGTGACAGGTACTGGCAGATGGAAGCCAATGGGCTACCTGCCTTTAGGGTGACCACACTCTTTGTATGCCCCCTCCCCAGGCCTCGAAAAATCCACTTGCAATGTTGAGTGAGATTTTAGCAGGTCGAGCTATTTTTAGCATTCACTCAACCTTGCTGGCGAGTTAATTTAAACTGGAAGGAACGGGTGTTCTGTTACTTCAGAAACTGAACGAGCAATAAAGAGGCCTTTAAATCTTGTTTCGTCTTGACACATTTGCTGTCTGTTCAAGGACAGAGGTCAAATGTCAGTTTGTCTTTTTACTAATTGTTGCTTATCTGTTCCAGAATTATGAAAGAACTTATTTTTGTAAATCAGAAGTGTGATGCGGACAAATCACAGCACCTGGCGATGTGCAAACGACAAAACTCGATTTCCAGACATTGTACACTTTATCGTTTTTAAACCACGTCAGTGGGAAATTCTTTGGGCATTTCAATGTAAAATCTGCTGATTGCAAATTAAAGTGTGCTGCTAATTTATACTTTAGGCATGTATTTATTAAAAGTGACTGTTTTTAAACATGAGTTTAGAAAAATTCCTGCCCAGCACTGATAATGCGGTTAATGAACGGAGGCGAGTCAGCGGTCACAAGTGTCTTATATGTGGCTAGATTTGCATTATATATGGAGCAAAGGTTTAGTCTATTCACCCAAACCAGAGTGTTCTGTCCAGCAGACGCACTGAACTCGGGGATATGAAGGCTCTCATATCTGATAAAGAAGAAAATGGTGTCTCAGGGAATTAACATACTTGCCCCGGATCGCATCATTTAGTTTGTGGGTCAAGAGCATTATAATTAGGTCGAGTCGATTTTTTAAAGTCACTAGACCTGCAGATCTAGTAATATTTGTAGGTTTTTCGAGGCCTGCTCCCTTTGGGGAGGGGGCATCCACTAAACTGATCGGTTAATACTTTCCATTCAAGATGGAGCATTTTCTAAGGAGAGGGCCACCTCAGTCCAGGGCACCTGGGGGAGATCCTGGCAAAGGAGGAACACACCTCTCGGACTACTATTTTTCCCATGACCTTGCCGCCAAAAGTGGGTCTTGGTCAGGGGGGCGGCATCTCTACTAGCTGGAGAGGCCCTGGCTAGCATAACAAAGAACAGGAAGCCTTTGAGGCTCACCGCCTTGAAAGCTGTTCCGGCTGGGGGTATGTGAGAAGCACCTCCAACCCAAGCAGGCTTTGTTCCTGACCCACAAGGGCTCCCACCTCAGGGGGTCAGAAACATATCCAAGTGTGGCAGGCTGGTGCAGAGCAGTCAGCTGTACACAAGGGATTTGTTTGTTTTTCAGGGGGCATCTCTAAAATGCCCTCTGAGTGCGTTTCGCAAAAAATCCAACACTGGCATTAGTGTGGGTTTATTGTGCAGAGAAGTTGGATCCCAAACTTCTTAGCATTCAGTAGAGCCATCATGGAGCTTTGATGTTCGTAATGACAAATTCCCAGCCCATGTATTCCATATGGCTTCATTGCACTTGCAATGTCTAAGAATAGACTTAGACACCATAGGGGTATATTGCTCATGCATCTATGCCCTCACCAGTGGTATATTGCACCTTGCCTTAGGGTTTTTAGGCCTGCTAGAAGGGTGACTTACCGATACTAGAGGCAGTGGTTGTGGGCATGGCAGAAGTGTGCCATGTCCACTCTGCAATGGCAGTGTGTATGTGTTTGGTGAGGGGTCTCTGATGGTGGCACAATACATGCTGCAGCCCTCAGAGGCCCTCTCTTGTCACAAGGCCCTTGGTACCACTTGCACATTTTACATGAGACTTACATGTGAGCCAGAGGTGTGCCAATTGTGAAAACAAATGTACAGTTTTGGGAAAGAACACAAGCACTGGGAACCTGATTGGACACTCAGTCAAAGTGCATCAGCTATCAGGCAAAAAGGGGGGGGGGGGGTAGCCATGCAAAAAAAGGGGTACTTTACAACAGCAAGGTGGGCACAGCTCATGGGGATGGATGTGTTGGTGCAGAGCCCAAGAAGAGGGTGGGAAAGAAGCATAGCTCCTGGGGGCGGATGGGCAAGAAGCAGAGCGTATATGGACGAATAGGTAAGGAACAGAGCCCATTAAAGATAGCGGAGAAGAGCACAGAGGGACCAATGTGCAGGAAGCAAGGCCCAGAAAGATTGATGAGTCAACACAAATAGATGAGCTGAGAGCAAAGGCCATGAGAAGAAGCTGAGGGAGAAGATCCTAGAGGGAGGGTGGACAGGGAGCAGAGGGAAGGCAGAGAGAGCAGAACCCTATGGAAAATAGGCAGGAAGCAGAGCCCGGGCAGAAACGGGCGTGAAGTGTACACGGAAAAGCAGATAGAGCATTGGATGAAGTGGACTATCAAGGGTAAACCTACTGAGGACACTGGTGGGAAGAGAGACATCGTGAGCTGATGCAGCATGACAAGGACTTTACATTTTACCCAACGGAGACCAATCCTCCTCTCTCCTGAAGGTTTTATTTCCTGAAGCTGTAAACGGACGGCTCCGAGTCAGCCTGGGTGCTGTTCTCAATGCAATGACTTGCTATGTTCTGGACTCTAAACAAAGGTTGACATCTCAGCGGTCTCTCGCTGATATGTCTCCCTCTTGGGCATTCTCAACACTCCTCCTCCTAGAAACACCCAGAGAGGAAGATGCATAGGATGAACGGCTGCTCGTACACGCAAACAGGAAGACAACATGAAGCTGATGAGAAAACGACCCCAAAACTTCAAGAGAAGACGACCATGTAGAGAATAAAACTACTTCAGAGAGCTTGGGAGGAGCTAGGAAAAGGCACAAGCAGTAGCCAAGCTAATAGGTCTGGCCTTCGCAAGTTGGTGTGAATATAAGGTTTCGTTTTATTCTTCATTACAGATGTGTTACAAAAAAAAAGGTTAAAAAAAACTATCTAGCACACAGGCCATATGCCTAGAATCACATTTTTTAATTAAGAAACAATAATAAGCATTGTACATACGTGCACTGTAACAGTACACTTGCTACGTAGCAGACGTGTGTGCTTGGAAGAGGTTCAGGAATACAGCTTTAACGCACATTGTTGAAAAATACTATCGGAGCAAAAAAGATTCTATTGGCTTTTAACTATTGTAATCTGAAGATCTATTTTAAACACAGAAATAGAACTTTAAAATAAAAAAGTAAAGACAGGAGACAATAATGCATTGGCAAAATAAAGTACTGGGCCACCAGGCCTGGTACTAAAGTGCACATCCCTTTAACCTGGCTCTCAGATGTGATCAGGCAAAATGTCGCCATTCACAGTACAAGACGACCAACAACTGAAGCTTGCTGAACCACTGCCCCATGTTGTGTGCTGTTGTGTGGTGTGATGTGGTGATCAGAAGCAAAACATGAATGACAGCTGAACAGGCCAATGGAGGAAGAGGGCTAAATGTATGCATGACTATGTATACATATATTTTTTTTTATTTATGGACTATTTTGATTATGAGACACTGGCGATACAACTAAAGCGGTCTCAAGCCCAGACCTAAAAAGCTAATTCTAAATCAAGAATGAAGGGATACATGATGGGACAACCCTGCGGTCACTGTAGGGTGGAAAGTACTTACCTTGGCTTTCTTCTTAATGTGCTTGAGGAGTGGCTGCACCGAGTGCGGCCCAGGGATGGACAGTGTGCCGAAGGAATACTTCTTCAGGTTGGGCCGGTGGAACTGCCGTAGCTTCATAGGGCCCATGTGGGTTGGGAAGAAGGGCTGACGCAACTCTACTGCTGGGATAGAGTGCTGTAAAACAGGAGGGTGGATGAAAGTACACATCTGCACAAGCACACTTTCTACTGGCGGGACAGAGGGCTGTGAAAGAAGACTATGTGCCTTTTGCTTCACAAACAAATGGCATGGCATGCAAGCATGTTGATGCACCCCCCCCCCCCCCCCCCCACACACACACACACAACTATCAACCAATGCGCAGTAGCGGGAATTCTGGGAGACTTGCATCAAGAACACCTACGCTGGTTGGAAGAATGAATGGACAACTTCGCACTGTCCTGTCTGTGCCCCTTATATAGTGCTTCATACCCTGTTGAGTTTGAAAAGTGCTCCCATGTCCATTTTGAGATCATTTGCACAATGCCTGGTTAAAACCTGGTGCAGGAAAGTTGCTGTGCCTAAGCATGAACTGTTACAGAGAGGGCAGGGATTAATGCCATCAGTGGCGCCCTGTCTTTAGGAGAGGCCTGCACCATACGATGGGGAGAGGAGTTGGCCTAAAGGCTAGGGCGGTCGACCTCAAATCTGGAGAACTGGGTTCGAGTCTCGGCAATGACGCTGAACATCCTGTGATTCTGGGCAAATCACTTAATCTCCTCGTGCCTAAAAAATGAATGTGTCCTCATGTAACGAAACTGGTGCTATATAAGGCACTCTGATACCCGATTCGGGTCAAGTTCGCGCTATATAAAACACAGTTAAAAAAAAAAAAAATCACCCAAGAGTGACAGAAGTCCACTCCCTAGGAGCAACCAGTGAATACACGAAAAGGAATCCCTCTGGAGCAACAGACCTCCGGTCTTGGGAAGTCCTGTCAAACAACCAGAAAGCATAATCTGGAAATGAGCCAGGTGCGAAAGAAGGACAATCAACGAGTGAATATACGAGAAGAAGCCAACCCAGCGGGGCCAGCTGCTGGCAGAGCAGGTATTCAGTCACTCAAATATATAAAAGTACAATTCAAAGGTTTCGAGTCCACGTTGGAGCGAGCATGGGGCAGGCCATTGTGAACAAGCACAAGGGTTTATTGTTGAAAGGGTCCATCCGACAGTGGGGTCAAGCAGTGATTAAATGCAGGATTACCAGGGAATTACATTAAGCATCTATTGGAGAACGTGTGAGAGGAACTAAGTTTATATAGCTCTGTATGGGGAAAGTTCTGTATCTAGGCACTATATGGACATTCTTTATAAAATGTAATCTACATCCCTGCTGTGTGAATCAATCAGTAAAGCCCCCCATGATTCCAGGCACAACTTTCATAGCGTGCAGTCACATCTTCACATACGTTCTCACACGTACACACACACAGATGTACTTCAGCTACAGTGCTGCCATCATATAGCCACAGACCAGTACACAGATGCCTCTAGGCACATATGCTTGTCCGGCAGGCAGAGATGCCCTCCTCTTTTCACCCAGACCCTCCCCACCTTCGGGACAGCTCCTTCATCGCACATCTCTTCTCTCTGTACCTGAATGATATTTCCTCCAAATGTTCCCCGCAGTCCCTGCTGCTTCGGATAGTAAAACTCATCATTGGATAAGTTCCAGGGGTCCTTCACCTCCGGCTGAGACATATTCTGAGGGAAAAAGAGCACAAGGACAATAAAAGCTAAGCCGGATGTGGAATCGATTCAAGCTATGGGCACCGGCTCTGGTTTCTCCACCACATCCTCTGCCTCATGCGGGGTGCAAAGGGCCTTTAGAGTATCAGCAGCCGCTGCTGCTGCAGCGGACTTTTCATACATTGGTATTTATGTCCTTCAGTCAGAAATTGGCGTTCAACTGGATTAAAAAAGTTCACTTTTAGGACGAAGAACAGTAATGAAGAAAGGTTTTCAAATCCCATCGCTACTCCGGGATCAAGGCTATTGTTAATTAACAAAATAAGTGCACATGCATCTGGTACAGACCGTCTTATGGAGTGTGTAAGCCCACACAATCTACTACACAAGGTGCACCTTAAACAACACATGACACAGGGTGCAGCCCCATACAATCTACTACACAAGGTGAACCTTAAACAACACATGACACAGGGTGCAGCCCCCTACCATCTACTGCACAAGGTGCACCTTAAACAACACATGACACAGGGTGCAGCCCCACACAATCTACTACACAAGGTGAACCTTAAACAACACATGACACAGGGTGCAGCCCCGCACAATCTGCAACACAAGGTGCACCTTAAACAACACATGACACAGGGTGCAGCCCCGCACAATCTGCAACACAAGGTGCACCTTAAACAACACATGATACAGAGTGCAGCCCCGCACAATCTGCAACACAAGGTGCACCTTAAACAACACATGATACAGAGTGCAGCCCCGCACAATCTACTACACAAGGTGCACCTTAAACAACACATGACACAGGGTGCAGCCCCATACAATCTACTACACAAGGTGAACCTTAAACAACACATGACACAGGGTGCAGCCCCGCACAATCTGCAACACAAGGTGCACCTTAAACAACACATGACACAGGGTGCAGCCCCGCACAATCTGCTACACAAGGTGCACCTTAAACAACACATGACACAGGGTGCAGCCCTGTACAATCTACTACACAAGGTGCACCTTAAACAACACATGATACAGAGTGCAGTCCCCTACAATCTGCTGCACATGGTGCACTTTACACAACACAGGGTGCAGCCCCATACAATCTGCAACACAAGGTGCACCTTAAACAACACATGACACAGAGTGCAGCCCCATACAATCTGCTACACAAGGTGCACCTTAAACAACACATGACACAGGGTGCAGCCCTGTACAATCTACTACACAAGGTGCACCTTAAACAACACATGATACAGAGTGCAGCCCCCTACCATCTACTGCACAAAGTGCACCTTGAAGACCACATGACACAGGGTGCAGCCCCCTACAATCTACTACACAAGGTGCACCTTAAACAACACAGCACAGCCCTGTTTACTGCCGTACAAATAATCAATGCCAGCTGGATAATTTTTGTCCCCCACCAATCAATCCTTAATTTATCTAAAAGTCTGGTCATTTCCCTTTGGCAACACTTCTCTGACAGATACAAGATCTTTCCACAGATTTCCCATCTGGGATTGTCTCCGTAGTGTAAGACTCCTTTGGAAAACTGTTCATGCAATTCACGCCCCCAGCACTAGCAGCAGCGGAGTGGATGAGAAGGCAGTGCTGAATCTGTGTAAGGCCTTCAGGGAAAGGACCGCTCCCCATTTGCTTTTATGAGAGCATTACTTACCCAGCTCCACTGAGGGAAGGATAAAATGGTGATAGCTGAAACACAATCAAAATAAACATTGGCAAAGCCAATAGGTCTCACCCACGACATCTACTGGCTGTGAAGGTGAAGCAGCCATCTTTGCTGATACAGCAGGAGATGAGGGCACAACGGCGCTAGGGAAGCAAGCAGGTGCTGAGGCGCTAGTAATATACAGAGAGACCGGGGAGCAAAGGAGTAGGGAGGGGCACGTAGAGACAGAGAGAGACAGAGACAGAGACAGAGAGAGAGACAGAGAGAGAGACAGAGAGAGAGAGAGAGAGAGAGAGAGAGAGAGAGAGAGACACAGGGAGAGAGAGACACAGAGAGAGAGAGAGAGAGAGAGAGAGAGAGACACAAAGAGAGAGAGAGAGAGAGAGAGAGAGAGAGAGAGAGAGAGAGAGAGAGAGAGAGAGATAGAGGGAGGGAGGGAGGGAGAGAGAGAGAGAGAGAGAGGGGGGGAGGGAGGGAAGATCGTCACTCGTGCACTATTACGCAAGGTTACAATCATCAACAGGGGTGGATTACAGTTCATCCAAGCAAAGCACTTCGGAATGAAAGCTCCTTGAGTGGTACAGTCACATGAATAGGAAGGGCAAGTGTCCAGTACAGACTTCGTTTGGACGTTGTGTCCAAACGGAGTCTGTACTGGACACTACACGTCTGTTTGCCAACAGGCAGCTAAAAAATAACAAAAGACCATATGCCCCGCTTAGAACATCTGATGAGTAACATACAAGACGGAAAACTGAATATTGACCGAAACAATGTAGCAACCAATAGCACAGCATGAACCCCTCGTAGTGTACAGGCGGCGGCGGGGGGTAATGAATAAATTACCAGGACGAGCCAAGCCAGAGCCGAGTCAGAGCCAAGCCAAGGGTCTGTCTCGGCTCTCAGAGCCCGTGCATGAGCCCAAGCCATCAGATGACATAACTGCATTAAGAGGTAATTATTAAAAGTGAACTCAAGCACGTTCCTGCCGCCACCCTGGCGACAATGCATTAGTGAACTAAGAGGCAAGTCAGGCGTGGCCTAGATCCTTATTACACATGGAGCAACATTCGACTTCATTAACTCAAGTAGAAGAGGGCTTGTGTATGGCACACCTTCAGCTCATGTATTTAAAGGTGCTCGCATGTGTGACAGTGAAAAAAAGAGACTCGGCAAAAGAAAATATTAGCCTGGGATCACACAATTTAATCAAATGGGGAAGCCAGGATATATTCTTGCTTTTCGGTTTCATACTGTGCAACTCAGGCACTTGATGACTATCTTTTCTTTGCCTTTTTAACATCTAAGGTTTACGCTTTATTTTTAATTAATTCTTAGAGCATGAGGTCAGAGTGTGTTGGCAGGTAGAAAGAAGGCACATGAAAGCTCGACTCGTTTTGGGCTCGAGAGTCCAATGGGTCAGTCATGCCTCTGGTTCGAGCCTGGCTCCACCCTTTAGTGCTCGCCCACCTCTAGCAGACAGTAATATGTAGTGAAGATGTGAATAAATGCAAGTACACAAAGCACTTCTAGCACATGTCAAGTGTGGGTCCAGTTCCCTCGAGGGACTGTGGGACTCTAAGCCTTGCATCCACTGTGGCCCCCTTCTTTAAAATACTGAGTAACAGCCTCATGAATGAAGCCCCAATCCGGAGGTTCTTTAGCAGACCACATGCAGTATCTGCTCACAGCTTTGAAAAATGCAGGATTCCCTAACCAGGACAGCATAGAGGCCCCGTCCCTTAGAGTGGTCCTTGAATCTGTGTTGAGAAGCTTTCCACCAGTTCTGACGTTTTAGCAAATACCTCTTTGAACAGGGGGACTTAACATTGCACACAGAGGCCTAAACACCACAGAATAAAGAGCACTGTCGGGTAAAACCCGGAGACCGCCTGAAATGGTCACAACTCAAATGAACCACTGGGCAGCTACAGACTGCACCTGCAACCAACGTACATTTTGCACCAGGCAAGTACATTGCACCGAAGCCCTCACAAGATTCAGTGACAAGGACTGAAAAGACGCCCTTACAAGATGCAGTGACAAGAAGTGCAAGGAAGCCCTTGCACGATTCAGTGACAAGAACTGCACGGAAGCCCTTACAAAATTCAGTGACAAGAACTGCAAGGAAGCCCTTGCAAGATTCAGTGACAAGAACTGCACGGAAGCCCTTACAAAATTCAGTGACAAGAACTGCAAGGAAGCCCTTGCAAGATTCAGTGACAAGAACTGCACGGAAGCCCTTACAAAACTCAGTGACAAGAACTGCAAGGAAGCCCTTGTAAGATTCAGTGACAAGAACTGCACGGAAGCCCTTACAAAACTCAGTGACAAGAACTGCAAGGAAGCCCTTGTAAGATTCAGTGACAAGAACTGCAAGGAAGCCCTTGCAAGATTCAGTGACAAGAACTGCACGGAAGCCCTTACAAAACTCAGTGACAAGAACTGCAAGGAAGCCCTTGTAAGATTCAGTGACAAGAACTGCACGGAAGCCCTTACAAAACTCAGTGACAAGAACTGCAAGGAAGCCCTTGTAAGATTCAGTGACAAGAACTGCACGGAAGCCCTTACAAAATTCAGTGACAAGAACTGCAAGGAAGCTTCACTGTGCTCCCACTGCTTTCCACTGAGGGTTGGAGTGCTTCTCCTGCTTTCCGTGATCTATCGTCACATGAGGCGGTCTTTCTCTCCACTCTTCTGGGGGCTTCACTGTGCTCCCGCTGCTTCCCACGGAGGGTTGGAGTGCTTCTCCTGCTCCTGCTTTCCGTGATCTATCTTCCCATGAGGCGGTCTTCCTCTCCACTCTTCGGGGGGCTTCACTGTGCTCCCACTGAGGGTTGGAGTGCTTCTCCTGCTCCTGCTTTCCGTGATCTCTCTTCACATGAGGCGGTCTTCCTCTCCACTCTTCTGGGGGCTTCACTGTGCTCTCGCTGCTTCCCACGGAGGGTTGGAGTGCTTCTCCTGCTTTCCGTGATCTCTCTTCACATGAGGCGGTCTTCCTCTCCACTCTTCTGGGGGCTTCACTGTGCTCCCACTGAGGGTTGGAGTGCTTCTCCTGCTGCTGCTTTCCATGATCTATCTTCACATGAAGCATTCTTCCTCTCCACTCTTCTGGGGGCTTCACTGTGCCCCCACTGCGGGCTGGAGTGCTTCTCCTGCTTTCCGTGATCTCTCTTCACATGAGGCGGTCTTCCTCTCCACTCTTCTGGGGGCTTCACTGTGCTCCCCCTGCTTCCCACTGAGGGTAGGAGTGCTTCTCCTGCTTTCCGTGATCTATCTTCACATGAGGCGGTCTTCCTCTCCACTCTTCTGGGGGCTTCACTGTGCTCCCACTGCTTCCCACGGAGGGTTGTAGTGCTTCTCCTGCTCCTGCTTTCCGTGATCTATCTTCACATGAGGCGGTCTTCCTCTCCACTCCTCTGGGGGCTTCACTGTGCTCCCACTGCTTTCCACTGAGGGTTGGAGTGCTTCTCCTGCTTTCCGTGATCTATCTTCACATGAGGCGGTCTTCCTCTCCACTCTTCTGGGGGCTTCACTGTGCTCCCACTGCGGGCTGGAGTGCTTCTCCTGCTTTCCGTGATCTATCTTCACATTAGGCGGTCTTCCTCTCCACTCCTCTGGGGGCTTCACTGTGCTCCCACTGCTTCCCACTGAGGGTTGTAGTGCTTCTCCTGCTTTCCGTGATCTATCTTCACATGAGGCGGTCTTCCTCTCCACTCTTCTGGGGGCTTCACTGTGCTCCCACTGCTTTCCACTGAGGGTTGGAGTGCTTCTCCTGCTTGCCGTGATCTATCTTCACATGAGGCGGTCTTCCTCTCCACTCTTCTGGGGGCTTCACTGTGCTCCCACTGCTTTCCACGGAGGGTTGGAGTGCTTCTCCTGCTTCGGTTTCATTCTCCATTCCTGCTTTCTGGCTGCGCATCTGGTTTTCCTGAGAGCAGCCGACTCCTCTTTCACAGCCCACACTTAGATTCTGGAATTGTCCGTCCTCGGTCTCTATGTTCTTTTCAGTCATTCATGTTCCTTCCATTTCTACTACCCTTCCCTAAAGCCTTTCTTCCCTTGTAATCCTTTTCTCTTCCCTCTCCAGGTTCCAGGAGGAGACTGCAACATCGAAGGCAGGGGAGGGGGATGTCAATTAAGCGAACTGAGAGTGGGGGGAGGTTGCAACACGAAGCACGTGGGTGGAGGGGCGGATATTTGAGAGGGGAGCAGCACACAAGGTGAGAGAATCCATGCACTCACAAGGACTGTTGAAAAAAATGAACAGTAGTCCCCTCATACCGAGGCATGGAAGGACACAAGTCACGTAATAACAAGCATTTACAATGCAATAGGTCTCGCAACTGCGGGTTTTAGAGCTATTGGTATTGCAAATGGCAATGTCTTTTGAAAAATTAACAGGTATTGTAATTCATAATAGTATTTTTCCACCAGTACCATAACTACCACTATTACTATCACCACATAGTAGTAATAGTAATAATTGTAGTGGTGGTTATGGTACTTGTGGTGGTTGTAGCGGTGGTGGTAGTGGTGGTGGTATTGGTACTGGTGGTGGTGGTACAGGCGGTGTTAGTGGTGGTGGTCAACGTGGATTTTATTTCATTACTTATGCTACTGCTGGAATATTTTTTAACAAAAACTTACAAACATTATCATTTGCAACGGCAATAGCTCAAACTTTTAGTAATGCCAGCCCTATTGCATTGCTTGTTTTAAGTTGCAGGCATGAGGTGCACCATCTACTTCCCAAAATACAATCTTTTTTTTAGACATCGTAACAGTCCTATGGTAGGAGGCAGTTGTTCAGCCAGTGTAAGGCTAATACCTCACACAACTTTGCATTTTGATATCTGAAGTTGTTAATTACAATAAATGTAGTAGACCTTAGGCAGGAGACTTGAGTTACCAGTAACTCTGGAAAGAGCAATAACTTTAGAAACTAGTGCTTTATTTCACCCTTTCTGTGGTGTGAAGGTTACGTAACTGTTTTATTGCGTTCAAATGGGCACAATGGGGCTTATTTACAAGTCCCTTGCACCGCCGGTGCTTCACTTTTTGTGTGGGAAAAAGTCGATCGCAGCTCACTCTATGAGCACACATATATCCCAGAGAAAATCCTGCCCTTAAGCAGTGTTGCCACCTTTTGGTGTCCAGTGAATCTTGAATTGAATATGCTACTTACCAGTATGCATCTGTTCTTGGCATGTAGGGCTGCTGACATTCATATCTGTGCATAGATCGCCGCCTAGTGTTGGGTCCGGATGTTTGCACGTTGTTGTCCTGGAAGAGTCTTCGAAGTATCCTGGGATAGGTGACTCCTCCCCTGGACTACAGTGCGCATGGGCATCCTCTCCATCCTCAGATTGTTTTTCGCCATTGTGGCAGTGATGGAGTAGATATAGAAAGTGATGACCATGCTTACAGTAATTCTGAGAGCTGCAGCTGCTACAGGCGCCGGGGAGGAGGGAGGGCGATATGAATGTCAGCAGCCCTACATGCCAAGAACAGATGCATACTGGTAAGTAGCATATTCAGTTCGAGGCATGTGGGCTGCTGAATTCATATCTGTGCATAGAATATACAGCAGTGCCCTCTTATTAGCGGCGGCTACCAGTGCCAGCTGCAGCGGTCTGAAAAAGAGTTTTGAGAACAGCCTGTCCTACAGCTGCCTGCTGTTTTGATTGCACATCTACACAATAGTGTTTGGTAAATGTATGTGTAGTGGACCAGGTGGCTGCTCTACATATGTCATGCAAAGGAATGTTTCCTAGGAAAGCCATTGAGGCCCCTAACTTACGTGTTGAGTGGGCTCGTGGGGGAATCGTTAAAGTGCGTTTAGCCTTTTGATAGCAAATTTGAATACATTTAACGATCCATCTGGCTATTCCTGCTTTGGAGATAGCGTTACCTTTGTGGTGTGGGGCAAAGGCAACGAAAAGTTGTTGTGTTTTCCTAAAGGGTTTGGTCCTGTCGATATAATACATGAGGGCCCTTTTGACATCTAGTGTATGGAGTGCCCTTTCTGCGACAGTTTGTGGGTTTTGGAAGAAAACGGGCAGTTCAATGGTTTGATTCATGTGGAACTGCGATACCACTTTCGGCATGAATTTGGGGTTGGTACGTAGTACGACCCTGTTGGCGTGAACCTGTATAAATGGCTCTTGAACGGTTAGTGCCTGGAGTTCACTAACTCTTCTTAAAGAAGTGATCGCTACTAGGAAAGCTACTTTCCAGGTAAGGAATTGAATCTCGCATGAGTGTAGAGGTTCAAAGGGTGGACCCATCAGGCGTGTGAGGACCAAGTTGAGGTTCCACATCGGAGCCGGTGGGTGGCTTGGTGGAATGACTCGTTTGAGTCCTTCCAAGAATGCTTTGATGGCAGGCACTCTGAATAGAGAGAGGTGCTGCCTGGTCTGCAGATAGGCTGATATTGCGGTCAAATGGACACGTATAGAGGTGTACGCCAGATTGCATCGGTATAGGTGTAATAGGTAACAAATAATGTTTTGGATGGATGCGTCTAGCGGGTTAATGTCATTATTATTGCAATAAATGACGAACCTCTTCCATTTTGCTGCATAGCAAGCTCTGGTAGTGGGTCTCCTGGCCTCCTTAATGATGTCCATACAGTCAGGTGGCAGGTTTAGGTAGCCAAACTCTAGGACTTCAGGAGCCAGATTGCCAGGTTCAGCTGTTGTGGATCTGGGTGCTGAATCTCTCCATGGTTCTGCGTCAAATGCTCGGGTTTGACCCGTAGCCTTTGATGGGGCACCACGGAAAGTTCGAGAAAGGTGGTGTACCACGGCTGGCGTGCCCACGTTGGAGCAACCAGGACGAGCGTCAGTGAGTGTTGACGCAGTTTGCGTGCCACCAGCGGTATCAGTGGTGCTGGGGGAAAAGCGTACGCAAATCTGCTGGACCAGTTCATCCATATCGCATTGCTCTGCGACTGCGGATGTGGGAACCTGGCGGCAAAGCTTTGGCATTTTGCGTTTTCGCTTGTCGCGAATAGGTCTATCTCTGGATGACCCCACTGCTGGAAGTACGGTTGGAGTACTGATGGGTGTAACTCCCACTCGTGCATTTGGTGGCTGTGTCTGCTGAGCAGATCCGCCATCTGGTTGTGTTTGCCGGGGAGGTGTTCTGCCATGAGGAACATGTTCCTTTGAATGGCCCACTTCCACATGCTTTGAGCCAGATGAGACAACTGTGGAGAGTGTGTTCCTCCCTGCTTCTGTATGTAGTACATGGCAGTCATGTTGTCCGTCCGGATCAACACTACCTTGTTGCACAAGTGTACTTTGAATGCTTTCATAGTGAGGAAGATTGCCATCAGCTCTAGAAGGTTGATGTGCATCTTCTTTTGTTGTTGTGTCCATAGTCCCTGCACTGTGTAATGGAGTACATGAGCTCCCCATCCCTGGAGAGACGCGTCCGCCGTCAGTATTATCTGTGGGACAGGCTCTTGGAATGGTCGGCCCTTGCAAAGGTTTTGTGGATTCCACCAATGCAGAGAGTTGTATGCCCGACCGCTCACCAACACTAGGTCTTTCAACTGTCCTTGAGCCTGATTCCACTGACGTACTAAGCACTCCTGAAGCGGGCGCATATGTAGTCTCGCGTGGGGGACTATGAAGATGCAGGAGGCCATCATGCCTATCAACTGCATGAACACTCGCGCGGGAAGGGAGTGTTGTGGTTTGAACTTGGAAATCAGCATTTGCATGCTGTTGATTCTCTCGAAATTTGGCTGAGCTGTGGCCGCCAGAGTGTCTATAGTCGCACCTAGGTACTGTTGTACGTGTGCGGGCTGTAGATGGGATTTGGGGTAATTCAGTGAGAACCCCAGACTGTGAAGGAGGTGAATGGTGCGGGACATGTGGCTGGCACATTGCTGAGCTGACTTCGCTTGAACGAGCCAGTCGTCCAGGTAAGGGTAGACGTGTATGTGCTGCCTCCGTAGATGTGCCGCCACAGTAGCTAGGCACTTTGTAAACACCCTTGGTGCCGTTGTCACGCCGAAGGGAAGGACTTTGAATTGGTAGTGCTGCCCTTGAACAGTGAACCTGAGGTATTTTTTGTGTGAGGGGTGAATGGGTATGTGGAAATACGCATCCTTGAGGTCCAGTGTGGCTAGAAAGTCTCCCTGCTTGAGCAGCGGGAGGACTTGCTGTAGAGTGAGCATGTGAAAATGCTCGGAAAGAATGTACCGGTTCAGGGGTCTCAGGTCTAATATAGGTCTGAGGGACCCGTCCTTTTTCGGTATTAAAAAGTACAGGGAGTACACCCCCGTACCTTGCTCGTGGACGGGTACGACCTCTATTGCGTCTTTTAGAAGCATACTTTGCACCTCCTGCTGTAAGAGCGTTAAGTGCTCTGAGGACATAGGACGGTTTTTTGGAGGTATTGTGGGTGGAGTGGAGGTTAGTTCTAGACAGTAACCGTATTTGACAATATCTTTGACCCACCTGTCCGTGGTGATGGAGATCCACGTGGACAGGAACCTTTGAAGCCTTCCCCCGACAGGTGTTATGTGGTCGGGAGGAAGGGAGAGGGCGTCACTGCTTGTTCTTGGGGGAGGACCTGGTGTTGCCGTAGCCGCGTCCTCTGCCCTTTGTACTGGAGCCACGATATCCACCCCGGGTGTTTTTATCGTAGGTGGTTTGTGTACTGCCCTTGTTGTATGTTTGCTGTGACCCCTGTCCTCTACCTGCTCCTCTATTTCCGGGGTGACGAAAGGAGCCGCTCCGAAAGGACTGAGTCTGGAGAGCCCCCATGGACTTTGCAGTGTCCGTGTCCTTTTTTATTTTCTCTAGGGTGGTGTCAACCTCCGGGCCGAATAAATAGTCGGGGTTGACAGGCTGGTTGAGTATGTTGTTTTGCACCTCAGGTTTGAATCCGGAGATTCGTAACCAGGCAGGTCGTCGCAGCATGACGCTAGTGTTTATGGCCCTGGCAGCTGTGTCTGCGGCATCCAGCGCACACTTGATGGATGCGTTTGTGAGGAGCTGTCCCTCCCTGATGAGGATCTCTGCACCTTCTCTGTATTGGTCAGGGAGATGTTGGATTAGTTGCTCTAATGTGTCGTAGTGCGCTCTATCGTAGCGAGCGAGGAGTGCTTGAGTATTGGCAATGCGCCATATGTTGGCTGCCTGGGCGGCAACCCGTTTGCCAGAGGTCTCTAACACCTTGGACTCCTTGTCCGGGGGAGGAGCGTCACCTGTTGTTTGAGAGTGTGCCCTCTTGCGAGCATTCGCAACGACAATGGAATCCAGAGGTAATTGGCCTCTGATGTAAGTAGGGTCCCCGGGCGCTGATCTGTATTTCTTGTCGATCCTGGGGTTTATCACTCTTGCCCTGGTGGGTTCCTTGAAGATGTCCTTTGCTGGTTTGAGGACACCCTTCAACATGGGTAGAGTTTTTATATTCCTTTCTGAGGATGCAAAAGTATCCATAAGAAAGTCGTCCTCGACGGTGTCCGAGTGAAGTTGCACCCCATGATTGGCCGCAGCACGTTCAATTAGAGCGTTGAACGCTGCAGTGTCCTCTGTGGGAGATGTTTTTGCTCCATAGAGTTGCGGGTCTTGTGCATCCATAGGTGCACCTGGGTCCACAGGGTCATCCCAAGTTTGATCAGGGTCCTGTTGGCCGTCAGGGTCCATGTCTCCGGGGTAGGGGGCTTGGTCACCCATGTAGTCCACCAACGCATCCGTGTCGGAGTGTGTGGGAGAGAAGGATTGTGGATCCTGGTAGGGTGAGTGGAAAGGTTCGTAAAGAACTGGTTTTGAAGTCCCAGGCAGCTTTCTTTTAAGTGGAATCCTGAAGGAGTCCAAAGCCGGCTCCGAAGTTATTTTCCGTTTGTGGATAATCATCCTGCCGGTGTCGGCGTCGATCAGATGCGATGGAGACGTCTCCGCAGAGCGTTCGGCAGGCGTGATCGTGGTATGGGCCACCCGTGTCCTGATTTGGAACAGTTTCGGGGCCGTGGATGGTGGCAGGCCAAAAGTAATGTTGGCTGGTGTCGAAGAGGCTGCTGGAGCTTTAATTGGTTCGGAGCCCGACGTGTCCTGGAGGACCATTTTCTTTTTTGTGCTTTGCGCAGCAATGGGTCGCGTCTGGAGCGCCCTTGATTCTTTTGCACCGACCGGTTCTGTTGAGGCGGTCGTGGATTTTTTCAGCGCCGGTGGATCATCGAGTCGAGGGGCGGAAATGGCCGTCGACTTCTTCGATGAGTGTGGCTTTGGTGCCGCCGTGGAAGCGGTGTGAGACGCAGCAGGCTGTTTGACCTTTGGGGTCGGAGTCGATTGCGTCGGTGCCGGGAGCCGAGCAGGTTTGGTGGAACCGAAGGCCTTCTTCCTTACGTCGGCCGCTTCGAGTTCGGCACCGAAGTCTCGTTTGGTGCGCTCGGTGCCGATGTGTTTTGCTGGCGTCGAAGGTGTGGAGGCCCTCGATCCGACCAGCGCCACTTTCGGTTTTGGTTTCAATTGAACCAAGACAGCTTTCGGTTTCGGTTTTGAAGAAGGGAAACCAGCCGTTGTGGGCATTAATGGCTGCCGCTGAATGTCCGAGGCCGGGCCAGAGGGCGGGGCCGAAGAACTGCGGGATAGGTCTTGGGTAAGGCCCGAAGGCGATCCCTCGACCGGAGCCATAGACTGTTGCACTGGGCTTTCTTCAGTCTGAACGGGTAGGCCTTGCTCGTCACCGGAGCTACTCTCTTCGGCCCCTAAGGCCTCATTGTAGTCTCCTACCTCGGTGTCGTCTTCATCTCTGCGAAAGAGTGTTTCGTCGACGTCTTCCGATCCGGAGTCATGTTCGGAAACGGGACTGGAGGGTATGTTCCCCACTTCTTCGACATCTTCGGTCTCGGCGTTGAAGATGTCGGCCGGGGCCGGTGCCGCTTGCTGCGCCTCGAGTCTCGCCGCTCGTCGATTCCGTAGAGTCTTCTTGGATCGAAATCTGGCACAGACCATGCAGGTAGATTCGTCGTGATCCGGTGAAAGGCATTTGTTGCACACCGGATGGACGTCGACGTGGGGATATTTCGCATTGCATACCGGACACCTCTTGAATGGTGTCCTCGATTCCATCGTTGATGTCGAATCGACGGTCGGGTAAGATGCAAAAGTTTGTTCTGTAAGTTAGTAAACTAACAAAGATACTATCGATACCGATCGAGAACAGTACCGACGCGAACTAAAGGCCTTTTGGCCTGAAAAAAGATTTTCCTAACTTGAGTCAAGATAGCACATCCAAACCCAATGGCGGAAAAAAACAATCTGAGGATGGAGAGGATGCCCATGCGCACTGTAGTCCAGGGGAGGAGTCACCTATCCCAGGATACTTCGGAGACTCTTCCAGGACAACAACGTGCAAACATCCGGACCCAACACTAGGCGGCGATCTATGCACAGATATGAATTCAGCAGCCCACATGCCTCGAACACTTCCAACTGAAAAACGGTTGTGAAACCAGGAGCAGCTGAATCCGCGAGACACCTGGACCTACAGCCAGAAACATCTGGTATTAGCAAGGAATTTAATACATCCTTAAAAAAAATCCCCCTGGGCCTTAATGTCCTGTGGCAGTGGAAATCCCCCAGTCAGGGTACATACTTTGTTGGCAAACAGTTTAAAGCCAAGGTGTGTAAATAACCCTCACAGCCTCATCAGAATGTAGCCAAAAAGTAGCACAATCAAGACATATACACAGTTGGAAAAACTGATCTTAAACATCCAGACCGCACCACAATGCCGCATAAATTCAACTAAATTCATGCTAACTGCCAGTGATACGGCATCTAAATTTATGAAAGGTTGAGAAAAAAGAAAAAAAAAAAAGAGCAGAAAAGAAAAAAAAACATCCTAGTGGCTCTATAGCAGCTCTGCTGACCTGGTTCTCTGGCTCTACAGCAGCTCTGCTGACTGGTTCTCTGACTCTACAACGGCTCTAGAGCAGCTCTGCTGGCCTGGTTCTCGGGCTCTACAGCAGCTCTGCTGACTTGGTTCTCTGGCTCTAGAGCAGCTCTGCTGACCTGGTTATTTGGCTCTAAAGCAGCTCTGCTCACCTGGTTCTCTGGCTCTACAGCAGCTCTGCTGACTCGGTTCTCTGGCTCTAGAGCAGCTCTGCTGACCTGATTCTCTGGCTCTAGAGCGGCTCTGCTGACCTGGTTCTCTGGCTCTGCAACGGTTCTCTGGATCTACAACGGCTCTACTGACCTAGTTCTCTGGCTCCAGAGCAGCTCTGCTGACCTGGTTCTCTGGCTCAAGTGCAGCTCTGCTGACCTGGTTCTCTGGCTCTAAAGCAGCTCTGCTGACCTGGTTCTTTGGCTCTAGAGCAGCTCTGCTGACCTGGTTGCGACAGATATAGGGTTGATTCTGAAGAAAAGTTACCCAGGAGTATATTTCCGACATTTTATAATTGGCAGAGGATTGTAGGAGTACTGCCGGGAAACCATGATGACAATCACACTTTCCTGAGGCCAGTTGTGGAATTCTTTGTAAATCTCAACGTTCTCACATGCGCATATGGGTATTTTTGGAAACAAATATAGGTAAAGTACATTTACGCATGCGCAAATCCCTCTCAAATTACAGAAACCCATTCCCCAGCATCGCAAACAATTTTGGGTGAGTCTGTTCTCCGTTTCCACCCTCCTTAAAGACGTACTCCTGCCTGGACAATATTACATTTTGGACCGTGCGCGTGCATATCTCCTGTCCGCGTTGGCACAGAGAGAAGGTGACAGGGAGGGACTGGCGATGTGCACACGTTCACATTCGGCCAAGAAACCGACAACAATAGATCTCGCCAAGGCGAGCAGCGCATGCGCTGCGTCGCTAGGCGAGACCTAAAAAGGAGATCGAGTACCAATGCTCCAGGTGAGACACTCCTACCTCGAGCTGACAATTCAGGTAGACAGCAAGGACGCCATACTGACCTGCTGTGGCTCCTCCTTTATGACCCCAGTTTTCCCCAGAAGGATCCGACTCTTCTTCAGAGACGACTCTTTCTTGTTTTCCTTCGATGGAGAATTGGATGTGGTTGTCTCTTTTTCATCTGGAATTTCTGTAAAGCATTAAAAAGCATAAGGAAGCCGCGAGGGACATTTATTAGACAATAATAGCTCAGGCTTAATAAACTGAGTAAAATAAAGTAAGTAATTCCTTCTGAAGATGTTTACATTCTCATAAATATACAAGTAAACTGAATTGCTTTAAATAAAATCCCATACATTCATGATTTTGAATTTACAAACGTGAATTCTGCTTTATCCACTCGAAAGCGTTACTCAAATGTACGAAGGGTTCTTGAAAGCAGAAGTGAATAGGCCAAGCAAGGTTTAACCAGATGTTATTTTCACACTCTCAAACTACAATACTCTCATAGGTGTCATCATACCAACAGAGTACAGGACAAAACAGGCAAACTTCAATAGATGGAGTAAATTATTATAGTGGCATGTATCGAATCCTCCTTTTGAAACAAAATCAACTTTCAACCAGCCCAGAAATCTCTCTCCCCTCCCAACAAAACAAAGCATGCTTCTACAGAGAATAAATGATTGTAAAGAGCATACAGCTACCTCATCAATAAATCCCTAACCCAAACCCCAAAAAAACCTTATCTGATTACTACGCCAGAGGCACTTCCAAGCTCATATCTGGGAAAGAGCCTGGGAGTTGAATGGATGTGGTCTGATGCTCATAAACCATTTCAAGATTGAAAACCTGAGCATTTCGGCTATTAAATGTCAAGAAGAATTATACGAAGAATTATATTACTGTGATACTGTCAAAACAAGTTCATCTCATTCACATACAGAGACTAACAATAAAGATTATTGGCATAACTTTTACAACGCATGTAGGAAGCTGGCTCTGCATATGATATCACCACTAGGTGGTTATACTGTGCAGAGAGTCCAGAGGTTCCCCAAAATTGTGTACAGGGCTCAATGTAAAACTCAAAGTGCTCGATCTGTTGTAATGTGGGCGAGCAGCCTTTGGCCTAACAGGGGAGTGCGAGACATTATTGCACACCATTGACCTATAATGGAAATACGTTTCAAGATGGAGATACACACCAATTTTAGAAAATTATACTTTGATCGTACTTTATTTTAAGACCAAGATCTTCGTAATACGGTAACTACGGTTTTTAAATTAAAAATATTTTTCACTTTGTAAAATTGACACTTAGAAACGTTCATCACAGTTCAATGTTATCCAATGGGAAAACAATATTGCGGTTAAACAGGTAATTAATGCACTTACAATCCCAGTCTTCGGAACCAAAAGTCAGCAAGGGCCAAGGGTCAGGGGAGTATCAAAACTGCACCACCAGGGGCTGGGTGCAGAGGTCAGAATCTGAGTTTGGCCCAATGCTTTTCAATGG
Source organism: Triturus cristatus (assembly GCF_964204655.1). NCBI lineage: Eukaryota > Metazoa > Chordata > Amphibia > Caudata > Salamandridae > Triturus > Triturus cristatus. The sequence continues at coordinate 1,092,040,368 of NC_140588.1, read as the reverse complement.
AGACTGGGGTGCCTGGAGCTACACTGCTTTCAGGTAAGTAGATTGGTTGCAGGGGCCAAGCTTTGTGGGTCAGGACCAGCACAGGGGGTGGGGGGACACAAAGCAGCACCAAACATACATCACCAGCTGCACAGGGGCGGCCGGGAAAGGTGCAAAATCAGCATCGGGCGCCCCATGCTTTTCTATAGAGATTACATTTTTTAGCAAACAGGCAGCAGGTGTTGCACTGGAGGTTGCAGGAGGGGGACCAAGGAACCTACCTTCTTCAGATCCCGAAACCGAAACAAGAAAGAAGAACAAGAAGAAACAAGACCTGCCTTGGAGCTGCTAACAAGAGTACGACAACAACTGACTTGGCCCCAGCCCTACAGGCCCGTCGAACCTCGAACCTGCTCCTGCTAAAACCTGGCATCTCCAGTGGTCAGCAACCTCAGAGGACCGGACTGCCTTGCTCATCTACCAAGACTGGGACTCCCATGAGCAGTGGTCCTGCTCAACAACAAGCAACAACCCCTGGTGCCCTTCCAGGAACCGCGAAACCAGCACACTCTGCACCCGCCGAGCCTGGCCTGTGCCTGAGTGAACAAAGACCACGAGGACGGCCCCCCGGCGACTGTGACCATGAATCCAGCACCCAATGACCCTCCTCGACGCTCCTGATGACGCCTGCAGCCTCAGAACCAGGGACCCCTCCAACCGCGACCAGCAGAGGGTAAAATTTCACGACGCGAAAAAGACACCCCTGCACCCGGCGCCCTGCGGCCCCCTGTGCCCAGCTCCTGGATGCCTACCTAACCTACAGCTTCCCAACTTACCTCTCGAAGTGGTGATCGCACCTGAAGAATCTCCGTCCCCGAGCTTGCAGCCTTTGTTCATCTGGTAGCTTCTCCATTGAAATACACTGGGCGCCCGATGGCTCAAAAGCACCCTGCACCCAGCCGCCCGAGTGCCCCTGGAAGTGCAACCTCTATCCTATCTTACTTCCCCACTTGCCCTGTGTGAGTGACCAGGAGCCCAGCTCCAACAGCCGCGTGGCCTGCCTGCTATCAGCCACCAACCAAAGGCCCCCTGCCCGCCATAGGCTAACACTGGGCCTAACTCTCTCTGCACCCAGCTGCCTCTGTGCCGCTGAGGGTGTAACAACTGTACCTACCAGACCCTGGGAGACCCCCCCCCCGGGTCTATGCCCAGAACCTTAACTCTGCCAGTCGAGTACTTATCTGAAAGCCGATAACTCACTTTTTCTCCATAGGGTAACATTGACTGGTTTCACTTGGAAATTCTTCTAAGTGTCGAGTTTTGAAACTTAAAAATATTCACTAAAAATCAACCGAACGACAAAAACGAAAATACCAGTTATCAGGAGAGATCCCAGTGCTGGATCTTGGTGCCCGGCATGGACTCTGAAAAGTAATCACAACCGTATTTACTGATAACTTGATTTTCCTCCATAGGGTAACATTGACTGGTTTCACTTGGAAATTCTTTTAAGTGTCGATTTTTGAAACATACAAAAATTCCTTAAAAATCGCCTGTGTAACAAAAACGATTTCTTTCAACTGTTTACAGGAAATGCACCAGGGCTGAATCCAGGATCCACCCCTGAGTAAGAAAATCACACGCAAAGTAATTGAAATTGCATTTACTTAAAAACTCCCATTGAGCTCAATGTTATAATTGTGTTTGAATTGTGTTGCCTATTGCAACAACTGTAACTATTGCATAAAAGAGCTACTTTCTTACAAGGGGGAACCTCTGATGTACCCTCTGGGAACACAGCACAATATATCCCACACTTGCATCGGTGGAGATTAATTGAAAGGAGTAGTTTGGTACCTGTGGTCAGTTAAGCCATCATGTTGCTGTGGAAATCAAGCGGTCCGGTTTCCAGGAAGTGTACTCTCTATGGCTTTACTTGCACCTACAAAACTAAGGAATGGACCCTAATATTGTAAGGTCATATCTGCTCCTGCAGATATGCCCTCATCTGTTGTATAGTGCACCCTGCCTTAGGGCTGTGAGGCCTGCTACAGGAGTGACTTGCCTATGCCTTCAGGCTGTGCTAGCTGGCATGGCACCCATGCAAGGTGCCATGTTGACTTTGTTATTTTCTCCCTCACAGGGGCATGCAGGCTGCAGGGGCAGTGGCGTGGTCCCAGTGAAGGGGACCCGGGGGAGTCTATGCAGCTCGCAGGCCCTACGTACCCAGGGTAAACCAGCCACTAGGGACTTACGGGCAGAAGTGTCAACTAGGGATTTGTTTTTAGGGAAGAAGGACTTACCCAGGGGACTGGGTTGGCTGTGGCCCTGTAACCTACATTTGAAACCACATCAAAACCAGGCAAAAAAAAAGGCGGCTAACCATGGAAAAGAGGCACATTCTCAAAGGTGGTGTTACCACACTTGTCCTCTTGGATCTCCCCGAGAATCATGTGAAAGTTGACTAGTTCTCAACAGAGCCGTGAATGGTTTTTAAGGTGTTACCACACTCTTCCTCATGGATCTCCCTGCATCGTGCGAGAGTTGCCTAGTCCTCATTAGAGCGGTGAACATTTTTCAGTAGGCCTTTGGTGCTGGCGGTGTTACCACACTCGTCCTCTTGGATCTCCCTGCGTCGTGCGAGAGTAGACTACTCAAGGCTTCTCTAGAGAAAGGAACAAATGGGAATCTTTTTCACTGCCAAAAATGTCTCAAGAATAGGATCTCTCCGAGTCGTGTGAGAGTTGACTAGTCTCAAAGCATGAATGGTTTTCAAGGTGTTACCACACTCTTCCTCTTGGATCTCCATGTGTTGTGTGAGAGTTGACTAGTCCTCATCGAAACCGTGAATAGTTTTTATTTGGCATTTGGTGGTGGCGGTGTTACCACACTCCTCCTCTTGTGTCATGTGAGAGTTGCCTAGTCCTCATTAGAGCTGTGAAAATTTTCGTTTGACCTTTGGTGGTGGTGGTGGTGGTGGTGGTACCACACTCACCCTCTTGGATCTCCTTGTGTCGTGCAAGAGTTGACTAGTCTCATCGAAGCCGTGAATGGTTGTCAAGGTGGTACCACACTCTTCCTCTTGGATCTCCATGCATCGTGTGGGAGTTGACTAGTCCTCATCGAAACCGTGAATGGAGTTTGCTTGGCCTTTGTTGGCGGCGGTGTTACCACACTCATCCTCTTGGCTCTCCTGGTGTCATGTGAGAGTTGCCTAGTCCTCATTGGAGCAGTGAACATTTTTCGTTTGGCCTTTGGTGGTGGTGGTGTTGCCACACTTGTGCTCTAGGCTCTCCCTGCGCCGTATGAGAGCTGACTAGTCTCATCAAAGCCGTTAATGGTTTTCAAGGTGTTACCACACTCGTCCTCTTGGATCTCCCTGCGCCGTGTGAAAGTGTAGTAGTCCTCATTGAAGCCAAGAATGGTTTTCGATTGGCCTTTGTTGGTGGCCGTGTTACCACACTCATCCTCTTGGATCTCCCTGCATTGTGTGAGTTGACTAGTCTCATAGAAGCTGTTAATGGTTTTCAAGGTGTTACCACACTCGTCCTCTTGGATCTCCCTGCGCAATGTGAAAGTGTACTAGTCCTCATCAAAGCCAAGAATGGTTTTCGTTTGGCCTTTGGTGGTGTTACCACACTCATCCTCTTGGATCTCCCTGCGTCGTACGAGAGTTGACTAGTCTCATCGAAGCCGTGAATGGTTTTCAAGGTGTTACCACACTCTTCCTCTTGTATCTCCCTGCACAGTGTGAAAGTGTACTAATCCTCATCAAAGCCGTGAATGGTTTTCGATTGGCCTTTGGTGGTGGAGGTGGTACCACACTCGTCTTCTTGGATCTCCATGCGTCGTGGGACAGTCGACTACTCAAGGCTTCTCTAGAGACTGGAACAAATAGGAATCTTCTCCTCTGCAGAAAATGTCTTGAGTATAGGACACAGGTGATCTTCCTGCTCCCCTTCTGCTCAGATCCAAAATCTTCTAACTGCGGTGTGCCTCTTGTAGGGTCATAGTCTAAGTGTATACCTACACAATCCAACTGCTGGTACCAGTGACAAAGAAACACACGGGTAACCCTGAAACAGCAAGAGGCTTGGGGTAAATATACATAATAAAAATAACAATGGTCCCTGGTTCAAAATCATAAGAAGAAAGAGGAGTATAATAATGTTATAACATGATAGAAAAAAAAACAAGTTCAAAACCTTAAACAGAAAATATAAGCGTGTCAGTGAGGAAAACGTGCTCGGAGCTCCAAAAATGTGACACACAAATATTAATAAATGGCATACAAGTGTGACAAACACATTAATTATAAAAGGGGTACTTAAATTACAAAGTCAACGGTGTCTCAAATCCATTAAAATGAGGGACCATCAGGACTCAAATAATATGGAGAAGCTGAGAGTAAGAAGTAGAAAGGAAGATAATAACACGAGAAAAAGCTGGAAACGCAAATTGAGGGTTCCTGCAGTGACTTCCAAGATACAGCAGAAGGGTACAGTGGCCGAGCATAAAGCTCATCTTCACATCAAAGATTAGGGTAGGCTCTGGGAGAACAACCATGGCAGTCTATAACGAGCAGACGACTCAAGGGAAAAAGGCAAAATGATGTACAGTTAAGAAGCAATACATCATCCTTAAAATAAAAATCAAGCCATGAAGGAGACTGCAGAAAAAGTCAATTCAAGCAGAGGGACAGGTGGAGTGTCATGCATCCTCTCCGAATTCCAGCACCCTCTACAAGTGAATCATCAAAGAGCAGAACTGACGGACCCTTTCACAGCCCGTCTCTCAGAAGAATCTGAATGGAGGTCTTCTAGCGCTGAAGCTTAACTGAGAGGAAAACAAAGTGCCTTTCCTTGCCCACTCCCAGTGTGTGGATGATGGGACTTGGCCTCTCCCATACTTGCAGCTAAAGTATGAAGCCTAGGCACCACCTTAAATGCCACCTTCTACTTTATGAAGCTTTCTTCTATTTACTCTACCTGGAATCCTGTGTCATGACTTCTAAGGGTATTAAGGGTAACCGTGTGCTGTAAACACAAACACAATTAATTTGAAGGACTTTTTACTTCTGCCTCAATAATCAGACTGTAGCTGTATATAATGAACAGGCCTCCCCATTCACTCTGCATGATTACACTCCTCAACAAAGGCTTTAATAACAGCGATGAGCACTCCCTGGAGGGCCGCTTCACCCTCAAACCAGACACGACCCGGCCTGACATCACGGTCTCTACCCAAGACGATCCATTTCACTCCCTTAGGCCCTCGGCCTGGCGAGAGCATCTGCACAACGACCAGTCAAAGGTTCCCTGGAGGGTCCCTGAAGTCCTCCTCCCCCTTCACACTCCCCGAGGTCATCATACCGAGAATGATGTTTTCATCGTTGGGGTCCAACATCAGGACCGGTGGCTCCAGTATCTTCCCCATGGCTTGGTCATCCCAGATAATGTTATTTTCCCACCGACCGTACACCAGTTCTTCATTATCAATGGGGAAAATGGAGAACCACGGCTTGTCGTCCTCCATGGAACCTGAAGCAACAAAACAAGTGACATCCTGTTAGGGAAACCTCAAGGAACAAAATCAAACTGCTGCATTATCCAGCTCCAGCGCCGTACAAACATTCTCCGACAGAGCGGACATTGGCACCACAGAGAACCCATTTCTACATACCATCTTCCCCAACACTAACTGACCTCCATTTTCTTCCCTTTATCTCTATCACAGCACATACTATCAAACTGCCCCAGATCTCCATCAGTCACAGGTATTCTCACATTGCCCATCTCTGCATCAGAGTCTGAAGAGCGCAGGGGTACAGCGAGTGCTGTAGGGAACTGTCCCTCAAGTCAGTGTTTGTGGTGTGTGCAGTCACCTCAGTGTGGATCTTTTACATTACCTGATAGCCAGCGATTTTTGAGAACGTTTTAATTTCAGAAATAAGTGGTTACTTCTTACTGTTGCAAGCAAGTTTATGGGAACACGAGCCAAAATGGTCTGTTCTCAGATACATACCCATGTTTGGGTTTCTGATACATTCTAATTTTCCGTAACATTCTGTTTATTCGTTCGTGTGCCACTGTGTGTTCAGCTGTCTTTTATCATAGAGGTTAACATGAGCAGGAAGCATGGATTGATTCTTATGCCATGGAGCAACTTTAGTGAAACTCCCTTCTCCATCCTCGGCGAGGAGACCCATTTAATACCATAACGACACCTCCCTGCTCCCCGGAGATCTAAAAGCATTTGAGGGCCAGACTCACCAGTAGTCCCTGTGCTCACCTGGCTGATCTGGTGGATGCTTCTCCTTCCCCTTCGACATGCCCAAGATGCTGGTGATACCTGGTTTCTGCAGCAATGGAACTGGCAAATTTAGCAGGGAACCACTGCGATTCAGCCCTGGGAAAGATCATATGGAGTTATAAAAGGGTCTGACACACAAACAGTAAATGGCAGATACAAGTCTACAAGTAGCCTAGAGCATGTGTACGACGACTGGACATTCAGCTCATTTCCTTGTACCAGAACCAAGGAGAGTGTCCCTGGCACCATGGGAACCCACTAATGTTACTGTTTAGTCTATGTACCAAGATCTCGTAGATAGTGCACAAAAAACAGAGATCCAGCTCACTTCATAACACAAAGAAACGAGTGCATCCACACCAATCGGAAAACAGAGTTACGACACCATTCAGTACACACACACGTCCCACAGCACAATCAGCGCCAGGAGCTCCTCTGCTAGATGTGCTCCATAGAGAAGGATGCACGAGTGGAGTCACCTATGAAATTTACAGAGGCAAGCTTGAGAGGACTAGAACCAACAAACCTCCTCTATGGTGCTTCAAAGTAACAATAGGAAGACAAATAAGTCCATGTGCTGTTGGGCAACACCATCCCACTCACAAGAACGACTGAGCAGGAGACCCTCCCCTCTCCCACACCCTTCTGTCAGTCAAGTGTACACAGAAGCTAGGTGGACGGTGAATATGGTGTCAGACGGACAAATTTGCAGCCCAGTTCCAGTGGGGGTTTTAAATACAACAGCGATGATAGAGACAAAGAAAATGTGCCAAAACGGTTAGGCAGGGTGGATGAATGACTTGTTCAGCCTTTTGCGTTGCCATTAAAGTGGAATATGAAATAATAAGTCCACACACAATTATTCTCTGATTGCCGACAGCTTTTCTAGTTTGTGTGTGTGCGCACCACGAAGCAGTAGCCTTCTGTATGCCATGATCAATGCCTTTGGAATAAAATTACCCAAGTATCTCTTAGACAAATCAGCTGAAGACCAATGCTGAAGAGTGTTCAGAACTTTTGAAAAGGACTCGAGAACCCCATCCGAGGGCTGGAAACCAGAGACAGAAAACCTGCAGATCAGGGGTCTCGCTAGAACGCGTCAGGATCAATGGAACCTGCAGCCTCACAACCCTAGTTAAGTCTGAGCATAACAGCCCTACCTTGTGTCAAACAAACACTTAGAAGAAATGTATAAGCATGCCCAGATCACCCCCCGGGCGGCACCTTGCTGGGCGTTGTATGCAGTGGCATTCCTGGTCATGCTAGAGGGAAGCCAGCCAGCCAGACTGGCTCTCTGTGTCTTGGTGACTTTGTGCTTCACATCCTCCCCATTCCAGATGACATCGTCTTCCCATTGCAGTTGTGTTACCATCAAGAAGTGCTCGTCTGCCAAGAGGTTTCCAGATTCATCGGTCAATTCCTTGCCCTGAAGAGAAAGCGATGGAAAGACCATCACAACACGGGACTGTCACACATCCGACGTTCTAAGTTTAGTGACTTCTGCCAAATGCCTCATCACCAATTATTCAAAAATAAGGTCAAGATAATGGGAAGGGCTGCATCTAATTAACTCCCTCTCAGAACAGCACTATACAGAGCTGGCAACAGATGTCAATCTTTACATGCTGTGGCAAAGCCGTAAATGGTGTCCGTCCTGATTTAAAACGCTACCAAAGCCATCACTTGCTAACTTAATTTCTTCTGAAATTGTTCTTGTTCTTAACATGTCCCATTTCATAAATTTCCCACCTGCCATTTTTTTCTTGTGCCAGAAAGTGACTTCAAAGCACAACGTGGGCACTTTATAATCCCACAAGCCTGAGTGCTTAATATAGCAGACATCTTCAACTTGAAGTCCTGCCGGAGGCTCAACGGGGACAGGGCTGCGGCATCGCTGATTTCTTACCTCGCCAGCTGCCTTAGGCCAAATGACATCATTGCTCTGTGGATCTTTTAGCTTAAAGCCATAATCAAATCCGCTGCCATCTTCAGGAACCCCGAGCATGTCATACCAGAGCTGGGCGGGCCCGTAGCGCCACTCTGCTACCTTGGGTTTTGTATCGGCCACTTTATCAGTGTCACCAGCCGACAGAGAGAACTTGGACTCCACAGGAGCCATCATGGTTATCTGAAACAAGAATAGGACAGTTTGCATAAAACAAGTACTCTTTTCCCCAATTCAGTAGACAGGGGAGGCGCGGAATTCTACTTATAAGAGAAAACACAGATGATAAAAAAGGGTCATTATAATTAAGGCTCCCTGCTTTCCGTTTTTACTGATTTTTACAGATAAATACAGACAGAAAACCATTTATTTTCTTATCTGTATTTATTTTTAAATGTGGATAAAAACGTAAATAGTGTGCTTTTTGAATGATTCTAAATACACTGTGCTATGACTGCCAGGCTAAAAACTGTGTGGATTGAGAGGTAAGGGGGTTAAAAAAAAAAGGATTTTTAGTAAAGAGGCTTAAACAGCAGTAGTATGCACAAGGCTGATACCGAAATGTGCATATTTTCTTAGAAGTGCATGGATCTATCTTCTGCGGGTGTTCATATCACTGAAACCTGGCAAGCACTCATGCATGGCTGCATATATATATTGGTTAAATAAATGTGGAAATATACCAGATTCAGCTTTATTTTTTCACAAAACTCAAAATAAATATGGATAAATCCAGATAAAGTTGGCAAAAAATAAATACGGATAAATACAGACTGAAATGTCAAAAAGATAAATACCATAAAACCGGGAGCCCTAATTATAATTAAGTACAGCAAGTAAGGCAGAAGCTCCATCATAGGTTATGAACAACCCTTGCCTACGCTCTCGATGAAAAGTATACCTTATTCTTGGACCATGACCAATGGGTGAGGGTGTCGCTGCAGTGTGATCGATCTCCAACTCTGTGCTCACTGCCTCCATTCGCTGATTGTGAGTACCTGGGTAATGCATGCTACCATACAGTGATATTTCGCCCCCTCTGTTCACTTCCACAAGAACCTCGTTCACTAACCAGTGGCCCATGGGTCAAGGCTGTTATTGCAGACTGATATGTGCACCCACCCCATGTTCACTAATAAACACCCCTTATTCATTGATCATGGACCCTTGGGTGGAACAGTCTCTAGCTGTGATCTGTTCCTAACTCCCTGCTTCCTGGAGACATTAGACTCCCTCTTCCAACCTTAGGTGAGTCTATCTCATTGCTGTGATCTATCCAAGCTTTCCTCATCATTGTCAGACCTCATATTAGGATAAATCCCTACATCGTTTCTCAATGCTAGAAGCCCCTGCACGCTAAACCCAGGCCCTTGTTGAGGCAGTCGATGCAGTGAGACCTGCGCACACCTCCTCCAACACTACAAACAGATCTCTCATTCACTTACCGCAGGCCCTTGGTGAGGCAGTCGGTGCAGTGAGACCTGCGCACACCTCCTCCAACACTACAAGCAGATCTCTCATTCACTGACCCCAAGCCCTCGCTACGGCAGTCGGCACAGTGCGATATGTGCACACCTCCTCCAACACTACAAGCAGGTCCTTCATTCACTTGAAGGGGCCACTGCTGAGCAATTTAATACCAGATCTTAGGCTCACAGGTTGGGGTTCCGGGAATTCTCAGTTGAGAATAGATCACAGCTATCTGCCTCAGTCTCTTTTCACCTAGGCATGATCTGTTATGAACCAGAACGCTCCAGACAAGCTTCCTGATTTTCTATACAGTTATTACCGCTTGTTATTGGCTGGTCGCCCTATTTGGCTCCTCTCTCCACCTATCTCCAACCACTCTTCGGGCGGCAGCCTTTAGTGACCAGTGTACTCATTCCTACAGGGATTCCATAGTCTCTTGAATGTGCGTGGACAGCCTCATGCTGTGCACACCAGCGTTTCCGCCCTCATGCCACAATCTAGATTAGATTCCCATAGTGTGGGGCTACATTGCATAAGAGCAATGTGTACCTCTCCAGTGTTTGCTCCCTTCATATACCCAATGCGACCACCTGGAGTGTGAGCCACATCCGCACGTCTGTCACATCAAAGCGTCTGTTTACTACCCTTTCCCAGTAACTCTGTACCAGTGGGTAGTATGTCAGACTTACCTACTTTTAGGACCTGGCAACAACTAGGTGAACACCAAATACAGATTATCAAGTAAGACAGTATACCTTCTCTTTCACATCACTGTAGATATATAGATTTATCCCAATGGACACTATGAACTGGCCTCTATGCCCTGGCAGGTGTTTGAAACAGAGTCTCTTTGCTGCTGATGCGCCATATATTGGCATTAAACAGTTACGTTTTTCCTCTCCACCTCCCTCACCTAGGCCTCAGTCAGGATTGCAGGTAGGGAGAGATTACCCTCTGATCTTGTGATTTATCATTCATAGGCCCTGCACACTGCCACATTCATAAGCTCTTTTAACGAAATTGTTATAGTCTAACGTTTGTCTCTTTTATTGCGGCTTATTTCTGTACATTTTTAATGATTCTAATCAAACGATAAATTGTTTCTTGATACCAGATGGCCCAAACATGGTGCTTTCAGCACAGGCCTGGTTACAAATGACCACAGCAATGAGTGGAACCTATACTGTTAAAAGTAAGTACTCTTGGTTCAGCAATGTTTCTGTTGTGCCAGTCAATCCGTGAAATGCGTCATCAGTCACCAATCGGAACATACTCACCTCGTCATCGGAGAGGCACTGCTCAGGTGGAGGCGGTGGAGCATACTCGTACTCCCAGTGAGACTTCATCTCAGCGGCTACCTCCATATCCTCTACTGCACACTCTGTCTCCATCTCCCCCTCGCCCTCCAGAGGAGGTGCATCCTGAGAAAGTTCCCGGTGCTTCTTCTTCCTTTTCCGTCGGGCGCTGCGCCAGACAGACAGCACATTCTTCCCTGGTCCGAAGAGACGGAGGAAACGCAGCACCTACGAACAGGAGAAGTCAAAGAAATGATAAATAGAGGGAGGCGATGTGGCCTAGAAGCTAGAGTTGCCACATTTGAAACTTGCAGACGAAGGTGTAGATCCTGGCCTCAGCACTAGACTCAAACATAGCGTGATTCTAAGCTCATCACCTAATCTCCTTATGTCAAAACATTTGAAATGTAAGGTGTGTAAAATGCAGTTATCCCTGCTTGATGTACACAATGTTAGACCATCTCGCAAACCCTTGCACAATGTACAAATTCTCAGTTGCTTTTATGGCTAAGGTCACGCTATAAAAACCAATAAATAAAAACGTACAGATGCATAGTGACGTCCACAGAAAGCTGAAAACCTTGTGAACTTTAAACCAAAGCATGGGAGATAGAAAGAGAGCAAGATAACCTATGAGAGGCTCATAGTGACAAAAAAGTAAAGCGGAGAAACACAGAGGGGAGAGAACAAGAACCGAGGCAGGACGTGAGGGCATGGTTAAGGTATTGTGGACGCTTGATTGTGAGTTTGCAGAATTGCTCTCATCGCTTTTATGATTCAAGTGTTTTCCATTAACATGGTATGGATGTGCTTGAATCTCATAACAATTACATCAGAGCCAGGATCAATTCTTGACTGTGTGGCATCGTGGCATAGGTATAAAATGACCACAACTATAACCCCTCACACACTGCCCAAGCCCGCCCCGTTCTGCGCATCTATCCAAGAATGCTTTATCACATACAGAGCCGCTAGGTCCCGTCACACTACCCTGATGTGGTCTAAGGTGCTTCACAATCTTCCACCGATGAGTTCGTTCTGGGAGCACTGAGCTGGCAACTCGCTACACCCTCAGATAGCTAGTGCAAGCATTGAAACATGGCCTACACATTGGAACACATTGGATCTGTTTCCCTTTCAGTGGTAAAACCATCTTTCACATCCCAATAAGGCACCAAATTTTATGTAGGCATGCACTAAAGCGGGTAACTTGGCCGTACATCTTCTGCTCAACACCACCTCCTTAGTCGCACATAGCAGCAGGGTTATCAATCGCCCCCTCTGAGACCATGCCTGGTTTGAAACGCCCCTAAAATAATTCGGGCCGGTGACTTAATCATCGTGGTGATGCACATGAGGTCTATTTCACCCAATACTTCTACCCAGTATTTTCCCAGCTTTGGCAATTCCACAATGAGTGGAGGAAGGAAAGCAGTACCCCCCTGGCATTCCTACATGCCCTGTGGCACCGATGTATCCAGACCGGGGTAAAGCACCAACATACCACAATTTTAACCAGAGTTTCTTCTACTGCAGTGCTGGATGTACAGGTCGGGTACCCGCTCTGTCAGATGCCTCATTCACTCCCTGTTGGCAGATTTCCACCCCAGCTCCAATTCCCATTGTTTCAGCGCTTTCGTCCTGTCCAGGATATCTACACTCTTATGAATTGATAAAATCTCGGACAGGGCCCTTTTCTCCACTTTCTTAGCCAGTAACCAAATTTCAAATGGGGTTCATCATCTCATGGCTAGTTCCGCGATTTCCCTGTGAGAAACCGAAACCGACAGTGTAAGCATTCTGCTACAGGGATCCCAAATGTTCATTTGACTTGTGTAGGAAGCTGGCTGTTTATACAGTGGACTAAAAAGAGGTACACTGTGTAAAGAGCCAAGCAAACCCCAAAGGAATTACAGAGGCACAAATGACACCCCAAATGCTCCCTTTTATGGCAGTGTGGGCGAGAAGTTAGGCATATCAAAGGGTAGTGCTAAGTATTTATTTTGTACACAAATGCAGTAAATGAGACACGCTCAAAGAAATCAAACACAAATTTATAAAAACAACATGCCGTTATATAAATTTAGATACCAAGATCATCAGGATAGGGTAAGTACTTTTTGAGATATGAATTTTTACAGTTTTCCGAAATGGGCATTAAGTACATTTTCTGGGTTAGCAATCTTAACTTATGGAGGAAAATCATGTATTACATTCGGGCACTTATTAGCGACTTACAAGACTGTCCTTCAGGGCTTAAGGTGAGTATGGGGCAAGGCCCAAGGCCACACCAACATGTTACCTCGGGAGGCTGGGGTGTCTGGATGCACAGGTAAAGGGGCTGCAAGCTTGGACTGAAGGACCTGTCCGGGGGAACCCACAAGAGGGCTCGACCCCTGAGACCCTCGGGCACACGGGGACACCTTTTGTCCACTTCTCCTCGGGCTGTGGGGCAAACCCAAGTGTGGGATTGGGTCTTGTAGGTCTAGGGACCCCATTGTCACCGTCGCTTCTCTTGGACTCGGGCTCTGGGGCGCGGGTGCATAGGTGCTTTGAGACGTCAGGTGTTAGGGGTCACTGACTCGGTCTTGGTATTTGTTTTGCAGAAGAGGGGCAGACAGGACAGCTGGGCCACTCACTGTCCCCGAAATCCCTCGCCGTGCAAGTCAGTTTTCCTCGGCGCTGGTGTCCGTTCTGGGCACAACAAGCCTTGGCTGTTGCAAGGGGGTCCAGTACCCCTTAGATTGGTACTGTACGACTCCGGTTGGTCCTCGCATGCCACCACTTGGAGGGAGGACAGATCTATCAGTGGGAGCACTGCTACCTCTTCCTGATTGGCTGCTGCATCGCTAGTCCCCGTAAGCAGCAGATCGGTGAACCAGGTCTTGCTTCTTTGGTGCCTGCGGCTCCTCTATTCCAAAGGGAGTTCCTTCGCCAATTTGTGAAGCACTGGCAGTCCTCTGGGTTTCCCGAGGTCTGCACAGCGGCAGTACGAATTAGTTGCTCCAAGAAGATCGGGTACAGAAGACAGGCCGGCAGGGTAGGTGACATGTGAGTCGTGCTCCTCGGTTCTCGGGTCAGCAGTCTTCTTCTTCCACTCCTTTTTTGTGTCGAACGAAATCTGAAGTCCTGGTATGATGGGGTCCCCTAAATACTCAGTTTAGGGGCGTTAAAGGTTGTGAGGGGTAGTAGCCAAGGGGCTACTTACCCCTGGGGTCACTAAGCCCCCTAGATGGCCACTTTCTGTGGGAAGCGGGATTCACCCTGTCCCAGACTCCCTTTGTTTGCCATCATCAAGATGGCCAACTCTGAAAAGCCGTGTCCACTTCAGGTAGCCCACCATAGGTGTGGTACTAGCCTGGGGATGGGCACGTCTCCCTGTCTAGCTCATTTTCTCGCCTGTCCGGGTGCCAAAGGGCTCTGGACAAAGGGGGTAAGCTTCCTCTCCTGTGAGGGAAGCCAGACTTGCATATCGAAGGCGGTGGCTACTTTGAAGCTCCCCTGCCTTGGAATGCTAATCTGCAGGTCATTCTGTGTGAGGGGGTGTGAACACCCAAACAGACTTTGTTTCTGACCTGAGAAAAGACAGTCACCCATGGGCCCTGCGCATCCTCCTCTCCACCCTTGCACCAGGGGTCCACCAAGACCACAGAGCGGCCCCCAGGTTCAGCAATGTGTCCCCCCACTGAGGGTATAGGCAGGTTAGTCAAAGGCATCAGTATAGACTCAAGATTCGTCTGGATACTGCAGGGCGAGCGGGGAACACGTCCTGTCGGCCATTTTGCTTGGCCACACCAACCAGGCCAATTATGAATATACAGACATGTCCTTAATACCTGCCAAACTCTCTGGCCCACACTAGACGAGAAGCCCCTGGTCCACACCGTTCTACAAGCACTACTCAAAATGGGAGATGGGCGGCACTTCATCACTTGAATTTAACTGGGTTCCCACTGACAGAGCTACATAGCAGGTGGGAAGATGATATAAGGAGGGTGCTACATGACAAAGAATGGGAGCAGGCCCTGGAGTTCCCCAAGCGGGTCTCTCAAAACGCACAGTTTAAAAACATTCAATTTTCTATCCTACAGCGGGCCTCTCTCACCCCTGACCAGCTTATTTGCTACTTCCTTCAAGCACACTTGTGATGTCTCCAATGCTAATCAGCCTCAGACGATCTGTGTCATGTGTTTTAGTCCTGCCATTCCCTCTGTGCATATTCCCTGTATGTATATTGGCTTTCCATACATACAACCCTGCTAGACGTTACGGAGCTGCCTGATATCTACTCATGGGAGGCCTGCGTCCTAGGCATATTCAAGCGCAGGAAGCTCCATGGGTACACACACGCTTTACCAGTATGGCCCTTCTTCTGGCGAAGAGGACCTTGACCATGCACTGGAGGGTGGCATCAGTGCCGCCAGTGGTAGCATGGCAGAGGGCTGAAGGGGAAGCTCTTCACTGCAAAGAGGCTCACCGACTAAGCCCAATTCCCATTTCTGCAGCTTGGGACACCCTAATCGATCAGTTCGGCCAGCTCACACCGCCCTACCTCCTCCCCCGCCCCATGACAGGAGCCCACAAGCTCCCTATCGGACCATTTCTGGTCCAACCTGCCTGTGGCCACATCTTACCTTCGACGACTAGAGGGCTCCCCCTCTACCCACTACACGCAGTTGGCCCATGATATCACCGTGTAACGCCCTGAACGTCTCAGGATCGTTTAACAGACACGATAATGAGGACGCAACCACTTGTGAAGGGTTAGTTATTTTAATGAAGGCAAAATGAATACAAAGAATAAACAAAAGTTATAGTCACTGGAATCCTCCAGGCTAAGTACGTTACCAGCCCACCGCACGGATGATCCTAACCGTCCTCTGCATATACGCCGATCCCGGCGTATGCCAACAGAGGGCAGAAATGAAATGGCCGACAATGCCAATCGGTAGGCTGTGAGGGGCACGAAGAGTGTTGGGGAGAATCGAGGAGTCAGGGAAACACCCAGCCGGGGTCTCTACCTGAAGGGAGCAGCCGCTCAACCTCTTCCTCAGACTACACCGGGACGCGGAGTCACCTCCTGGTGATGCGTCACCGATACCCCAATCAAAAGCAAGAAGCTTGAACCGAGAGCAGCCGCTCGATCGATCCTGTGGACTTCCGAGTCTGTAATGCGGCAAACACCTCCTGGTGTGCGTTACAGCTGGCAGTCCCTATATCTCTGGTCGGGCTGGGAGTTACGACTCCAACCAGCAAAAGCGCCACTGCGCTTTGACTCAGCCGAGTCAAAAAGCGAAGCTCAATGGTTGACCGGTAGAGCTTCCGGGTCCTTCACAGGTGACGATGGGGCAAGACACGGCCCAGGGAGTAACGACTCGACCTACCTCCGTTCTTGCCTTACTGGAGCACCACTCCGGAACACTGCTCTTCACGAAGCAGGTACGTCGGTGTAAACACAATATCCGACAGCGTTGTACCTCCCGGTTCCTCCCTTTATAGGGCGTGTTTTCCTTGAGTTATGAAACAGCTCTCCTGTTTACATAAGGGCGTGTTTTCCTTGAGTTATGTAACAGCTCTCCTGTTTACATAAGGGCGTGTTTTCCTTGAGTTATGTAACAGCTCTCCTGTTTACATAAGGGCGTGTTTTCCTTGAGTTATGTAACAGCTCTCCTGTTTACATAACCTCTCAACCGCTAAGCATCCTGGGGGATGTAGTCAGTTTTCGCTGGTTACCGTTTTCTTGCCCTCGAAAGACAGGAATTCTTGACACACCGTACGGCCTGCATCCTCCACTGCCCCTGCGCCAGTGGCAGAGCTCTGGACAGCACCTTACCCCGGAGCCCAAACGCAGCCGTCCCTTAGATGCCGGTCCTAATCTTTGCGTGCCTGGCTCATCCATTCACACTCATGGGGTTTCAGGGACACTTTCCCCAGACATGAGGGCAGCTTCACCTACGTAAGATGAGCATTCAGCCACTCTGCTCTAACCCTCTGGAATATACAAGCCCTGCCTGCAAGACTGCTATCTTCCAGACGTTTACGGGGAACTGCATTTTGAACAGAATTGATGATGTAACCATTCACCACTGTTACCCTTAATGCAAGGGATGTGTACTACTATGACCCTATGTTCTCTTTGGAAAATAAACAGTGTTTAAAAAATAAATCAATGACTGCATACAAGAACCAGGACTAGCCAAGTGGCTTAGAGTAGCCAGCCGTCAGAGGTATTCCATGGAAGTCCAGTGCCTCATTGCATTATAGGCAGAAAGTGTAGACACAGAACATGGAAGGAAAGTCTGAAGATCATCAGAACGTGGTTTCCAACTCAAAGCATTTGTGATGAGACTATCTCCAGCATGACCGTTTCCAACGCAGTTTTCCTACCTTACTAACATATGGTGTAGTACATACATTATTCATCTGTTAATTCATTAAACATCATTTGCAACTATTTAAGTAAATTATAGTAGCTATCTATGTAAGTTCAACTTGAGCATTATTAAAACAAGATTCTAAACGCAAATCAAGATAGCGCCAACGGGTCCATACATACCCTTCCTGGTCTGAACTCGGGGAAGAGGTCAGTGACAAAGGGCAGCTGCTTTGTGGCATCGTGCTGCATGATGCCTGCCAGAGGCAGTGTTAGGTTGTCATCTTTTGACTCCTGTCTTGCTTCCTGGGGTCCCAGCTCAGTCTCAGAGTCCGAAGAGCTGCTGAAGTCGACCTTCTCCAGGGCAGCGGAGGATGGAGCGATGATGGATGGGAGAATGATGCTATCGCCATCTTCTGAGACTGCAGGAAATAGACAGAAGGGTGGACAAAAAGTGAATCTTGAAAGGACACAGTGCAGTTGCAGCACCAATACCGCTGCCAGTAATGCTCCACCACTTTCCTTTCAACAGCAGGGTCCAGACTCATCTACACCTAGAACCACTTTTGCTTCTAGCAAGGTCGGATCACCTTTTACCCATCTAAGAGTATACTACCCTTCTTCTGCTTCCATAAATGTCCCACCATCACCCTCTGCCTAATACAATGGGGCAGACCACCAACCCCTCGAAATGCAAAACCCTACGCGTCTCATACCTTCGATCTCATACCTTCTATGTCCTACAACCAAACACTGGGTAACACATCCAACAGCAGCGCACCAAGCGACCCAATAATCTGGTGGCTGTAATATTTTACGGTGATCCATCCAATAGCAGCGCACCAAGAGACCCAATAATCTGGTGGTTGTAATATTGGACGGTGCTCCATCCAATAGCAGCGCACCAAGTGACCCAATAATCTGGTGGCTGTAACATTTGACGGTGCTCCATCCAATAGCAGCGCACCAAGTGACCCAATAATCTGGTGGCTGTAATATTTTACGGTGATCCATCCAATAGCAGCGCACCAAGAGACCCAATAATCTGGTGGTTGTAATATTGGACGGTGCTCCATCCAATAGTAGCGCACCAAGTGACCCAATAATCTGGTGGCTCTAACATTTGACGGTGCTCCATCCAATAGCAGCGCACCAAGTGACCCAATAATCTGGTGGCTGTAACATTTGACAGTGCTCCATCCAATAGCAGCGCACCAAGTGACCCAATAATCTGGTGGCTCTCATATTCTACAAAGCTCCAGCCAATAGCAGCATACCAAGTGACCCAATAATCTGGCGGCTCTCGTATTCTACAACGTTCCATCCAATAGCAGCGTTCTAAGTGACCCAATAATCTGGTGGATGTAATATTGTACAAAGCTTAATTCAATAGAAGCACAAAGCCTGACCCAACACTCAGCTGGTTGTAACATTCTATGACCCTTGTTCCAGTAGCCGCATCCTTACTGGCCTCTCCCAGAGGTCGAGCAGGTTACAATACTCTACAGCACGACATATAGTAGCAGAGTGCTGGCTTTCTCGTCAACCTTCAGCTGGTTGTAAAATTCTATGACAATCATCCCACATTAACTTACTGCCTGACCCTCACCCTCTGCTGGCTGCAACATTCTACAACACTACATCTGATAGCAGTGTACTGCGTGACCTTAGACCTTCTCCTGGCTGCCATTCTGTGACCTTGCCTCCGACAGCGGCATACTTCCTGACTGACAATTATCCGCAGAATGAAGTATTCTACTACACTCATTCCATTAAAAACCAGCACATCCAGTACCTCTTGGGACTAATAAAAGGGCCAGCTCGAAACTATTATTATATAGTTCACTAACCCCAGCAATCTATGACGGTCTAGCCAAGGCGGGGCTTTGCAGGTAGCAGCAGGATAGAGATGATCTCTGCCTGGAAATGCTTCGGTTTCTAGGAGACTAGAATACCTTTCTCCTGCCTCTCTCCTCTACTCTGTGACTGGCAGCTGAGTCGGATGGATGAAGTAAGAGTCACCTCTATGTTCTCTGCCTTTGACGTCAGCTTAACTGCCTTGGTCTGATGTGCCACTAAATCCACTTCTGTCAAAGTATCCCCAATGTCTTCATTTCATACCTCAATAGGAAGGATCACTCCACCAGATGCAAAGACAGGAAGATCCACTCATTTTACAGCCAAGACTTTCTGTTGCACCTTAGCCACCAAATTGCTTCCTAAATGCAGAACTGACTGAACTGCAAAGTATAATGGCTCCATAAGATTCAGGTTTTCTTCTCAAGCGACAGAGCCGAAAACCAATATGTACGTTTATCACAGTCCAGGGTAACAATTCCCCCTGCTCATCTGTATGCAGTTCTACCTATAGTCGGCTAATTTTGAAATCTCCTTTAATTTGGTGGTTTTTTCTAGCACCGTCATTCTGGGTGCTACCAACAGATTTTCAGGACACTCATTTTCAAGTCCTATGAGGCTTTGCTGCTCCCCTCTAGAGAAACAAGAGAAAGGGAGAAAGTATATATATAATCTTTCCTTGAAGATTTGGTTAGGATCCTTTCTAGTCTATGATATCCAAGGTATTTGAAATGGTCTCTTTCAGACACTGAGTCTGCTTTTCAGATGTGAGGCACCGTCTCATCATAGTGGTTTCTGGGCTTTCTTGTTTAAGGACCCCACGTCTGTTCGTGCCTCCAACTGCTTGCCCTCCTGCACTAACCTCCTCCAAATGGTGAAGCAGTAAGAGTTTTAATGTGTCCAATACTTTAATATAACATAATATGTATTTGTTAAGTGCACGTTCACCACGAAGGGTATGCTGGCACTGAATAACAGAGGTTCATTGTTACCCAATTCAGTGGTACTCTTCTTATTGACCTCAGAAGGATGAAGGGCTGACTGGACGCGCTGGGATTTGAACCGGTGACCATGAGTTTGGACACAGGTCCCTACAGTAGATACATTAGTCCACTACGCCTGGTCTGACATCAGTGACACGCAGATGCCTCTCGAGACGGTGTTACGGCCCTAGATTAAAAGTATTATCTCCCAAATTTAAAAGCTGCCTCACCACAAGGGACACAAAGGACAGTCCTTTGCTACAGAAAGAATGACTGCAATGGTACTCATCCATAACCAAGGGGGCTTGCTAATGGTTTCCTAATAACTTGCAGTAGAACGTTTGTACTGGATCGTAGCAAGGAATTCCCTTTCTGCAGTCAAGCTGCAGTAGGAATGATTGAGACAGTTCTTCACACACTAGATTAACATGCCCACAATTATCCTGTCAGCAAAAATTACAACAACCACGACACACACACACACATACACACACACGCCTCCCCCCCCCCACCCCCTCTTTCAAGCATAAGCACATTAAGAGTATTCTGTCAGCAGGACCAATGCAGACATTCACTCCATGAACCACATACATGTTACCGACATGCTCCGGAACATCCTGGCCAACTTATTAAACAATATATCTCTCATCCATGCAAAGAGGTGCTCCATTCCTGCTGTGAAAATGTGTGCCTCTGGTGCAGGGGAGAGATTCACTCACCAGAGGAGCCTGGCTGGCCTTTCTCTTCATCTTTCTTGGCGTTGACCGGAGGAGGAGGTGGCGGTGGCATCAGCTTTGAATCAATGTCTTCACAATCGGCATCATAGTCATCATCATCATCATCATCTGTAGGAATACAGGGAGCAGCCGATGAGTGTCGGGTGAGAACGAGTGTAGTATGGGACATCTGCCTAAACGCCAATAACAAATTAATGCAATTCCCACACAATCAGCACAAACGTCATTACATCACTCTGACATCAAAGCCATCAAATTTCCTGACCACATTCTCCAAGGAATCCGCTACTTTGCAAATGCAAATTCTTGCTTCACTGTCAAGCAGAACTTACCATTCACTGTCAAAAACCAACCCAATGTTTCACTGCCAACACCCTTCAAAGATGGGTGTACAATCCAGAAGTGAGAAATCTGTGCTACACGTGGAGTGCATCTGATGTCAGTGGTGAGGTCATGGTGAACTCACCAACATCATCACTGAAGATGTGATTTGTAATGTTCTATGGTCGTGGGGCACGAGAGGCAGGATCACCGGGAGCAGAACAGACAGGAGAAACCCACAGGACGCTCCTCCTCTTGCTACCGCCCGCTTGCTCATGCCTCTGACTGCTGTTTTGTGCCCTCTACTCTTTGCTGCACTGACACACCATGCCACTCTGCCGTCAGGCCACTCAGCTACCCTTGCCACCTTTGTCGTTTCTACCAAACCCACCTTCAAGGATGTGGAAAGCCACCCAAATTTATCTTCGCCGCTACTGTTCTTAGTCCACCTTGCTTTGGTGCCATGCCAGCAAATATTGCCTGAAGGCATAGGTAAGTCACCCCTCTAGCAGGCCTCACAGCCCTAAGGCAGGGTGCACTATACTACAGGTGAGGGCATATCTGCCTGAACACATATGCCCCAGCCATATTGGGCACTCGTTCCCAATATTGTAAGTGCCAGGGAAGCCATAGAGAGTACATGGGCTGGAAACTCGACAACTTGAGTTCCACAGCACCATGATGGATTTACTGAATATAGGAGTGTTTGGCACCAAACAACTCTTTTCAATAAATCCACACTGATGCCAGTGTGGGATTTATTGTCCAATGTACACAAAGGGCGCCTCAGAGGAGCCCCATGAACCCCTACCAACGCTTGTGTGGTCTATGACCGGCTGTGGGCAGCCAGCCACCACCAGACATGTTTCTGAACCCCGGAGTGGAGACACCTGCCTCTTTCCCCCGGATGGGCCAGTGCGCCAATAGGGAAGCTTCAAAGACCCGCTGCCTTTGCAATGCAACCGTGTAGGAAGCTGGGTTTCTGTGGCAGTAACAACCCCCCCACACTTTTTGCCAGATTTCTGATGCACTTGGCCCAACAGACTATGTCCAGACATCCCCCAAGAGCCCAACTTAGCCCAACTTATCTCTCCAGCCAGTGGTCACCTTCAGGAAATCTCCCTGCCCGAGCCCACAGCATCTTTTCCAAACCAAAGGTTCCTATTGGAATCCACAGGGTCCGACATCTCCTTGGCACCCTGCCGCCCCTGTGCAGATTGTTAGCCCCTACAGTGCTGACCTTAACCCCAGGAGCTTTGCTCCCACAACCAAGTGGCCTGCTCGTAAGCAGTCCCTGACCGAAGACCCCCCCATAGCCCTTTTGGCTAACGTTGGGCCCCTGAACTCTGCACCTGGCCGCACCAGTGCTGCAATTTAAGTGTCTACCTAGATCTTAAGGAACCTTGGTCCTAACCTTGGTCCTAACTCCCAAAACTCCCACTCATAGGTGGTTACTTACCTGTAAAACTGATAACCATTCTTCTCCCATAGGAACCAATGTTACAAGTTTTGTTCCTGAAAATGTTGTTGAGTTGAACTTTGCATGAAAAAAAAGTAACTGCGTGTTTTGGTGCAGAACAAAGTGAAGAGTCGACATGGCACACATCCCTGTGTGCCATGCCAACGAACTACTGCCCTGGCATTGGTCAGCCAACCCTCTAGCTGGGTTCACTATACCAGTGGTAAGGGTACAGGTGCATGAGCCCTGTACCCCTACAGTGTCCAAGTCCATTCCTGGGCACTGTAAGTGCAGTGCTGCCATTAACAGTATATGGTGCTGGAAGTTTGTCATAACGAACTCCACAGCACCATAATGGCTTTACCAAAAACTGTTAAGTTTGGTATCAAACTTCTCAGTACATTAAACCCACACTGATGCCAGTATGGGATTTAATGAAAAATGCACACAGAGCGCATCTTAGAGATGCCCCCTGAAAAAAGACCTAACACTAGTGTCCAGGCTGAGTGGCTGCTCGCCAGCTGCCACCACCAGAGAGTCTAGAAAGGGTTATTTTGGGGATCACAGTAGTGGTATGGGGTTTGAGATAAATGAGAGAGTGGATGTAGAGGATATATTGTTAGAGGTATAGGAAGAGAAATAGGGTAGTGCATTGGAAAGAGTAGTAGAAAGAAGTTTGAGATGAGTCAGAAAGTTGGGTCAGAAGATCTATTGAGAGAAGTATAGGCTGAGAAATAGGGTGGTGCTTTGGAAAGAGTAGCAGAAAGAGGTTTGAGATGAGTCAGAGAGTTGAGGTAGAAGATGTATTGAGAGAGGTATAGGCTGAGAAATAGGGTAGTGCATTGGATATGCTGAATTAGAAGAAAGTGATAAATATATAGATCCATAAGTAGATGGAAAGTATATAGATGCATAAAGGAGGTAGGTATGTGTAGATATTGATAGAGGTATAGGATGAGAAATAGGGTAGTGCATTGGATATCCTTTTTTAGGAGAAAAGTAATAAATATATATATCCAAGTACATGGAAGGTATATAGATGCATAAAGGAAGTAAGTGTATGTAGATTAAAGATGCATTAAATTATTTATTTATTTTTTAACAACATAATTTTTCTACATGTTTATACAAAGCAATACATACAGATAGGTACATATCTATATTAAAAATAAATGCTTATATACAGAGGGACATGCTGTAAATTTCTGTTTGCGTATGGTTAGTTTTCTGAAGATAAGGTGGTTATTCGTGGATCTTATGGTTGGGGGTAAAGAGTTCCATAGTTTGGATGCTTGAACAGAGAAGGATGTGCCTCCTATGCGTTTTTTCTTGTATGATGGGATTTGGAGGAGAGATGCCCCTTTAAAGCGGAGGTTCCTTTGTTGAATGTATTTTGTGATTTTATTCCTGATGAAGAGCGGTCCAGTTCCATGTATCGCTTTGTGGGTGAGACAAAGCAGCTTGAATGTGGTTCTTCTGGCAACCAATAACCAATGCAGGGCTTTCAAGGCAGGGAGATGTGGGCTTGTGGCTTGATATGTAAGAGTAGTCTGGCAGCTGAGTTCTGAATCATTTGTTGTCTTTTCATAGTTGTTAAAGATGATCCGGTGTAGAGGCAGTTGGTGTAATCGAGTTTGAACAGAACAAGACAAATAGTAGCCTGGACCTTGTGTGGAAATCCCAGATGGGGGAAGATGTGTTGCAGAGTTTTTATAGTGACGAAACGTGATCTTGCTACTTTGTCCACCTGGGCATTCATTGATAGCTTGGAGTCCATGGTAATTCTGAAGTTTTTTACTTCCTTTGATACTTTAGGCGGTGTTCCCAGGTCATCGGGCAATGCGGTGAGTGGGTCATAATTTTTTCTCTAGCCACACGCTGAGTATTTCGTTTTTTGAAGCATTCAATTTGTGATGGCTCCATGTCGTTCACTGATCCCTGGCTCTGAAACAACTGAAAATGTGCGAGTGCCAAATGTCTTTGGGGCTTTCCAGTTTAAGGAGTATTTGTGTGTCATCTGCACAGTTACAGCATGTGAGGTGAAATTTATTGATCAGTGCCGGTAATTACTTGATGAAAATGTTGAAAAGCATAGGAGAAATTATAAGAGTCTTGATGGACCCCTGCTTTTGTTAAGTTTGGTTTGGGCGAGAAAGGGGGTATGGATAACATTCGTTTTGTTGTGAAGGTAGGATGTGATCCAGTAGAGAGCAGTCCCCTCTATGCCGGCTTCGTGGAGTCTCTGCATTAGTGTCATGATCAACGGTATCAAAGGCAACGGAGAGGTCCAAGGGAAGTAGCGCAGCAACACCGTAACTATGGATTGAAATAATAATATATTGCACTGTCATATTCTTCATCCGCCAACGTTCACATTCACTTGCCATGCAGAAAAACAACAGAGGTGAAGCCTGTTATTTCAGATGTTAACCTCTTCAATGCCCATGACGAGCTGGTCTCGTCATGGGCCGCGGTGGCGCTGTGCCCATGACGAGACCAGCTCGTCATAAACCCCACCCGCTAATGAAACGGCCGGCACAGGGCGGGGAAAGGGGCGGGCACTGAAGGGGTTAAGAGGAAATCACAAAACTGAAAAACTCATTTAAACAACATGAATTGTTATACTGTCACTCAGAATGTATTGCAAGTGCGGATCCCTCCGCATATCGCACAATGTGTATGCAATGGAGTGCATGTTCTTGTGTTATGAATTGTCTTGTCTATACATTATCAACTTGAAACCCAATGAAGTTGAGTATAAAAAAATCCAACATGAATTGTTGAAAAGTAAAGAATTATTTTGACGGTTGTAACTTTATTGAAAATGAGGACTTAAAAGAACTATTTAAAAATATATAAATGGCATGGAAATGAGGACCAAACATAGCATCAACAGTTACAAGTTCAATGTCAATGGAGGTTCAGCAAAGACAGAAGCTCATTTTGAGAATAAAGTGCAGACATTTCCGTGCCTGAATTGCACAAATTACTCTTGAGTAACAAAAGCAGAAGAGATTGCTCATCCATATTAAAAAAAGAAACTAATGCTACGTAAATTTTGCAAATTGTGATACAGCTTACTACATTTATTCGATAATGTGCCCTTGTGGGCTTTAAATCTGGATGAAGGAAAAAGCTGTGAAACTGCATTGCAATGTGTACGTTTCAAATACAGTATTACCATCATCAGCGGCAGAGCACCTTGGCCTTACATGTGGCAGTGCTACTCAAATATAAGTAGTGCCAAATACACATTCATTACCACAAGGAGGTGATCTGGAAAAAAATTCTGGCTTGCTGCAAAATGAAATGGATTGCAACACTGGATGCTTTCGACCCAAGGGCACTCAATGTAGAGCAGATATTTAAGTGGTTTATTTCATTAAATGCATGAAACTGCTTTGCATTACAAAGAAAAAGCTAAAAAGAAATTTAAGTGGAAAATCACATGATAAATAATATAAAAGGCAGACAAATGGTGAAAGAAAGATTGCCGAAGATAACACGTTAGAACTGCACAAAGCAAAGTAAAAAGAAAATGAAACCAGGATGGGGGTAATTTGTGAGTGCAATATCATTTTTTTTAAAAAAATATCCTGACTTTGAGTATAGTATCCTTATGAAAGTGTGAAGGCCCAGAAATCAAATATGGAATTGATTTGATTGGAGTCGCTTACAATGTTTTGAAACTGAATAATGGAAAACCACTGAACTGAAACATAAAAGGAGACATAATGAATATGTAAAAACTTGTATTATTAATAGGAATGACACAATCCTGCAAAAACTTAGGAGTTATTTATTCAATCAAATGAGGAAGTAGAGATTTCTGCAGTAAGGTGAACGTTTTTTGATTAGATATATTTCAGATAAGAGTTTAGGTTCCTATCAGAAGAGTTACAAATACCAAAAGACAGGTGTTGCAGACATACCTGTTCGGCAAACAGGCTGCAGGCTCCCCATCGCCTGTCGGTACCTGCGCGTCTCGTCCTCTGCCACCTCCGTGATATCGGAGTAATCAATAGCATCGTCAGTGCTCTTGATCCAGCCTAGGATAAAACAACACAAGTGAGAACTATCAGATCTAATGCAAAGTCCAAGAAGCTGCATGAAACATGGCATGCCCCGGAACCCATCATAACCTCAACCTCTGCACAAACTGCACAGCTCGTTAGTACTGCACAGTTTGAACAGGGACTTCGAAGCTTTACATTGTGTTTCATAAAAGCAGAGTACTGTAAAATCCAAACTAGACCAGAAGTAGTTACTTACCTGTAATACATATTCAGCAATTTGGAATTTGTTAGTGAGGGAAATGCTTACAGTAGTCATTATAGATTATTGCTAAATCTGGAATATTTAAAAAGTTTGAGCGACAGCTTTTGGTGAAAAAATAGATTTGTAGAGACCAGGAAGCGATGACGTCATTTTAAAGAAGCCCCGAGGCTCGCAGGGAAGAAAAGCTCAGCTGCAGTAGAAGTTTTATCCTACATGTTCGGCCTGCCAATCCTGTTGTGGAAAGATTAAAAGAACATTAGTCCTGTCTTAGCGTTACTAATTGTTTTTAAATTGATTCCTATGAATAGCTTCCAGGATTGTGGAATAGTTTGGAATGTGTTTAAGATTCAAAACTCGCACTTAAGTATCTGATGACCTGACTGACTGAAGTCCTTTATATGGCACCCGATTGGGTCTCTTGGCATTGAATTATTACATAATATGTGAGGTCTTAAGAGTGCGATTTAGGATCTGTACGTGGTTGTCAAAAAATGCTCTGCACTTGCCAAACAGCAAAAAACTCCATGTGGCACCCCGCTTCCCCTAAAGTCAATTTACAATCTACATGGAAAATATGAAAGTTTAAGGAGAAACTTTAATTTCCGGTTATGGCTCGGACGTGGGGATTACTGACAATGTTAGGGATTTCCACTCTATGTCTGTTAATGAAACACCACAACATGATGCGGCTGAACATATTCCTCTTAATGTTCTGCTATCCATGGCCTACCCCTGGCTCTGTGCCTGCTAATAACTTCAGCCAATGTCGGGTACAATGAAACTTTTCCCTTAAGCATCATGCCTCCAGCATCATTGGAGCGGCCATCCCCGAAATGCAGGCTAATAAAAAGGAGTTTGATTTTTCTGTGCCACTGGTCCGTAGCAGAGTTCTCGGCACTCATAACGGCACATGTTCAACTAGATTTTGATATAATCAGATTTAAGTCTCCTAAATATAAGTCTCCTAAATATTGGCCCCACCTGGTGATTCAGTTACCTTTATGGTCACTGGGCGTAAACAATCCTTTTTTCACTGAGTTCACACCTGCACGACACCAGAAAGAATACGCTAGTGATCAACTCAAGCATGGCTAACATTTCACATCTTGCTTCAATTGTTACCGCGCCCGCACTAAGTGATGTTTGAAACCTTTTTCTCAGTAGTAAATAACAGTGCTGTGCCATGACCTATACCTCAACTGCTCAACGTTGTAAGGGTGGTGAAAAGAGGTCTGCTGTCAGCTATCGTCCAGTGACATTCTGGATTCCTCTCACATTAGGTTTATGGCTTGCAAGGCACCAAAGTTGTAAATTCTCTCCTTGGCCTTGCCTAAGGGCAAGGAAGGGAACAAAGCAGCCCCTCCCCTCACACCTTGTCCAAGGACGGGATGGCAATTTTAAATTGCCCCCCACTCCTAGCTCAACTTCTCATAGGGCAAGAGGGGACATGGTGGCTCCATATCCCTCACCTCATCCAAGGGTGATAGGGGAAAGCTGCCTTTTTCCCCAAACCTTGCCAAAGAGCAAAGTGGAGAAATGAGTCCCTACTCCTCGCCTATTGCAAGAGGATGTGAAAATAAAAACAGGCGATTCGCCACCTGGCAGTAGGGTAGGAGCTCGCTCTTTTGTGTCCCACTCAATGTTGTAGCCGCAGGAGTGGTTGAGCTGGCACTAGCCCCTATGCTTTGTTTACAACTGGAAACAGGGTGCAGGGCATAGAAGTGGATAATGTACAACATAATGTCTCACAGTAGCCACAAAAGGAGGTAAAGAAGGTCAAAGTCGGGGGGAGGAGCCAAGATGGCGACCGGGACGGCAGCGTAGACTCCCGGCTCCGTGAACCTCCGCATCCCGCACGAATATCCTGCCTGAGATCCTCAACCTGTGCTACGTGGTCGTGTTTCTGAAGGAGAGGGGCTCCCGACTGTGTGACTCCGAGGTTTCTAGCAGTGCTATCGCCGGAGAAAACTGCATCTGAACCTTGCGGCCTGTGCGACCCTGGAGCCGGGATTTCGAGTGGACGCCGTGGCCGGGTGGCAGTGCGACAACAGCGGCTGGTGGTGACTGGGTGGAGTCGGCTCACCGGAGCGGTGCCAAACTCGGCCTACATTTCGGCGTGGTCACTTCTACTGCCCAGTGTAGCTGACCGAGTACATGACCGGGGGCGCAAATCTTAGATCCTCCGGTGGCTGCCTCTGCCTTGCTGGTGAGCTGCCCGGCCGCCGTCCGTATCCTGCCCCGATCATTGCGGGCCGCCCCCGGATTTCTACGGGAGCTGGTCCGTGGTGGGGACGACTGTTGCCCGTGACCACGGATAGTTTTTTGCCTGCCCCCGGAACCCGGTCACCCGCGACGTGGACATCGCGACGCTTGTCCCGGGGTCCCGGCCCCGGTGAGGGTCGGGCATACTTGGCGGCCATCTTGGGTCGATGAAGTCTACCATCCTGTCCGCTGGGCCGCAGCGGGCCTGTGAGCGTACGATTTTTGGGAGTGTGGCGGCGAGATCACAAAGAGCTGAGCTGGGGTACGGCGACCTCCTCGAGGCTATTGGTACTCTTCACTCCTCCTTGGTTCATGGTTTCGTGATCTTGGGGAGTAAGCTCGATGGTGTGGCGTCGGAGTTGGGGCAGTGGCGGCCCGCCTGTCCACACGAACACAGAGTCTACCCACACTGCGCGCAGGAGGACGCTGTGGCGGCCACCCCTGAGGTTAGTGTACGACTGGACGCCCCGGCCAGTATGCTACAGTGTGTTCGACCTTCTGAGGGCCTGATCTGTCCCGGAGGCGTCGGACCTGAGTGGGATGTGGTGGCCTCATCCCGTGCATGCCCTCCTGCGACCCAGAGACAACTCCAGCAACTAATGTCTGCTTTGGCTGCTTCTGCCTTCCTGAACCTTGCGTGCAGAGCAGATCCTAGGGCAGCACTGGGAAGCCTGTTTCCTCAAGCGGCGGACTGTGTTGATGCTCAGAGACTTTCACCCCACCTGTGTGCGTCGCTTCTCTGTTGTTGTTGGACATTCCTCTGCCTCAGAACATTGGGTATGGTGCTGGGTCGAGGGGTTGGCATGGCCAGAATTCCAAAGAGTGGTCAGGGATGAGGCTGGCCCCTCGGGGGTGGTCGCCTAGTGGACGGGCGGGCTTGGGGTGGTGTGCTCTCCTGACATGGCAACTGGCACAATAGGTGCATAATGCTCCCCATCGAGGTTTGAGAAGATTGTTTTTGTGCTGTTCCTTGTTCACTTTAGGGGAACCTTACCGTGCGGGAGGGAGAAGCCGGGGGTCTGTTATGAAGGCCCTCCTCCAGTTTATAAATACTTTCTCTACCCCCCCGTCTGGTGGGGGTCCTTTCCTACTTCTTTTTCCCTATTCTCCTACATTTCGGGTCTGGTTCCAGGGCGACAGGCACACTGCTGGGGGGGGGGGCCGTACTCATTTGCAGAGGTGCAGGGTGGGGGGTTGGGGGAGGGGATTCTGTATTCTTTCATCTTTTTTTCCATGGCCTCCTTTTTCTTCTCTGATTTCTTTTTGTTTTCTTTTCTGGGATCAGCGTGATACACCTCCTTTTGCTATGCCTCGTTGCCGTTCCATGTGTTCACAACTTCCGGGGTGTTCTTGGGGAGTTCTGGCGGGTGACTGCGGGCGCAACTGTATACTATGTGTTTCCCCATCCTGATGTTCTTGTGTTTGCGCCACTGACCAAATAGATTGCTGTAAATCGCTAACGTTCATTACTCCGCATATCCGTGATCGTTGTTTTTAAAATTGCTTGTCACCTGATCCTTCTGCCTTGTTTCATCATAAAATGAAAACCTCTTTCTCCTGGTGCCCTACTTACGCTGTTCACAGTATTAACAGTACGATTTTGCTCCCCGAAGTGCTGCCTGTGTTTATACCTGTTGTTATTGCTCTGATTGCTTAGCGGCCGGCCCTGGGGGGTTGTAGGCCCATACTTGTTCTTATTGAACTGTCAATAAAGGTTTTCAAAAAAAAAAAAAAAAAAAAAAAGAAGGTCAAAGTCTTCGGAGAACCTCCTTTCTCCAAAAAGAGTAGCAAAGAATATATCTATATTTAAAATTGCCCCAGCAGAGTTCCGAGTTACCTGAAAAGGCAGAAATGTTTTCTAGTATTTGATGTACGATGTATACCACAAAGACTAATCACATTTCCCCACGACTGTGAATACATAAAAGTTCTCATGTTGAAAAGCCGACCTTTCAATGTCTTTATGGTCAAAGGATTTTTTTTTTTTACTAACATGACTGCGTATTTTACACTATTTTCAATAAGGGTTTTTCCACCGGATATACACACAATACTTTGTTCTATATAAAGAGTCGCCATTCCCAATAAGAAGCATTGCTATATTGATATTCACTTTTCTTTCCGACGCCTACGTAGAGTGTTCTGTGATTCTAGTTAGGTCTAAAAAGAAACAAGGGAACCCTTAGACTCAGAAGGGACCATGGGTAGTAGTAATTATTAAGGGACAGTGGTCCCTCACACAGTGAATCAATATAAATAACCACAATATTTCAGTCAAGATTGGGTCTATTCGTGGCTAAATGGCCGATTTAGGAAATTTATTAACACACAATTAAATCAAGACAATACATAAACAATTAGTGAGCAGGACGTGACAGGGTATTGGGAAATCAACCGATTTTCTTACCGCAGGCAGGTGACTTAAAAACATAAGCTCTACTTGGCTTAAAAATAATTGAAACCGTGGTTATCAAACCGGCGGACAAGGGAGGGGGGACTGTACTCCAAGACAAAGATACTTACACACAGGAAATTCAGAGGCAACGGTCCAGAACAGACCATTACTTGAGACTCACATCAGATCCCACTAAAGGAGATTCAGACGCTCCTCCATGACATCACAGACGAGGGTAGAGCACAGTGTTAAATGGTAGCGGCAGTTTCAGTCGATAACCTTCCAAGTATTTGCCCGGCGATAATCGCCTCTCATACCACTCGATAATTTACCAATAAAAGAGGCAGGCGCCGGAGACTGGAAGGCAGGAAACAAGGTTTTATTCCGTCGGAGCAGAACACATCAGATCAGACAGCAAGGTATCGTCACGAGGTGCTCTAACCGCATCTCTGAGACCTGGTCTCTTATACACTGGTTTATTGCTTTATTACACATAGTACATTCTTGAGATTCTTTTGAAGTACGGGGGAATATCCCCTGGAGCCCCGGTTCAGATCCGATCCTACACATAGATACAGTAGAAGTTCCCACCCTACCCGCAGTGGGAGATGGCTATCGCGCAGCAGGGAATTCCGCTAATTCCCGGGGTGTGTGCAACTGGCCGGGTCTCAGGGGGTAGGGGCTTTGATCTACTGTAATCCCTTTGATGTGGGGTGTTTCCCTTACAGTAGGGGCAGTAAACTGCATCCGCAGGGCTAGGTGATGGCCTGGGACCAGTTCAGACAATGGGGCGCAGAGGAAGGGGGTTATCAAAGGAGAGGCATGACCATGTATGGGTTGTCGGTTGGAAGTGGTTCCGTAGCAGGGTCGCGCAGAAGGAGAGGGTTTATGGCCTGTATGAGAGAGCGGGGGTGGCCGGCGCGCGGGGGATGCTTGCAGCGCCAAGGGAAAACGCTGGCGGTCGAGAGTGAGCGGAGAGAGCGGGGTGCCTAAAATGGCGGCCGTGCATTCGTTGCGCGTGGTGCTGGGGAGGGGCAAGATGGCGCAGATAATGTTCAGTTTGCGAGCTAAATTTCCACAGTCCTCCCTTTTAACATATCTCGCCAGCTTGTCCGGCCAATATTCGCCTTTGTTAGCCTTTCAGTTACAGTCTCGTCAATGTTCGTCACACATTTAAAGATACAGAGTCTTTAGGGTAGGCAGGAGTAATCTGACACATTTGTACATTGTCTCATACAGTTTGATGAAGCAGGCGAGGAGGAAGTACATTCAAAGTTACAGTATAGTTGTGTACATGGCTGGTGTTGTATGAATGTTACTATACAAAGTTACATTTTCTTAACTACTCAGTGTACAGTCGGAAGTGATTGATGCAACATCATGAAAACTTGATAAGAAGATAGTTAATATAATAAGGTGGTTGGGAGAGGATTTTCAACTTTGACATGGGTTCTTCTTTCCAGTGTCCTTGTTTATAAAGAGCTATCACTGGTAAGCTCTCATTGTTGTTCTTCTTTCGTTGGCACTGTTGAGCACCGGCGGTGGAACTAAGGTCCAGCTCAAATCCGATTTCTTCACGTGGCAGGGTGTGACCACTCACTGTTCTTTGATCACAGTCCTGTTCCTTAACACAGTTCACCACAGGTACTTTTGAGACAGGGTGCCGGCCTTTTGTTCCTCGGTAGTAGGTCAAAGTCATAGTCCAAATGAAAGAGGAAGAGAGAATGGGGTGGCATGGGATCAGATCAAAAATGCGGACCAAGGAGAGCAGAATCTTTTCAGCACTGGGCCCATCAATCGGGCCCGACGGGTTAAGACTTCAGGCACGCTGGTCAGTGAGCAGGGGCCTCGATGTAGCCCTTCGCGCTCATCGTTCTGATAATGGTGCCTCGTCTCACGCTCTTGTTGTTTCGTCGCTTCCCCCTTGGTCGATGTCATAGATGTTTTATGATCCGCAGCCAGACTGTGCGTCACATCCGACCCCTCTCTTCCGACGGCTGCAGGTTATCCTTGAATAGGTTATAAGAAACGAAAGTCTTAGAGATCTTGGCAGGGAAGACATTTACATACTTTATTCTCTCTCCCAACCACCGAGTAGTTGCGGAAATGCTCTTATCTGTTACTATATGATTGGTGTCTATTAACTCTGATGTTAAGGTGCGTGTTACTAATCTATTAATTACTGCTGTGGTGCAGGGTTCTGTGGGTGTCCCTGTCCATCGTCTGGCCTTCTAGGTGTCAGTTTCTGCGCCCTATAATGCAAGGTTTGGTAATACCTGTAAGTGCGAGGTGCTATGGTCATGCGTTCACGAGCATCCTTTTCATACAGTAGGTGACCCTTTATCAGTTTAAAACAGGGGCCATCAGCTGTTTTATTCGGGATACTTCTGAGACGGCTAGTATAGGGCTGGAGTTATCTTTGGGAGAACAGGGTGCTTTAGACATTTTATTCCGGGCCAATTGGTCAGGGGTAATTCTGGGTGGTGGAGATGGTGTCCGTTAAGAACAAAAACCCACTGACATATAGTCCCCGTGTTGTGGGTCAGATTGGGAGACATCAGTCGTCTTACCTGTCCTTTCCTTCTCAGCCGATTAGGCTTAATGTTTGTAAAAAGGAGAGGTAGTAACGTGATAAAGTATGGTCGTTTTTGTTTCTATCAATTTGTTCGAACACCACAGTGTTCAGGCCAATTATACACTCACCAAAGAGGTGTATGTCGTTAATTTATTCAAGAAGAAAGAGGGCAAGAAAGAGCCTTTTGCGAGGGAGGGGGAGAGAGAGAGAGAGAGAGAGAGAGAGAGAGAGAGAGAGAGAGAGAGAGAGAGAGATGGGTAAGATAATAGGTCACTTGGTGCACACACAACATGGAGTAGCATGGGTCTGTTCCATGTAAGAAAACACAAGCGGGGAAAAGACATAAATTCGATGATCACGTACACACAAATGCCGGATAGGGTGTGACAGTACATGTGTCAAGACGGAGACTCAGGGCTGCGTCGAGCACGGGGACCTCTCCTTCCCTGTCCTCTATTCCTATGCATGCTGCGTACCTTCAGTATTTTGTAGTTCATCCTATGGGTTGTCTGACCCTTTATTCTCCTCCCTTTGATCGGTGGACGCACACTTCAATCATACAATGACGCTCTCTTCAAGTGATCCGAACATGAAATGCATACACATTCATATCGTATAATCGTAGTACACACGCACAATCATATCATACAGTTTTTCATGTTCTCAATGGTGGTCTGTAATTTTACACACTGTCTCACAACGTTTGTCTATGTTTTCCCTGATGTTGAACTTGGTGCGGTCCATGTCCACTCCATTCTTCAGTCGGAACTTCGTCGTGACCTATAGAGGGGAAATAAGAGGGGAGGGGAGGTGCAGTATTCAAAATACCCCAGCGCGTGCAGACACGAAAGGTTCTACCTACCATGTACCAGGCTAGCCGTAGGGTTGGGTAATACCACGGACCCATTATTCTTTAGTTTGAGGCAAAGATGCTCTAGTTCATTCATCTCCTAAATTCGCGTTCCCTGGTCGTGCAGGTATTTCTCAATTGGTCGTGTATCATGGTGCAGGATACCATACCTTGCATGCGACATATACCTTAAGTTATAGTTCATTATTGATTTGACAATTCTCGGAAAAAGGGCAGGCGTGATTGGTACAAATTTCGTTAAACAAAAAGATTTTTAGGCAAATTGTGTCTGTATTATCTGTATGCCTTCGCTTAGGAGTAACAATCATTTATTGAAAAGAAAAACCTTCAACAACCTAGATGATTAGTCATGACACTGATTTCGTAATTCCTTTTTAAGAAGCCCTTTATTTAAAACAATGTCAGTATGGAAATACGGGCCTACAGCCGCCATAGACCGGCCACAGTGTGAGGGGCGTCGAGCAACATGAGCAACACTGGATTAACATGAAAAAAAAAAAAAAAAATCGGTTCCCCCCTTTCCCCCACCATCATGTGTGAAAGCATCGCATACAGATATATATATCTCTTTTTAACACAAATGTCACGTGACTGGAACGCCACAAGGAGTTGTAGGCCACTCCTACATCAGCGCCATCTTGGGGTGGGGTCGGGCCAGTGCACAGTCTAAGTCTTTCCATGAATTAGCTGCCGAACCAGAATTCCTTTCGGTAGTTCGAGAACTTTCGTTAGCGTCAACTTTGCGTCAGCATGGCGTCACTGCAACCTTGTAGCAATGCCATGGTTCGTTCTCAGGGCGGGGCAGCAGGCGGGTTCTTCCGCCGACACTCTACTTTCTCACTGCACCAAGCGGAGGCAAGGTGGCTGCCGCCCGGGGGGGGGCAAAAAGAGCAATGGCGGTGGTTTTGTCCTTACCGGAAGTCCGCAGGAGTCGAATGTCGAATGACTCCAACCAATTCTGCAAGGCTGAGGGGAGCGTTCTGTCAAGAGTGGGGCCCATGCCCTAGCAAACAAGCTTTCGAGTCCAGAATTGTCTCACGGTGGGCCAGGCCTGGAACCGGAGGGGTCAGCCGCCGGAGTTCAATGGCAGCAGTAGCAGCAGCTCTTCGGTACAGTCACCGGAGAGGAGCCAGCAGCAGTAACAGCAGCAGTTCGGGTGGTGCTGCCACCGGAGTGGCATCAGTTGCAGCGACAACAGCAGTCCGGAGGACATCATCATCGGAGTGGGCCCCTACTTACTTGGCTGCGGGGGCCCACTCCCCGCGTCGGGTGTTAGCGGCAGTCCTGGTGAACCCTGTCCTTGGGTGGTTGCCTGGCGGCCGCGTGCAGGGGTGCCGGCTCAGCCGAACGGCGAATGAAGTGGCTGGGCGCAACCCAGCTGGCCGACGTGTGAAAGGTGTGGCTTGGGGTGCCCTCATCTGCTGGCGAGCCTCCACCTGGGGAGGTGGGGGAGGTCCGTCCGCGTCGCCTCCCCCCGCCAGGGCACCCTCCGTTATTGAAAGAAGAAGTGACTGGGAAGACCAGCACAGCGTGCCAGGGTGAAATTCAGCAGGCCGATGAAAAAGATGGCTAGGTGCAGCTTAGCTGGCCGGTGAGTGGAAGACGGTTGGGGTGCCTGGCAAGCCTCCACCTGGGGAGGTGGGGGAGGTCCGTCCGCGTCGCCTCCCCCCGCCAGGGCACCAGCCCTCCGGCGCTTCGTATAGCCTCCGGCCTATTCGCACAATCGGCCGCCACTGATGTCAAGGGATTCCTGCATGGCTTTTATAGCCCAAAATCAACTAAAAAGGACCGCCCAAAACAGGCCAATGTTGCAACTTCGAGGAAGGAGAGGCGAGGACGGTGTCACGTGGACGAAAATGCTTTGGGATGCAGGTCGCAGCAGACTGTCATGTAAATAGTTGTTTAAAACATGTTCTAACCTGTTCATTTTTGCCGGAATGTTGTTATACTTATAATTTATTAAAAATGTTTGACCATACTATTTTGCTGGAGCGTTGTACGTATCAGCGATCTGGTTAGCGTATTCGGCGTTTGCTCGATTGCACGTGATCCTAATCAAGTGTGGTGACGTTGATGGTGGGTATCAACAAACTTCCGGTTGTGTCTATTGGGGTCCCTATTTTTGTTCAGTTCCAAAAGGACCGGGCACTGGGATTTCCAGTGTCCGAACCCTCTACAGAACGCACATTGGTTCCCATCTAAGTCTCTCCGTCCGTTGTAGGGTGTAGGTGTATGGTCTCTAGGGGGTAGCTTTCTAGGGGCGGTTGGTTGGTAGTTCTCCTTCGGGGATTCCCTTCCTATTGTCACCCCTTGCAATTGTGCTATCATCACCCTCTCCTTTAATTCCTTTTTCTTCTTCTCTGACGCCCTATCGTTCTCGTTTTTCTGGTTTTCGTAGTATTGGGCCATCTGGAGAATTGCTGCGGGTTTGGAGGCTGCCCAACTACTCTCGCTGGTCTGTAGTTTCTGGGAAACTTCTGGCGACAGACCCTTTACATAATTCTGGACAAAGAGGTGGTGTCCGGTTGCGGTGGTCATGTCTTGGCCACTGTAGTCGGAAAACACAGTCTCGAATCGGGAGAAGTATTCAGACACGTCTTCCTGGGGTTTCTGGCGGCAAGCCGTCACTATCGACCAGTCTACCTTTCTTTCAGGGATTAGAGTCTTCAACTTTTGTACAATCTTATCTGGGAGCTCTAGGATGGCTTTCGGGGGTTTCTGTCCTGGTTCTCGCTGTTTATCTATGGTATCGAGTTGTACCCAGGTATATCCGAACGGCTCAGCGTGGTCAACTTTCCGGATTTGTTTCCACACATCAGCCGGCAGACATAGCCCAAAGAACAAGTCGATATCTGCTAACGTCATTATCGTTGAGCCTAAGGCTGTACCTAATTCAGTGTAGAAGGCAGTCGGGTTCTTTCTCAAGTCGGGTAGGGTCTTTCTAAAGGTCAAAATATCTTGCCGGTCCCACGGCTGGTAGACCCAGTTATATACAACCCTTCCCTTCGCATCTTGGTGGTTGATGTCGTCGTGTGTTCCCTGACCCCGTGGGGGGACCCAGTAGGGGGCAGCTTCTTTAATGGGCATCATGGCATCGGCCCTTCCTCCCTGGGGTTTAGTTGCTATGGGGGTTTCTGTTTCGGTTGTTTGTCCATGTTCTTTAAGATGTCGGTAGACCTCGAGTGTACGAGTGAAGAGGTTCGCTACATCGCCCTCTCTTTCTTCCCCGATGTCTATCTTTCTATATAGGGCCGCTAAGCCTTCGGGACCTTTATCGTGGTACCTATCCTCATATGCATTCAGGGCGTGATAACAGAACCGTACGACAAAGTGTCGTCTGCGGTTGTCGGCATACGATTTATACACGTCCGTTATATACTCCTCACTTTCTTTTCGCTCCACCAGCGTCCCTACTATCCTATCGATTCCTGCTCGTTCATCCTTGGTTAATCGATTCATTCTGGTGGAATCGTTCTTTCTCATCTCATGGTCATCTAGCGTTATAGCCGACGTTGGGTTCAGTACAAGAGGCTCAGCCGGCGCGGAGGCCGTGAGGGCCGAGGCCCCTGTACTGCCTTCGTTCGTGTTCGGGGGTTGTGGGTGTTGCACTACTGGTTGGGAGGGTGCATACGGAGGGGGCATGTAAATGGTCGGGGGACCTAACAGTAATTCGTCATTCGTTTGCTGCTTGGAGGACAACACAGGGTAGAGCAAAGAAGGGGTCCTAACAGCGTACTGGCCTGAGGTTTCGGGCTCCTGTCTTAGTTTAGTTTCCCTTCTCTCCTTTATGTCTTCTTCTAACTTTTTAGCGGCAAGGTGAGCTGCCTTTCGTAATTCCTTTTCTGCTTTTACTTCTTCCCTCTTTTTCCGTTGCGTCGCTTCTTTGCGCCACATGCCAATACTGTCAAGCATAGTAGGCGTCGTCTTATTGCTACGCAGAGCTACTTCTAGCGCTTCTATCTTGCGGTCGTCGAAGGATCCCATCAGTGGCCACTGACTTTCGGGCTCCTTCTTGGTATATTTATGCCACAGCTTGCTATAAGCCACGGCGACTAGTCCATATTTAGTGAACATGTCCTTATTAGGGGTGCCTTCCAGTGGAGCCGGGTGGTTCACCTCTAATAAGCGGTCCGGGCAGAACCAACTACCAATCAGTGGGGAGAAGATAGGCATGACGGGTTTCAACGGGGACAAAAGTCAGCACTACCTATCTTTTCACTGCTTGCAAAGACTAGACAGAATATCTCTATTCCTCGTTATTTGTAAGCAGAGAATACCTCCAAAGAACCAATATCGAACAACTAGTGTTCGGACAATCAATCAATCAATCAATGGGGAGATAAAGATAGGCACGACGGGTTTCAATGGGGACAAAAGTCTGCGTTACCTACCCTTCACTATTTGCAAAGACTAGACAGAATATTCCTATTCTACGTTATTTGCAAACAGAGAATATCTCAAAAAGCACTATTCTTCAAAACAATCAATGTTCGGACAATCAATCAATGGGGAGATAAAGATAGGCACGACGGGTTTCAATGGGGACAAAAGTCTGCGTTACCTACCCTTCACTATCTGCAAAGGGAGAGAGAGAGAGTATTTCTACTCCTCCCCGTTTGTAGACAGCGAATATCTCAAAAAGAACAATCAATGAGCAATACTAGTATTCAAACAATCAATCAATTATTTCGCACTTTTGTCGTGTTTCACGACCTTACCCGGACCGCATGGACAGTTTCTCGTCTTCCGCCTCCAGCGCCCGATCGTCCTCTATTCTCCGTATTTGCCGCGGCACTCCTGATGGTTCCCAGTCAGGACCGTAGATCACTCGAGAGAGGTCTGCTCGGAACCAGTGAAGTTCGGATGATCGGCTGCCAGACGAGGGTCTATTGGGCAGGAGCTCTCCCGATCGTTGCAGTCGTTCACTCTGTCGTCGGGACCTCTCCCACTGGATCCACGTGTCGCTGATGGGCCCCACGTTTGGGACGCCAATTGTTAAATGGTAGCGGCAGTTTCAGTCGATAACCTTCCAAGTATTTGCCCGGCGATAATCGCCTCTCATACCACTCGATAATTTACCAATAAAAGAGGCAGGCGCCGGAGACTGGAAGGCAGGAAACAAGGTTTTATTCCGTCGGAGCAGAACACATCAGATCAGACAGCAAGGTATCGTCACGAGGTGCTCTAACCGCATCTCTGAGACCTGGTCTCTTATACACTGGTTTATTGCTTTATTACACATAGTACATTCTTGAGATTCTTTTGAAGTACGGGGGAATATCCCCTGGAGCCCCGGTTCAGATCCGATCCTACACATAGATACAGTAGAAGTTCCCACCCTACCCGCAGTGGGAGATGGCT
Organism: Triturus cristatus; assembly: GCF_964204655.1. Classification (NCBI taxonomy): domain Eukaryota; kingdom Metazoa; phylum Chordata; class Amphibia; order Caudata; family Salamandridae; genus Triturus; species Triturus cristatus. The sequence goes on along the minus strand of NC_140588.1, from coordinate 1,091,999,895 downwards.
ATCGCGCAGCAGGGAATTCCGCTAATTCCCGGGGTGTGTGCAACTGGCCGGGTCTCAGGGGGTAGGGGCTTTGATCTACTGTAATCCCTTTGATGTGGGGTGTTTCCCTTACAGTAGGGGCAGTAAACTGCATCCGCAGGGCTAGGTGATGGCCTGGGACCAGTTCAGACAATGGGGCGCAGAGGAAGGGGGTTATCAAAGGAGAGGCATGACCATGTATGGGTTGTCGGTTGGAAGTGGTTCCGTAGCAGGGTCGCGCAGAAGGAGAGGGTTTATGGCCTGTATGAGAGAGCGGGGGTGGCCGGCGCGCGGGGGATGCTTGCAGCGCCAAGGGAAAACGCTGGCGGTCGAGAGTGAGCGGAGAGAGCGGGGTGCCTAAAATGGCGGCCGTGCATTCGTTGCGCGTGGTGCTGGGGAGGGGCAAGATGGCGCAGATAATGTTCAGTTTGCGAGCTAAATTTCCACAACAGGGGTTCCTGAGCAAGAATGAATTCCTATATCTAAACACCACATCACCTCGCACACCGGTGATATATACCCTGCGCAAGGTGCAAAAATGCGATGTTTCTTCCAGGTCGCCCAATCGTGTCTGGTTGTGGCTCAATCCTGGAGCCTCTGGGGAGGTATGTTGACCACTTTATTAAAGATTGTGTGCCCAATACGCTATGCTATATCAAGGACACCATGGCTATGGTTAATCTGGTTGAGGGACTCCCCTTTGACTCTGAGCAATGTATATTGTGCACTCTGGACGTTGAGTCGCTATACACCAACATCCCCAAGGAAGAAGGTATTAATGTTATTGGTATCACTCTCAACTCATGGCCTCACCCTCATCCGGTCCCAACCTCATTTATTCTCCATCTACTGAAAATATGTCTCTCACGCAATTTCTTCCTGTTTAATAGGACCTTCTACCAGCAGGTGAAGGGCACGTCAATGGCACGGTTTTTGTGCCTAACTTTGCCATATTATACATGGACTGGCTTGAAACTCAAAGGATATTGTCCCCCTTCAATCCATTGCTCTCGAACATCCTAGAGTGGATAAGGTACACAGACGACATTTTCCTGATTTGGAAAGGGACAGAAGAAACACTTGAATGCCCATTGCAATGGTCTGAATTTCTCCTTGACTAAATGCAGAAAAGAAGTGGCCTTTCTTGACTTGACAATCATAGCACACAACAAAACGCTATACACAACGCTCTACTGCAAACCCACAGAGAAAAATACCTTATTAGCATGCAACAGCCATCATCCAAGAGTATTACGGGATTCCCTTCCCTATTCACAATTTCTTTGCATTCGACGAAATTGCTACCGTAAGGAGGATTATTTCAGTGAAGCCAAGATTCTGTCTAAAAATCTGACCAATAGAGGATATCCACGCAAACTGGTCAAGAATTCCCTCAAACGAGCATGGTATTACCCATGTGAAAAACTCCTGAGTCCCAAGACTAGAAATAACGGTGACAAGACTGTCAACATTTCCCCCCATCTCTAATGCAATGAAAAAATGTATTTTGAAACATTGGCCGATACTGAATGCAGGCGAACTTAACTTAGAACGTCCCCTTTTTTCCGTTTAAGAAAAGTAAGAGTATCAAAGACCACCTGGTAAGGGCGGCCCTCACAAGCAAAAAAAGCCCACAGACACTTACGGAGATGTGGGGCCTCCCTCCCACAAAGGGCCACTTCAAATGTGGTGGTTGCAGCGTCTGTCATTTAACAACTGATACCAAAATGTTTGTGCATGCCAACATAGATGTGACTCATTTTTCAAATTGCAATACTCCAAATGTAATACACGCAATCACTTGCCCCTGTAATTTGATCTATATTGGGCAAACCACGCAAAAAAATCAAAATCCGAATCTGTCAGTACAGGAGCCAATGGCAGTGCAGAACAGCTAACGCACCTCTGGTTGAACATTTCACCTCTCACAAGCATACTGACGACGACCTACTGTGGCAAGTAATCAATGTGATTCAAGAGCCCTTAGGGAACTCCAGCATCACCGGTATCCTCAACAAAGAGAAGCTTAAATGGATCATATGCACGGACAGCCTCCACACAGGCCTAAATCATATGGAAGACTGGACCAATCTTCTATAATAAGGACACTGATCAACCTGATCCTTCGCGCATCCTCAACGCTGGTAATAACAATCCTGTGGTGGCCCTTTTGACCATGGTTGCCTTCCATGCCTGTACTGTTTTAATCATGCACTCACTGTTATTGCGGTGTTCCTATACAACACCATGAGCACAGCCGGTGACTCACACGGTTATATTCAATTATAAATCTGAACGCAATTCTAATATTGCTAACTCTAGACTAGACCTATTATTGTCTATGTTCTATTATTCTACCTACTCGAGTATAATAATACTTGACCTTAATATGCATCACTCTGTGTGTGTAATTTCAATTTACTGCATTATTCCCTCTGTATATTCCTATCATCTCTTCTACCTGCTATGACCCCTCGTCCTCCTGTGCGTCCGCACTTTCCACGCTCATTTACACATTCACTTCTCTACTTTTCGCAATCACAGAGCCAGCACGTGTCTCTCCCAACAGGGCGCATACCGTTGTCATTTCATCTGCGGGTGGGTGCTCTAGTGCTTATTCCTTCACACATGGCAGACCCGCGCAGCGTCATCCTTAAGAGCCACCGTCCAACCTTAGCAGCGATCCAGCCTGACCGGACCGCACCGGAACTCGCCACTGAGCACATTTTTCCTGCGGCTAGCTATCCGATACATTGCCTTCTCAGCTGAATCATGAGTAAGCGCCACTACGACTACCACCACCATTCGGGGCGAGTACTTCCTCCAGATTGCCGCTCTCACCCCCATGCACCTCTTTTTACCCTGCAGTCTCTGGACCACACACCTTCTTAGTCCGAGATCAGACCCCTATGGTAAGAACCCCTTCGGGTTCGCGCTGTGTCCTTCTGTTCAGCTTCTGGCATTCGTTAAGGCTCTGCCCAGCCCTGGACCGTAAACTACCTCCGGTAAGCTCCCACGCACTTGGGTTCGTTTTCAACCCTCTTATATCAATTTATCTTCTCCTCCCGACCACCTCTGCAAACCTAACCCCTCAATTCCTTCCCTCTGTTAGGCCAGCTGGTCTTCCATCGTTTCCGCACCACTGCCCTTCCTTGGCATCACGCATCCGTGCCAGCACATAGGACTTTCCTTCCAGTTTGCATCAGAGTAAGTCTTTCCCGCCTTATTGAGCACTCGGTTTTTTCAACAGTAGCGATTGCGATATCTCAACCACCCAAATACCGGCACACTCGCACCATCAGTAGGACGGCCAGGACAGGTTCTGCTGCCACACATAAACCCTGACCCATCAGCAACCGATTGGGCCCCACCATGCCACCTTCGCATCTCTGACCGCCGATTGTACTTTTAACATCACTTAGGCTCACGCGTGCACGACCTCCTTAGTCGCATAAGATCCCTTTTGCTACCACATATAAACCCTGACCCATCAGCGACCGATTGGGCCCTACCATGCCACCTTCGCAGTGCGCAATTTTGACCGCCGATTGTGCTTTTTACATCACTTAGGATCACGCGTGCACGACCTCTTTAGTAGCATATGATCTTCTTGTGACTACGCTGCATCCCACCGTTTTACTCATAGGATTACCACACTGGGGCTCCAGCATATGGTTTCCCAATTTTGTGAACACTAAATTAAGCAGCTACTAGCACAATTATTTAATTACGCGACTATACCGGTAAGAATTTTAACGCTTCCCTCTCGTTTTCCCCAAACCCCTCCCCCTTTTTTCACTCTACCTCTCCCTACTTATCCAGGCAACTTCCCAGGCACTTGCTTTATTGCTTAGTCCCGATGATGATCCCATAATCTTGTTGGGGATCGAAACGTCGTCGACACCTGCATCTGAACTCTAAACTGTAACACTGAGAATTTTGTGGAGTATAAGATGTTTTTGTGATTATGACTTCTGTTAAATTTGTATTCTCACTAAGAAAGTTACTTTTAAGTCACCTGCCTGCGGTAAGGAAATCGGCTGATTTCCCAATACCCTGTCACGTCCTGCTCACTAATTGTTTATGTATTGTCTTGATTTAATTGTGTGTTAATACATTTCCTAAATCGTCCATTCAGTCACGAATAGACCCAATCTTGACTGAAATATTGTGGCTATTTATATGGATTCACCGGGTAAGGGACCACTGTCTCTTAATTTCTAGTTAGGTCTAGGTCCTTCTCGGAATATTGCTGCTAGTGACAGGACACTCGAAAGCAGTTCTGTGCTATAAAAATCCCTATTCATTGCTGTAGGACTTGGCCCTTTTTCCCTCATTTGTTTTCGTTTTAAGTGTTGCTGCAGATTCAGGGAGCCATTTTAGCTACCCCTGAAACTTCTGTCTGAGGGCCTGGAGCACAAAATGGTGGCCACCTGTGACATCACCAGCATCCACTGGAACCTGCTAGCACCTTCCAGAACATTCCAGAACCCTGTGACAGTTGGAGGCGGTTTAGAATGTTGGGGAGTTAAGAGAGAGAGTTGGCAGTTGGAGCTGGCAGTTGGCACCTGACTGGTGAAGAGAGAGCAGCACAACAGTGAAGGAGGAAGGAGTGAAGCAGCAGGGGTGGAAACTTGTGCCTGGAGTGGGGTCCATAAACCCACCCTTGATACTAGTCCCTACTGATGGATCCCAGCCTGTAGCCCTGTGTGGGAAGAAGCCAGAAAAACTCATCCTAAGGACCTGGACAGCAGGAACAGGCCTTAGAAGCAGAAAGCAGCAAGATCCTGACCTGGAAACTGGTTTCCCTGGAGTCCGGCGTCGAGTAGCCTAAGACCTGGAGCCCGAGGTGGAGAAGCGGCGCTGACTGAAGAAGCAGACGTCGTACCCGGAGCCGCCTGAGGTCGTGAGAGGGCGCCGACGGAGGTCGTGAGGAATACCAAAGGTCGAGGAGGAAGTTAACCGAGGTCGAGTGAGCGGCGTCATCGGAGGAGTGAAGTCCGCCCTCCGGAGTCGTCGGAGACCGAGGTGAAGTGTACCGGAGGTCGGGAGTGAGGATCGCACTCCGGAGTCGCCCGGAACCTGAGAGGAGGAGCACCGGAGGTCGGGGGTGAGGATCGCACCCCGGAGTCGCCGGAAGTCGACATCGAGGCCAGGCCGGCCGACGTCATCGAAGCTGAGAGCGCCATCGGACCGGAGCCGCCCGAAGTCGACATCGAGTAGAGACTGCCCGACGCCGTCGAATCGGAGGTCGAGATCGAACCGAGGCCGCCGACATCGGACCGGAACCGCCTACCGGCGTCGTCTAGAACTGACATTGTGCCGAGGCCGCCGAGACCGAACCGGAACCGCCTCCCGGCATCGACACGACTCCAGCGGCGTCGGAACATCAGAAAAAGGGCAGTAAGTGGAGTAGAGGGCGCCTAAGGCCCTGTGGAGACCTGAGAGACTGCTCTAAGGGGCTAGGGAGGTGCTGGAACCAACCTGACTGTGCCAGGGGTGAATTGGGACTAACCTAGAGAGGTTGTGTGGAGAGAGAAAGCCAGGGCACTGGTATTCCCCCCTTGATCTACCTCAGTTAGGCCTCAGCCTTGTCCCAGCCAGGGAGTAGAACCCCTCAAGCCTTCCACAACCCTACAAGCTGTGCCTGGGCCAAATCAGCCCTTAGGAATTGAAAAGTGATCTGATTACATGAGTGTTGCTGTATACTCTTAATTATTTATTGGGGGGCCCTGTATTTATTGTGGTTAACCTATTTATTGCTTCACTATATTTATTGGTCCACAGGACTTGTTGGTGTACAATATTTATTGGTGACAGTATTTATTGCCTCAGAATATTTAATTGCCTGTATTACCTGCACTGTTATTTATGTCCTTTATATTTATGATCACCCCTATTTATTGAATCTCCAGACAGTATTTATTTGACCTGCACTATTTAAAATTTGTATATTGTGATTGACTTATTTATTTTCCCAATCAGCAACTAAGAGAAAAAGATAAAGAAAGATATTTTCATAATTTTTACGGTGTAGAGTCGTTTTTGGAACGGATGCACGCATGGTTATTGTATGGGTATATTGTATGCTTAGCACGGTGCCTGTTTCCTGACCACTCGAGCCAAGCTACACAGTGTGTTCGGGGAGTCCACCACCACCCTGCGGAGTGGGAGTGGGCTGTTTCCAACATAAATTGGTGTTCAGTGGTGGGATAGAGCTGTGCCTACGCATACTCAACAATAACTGTGGGTAGTCCATAGGCCTACACGGGAGTTTTCTCAAGAGCGGCCTTCCTAATTGTGGGTTTTTGTTTTTTCCAAATTTACTCTGGTGGTGGGAGGAGGTATTATTAAAGGTACCCCCCTGCATAGTTACTGCACAAAAACCTGTCCTCTAACCTGAGTGGGCAAGATGGAGTTTGTACTAGAAAATCTAGAAACGTACACTGTGGCCCAACTCAGGGAGTTTTGCCAGCGGGAGGGGGTGTACTGTCCCCCAGGAGCAAAGAAGGGTGCACTCCAAACCAGCTTAAGGGCTTGGGGGGAGGCACGCCGAGAAAGCAAGGCTGAGGAGGAGGACAGGGATAGAGAGCCTGACACCGAGGGGGCTGAGATGTACCAACCTGAGGTGGGGAACCTGTCAGCGGGGCCCAGAACCATTTCTAGGAAGGGCAGCAGTGCCTCTAGCGGTGGCTTGTCTAAAGTGGAGTTAACAGACCGGAGGGAGAAAAGACAGCTCACATGGGACTTAGCAAGGCTGGAGAAAGAGATGGAGGAGAGAAGGATGGCGCACGAGCTTCAGATGAGGGAGTTGGAGCTGCGTGCCCTCCAGATGAGTGTGTCCAGCGAGGACACTGGTGGCAGCATACCGGAAGCTCCACAGGAGCTAGAAGTTTATTTACCCCAGGATGACATCACCAGGGTGTCTGAGGAGGCATTGGGGTGGGAACCTGAAGGGGGTAGTGCAGGGATCTCTCAACCCAGCGAGGTGAGAGAAGTGGCAGATAGCCCAGCTAGGTCCCAGGGAGAGAGGGTTGTAGGGCCTCACGACCTATCTGTAGGAAGGCGTGAGACGGGGAGGTGTCCCGAGGTGCCCCAACCGAAGTCTCAGGGCCTGGAGAGTTCCGCAAGGGAGTCCCAGGTTGGGAGCCTAGGCTGTCCCGATGTGCCCTCCAGTGCAGGGGAGCCCCTAGTGTCAGGAGGACCCAGGGCAACTGTAACCAGCGCGCCTGAGGTTCTGGGGTTAGCCCAGTTTCAGGGTTTAGGTCCTGGGCTGGGATGCCAGGCTCAGGGGTTGCCTGACCTGGCGGGTGGGGCCTCTGTTAACCGGGTCCCCCCGAAATTGACTTCCAGGGGTACTTTTCCCGTTAGGAGGGTGCTGAAATCTGGAAGGGGGTGCAGAGGGAGGAAGGTCTCGCCTCGGGCACCGACTCAGCCTAAGGGTTTAGACCCTAGGTTGAAGGATCAGTTGAGGGGTCAAGGCCCTAGACTGAGGAGGAAGTGTTGGTCTGAGGGTGCCTCGCAGGGTAGGGCGAGGAACCCCAGAAGGAGAGTTAGGGGGCGGAGAGCCTCGCCCCTGAAGGCTGGTCAGCCCAAGGGTGTGAACCCCATGAGGAAGGACCAGAGGCAGTTTAGGACTGCAAGGAGGAGGACCGGAGTGGTCAACGGGCACTACAGGCCTGGGGCTACTGCCCCCCACTCCGCGAGATCACCTGGGCCAGAGACATCTGGACGGCCCAGGGGCCGGTCCTGGCCACAACTAGCTAGGGAGCCCCAGTGGGGTGGTTTTGTTGGACCAGGGAGGTTCGTTAGGGAACCATTGGGTTCCAGAGCGGAGGAGAACTTGCGGGTGCTCCTGCCGTTGCGGGCCTGCGTCCACCTTTTCTCGCCCCAAGCAGGGAAGACCATCAAGGCATTGATCGGTCTACCCTGGCTTTTGGCTGGAAGGGGGTTATGTAGGACTTGGCCCTTTTTCCCTCATTTGTTTTCGTTTTAAGTGTTGCTGCAGATTCAGGGAGCCATTTTAGCTACCCCTGAAACTTCTGTCTGAGGGCCTGGAGCACAAAATGGTGGCCACCTGTGACATCACCAGCATCCACTGGAACCTGCTAGCACCTTCCAGAACATTCCAGAACCCTGTGACAGTTGGAGGCGGTTTAGAATGTTGGGGAGTTAAGAGAGAGAGTTGGCAGTTGGAGCTGGCAGTTGGCACCTGACTGGTGAAGAGAGAGCAGCACAACAGTGAAGGAGGAAGGAGTGAAGCAGCAGGGGTGGAAACTTGTGCCTGGAGTGGGGTCCATAAACCCACCCTTGATACTAGTCCCTACTGATGGATCCCAGCCTGTAGCCCTGTGTGGGAAGAAGCCAGAAAAACTCATCCTAAGGACCTGGACAGCAGGAACAGGCCTTAGAAGCAGAAAGCAGCAAGATCCTGACCTGGAAACTGGTTTCCCTGGAGTCCGGCGTCGAGTAGCCTAAGACCTGGAGCCCGAGGTGGAGAAGCGGCGCTGACTGAAGAAGCAGACGTCGTACCCGGAGCCGCCTGAGGTCGTGAGAGGGCGCCGACGGAGGTCGTGAGGAATACCAAAGGTCGAGGAGGAAGTTAACCGAGGTCGAGTGAGCGGCGTCATCGGAGGAGTGAAGTCCGCCCTCCGGAGTCGTCGGAGACCGAGGTGAAGTGTACCGGAGGTCGGGAGTGAGGATCGCACTCCGGAGTCGCCCGGAACCTGAGAGGAGGAGCACCGGAGGTCGGGGGTGAGGATCGCACCCCGGAGTCGCCGGAAGTCGACATCGAGGCCAGGCCGGCCGACGTCATCGAAGCCGAGAGCGCCATCGGACCGGAGCCGCCCGAAGTCGACATCGAGTAGAGACTGCCCGACGCCGTCGAATCGGAGGTCGAGATCGAACCGAGGCCGCCGACATCGGACCGGAACCGCCTACCGGCGTCGTCTAGAACTGACATTGTGCCGAGGCCGCCGAGACCGAACCGGAACCGCCTCCCGGCATCGACACGACTCCAGCGGCGTCGGAACATCAGAAAAAGGGCAGTAAGTGGAGTAGAGGGCGCCTAAGGCCCTGTGGAGACCTGAGAGACTGCTCTAAGGGGCTAGGGAGGTGCTGGAACCAACCTGACTGTGCCAGGGGTGAATTGGGACTAACCTAGAGAGGTTGTGTGGAGAGAGAAAGCCAGGGCACTGGTATTCCCCCCTTGATCTACCTCAGTTAGGCCTCAGCCTTGTCCCAGCCAGGGAGTAGAACCCCTCAAGCCTTCCACAACCCTACAAGCTGTGCCTGGGCCAAATCAGCCCTTAGGAATTGAAAAGTGATCTGATTACATGAGTGTTGCTGTATACTCTTAATTATTTATTGGGGGGCCCTGTATTTATTGTGGTTAACCTATTTATTGCTTCACTATATTTATTGGTCCACAGGACTTGTTTGTGGAAATTTAGCTCGCAAACTGAACATTATCTGCGCCATCTTGCCCCTCCCCAGCACCACGCGCAGCGAATGCACAGCCGCCATTTTAGGCACCCCACTCTCTCCCCGCTCACTCTCGACCGCCAGCGCTTTCCCCTGGCGCTGCAAGCATCCCCCCCCGCGCGCCGGCCACCCCCGCTCTCTCATACAGGCCATAAACCCTCTCCTTCTGCGCGACCCTGCTACGGAACCACTTCCAACCGACAACCCATACATGGTCATGCCTCTCCTTTGATAACCCCCTTCCTCTGCGCCCCATTGTCTGAACTGGTCCCAGGCCATCACCTAGCCCTGCGGATGCAGTTTACTGCCCCTACTGTAAGGGAAACACCCCACTTCAAAGGGATTACAGTAGATCAAAGCCCCTACCCCCTGAGACCCGGCCAGTTGCACACACCCCCGGGAATTAGCGGAATTCCCTGCTGCGCGATAGCCATCTCCCACTGCGGGTAGGGTGGGAACTTCTACTGTATCTATGTGTGGGATCGGATCTGAGCCGGGGCTTCAGGGGATGTTCTTTCAGGCATCAAGGGAATCTCAAGAATGTACTATATGTAATAAAGCAATAAACCAGTGTATAAGAGACCAGGTCTCAGAGATGCAGTTAGAGCACCTCGTGACGATACCTTGCTGTCTGATCTGATGTGTTCTGCTCCGACGGAATAAAACTTTGTTTCCTGCCTTCCAGTCTCCGGCGCCTGCCTCTTTTATTGGTAAATTATCGAGTGGTATGAGAGGCGATTACCGCCGGGCAAATACTTGAAAGATTATCAACTGAAACTGCCGCTACCATTTAACAATTGGCGTCCCAAACGTGGGGCCCATCAGCGACACGTGGATCCAGTGGGAGAGGTCCCGACGACAGAGTGAACGACTGCAACGATCGGGAGAGCTCCTGCCCAATAGACCCTCGTCTGGCAGCCGATCATCCGAACTTCACTGGTTCCGAGCAGACCTCTCTCGAGTGATCTACGGTCCTGACTGGGAACCATCAGGAGTGCCGCGGCAAATACGGAGAATAGAGGACGATCGGGCGCTGGAGGCGGAAGACGAGAAACTGTCCACGCGGTCCGGGTAAGGTCGTGAAATACGACAAAAGTGCGAAATAATTGATTGATTGTTTGAATACTAGTATTGCTCATTGATTGTGCTCATTGATTGTTCTCTTTGAGATATTCGCTGTCTACAAACGGGGAGGAGTAGAAATACTCTCTCTCTCTCCCTTTGCAGATGGTGAAGGATAGGTAACGCAGACTTTTGTCCCCGTTGAAACCCGTCGTGCCTATCTTTATCTCCCCATTGATTGATTGTCCGAACATTGATTGTTTTGAAGAATAATGCTTTTGAGATATTCTCTGTTTGCAAATAACGTAGAATAGGAATATTCTGTCTAGTCTTTGCAAATAGTGAAGGGTAGGTAACGCAGACTTTTGTCCCCGTTGAAACCCGTCGTGCCTACCTTTATCTCCCCATTGATTGATTGATTGATTGTCCGAACACTAGTTGTTCGATATTGGTTCTTTGGAGGTATTCTCTGCTTACAAATAACGAAGAATAGAGATATTCTGTCTAGTCTTTGCAAGCAGTGAAAAGATAGGTAGTGCTGACTTTTGTCCCCGTTGAAACCCGTCATGCCTATCTTCTCCCCACTGATTGGTAGTTGGTTCTGCCCGGACCGCTTATTAGAGGTGAACCACCCGGCTCCACTGGAAGGCACCCCTAATAAGGACATGTTCACTAAATATGGACTAGTCGCCGTAGCTTATAGCAAGCTGTGGCATAAATATACCAAGAAGGACCCCGAAAGTCAGTGGCCACTGATGGGATCCTTCGACGACCATAAGATAGAAGCGCTAGAAATAGCTCTGCGTAGCAATAAGACGACGCCTACTATGCTTGACAGTATCGGCATGTGGCGCAAAGAAGCGACGCAACGGAAAAAGAGGGAAGAAGTAAAAGCAGAAAAGGAATTACGAAAGGCAGCTCACCTTGCCGCTAAAAAGTTAGAAGAAGACATAAAAGAGAGAAGGGAAACTAAACTAAGACAGGAGCCCGAAACCTCAGGCCAGTACGCTGTTAGGACCCCTTCTTTGCTCTACCCTGTATTGTCCTCCAAGCAGCAAACGAATGACGAATTACTGTTAGGTCCCCCGATCATTTACATGCCCCCTCCGTATGCACCCTCCCAATCAATAGTACAACACCCACAACCCCCGAACACGAGCGAAAGCAGTACAAGGGCCTCGGCCCTCACGGCCTCCGCGCCGGCTGAGCCTCTTGTGCCGAACCCAACGTCGACTACAACGCTAGACGACCATGAGATAGGAAAGAAAGAGTCCACCAGAATGAATCGATTAGCTAAGGATGAACGAACAGGAATCGACAAGATAGTAAAGGCACTGGTAGGATCCTTTTTGACCTTACAAAAACTAAAATAACGCTAGGAGTTAGCCCTTTGTGGGACATATGAAACCAAGGGAAGGAGTCAAGCTCACGGTCGAGACGACCACGAGGTAGCCCGACTCCATTACTCTCGCTACCTAAACATGTCTGCCCTACTGCCCACCCCGCCCAATAAGCATGACAAAATCCCGCACAAACGGAAGCCTGCTGACACCCACCATCGACGTCACCGAACTAGGGCTAGCTCGCGCACAATTGGGCTATGTTATTTTTCCGATTGCACAGTCACCTCCTGGTGCTCGTCATCTGACTACAAATATGTACAAACACTCCAACGAAGTAATGTAGTTATAACATTTTAATAACTTATAGGATATAACAAACACACCAACAGGGTAAACAGGTTAAAACACGTTTTAAAACAACTATTTACATGACGGTCTGCTGCAACCTCCATCCCAAAGCCTTAACGTCCACGTGACACCGTCCTCGCCTCTCCTTCCTCGAAATTGCAACATTGGCCTGTTTTGGGCGGTCCCTCTTAGTTGACTTTGGGCTATAAAAACCATGCAAAAATCCATTGACATCAGTGGCGAGCGATTGTGCGAATAGGCCGGAGGCTATACGAAGCGCCGAAGTTCTGGCAACACCAAGGCGGAGCCCGCCACGCTGTGCGGACCTTCCCGTTTTCTTTCTTCTTTCTTCAATTATGGCTGCTGCCCTGGCGGGGGGAGGCGACGCGGACGGACCTCCCCCACCTCCCCAGGTGGAGGCTTGCCAGGCACCCCAACCGCCTTTGACTCGCCGGCCAGCTAAGCTGCACCCCAACCGCCTTTAACTCTCCGGCCAGCTAAGCTGCACCCAACCGTCTTTCACTCACCGGCCAGCTAAGCTGCACCCAGCCATCTTTTTCATCGGCCTGCTGAATTTCACCCTGGCACGCTGTGCGGGTCTTCCCAGTCACTTCTTCCTTCAATAACGGAGGGTGCCCTGGCGGGGGGAGGCGACGCGGACGGACCTCCCCCACCTCCCCAGGTGGAGGCTCGCCAGCAGATGAGGGCACCCCAAACCACACCTTTCACACGTCGGCCAGCTGAGTTGCGCCCTGCCACTTCATTCGCCGTTCGGCTGAGCCGGCACCCCTGCACGCGGCCGCCAGGCAACCACCCAAGCACCGGGTTCACCAGGACTGCCGCTAGCGCCCGACGTGAGGAGTGGGCCCCCGCAGCAAGGTAATCGGGGACCCACCCCGGTGGTGATACCATCCAAACTGCTGTCGTCACTGCTACTGGAATCACCCCGGTGGCAGCACCACCCGAACTGCTGCTGTTACTGCTGCTGGCTCCTCTCCGGTGACTGTACTGAAGAGCTGCTGCTACTGCTGCCCTTGAACTCCGGCGGTCGACCCCTCCGGTTCCAGGCCTGGCCCACCGTGAGACAATTCTGGACTCGAAAGCTTGTTTGCTAGGGCATGGGCCCCACCCTTGACAGAACGCTCCCCTCAGCCTTGCAGAATTGGTTGGAGTCATTTGACGTTCGACTCCTGCGGACTTCCGGTAAGGACAAAACCACCACCATTGCTCTTTTTGCCCCCGGGCGGCAGCCACCTTGCCTCCGCTTGATACAGTGAGACAGTAAAGCGTCGGCGGAAGAACCCGCCTGCTGCCCCGCCCTAAGAACAAACCGTGGCATTGCTACAAGGTTGCAGTGACGCAAAGTTGACGCTAACGAAAGTTCTCGAACTACCGAAAGGGATTCTGGTTCAACTGCTAATTCATGGAAAGACTTAGACTGTGCACTGGCCCGACCCCGCCCTAAGATGGCGCTGATGTAGGAGTGGCCTACAACTCCTTGTGGCGTTCCAGTCACGTGACATTCGTGTTAAAAAGAGATATATATACATGTATGCGATGCTTTCACACATGGCGGTGGGGGAGAGGGGGGAACCGATTTTTATGTTAATCCAGTGTTGCTCATGTTGCTCGACGCCTCTCACACCGTGGCCGGTCTGTGGCGGCTGTAGGCCCGTATTTCCATACTGACATTGTTTTAAATAAAGGGCTTCTTAAAAAGGAATTACGAACTCAGTGTCATGACTAATCATCTAGGTTGTTGAAGGTTTTTCTTTTTGAATAAATGATTGTTACTCCTAAGCGAAAGCATACAGATAATACAGACACAATTTGCCTAAAAATCTTTTTGTTTAACGGAATTTGTACCCATCACGCCTGCCCTTTTTCCAAGAATTGTCAAATCAATAATGAACTATAACTTAAGGTATATGTCGCATGCAAGGTATGGTATCCTGCACCATAATACACGACCAATTGAGAAATACATGCACGACCAGGGAACGCGAATTTAGGAGATGAATGAACTAGAGCATCTTTGCCTCAAACTAAAGAATAATGGGTCCGTGGTATTACCCAACCCTGCGGCTAGCCTGGTACATGGTAGGTAGAACCTTTCGTGTCTGCGCGCGCTGGGGTATTTTGAATACTGCACCTCCCCTCCCCTCTTATTTCCCCTCTATAGGTCACGACGAAGTTCCGACTGAAGAGTGGAGTGGACATGGACCGCACCAAGTTCAACATCAGGGAAAACATAGACAAACGTTGTGAGATAGTGTGTAAAATTACAGACCACCATTGAGAACATGAAAAACTGTATGATATGATTGTGCGTGTGTACTACGATTATACGATATGAATGTGTATGCATTTCATGTTCGGATCACTTGAAGAGAGCGTCATTGTATGATTGAAGTGTGCGTCCACCGATCAAAGGGAGGAGAATAAAGGGTCAGACAACCCATAAGATGAACTACAAAATACTGAAGGTACGCAGCATGCATAGGAATAGAGGACAGGAAAGGAGAGGTCCCCGTGCTCGACGCAGCCCTGAGTCTCCGTCTTGACGCATGTACTGTCACACCCTATCCGGCATTTGTGTGTACGTGATCACCGAATTTATGTCTTTTCCCCGCTTGTGTTTTCTTACATGG